>NC_090937.1:988461305-989067184 GCF_040938575.1 Ambystoma mexicanum | reverse complement strand
TAGCCCTCAATGAACTTTCTGCTGTAATTAGTCAGTCCAAGGAGGCTCCTTAGTTCCCGCAGAGTTGTGGGGTCTTTCAGTTTCTGAAGTGCTTCCACTTTCTTTTCCTGGGGACAGAGACCCTGAGGAGTAATCTCATGCCCCAAGAAATTAACACGGGTTCTACACCACTGTGCTTTCTGAAAGGAAAGTTTTGCTCCGGCAGCCCTCAACTGTGTCAGAACATAACGGATCTCCGCTATGTGTTCCTCCACAGATGAACTTTTGATGAGGACATCATCTACATAAGCCAGGTTACCCCTTGCACCCAAGTCAGGCATGGCCTTGTGTAGAAAAATGTTGAATTCATTACCGGAGTTGAGGTATCCGAAGGGAGTCCGGGTCCATGTGTACTGCTGGCCCCCAAAGGTAAAAGCCAGTTTGTATTGGTCCTCCCTGCTGACAGGCACGGTCCAGTATCCATTGGTCAGGTCTATTGCAGTGAATACCTGTGACCCCTGGATCTGGGCCAGCCCTTGGTCAATGTAGGGAAGAGGCCATCGGGAAGTATGGACCCGTTTGTTGAGCTCCCTGAGGTCGGCGCAGAGTCTCCACTGGCCGTTTGGCTTCAATATTCCCAGCACCGGATTATTGAAGGTGCTGTGGACTGGACGGATTATTCCCCGGGACTCAAGGTTCTTAATTATTTCAGTAAGGGACTCCATTGATGCGAGAGGCAAGCGATATTGCTTCACAAACACAGGAGTCATGCCAGGGTCCGTGGGGATTGTTGTTGTGTGGATGTCAGTGCGACCACAGTCATATGAGTCTACCGCAAAGAGATCTTGGAAATCCAAGAAAACTTGTTTCAACTTTTGCTTTTGTTCCAGAGTCACACAGGCATCAGCTAGGTTGACTCTCTCTTCCACCATCTGCCTGAAGCCTGGAAAGACTTCTGGTTTGGCTATTTCAGCGGCCTCCTCCAGCTGGGTGGAGAAGTCCCTGGTTAGAGTGCTGATTTGGACCGGAGGCTTCAGGTGGGAAAGGCAGCCCTCATGGACCTGGAAAATCACCTCATCCCTCCTGAAGTCACAAGTCACATCTTCCTTACCATAGGGGCAGGAAGTGTACACCAGGAAGTTCCCCCCATGCCGGGTAAAAATCCTGTCTGGTGTTGTGTTGTCCTCACTGTCACTGTCAAAACAGTCCTTGGGGATTGGTCCTAACAGTTCATTACCTAAATCAATGGAAAAATGTCGGTCATCAACCGCCATTCCAATAATGGTGCCTGCGGCTAGAGTAATACTCTTTAAGTCGCTGTTATCCACCTCTATTGGAATGGTGTCATGTTCTATGTTGACTAATGGAGTTGGGTTTACCCCCAACCCTTGCTGTTGGAAAGAAGCATTTAGATGTATGTAAGCATCAGGGTTTTTCAACTCTTGTCCCCTTTTAACTTTCACTTCCAGGGAGAATTGTCGGGTCCTTTCTGGGATGGTGACTTCCTCTTTAACCTGAATTTCAACTGCATAAGGTAGCAATTGAGCTGACCTAAATGCTTTTTCTGGATCATCAAAGCCCATGGGATTATCCGCTAATCGGGACCAAGCTTTGAAGTTTATTAGGTCCAAACTAATGGCAAAGCGATTGAGAATGTCACTGCCTAAGTAAAAGGCGGCAGGGACGTCTCGCACGACCCAACAATTATGGACTATGCTCTTGTTGCCAATGGAGATTTTGAGCATACACCTGCTTGGCAGGAGATGTTTTGAATTGGGTGCTTCCAGGTCCATTTCCCATTTGTCTATCAGTTTGAAGGTGGGAATGGCTGGATCTTTTGGGAGTTGGCGGAACATGGCTTCGCTGATGAAGCTCTTACCGTTGTTCACACACACTCGAGCGAGAACAGAGTCCTTCCCATCATTTAACTGGACAGGGATGAACAACTGCTCTCCAATTTGCTGAAGA
Source organism: Ambystoma mexicanum (assembly GCF_040938575.1). Lineage (NCBI taxonomy): Eukaryota > Metazoa > Chordata > Amphibia > Caudata > Ambystomatidae > Ambystoma > Ambystoma mexicanum. Next base: position 989,065,237 of record NC_090937.1, on the reverse strand, counting down.
TCAGCCAGGCTCTGAGCTGATTTCACATCTTTCTGGACTATAGGAGTGGGAGTTTCAGATTGTGGATTAGTATAGAATTTCAGAGTGTTTCCTTCCAGCGTGGAATACCACTTTAGACTGGAAGGAAGGTTGATTTTCAGAAATAGAGAGGACCCCCCATCACCAGTCTGTTGTCCTACTGCTATTACTGTCACGTCTGGAATTTGGTTGTTCTGGAAGTGAAATTCTACTTGGTCAGATTTTTGTTCAACCATGTGGCATGTGCCGTTTAAACTAACATGGTTGACACTCTGTTTTAATTTTATTGGTCGGCTAGTCTGGGTCCAGAGGACCTTGTTTACGCAATCTATTAGGGGTGACAACCTTCTCAGGAGGTCATTCCCTAGTAAACAAGGGGTGCCCTCTGGGGTCACAACTATGACCGGGTGTTTCAACTTGTGTCGCCCGATCTTAATGTCCAAGTCTGCCGTCCCCTCGACGGGAATTTCCTTCCCGTCAAAGTTCTGCAGTTGTCCAGGAAGAGAGGTGAGAGGAATTTGGTAATTCTCTCCCCTTCCTGCATTCAGTTCGTCAAAGGCCCGTCTGGACAGAAGGGTAGCTTGAGATCCAGTGTCCACCAGCGCTGAGATTGTACCCTGCCCCTGTACTTGTACCGGGGCATAATATCTTCCCTCCTTCTCCTCAAGGGGGCACAGATAATGTACATTTTTGGACAACTGGTGGGCTAATTTTCTGGTTTTGGACATCGCGAGAAAAGAATTTTGGGCAGAATTCTGTGGAGAGCCTTGGGAATCTGAAAGAAAAAGTTGGCAACTGGAGATCAGAGCCATTGTGGGTTCCCCTGGTTCCGGTTCTGGGCCGCCCCCCCCTTTTTGGAGGCAGTCCCCAGGATGGGTTTGAACCAGGGGATTTTCTTGCTGTTGGTTCTGGGATGAGATGGTGGGCGGCGGTAGCTCAGTCTCCACATCTCCCCAGTCTGGATTTGCATCCCTAGGGACCCATTTTTCTTTGGGAGGAGTTCCCCCCTCTCTGAAGGAGAAGATCCTTTTCCCAGGATCCTCTGAGGATCCCTCTCCCTCAAATTGGAAGATCTGTACCTCCTCCTCAAACTGAGTCTGTTTGGGTCTTTTGTTTCTCCTACCCCCCCTCTGCTCCTTAGGAGGCAGACTTTCAGGGGCAAGAGATTTTGTTTCCGGTTCCTGGGTTTCCAGGGGCTGTTTACAAGTGAGGAAGGAAGCTTCCTCCAAGGCTTTACACCCCCCTCCCCTTTGTGCCTCCTCCCTGGGAACCGGTGAGTTATCGGGGTGCTGCCCCCGTCATTGTTCTGGAGCACCAGGTCCAGAGTTGGGTGCGTTCTGCGCCGGCACGCCCATCTGAGGGTTCTGCTGAGCCCTCAGTATATGACCCATATCCCGCGCCATGTTTTGAACCTGGCGCTCTAACTGGGAAACCCGCTCAGGCTGATACGGGGCCCTGTTTTCTCCCCTGGGCTGATCCCGGGAAGGGTAGCTGTCCCTCCTCTGGTAATACCCCGGGTTGGGAAGATTTGGGTACCCCTCCACCCTTGGCCTCCCCTCTCCCGGATTCAGTGGTCTGGGCTCAGGGAATTGGGGAAAGAAGGATGGATGGTTTTGGGGCTGAAAGTCGGGAGGATATCTGGGGAAAAAGTTCTGCCCAGGGTTTGGTAAATTTCTGCCCTCCTGTGGGAAGTTTGGAGGGAAGTTCCCTGGGTTAGGTGCTTGGCTGGATCCCCCCCCTTGGGCTGGAGGAGTCCACACATAACCCAGGATGGGTCTGTTACCTTTGTAGCGAGGACTTACATAGTCAGGAGAGCGAGGGACCCCATTTGTGGGGCTGCCTCCCTGGCTCCCTGTCTGTGACTGGCCCGAGGACCTTCTGGGCCTAGCATTATTAGGTGCAGGTAGGTTTTTAGGCCCCCCCATCTCCAAATCCAAAACGGGGGTGACCTTTACCTCTGCCACCTTGGCAGCAGCAGGGGTGCTGTTGGCTTTGGGGTTTTTCTGGGCATTGCTTTTATTTTCTATGGGCTTCTGCACCTCATAGATCCGGGTAGCCTGTTCAATGACCCAGTCTAAAGATCTTTTCTCATGAAAATCTCTCACGAGCTGGGTCATTATATATTTGGGCAAGGCATGGAAAAATGTATTGACAAACTCTCTACTATCTGTGCGCACCCTTCTGGTGGTTTGCGCAAACGCACGCTTTAACTCCTGCACAAATTCTCGTGGGGCCTGATCCTCCCCACATTGCAAATTGTAGGCCGCCTTGCGAGCCTCTTGAGGATTTCTGTGAACAGAAAAATGTTTCAGGATGGCCGCCTTATATGTGGACCATCTTAAATGATTTTGGTCCTCCAGCCCCGCAAAGAAACTGGAGTATTCCGGGGAGAATGTCCACTTTACATATTGAATACAGCTTTGGCTGTCCTTCAAATGGAAAGTCTCCATCATTTGTTCAAACAACTCTAAGTGCTCCCAAACAGAATACTTAGCGTTCTTATGGTAAGGCGTGATGACGCTCCTGATCGCCTTAATCTGCTTGAAGGGGTCCTTAAGCAAGGCCCTTTTTGCCTTATTGGCCTTTTTGGTTCGGGTAACCCTTGTCCATTCTTCCTCGGACTCAGAGGCACTGCTCCCAGAGGTTCCCGTCTGTTCTTCCAGGTTTTCCCGGATTCTGCGAGCCTGGGAATGGCTGGCAGAATGTGGGGACCTGGTCTCCTGTGTCCTGCGCAGTTCAGAGGAGTCTTCAGATTCCTCCTTGCTGCCAGGATTTGATGGGTACCCCCTCCACTGACCTAACTGGGCAGAGGTTTTCAGGATGCCCTTAATGGGCCTACTCTCCTGGGGTTCCCCACTGAACTGTATTGTACTTGGGTGCCCATACCCGGATGCCCACCCCTCCATTCCTGGATGGTACTGGCCTATGAGCCCCATGCTTCTGGCTGGATAGTAATCTGCCATCCCTGTGGCCCTGTGCTCATGTGCGCCAGGGGACATGGGGGTGGCAGAGTCCAGGGACTGGGGAAAATGAAGGCCCCTGGTGTTAGGGCTCCTGCGGTTATGGTCAGGAATCTCTCTTTCCCAGCGGACCTCATCTCTATCCGCCCCTGCTCCCTGTTGCAATGCAAGAGCCTGCATTTGTGCTTTCAGTTCCTCTGTTAAGGCCTTACTCGACTCTATCAGTTTCTCCTGCATCGCTACCTGTTGCTGGAGCCTATCATTGTGTTGACAGAGGGCCTCATTCTCCCTCTGTGCTTCCTGGTTGGTCCTGGAGAACTGGGCCAGTCTTTGCTGCAGGAGGTTTACCTCCTGGGCAATGTCCCTATTGGCCTGCTCCTTTCTTGCTAGAGCATCTTCCACCCTTCTGGTGTGCTCTACCAAGTTCTGGTTTTCTTTTTGGAGATCACCCAGCCCCTGGTGGGCCAGGTGATTTTCTTCCATTTTTCTTTTTAAATGGCAGACTTCCTGGCCTAAGGCGTCTCTTTCCTGACTAAGAGCCTGCATTTGTGCCGCCAGGTCGTCCCTTTGCCTTTGGAAGGCACCAGCTTTCTGGCGCTCCTGATCAAACTCTGCCTGGGTATCCAGGTCTTTCAGAATCAGTTTATTGCTCTCCTCCTTCACTCTATCTAGGTGGCCTTGCAGGGTGACTACCTGCTCAGCACATGCCCTATTGAAGTCTAGCTGTTGCTCCAGCTTTTTCTGGCTTTGCAGTAGGGAGTCCAAACCTTCTTGGTGTTCCTTCTGCAAGGCCAGAAATCTGGTATCCTGTTCTGACTTTTCCTTTTGCAGCACATCCATATCCTCCTTTATTTTAGTGATGTACTGTCTGGTCTCATTTTCTGACTCCTGGCTTCTGTGCAGCCTTTGCTCAGAAGAGTCCAGATCAGATTGGGCCTTCTCTAACGCCATCTGTTGCCTTTTTGCCAGATCATGGCCTTCAGCACATTTATTCTGTATGGCTCCCATGTATAAATATAAATATGCCGCTATCCTAACAATCTTGTCGTGCTCATCTTTGGCCTTAGGAGCCATATATAGTTCACTCAGGGCCACGTGTAATGGACCCTGATCTCTATATATATCTGACCCTGTTTCCGTGACCTGTTGCATGATGGCCTGCAACCAGACTGTTTGGTCCTGGTGAGTCCACTCACCTCTCACAAATAACTTATGTAAGAAGTGCTCTCTGGCTATTTTCATATCTACCAAGGTCGTCATTCTAGAGATTGGTCTCTGTCCTGACTTACAGAAGTTAGTATTTTAGTTTTGCAGAACAGAACTTTTCTTGGAGTGTCCCTTTTGAGGAATGCTTCACAGCGTAATGCAGCGTGGTGATCCGACTGGATGTATGTATCCCGTCAGTTAGCACACTGTATTAAGCTGCACAAGTGGTATTCTAACCCAGAATCCCGGATACGAGCCCCCACTTTGTAAGAGGATTCAATTCAGCACTACAGCTAAGTTAACGCCTAGTCTAGAATACTGAATGAAAACCCTTATTGATATATCTTTAGGTCCAGTTCATGCGTTCTGGATGACTACCCTTATATAACACCCCTCTCTTGGAATCCCCCTGACCCCACTGAGCCAAGAAGTAGTTCTGTTTTGCAAGTTAAAAGGTTTATTTGATAATTTAAACAATAGGTATATATATCCCACTTTATAATAAATTAATAATTGAATAGCACACTTAATCTGATATGATAAAGATCAACAACGGAGAATCTGGCACTAGCACACTTCTTATAATCACTAATGAGTTGACATGAATGGATAAGGTAACACACTGGTAAATAGGAACAAAAGTATAATGTGGTAGAGGATGCTTTATGTAAGCTCAGGTGGATGCAATATTCAATGAATGCAGTACAGAAAATACTCAATATGATTTCAACCAAACAATGTAATCACTTTTCTCTGGCTATTCACTCCCCCCCTCTTTATGCAATGCAAGGGAATGGGAGGAAAGCACACAGTTCTCAGAAATGCAATCAATGTAATCAGTTCAATCCAGCAAGCTTAGACAACAGAAAACAGATAGGAGTTTTGAAAACACAGGCCCAAATGCTTTGATATGTGCTAGCAATGGATGAGAAATATGCTAAACGCTTTTAATTCCCTTACAGAGGTTCAGGGTGAGTGGTATCTAGTTAATATTAGTCCAGGCTCACACTAGCAATGATGCAGGGATAGTTAGCAGGTCAAACGAATTTCTGGCAAATGGAAGGCAAGCAGCAGCAGTTTTTACATGTGAAGAAATTGCAAATCGCGGTAAAATTCGCGGATGCGTGTTCCGCGATTGCGGTAAAACTATAAGGGGTAGGAATGCGGTTCTTGGTGCGATTCAAAGCTACGATTCTAAGCTTTTAAATAAAAGTTATTGCAAGTCTCTAGCCCAAACGGTTGCGGAGATATGAGCAATTTAGTAAAGGTCGTTTTTGGTTTTGTAAATTTTAAACGCACACTTTTTCAAAATGACAAATTTTACTAGAAATGACAGGTGACAGCTAGGAGGCAGTTCTACTTAGGTTAAATAGATTGAATTAGATGAATTTAAACTAAGAGATGTGTTCTGAGTTTTGCTAAGTACTCACAAGAGATTTTGAACAGGAAAGCGGCTTTGTCACGATCTGGTCAACAGTCTGGTCAGGTCTTTCCGGGTTCTGCTCACAGCGCCTGGTCTGGTCTCTGCTAAGCACAGCACTGCTTTCTCTCTGGTCTGGTCTCTGCTAGGCACAGCACTGCTTTCTCTCTGGTCTGGTCTCTGCTCTGGATAGATTGAAGTCTCTAGTTTGGCTTTCTGGAGTTTGATGGAGGTAAGTATGGATTTTTCCGGCAGGGCTTCCAGCGGCAGATGAAATTGAATCTCTCTATGTGTCCTGACTCTCTGCTTTTATGTGTTTAGAATGTGGGTGTGTTCTAGCATCACTGACCCTACCTCTCTCTCAGCTTCTAATTGGTCAAACTTCCATTTATCATTTGATTGGGGAATGAACTGTGAGTCAGCGTGATGTCATTTTACAGCCTGCAGAAAGTCCACTCCTCCTGTCAACTTACACACAAATCTAGATTTGAAACAAATACATATTTGCAGAGGTACATATTGTTTTTAAATCATATGCACCCATCATGCATTACAGGAGGTATCCCCTGTTCAAACTCTGCTCTTCCTGGGAGCTTGCATTCACAAATGGCAACTTCTAGCACTTTTTAATGTGCTAAACAACATTGGATCTTCATTAAATTTTATACAACTGTTCCTCACATATCTACCCACATACCAATGCATTTTCGTTTGTTTAGCTGAAACAGGGAGTCTGTAATATTAATAAACAATGGGGTTTTGCCCCAGAACATCACACAAATTCGAGTTTGGCCTTGAATTAAAGGTACATTTTTTAAATTAAAGCTCTCAAAGTTATACATTTCTGTCATTTGATTACAACGAGTTATCAGTGTTTTTGTAAAATATATATTTCCCTTTCAATTCAGTCCTCAGAGTGTTGAAGTCCGCCTCCAAGACTTGGGTGGGTCAGTCCTCTGGGCAGGCAGGGCTTTGTTGACATTAAACAGACAAAATTAACATATTCCTTTCAGAGGAAAGGGTCCTTTGTGTGGTCTCTGGGAAGCTCCCAGCCAGTCTGCCTTCTATCAATCAAGAGGTCATGTGAGATTCTAACTCCTGGTGTGAAGCTCTTGAGGTGATAGGGTTTCCCAGGCTTCAGGCCTCTGGGAACAGCATGTGGCTAATTTTTAATTAAAATGCAGCCTTTGAAGTCAGCTGAGTCAAATCCCTTTGTCAGCAACTGCACTCAATTCTCCTGTCAGAGTTTAGACCGCCAGCGCCCCCTTGAGGATTTTGTTGGTACTGCATGCAATTTTGGGATTTTCTTGGATTAATGCATTCTAAACAGGAATGGTTCTTACATGGTAGTAAATCCTTGCTTAACATTGTTTTGATGGGGCTCCTTACAGTAAGATGGTTATGTGGAACCCCACAAAAAGGGTTGAATCTTTAAAGTGGTCCAATGAGTCACGATTTCAGCAACTTTTTGACATCAGTAACAGTGGATTTTGTTAACAAAGACCTTTCTTTACACTGGTGGGTGGCAAGTTAGGTAACCATTTTGGTGTGCGCACAACTGCGCAGCTCTCCTGGATTCTGGGATGAAATGATGGGCGGCGACAGCGCATCCCCATCTTTACCCACTCCAATTATTTATTTTTGTTCTGGGGCAAAATGATGGGCAGCGACAGCTTAATCCCCATCTTTACCCCGTCTAATGATTCCACATGGGTCAAAACCCTCCACACTTCCTCGACTATGACATATCCCGCCCATGGACTGCCTGTTACTTGTATTTTGTCTTGTCTCGGTTCTGTGTGCCCTTTGAGGCCTAAGGGTGATTTGGCGCGTTAGAAAAATTTTAATCAAATTACGGGCATAGTCCTGGGCGTGAACGAAAGTTATGCTAGTATGCATTGTAGCGTGCAAAGTTGGAAGGAACAGCTTCTTACAATTGCTCTACCTGTGGTCCGAGCATGAGGCTACTGTCCCCCTTGTTGTTCTGATGTTCCTTACCATGGACAATGGTACTTAGCATGGGTCCATCTCCCCAGCGCAGGAACTGAGGGGCTGTTTGTGGGTGTGCTAGTTGCTGCATCTTCTGTTCTGCTAGTATTATAGCATTGCCTGGAAAATTTGGATCATATGCGCATGCAAAAGCCAAAACGGTAGGCTTAGCCAATACTGGTTTTAGTATGCATTGGTGAACCAAGTTTCTCTAGTCTACAGAAGGAAATGTGTAGATGATTCTTCAAACAATAACAGTGATGCATAGATGCAGAAAAATGCATATATCTATATTCCTCGAATCCAGCGCATCAGCATGTTGGTGGTATGTTTCATGTACAGAAAAACTTGTGGTTCACTGCAAGTTTCTTATTACGTCCTGTGGAGGCAAAAATAGCATGGAAAAGTCTTAGTTTTCTAATGTGTGGAAGAGCATCTACAGAGAGCGGAGGGGTTTGGGATACATTTTAATACCAACACTCTGTGCCTTTGGATGTCTTTTACACGCTTAAGATTTTATAGGTTTTTAACAGCACAGTCTGACTTACCTTCTATAGATGGAACAGCAACATAAGTTAAGTGTCTGGGTGTGTTTGTGTTAACAATGTTGCCTTGGTAACTGCATTTCTAGTGAAGTAGCTACGGATAGGAATCAGAACAAAGTGAATGGAGCAAATGATGGGATGTGTGCTACGCTGTGGGTCTCTTGTGTGTTAAGCTAGTCCTGCTGTGTTTAATTCATTCCACTGTAAAGACCATGTATTTTCTCATCAGTAAACTGAAAAAAAAATGTTTTAAATGCCATTGAAATCATTTGGAGCCCTCTAACCAGGGTTTAGACCTACTACTTACCAGCGGTCACTTTAGAAGTAACTGCACAGCTAATGGCAATGAATAAAACGTGAAGAGCAATTGCATGTTTCAGAGAATTTAACGCATTAAAGTTCAGACTTTCTTTGGAATAATGTATATTTTACTTTGATAATCTGGTCTGAAATCGCTCGTTATGAGTGCAGAATTTGTGAGGAAGGTGGTTGAAGCCTCAAAGTGTAACAGATTGGCTTCACCAATTTGTTTAACATAACTTCAGCCACTTGGTTTAGATCTGTTCATTGAACTGAAGGAACACTTAGTTAAGCCATTTTTACAGCAATCGAAATTAAGATTGGATAAGCAGGAGCTAAAAGCAGCTCCTGGGTATTTAGTATTAGCCAGTGACCAGGCGCTACCACTGGGGAATGAGGACCAGCGTTCCATTATTTAGGACCCCTTATGTTTTAAATGTTGTATCGAGAGAGGGTGTGGCTAGCAGCGCAGACGCTGCATTAATGGCCTCTGCATGAATCCCTGAGGAAACCAAGCCTGTGCTGGCTCTGACATCCGTTTGCCCTCAGAGCTCGGATGGTGTGCATCATCTGCTGCACATTGGGACCAAGCGACGACGCCCCACATCAGCTGGGAGCAGAGATATAAGCAACAGTAGCTCTGTCACGTCCGCGGCGGTGCTCCAGCAAGATGGCGGCCGCCTGACACAGGGCCCCAGCGCACGGATCGGCTGTCCTTCCTCCCCACCCCCATGCGCAGGTTGCCCCTGGTGCAGGGGCTGCAGGGGCCAAGGAGAATATTCTCTGAGAAGGGGGACCGGAAAAGCCCTGACAGCCAGTGGACCGGGGGGCTGACTCCTCTCGGTTTGCCTCAACCAACAAAAGCACAGTGGCGGGTCAGCTGGGCGACAGCTAACCCTACCAGGTTCAGCTCCTGATCGGAGGGAGATGGCGGCACCTGGGACAGCCATATAACTAGTTCGGGGAGCCTGTGATCGATCGGCCTATGCCCCAGCCCTTCAGCAGGTGAGATGCTACAGAGAAATTCGCCCAGAGTGAGTTACTGAAGGCCCTCTGTGCAGTGCGCAGTGGGTGAGTGAGACTGGGAGTGTTAGGACAGTTTTTCTGAAGTCCAGTTAGGGGCCTAGTAAAACCATTCAACTGAGGCAGTACAAGACTCCACTCTTAGTATAAGACTGTACCACCTGAGTACATGGTAGCGTAGGCAGAGCAGCCAGGCTTATCTTAGGAGGGAGAGAGGGCAGTAGATACAGTACAAGTGAAAATTGTAATACAAATGATCCAAAGAAACACTGAAACACTATGTATTATAAAAATAAAGGATTTATTTAAATACAAGTAGGCCCAGATAAATCTAGGGGTTAAGTAAATACTGAAACATTATATGAAATCACAATATAACACAACACTATACTTGGAAGTACACAGACCCAAGTATAGACCTTATTTGGAACACCTAACAGTAGTTCTAGGGAAGTCAAAACCTTGTTATACACATTTAGTATAGGCCAAGCCTATTCTTTGGGAGTAAAAGACCAATGGTTACTTTTTAGATTACTTGTGGTAATACAAGGACAGTAGGCCCTTCCAGTTGTACAGTGACTCTTGGAATAAATCACATAAACAGTCAACTGGACAATATACTTTTGGTGAATAGTGAAACACTTATTCTAGGTGCAGTAAAAACCTATAACTACTTTTGTCATAACACACAGTTATTCCAGGTGAGCAAAACCTAATGGATGCAATATATCATTACAGATGCTTTGGAAATCAGGGAACCCCAGATTGAGGTAAGCAATAACTCTTGTAACTTGTTTTGGATGGCACACAGCTAACACAAGGTAAGTAAAACCCACTTACTTTAACTTCACAATGAAGGGGAAAGTAAAACCCAATGTCACACTTTACTGAATAGATAATTCTAGGTAGGCAACAACCTAATGTAGACTTCTTAAAGACAGGCTAGCAGCAAGTCAGGGGAAGCAAGACCCAGTTGGGGGACACTCATACAGTTATCCTTACAGGACTAACCTGGTGATACCAACAGTTGGAGGACACTCATACCGTGAAACCAACACATTACTTTTGTAAAAAGGCACAACCTAATCACAGGAGAGTAAAATACCTTCACATCTACTTTCTTTTAGACTGGCAAAACAGTGGCTAAGGAAGGAAAGATGTTAACCATACTTTTAAGAATAGTGCATCACACATCCAAGATCAGTAAGAACATTTGTAACTGTTCACTCTTAGAATTACAGTTACCAACCAACTCTTCACAAGTAAGTAAAAACACTTGATTTCTTTTCTAGGCAGAAGTCCCAATCCCTTCAAAGTCTTTTCCCTTAGAGCATGAGTGTTCTCAGTGGCAGAAGGGGGGTCACTAGGACTAGTGACCAACAGGCAGTGTTAGAATAAGTTCTTTAGTAGCAAAAGTCAGAGTTTCCTGAGGAAAACTGGCAAACAAGTGAGTACTTTACTTCTAGGGTTAGAAGAGGGTCCAGGGGCTTCACAGAAGGCACCCCAGCAGGATTCTAGCAGTGGGACTGGGTGTACTGGACGAGGGACCTCCCAATCACAGAAAACACCCCAGGACTACACAGAAATCCTAACAGGCTTAAGGTAAGTATATACCCAAGCCAACACAGTACCTCAGCAATGAAGAAGCGATTGCAGCAGGAGAACTTCAGGGACTGCAGCCAAATACCCGGTCACTGGATTCCTTGTCCTGGAGACTGAACACAAGACCTCAGAAGGGACTTTGCAGCAGGGATCGATGAAGAAGGCTCTAGGCAAGATTTCTCTCGCAGCTGAATGCGGTTCTGCGGGTTTGGCGTCTTTTCAAGGAGCACAGAAGAAGACAGAAAATCGCGGTTGAATTCTCGTCGTTTAAAAGGTCCAGCACTCTTGTGAGGGGACTTTTTGGACTCGATTCGTGTCTCTGGAGATAGACCAAGATGCCCACAAAGTTTCAGCGAGATTCGGAATTCGGAAGACCGTGCACCGCACAGTGGCAGGAGTTCCCAGGGTATTGGGGTATTGCAAGAACGCAAGGTCGCAGCAACCCGTGGGGTGGCTCAAAATGCAGGTCGTCTTGAGTCTAGTGGGTCTCACCAGGCTCTGGGTTCGGGTCGTCGTTTTCCGAGACCCCAGGTCGATCGGAAGGAAGGGCTGCAGCAGGCTCCGGTTACAAAGCAGGCTCTCCGGCCGCTGGAAATCGTTCCCGCCGCTTTTCCTTCGTCATCCTCTTCGGTTTTCGGTTCCAGTGGTCGACATCACTTCAGCTTCCAGGTTTCCAGTATTTATCAGGAACTGCAACACAACCTCTGCATTCTCTCCCCGCATTTTACAAGAAAGGGGCGTTTGGCTGTCCAATCAGGACAGCCAACCCCCCACTGGGATTTGGCCCAGTTGAAGGAAGACCTAAGACAAAGGAGGGGGAAGTTTGGGACCCCCTCCCCCACTTCCTGTGCTTACAGACTGACTGGAGCCTGGGCGGGGTGTCCAGGGGACTCCCGCCGAAGACAAAACTCAAACAAAGGATTTTCCCGCCCTGGATGTCAGGGGAAGGAACAAGAAACGACAAGAGACACTAAAATGACAGAAAAAGAAGACAGGGGCCATTTTGGTAAAAAGGAGCACCCTTAGGTGCCTTTACTGCAGCTGTGATTACAGCACGCGGTAAAGGTGCACCAAATTAGTAAAAGGTATCACTGCCACCAGCCATTAAAGGTAAGCTTGTCACTGTAACAGAATTGTTACAGTTTAAATGTAAAAGGGGATACATTGTATCTCCCCAGCACTCCACATAAGGTGGGGTGTGCTGGTTTCACAGAATAAGATGTAAAAGGGATCCAAAGATCCTTTCTACCCTTGGGAACTGTAGTTCACTCAAGGTTAGCACAAGAAAGTTAAATGGGGAGCCCCTAGGGCAACCCAGCAACAACAGGCACTTATTGCCAATAAGTTGTTAGACATGATAACTTTAAAAAGACACTATGGAGAGTCTTAAAAATGACACCCATAAAAAGAGTTAAAGACAGGTGAGTGTGGAAAAAGGTTCCCACTCACTGAGGTATTAATGGAAAATATCTCACTAGAAAAACAAAAAGTTCTGGAGTTGAACCAGGCAAGGAAGATTTACCAGCCCTGTGGAAATCTTACCTAACAGGGAGCTCCCAGGGAACACATCTGAATTAATGCTGGCGGAGGTGCAGTAGCCCGTAACACCCGAGGCATCAGGGGGAGAAGACAGCCACCCACAGCCCACTCCAAAACACCCACCTTGCTGGCTTACCTTAGTAGCCTACCCAGGTCCATCAGAACTGCTCTCCCCACAACCATAGCCATCGCAAAGGGAGCGTCCAGCTGAATGTCAGCTATGGCGAAGCAGGCTAAACCCCCCAAAAACGCAGACATTGCAGCGCTACTACAGCCTACAGACAAGGGGAAGAAATTTGAAGCTGCAAAGACCCAGCCCACTTCTCCACTTCACCCTTGGGAACAACTAGTGAAGAAAAGTGTTGTAGACTCATAAGATGTAAGTGGAGAATGCCCTCCATAGTGTTTTCTCCTGTGTGCTGAATCCCAAGTATGATGTCATGGAATGTTGATGACAGTGTTCCTGGTTGGGGTTATCTAAGTGTTCTAATGTTGTCAGTTGGAGAAAGAGCTGAAGGAGAGGAGTCTCTACATGTTGGGGGTCTTCTTCCTTTATCAAATACTAATTAAAACTTTAATATCACTTACCTGTCTGCACCAGCCTCTTCATAACAATGGCGACGAGGATGGGATGAGGTGGCCACAGCGGACAGGAGAAAGGAGACCTCCAACAGCCAGCCGTACCTGTTTTGCTCCTGAAGGCCGCTGAGTGACCCCAGAGCCCGGGCGAAGAGGAGCGGCGGTCCCACCCTAGTCAGCAGGAGCCGCGGTTCGCCGTGGGCTGCTCCGCATCATCTGTGCGTTGAGCGGCCCCCCAGTGCGAATGACAGGACGACCGTCGAGGTCCATCGGCGTGGAGTGGCCCGCAGAGGGACGATCGGTACTGCCCCAGAGCCCGTGTGAATAGAAGCGGCGGCCCCGCCCCAGCCAGGAGGAGCCGTGGGTCGCCGTGGGCTGATCCGCACCTTCCGTGCGTTGAGCGGCCCCCCCATTGCGAAAGACGAGACGACCGTCGAGCGGCCGCCTACCCTTATAAGTGTCGTCTGGAGACGTGCTGGACAGGCGCCATCAGCGCGGGGGGAGGTTGCTCCGCTGGTCCCTGGCGTTGAGCGGCCATCATACCCCGCTGCCAAGTAAGTGTACATTTTATATCACGCCGCCGCGAATTTCCGCACGGGCCATCCCCACGTTTTTTTTTGCTTCAAGCAGGAAGGAACACTGTTCGAGCCGAATTACCGTGTTCCTCATAATAGAGGGACAGGTTGCATCAGGAGGGGGCAACGCTTTTACCGTAGCGCATGTAATAGAGAGTAAATTACAACTGATACAGCACTGTTTTGGGTACAGTGCTACTGCAAGTCATTTGAGAGGGTGGAAACTGAACTGTAGCGGCAAAAAGGGGCTCCAGTGACTGCAATGAGGTATCCCAGCATCAAAAAGAAAAATTGTGTTGTGACAACTCAACAGATTTGAGTTTTTTTTTCTCTTTTCCGACAAGCGCACAGGACTTAGGTTAGCAGAGCAACAAAAAAAAAAAAAAGAAAAAAAACCTCTGCTCTGAAATAGAATTGTGACTTGAAGACATGGCAGCTTTACCTGGCATATCTGGACCACCCATATTTATGCCCACGCCAGGGGCGGCAAAAATTGCTTGGCCCCAATGGCGCAAGGGCTTTATGCATTATATGAAGGCAGCCGGGGGAACGGCATATTGCAGCGAAAGGAAATTAGCGTTATTGCTTCATTTTTTGGGTTATGAAGGCCAAAGAATTTTTGAGACTCTCCCTCATTTAGCAAGTGATGGAAGCGGGGATGAATTGAATGATTTCGACTCAGCTTTGATGAGAGTAGATAAACATTTCAACCCAAAAAGAAGCACGATCTTGGAACGTTACAATTTCCGCATGCGCATACAAGCCCATGGGGAGTCTGTTGAAGACTATGTAACTGCCCTCCGTCATCTGGCTCTAACGTGTAAGTTTCAAGGAAGTTTTGATGAGCACATTCGCGATCAATTCATGACGCATTGTCGGTCAAATAAGATACGCGAGGAACTGTGGCTGAAGGACGAGCCGAACTTGGACGAGGTATTGGACTTAGCCAAACGTGTAGAACATTCGCTGGCATCCGACGTGCTCAGCAGTGCTCTACATCTCTCAGCCGGATAATACCCATAAAATCGTAGGCACACTGTGAAGATGATTCGTAAGGGGGTCGCTCCTCTCACCCCACAACGCTCTTAGCCTTATTCACTCATTTTACGGCCCAATGCCTTCAGCTCTCCTCTTCCTGTGCACGGCAATGCACGTTGCAGGGTTCTTTCCTCATAACATCGTTTATTTTATTCTTCATCCTGCCTCGGTTGATGGCTTCGGCTACCGGCTGGAATCTGGCATGGTGAGTGCATTTTAATATGGAGTGATGAAAACTCACATAAATCCTCACTGTTATGCTTGGAAATGCTACCTCCCAACTCACATAAATTCTCACTGCTATGCTTGAAAGGGAAGTAGAGTATGCTTGGAGGATGAAGCATTTGAGGATGAAATGAAAGGGGCAGTGTCGACATTATCGGTGCCAGACATAAGTCCAGGGGGGTACAACCAAGAAAAGATTGATTTGCTGGGGTATGTTTGGAGTAAGTTTGAATTTAAAGGACGATGCTGTGAAGGGAAAGTGTATGTGACAAAGAAGGGCCAATCTTTGCTAGGATGGAGAGAGCAAAAGAATTTGGGAATCAGATTAGATCCCAACCATCCTGATCAAGTTTTACAAGTAGCAGAAGTGTGTTCGACATATAGCAAGTATGTGAAAGAGCATGGGAAGGTATTTGACGAGACATTGGGAAGAGTGAAGGGATTTCAGCATCAGATATTGTTGAAGAGAGGCAGTGTTCCCACCGTGGCGAAACTCAGGCCCGTCCCTTTTGTGTTAAGGGACAGAGTGAAGAAGGAGTTGGAGAAACTTCTTAAATCAGGTGTGATTGAAAGAGCAGGGGGCATCGAGTGGGTGTCCCCGGTCGTCATTGTGAAGAAAAGTTCAGGGGATCTGAGGCTGTG
Organism: Ambystoma mexicanum; assembly: GCF_040938575.1. Classification (NCBI taxonomy): domain Eukaryota; kingdom Metazoa; phylum Chordata; class Amphibia; order Caudata; family Ambystomatidae; genus Ambystoma; species Ambystoma mexicanum. The sequence goes on along the minus strand of NC_090937.1, from coordinate 989,049,576 downwards.
CGTTGATATGCACGAGTTGAATAAGTGTGTATTGGTGGACAGGCACCCACTACCCAACATGGGTGAATTGTTTACCATGGTGGGTGGAGGGAAGTACTTCTCCAAACTGGATATGACGTCAGCCTATCATCAGGTGGAGTTGGAGGAGGGATGTAGGAAAGTCACGGCGTTTGTGACACATGAAGGTGTGTTTCAATTCAGGAGGATGCCCTTCGGGTTAGCATCCGCTTCCTCAGTGTTCCAGAAAATTATGGATCGCTTGTTGAAGGGGGTGAAGGGTGTTTTCTGTTTTCAGGATGATGTGTTGGTGAGTGGAGTGACATTGGAGGAGCATGACAGGAATTTGTGTAAGGTGTTGAAGATATTCGAGGAAAGAGGGATCACACTTAAGGAAGAGAAATGCAAATTTGCTGTGACAAAAGTGGACTATTTGGGACATGAAGTGTCGGGAAATGCTATCAGACCCAAGGAAGAAATGGTGAATGCCATAAAGAGGATAGAAAGACCGATTGATAAGAGTGAATTACGCTCTTTTTTGGGAATGACTGAGTTTTATCAGAAATTTGTGGTAAATTATGCTGACAAAGTGCATGAGACGAGAAAGATTCTGAGGAAAGGTGCTGAGTTTGTGTGGAATAGTCAGTGCGAGGCGGAATTCAATGGTATAAAAGAAGAGATAAACTTAGCCCAACCCTTAGGTTGCTTTGACACAAGAAAGCCATCCATCATCACAGTGGATGCTAGTGAATATGGCTTAGGAGCGGTTTTATCCCAGAAACAAGACGATGGGTCTGAGGAGGTGATAGCTCATGCATCAAGGGGTCTCAAGGGAGCGGAAGTGAGGTATTCTGTTCTCGAGAAGGAGGCGTTGGCATGTTTCTGGGCAGTGGAACGATTCAAAAACTTCGTGTGGGGTGTAGAGTTCGTAATTCGGACTGATCACAGACCGCTTAAAGCCATATTTGAGAACAAGGGCCTTGATAAGATTTCCTGCAGGGTGGCAGGATGGGTGACCAGAATGCAAACACATTGTTTCAAGATGGAGGTCATTCCCGGGAAGGACAACGTATTGGCTGACAATATGTCAAGGGTGAGAGTAATTGATTCTGGTGTTGTGGAAGATGAAGAAATGGAATTAGTGTTTGTCAACACAGATGGTATAGTGTCCAAACAGGAGTGGTTGGAAGGGATGAGGAGCGATGAGAACATAAATAAAATAGTTCCGTATGTTGTTTCTGCCACATGGCCAAAGAAAGTGGAAATAGCGGAAGGCGCAAGGCCGTATTGGGAAGTGAAGGATGAATTGTCGGTCATCGGTGGGGTATTGTTCAGATGGGGAAGGGCTGTGGTTCCAGTTGGATTGAGGAAGAGAGTGATAGAGTTGGCACACAGTGGTCACATAGGAGTTATCAAAAACAAAGGTGTATTGAGGGAAGACTATTGGTGGCCGGTTTTGACAGGGAAATAGAAAATTGTTTAGAAAATTGTCAATTTTGTGTCAGGAGTGGGAAGGGATCTGTAGCTAAGAAGCAACCGTTTGTGGACGTGGGTCTTCCGTCCAGGATATGGAGTGATCGCGCCATGGATATCCTTGGTCCTGTGGAATTGGGGTATGGACGTGGAAAATTCATAGTACTGGTGGTGGATCTGTTCTCCAGGTGGGTGAATTTTAAAATTGTGAGAGATATAACAGGAGAAAGCATGATAAAGACTTTGCAGGAGATATTTTCCAATGAAGGTCTGCCGGAGAGTTTGTTGACGGACAATGGTCCCCAATTTGTAGGGGGGAACTTCACCAGCTATTTAAGGAAATGTGGAGTGCGTCACAAAAGGACTTCATTATATCATCCCGAATCCAACGGTGTAGTTGAAAGAATGAATAGGTGTGTGATGGAGAGTATTCGCATGGGGGAAGAGTGCGGATTGGATAAGTTGGCTGTGATACAGAATAGGATCTGGGCCCTAAGGATGGTGCCTCATTCTACGACAGGTCTGTGCCCGTTTGAGTTTATGAGAGGCAGGAAGCCATATTGCATGGCGTGTCCGCCGTGGCTGGGCAGGAGTAGGGAAACAGATTTGGTTATTGATGAAGTAAGAAAGTCATTGGTGAGGAAGAAGTATGAATGGGTGGCGCGTGAAAACCTGAAGAGAGGTAAGAAAGAGTTGCGCGTACAGTGTGGAGATTGGGTTAGGATCAAGAAGGGAATTGTGAAGAGGAAAGGAGAGTCTCTTTACTCGGATCTAGTCAGAGTTGTAGCGGTCATAAAAGGGGCCGTACGTGTGACTGGAGGGCAAGTGTGGAATAAAGATAGAATTGCTGCAGTCAAGAGAGGGCATATATAGTATGTGTGTCGAGAACTGGACCAATTTATTTGAGTTATTGTGGTCGTCTACATGACATCCTTAAGTTATTTAGTGTGATCGGATGTTAGATTATATAAGTGAAGTTAAAAAAAAAAGGGGGAGATGTGTTGTAGACTCATAAGATGTAAGTGGAGAATGCCCTCCATAGTGTTTTCTCCTGTGTGCTGAATCCCAAGTATGATGTCATCAACATTCCATGACAGTGTTCCTGGTTGGGGTTATCTAAGTGTTCTAATGTTGTCAGTTGGAGAAAGAGCTGAAGGAGAGGAGTCTCTACATGTTGGGGGTCTTCTTCCTTTATCAAATACTAATTAAAACTTTAATATCACTTACCTGTCTGCGCCAGCCTCTTCATAACAGAAAGTCCCTTTACGCTGATGCCAGAAATAATGCAACCCTCTAGGGAAAAAGGCCAAGAGATTGCTTGCCAGGATAACAAGGTTTAATTATACAAAAGTAAAAGTGTCAGTAGAGGACTCTGCTGCTCTAGAACGTTCTGCCTGAATTATCATGAACAGTACATTATAATAGTTCAGTATCATTGATGACGTCCTTCTATAGGGTCTGAACCCTCACATCCGATTGGTAAGACAGTAAACATGATCCTGCTCCATATGGGATGCCAGGCTATGATTGGTTCCCATCCCTGCCATTTGTCTTTTCCCATGTGGGCCAGCTGGGCTCATCTCTCCCGGGACTGAAGGTCAGGTTCTTCACATGTTACTGTTCCAAGGCAACTGTTGAACACTAATGCTACTACTACATTATGGCATACACCTGGGAGGCTCTGGGACCATGGGGGGAGGGAAGGAATACAATCATGCTGACCTACACCTTCTGCGCTCTATCCATATCACACCTCTCGCACCCAAGGCATCCACCCTAGCTTTGATCTATAATTTGTACCTCCCTGTACCTCGTATTACAAAAGGTGTATTTATCGGAAGAGGTGAAATGGTGGTGCATGTTCAGATCTTTTTGACCATTGGTTTTATCGCTGGTGAGCTGGGTTCACTCACCATCGTAGAATGTAGGGGTTCTAGGCCTGGGTCATTGATAGTTGCCATTACTCTGGGATGGTTGGATGGGGGTTGGTGGTCTGCAGTTGGCCTACCTGTGATGAATGTGCTGCAAGGAGACTGGTGCTGTCTCGTGGCCTTGCATGGCACATGCTTTCTCTGGGAATACACGTAATTGCAACAGTTTAGGAAACAATGGGAGGTTTCAGTGTGACTTTAGCAGCTCTCCTTTCCTTTGTGTTCGAGTCTGCTCACGTCTCTTCCCCGCACCTATGTTTTACCCCACAGCCATGTAGGTCTGCCTGTGTCTTCCATAACAAAAAAATGGTATCTCAGTACATATACACACCCTACGATTATGTATCCATTATTTCCCCACTTTTATGCTCGTGCTGGGTGCCGTAGCACAACCTTCTCACCCCTGGTCCATTGCACGGCTACCTATGGGATTCGCCTCACTCTAAAGCACCTAGGGGGGTGGGATAGACGAATTTCCATCCCAACACTAGACACGAAAGAGGACATACAATCCTTCATGTCCGAAATTAAATTAGAATTCCACAACTGTATGGCAGAGATCTCATCAAAGGTAGACTGCCTGGACCAAGGAGTGCTGGAGACGGAGCAGAGGCTGGCTGAGGTGAAAGACCAAACAACAGTCCAGGTAGCAACAGTGGCGGAATTACAATGTTAAATTCAAACGTTGGAGGGTAGAAGCGACGCCCTGGAACGCAAGCAGGAAGACACGGAAAACAGCATCCAAAAGCAATTTGCGGGTCAGAGAGGATCCCTCATCTCTTTAGGATCAAGCCCTGAACAAATATATAGGGGACTTCTTCCAAACACTTATCCCGCATCTTGATAAGTCGATGTTCTTCCTAGGCCGCACCCACAGGCTGCGCTCCCATAGGGGATCAGCTTCGGACCTTCCACCAGACTTGATTAGAATGATCCACTGTCATAAAAGAAATTCTTGCAACGAGCCAAACACATAGAAAGCTGACTTCCAGTGGGTGTCACTACAAATCTTCCAGGACCTTGCATGCAACAACCCTGGTACAGAGGAGGAGAATGCTCAGACCTCTGACCACCCTTCTGCAGGATCAGAAGGTCAGATACGGCTGGCTGTTCCCCACCACTCTGCAGTTTGTGCTAGATGGCACAACCTGCAACATCAGCTCCTTGGGGGAGGTGGAGGGCATATTGCCAGACACCCCCCAAATACAGGCCGGGGTTCCCCCTATAATCCCCTTACATCACAAAAGAGATGGTCACTTGCCAAAACCTAACTCCTGGGCGAAAAAAGCCAGAGGACGAAAATCTAAAATGCCCTCACAGCTAACCCGATTGTCTTTTGGCTGACCATTAGCGGAAATACTCTGGCGCATACCCACCCTGCAGACGAACCAACACAACCTGTCAATATAGACTATCTGGGTACCCTGCTTCACGCAGCCCATGCCCAAACGTGGGTAAGATCCCACACAGAATACAACGGGGCGTGAAGCACAATTCTATTATTGCTCTATTGTTACAGTTCACCATTTTGACTTATAAGTTAAAAATTCCGTTGCTAAATGGAATAGAGGCAGTGACAGAACTAGATGGCAGATGAGATCTACCTGGATCCACCTCTCCCACGGCAGAATCAGTCTCATCTGCGATGCCTACACCCCACCAAAAACTATACTTCATATCACTCAACGTTAAGGGCCTAAACGCTCCACCCAAGCGCAGATCCACGGCTCAACGCTTGCAAGACCTCAACGGCTCGGTCGTATTTTTGCAAGAGACCCATCTTCTTCCACTTGACTTTACCCGCCTATGAAATAGACACTTTCCAACTCAATATAAGGCCTCCAGTGGGTCGAAAAAAGGTGGCACATCGATTCTTCTGGGAAAAGGGTGTCGCTCAGGGATCTGGAAACACTGTACAGCTCGGAGGGCTGCTACACAGGGGTCAAAGGTATGTTAGTTGGCTAACTGTATACATTGATTTCTGGGTTATGCCCCCAAAGAGGGGCAAGAAGCCTTTCTCCTGGAACTGGAATCTAAGCTTCTCCTCTTTATCAAGGGCCATGGGACACTTTAATGTGGTTCCGGAACCCCTGATAGACAAAACCCACCCACCCACATCAAAAGACTACACAATTGTTCTGGGTGTACTTCACTTATTTAAAGCTTTGGGGGTGGTGGATACATGGAGAGTGTTACACCCATGAAGGAAGGACCTCTTCTCGCAAGTACATCAAACTTCCTCCTGAATAGACTTACTCCTGGCATCCCCCGAATCATGTCCTACGTTGATGAGGTGATTATAAAACCGAGGGTATTATCCGATCATGCTCTAGTTCTCTTAATATCTCAATTTCATGACTCGAAACCCCCACTCCCTAGACCTCAATGGAGCTTTTATGACCCGATACAGAACGACATGGTGATTAGGGATGCAATCGCCAAAGCCATTCGGGCCTACTTTCAGAGAACCCCACAGAACTTACCTCACCTGCAATCTCATGGGATGCCATGAAGGCTATGATCAGAGGAGCACTTATAGCCCATGCTGTAGCCTACTGGAAGCGCAGGGTGGAGGTCCAAACACGGCTAGAGAGGGAAATAGAAGCGGAAAGGAAACATAAAAAGGAGTGGTCTCTTAAAGCTCATTGTTCCCTGCAGGTTGCCCGAAACATATTAGAAGTCCACTATCCCGAAGAAACGGCCCATTCCCTAATTGAAACCAAACAAGGATACTATGCCAAAAATAAAGCTAATACAATCCTGGTTAAAAAATTAGCAAAAGCAAAACGGCATAATATAATAATAGGCCCACGAGACTCACAAGGTAGGGTTTAATATGTGGAAGAGACCAAACTACAGCTAGTAGCACTCCACCTGACCGAAACCATGACAGGGTCCCCCCACAATCCGGCTGAACAAACTCGATACATTGAAGGTGCTACCCTCCCACACTTCACCGAGGTAGACAGCGTAGCCCTAGACTCCCTGATCACTAGTGAGGAAATAGACTCAGTCATTAACTCCTCAAAAATAAGAGCCCCTGGCCCTGATGGGTTCCCAACTAAATTCTATAAGATCTTTCGTACTCAACTCCTGGCCCCCTCACAGCCCTCTTCAACTCTTTTTACCAATCTGGCTCCACAACCCCATCAATGCAGATCTCCTCAACTATCCTTCTGTTGAAACCCTGCAAAGACCTTAGGGGCTTTGCCTCATATAGGCCGATCTCATTACTCAATATAGATAATTGACTCTGACCAAACTGGCTTCATAACAGGCAGAACAATAGGGGATAACATCCGGCGGGGCTTGAACCTGGCGGAGGTAGCGGCCTCAGACCGCCGCAAAATGGCGCTTCTGGCTTTGGACGCAATTAAGGCTTTCAACATAGTTGACTGGTCTTTCCTGCAATTAACTCTCGAGACCTTTCAGTTTGGCACACTTTCGCAGGATGGTCCTAGCCAATTATAGTTCACCAAAAACGACTCTCCGGGTTAACCAGGGAAAGCCAGTACCCATTTCACTAAGCTTTGGGACAAGGCAGAGGTACCCTCTTACTCTTTGCCCTAGTAATGGAGCACTTAGCACAGAAAATTCAGAGCAACTCTGCCATCGAAGGGGTATGGGTAGGCCATACACTCCACAGGCGCTCTCTCTCTATGAGGACGATGTGTGCTCACCTTAAGAAATATCCAGCCTTCTCTTCAACAATCCCTTCAGGAACTACATAGGTTTGGCAGGGTTGCAGGGTATGGTATTAACTAACCTAAATCATCAGCCTTGGGAGTGGGTTTGAACTCAGAGGAAATAGATGCTCTCCGACCCTCCTGCCCTATTCACTGGAACAAGAAATATATAGATTACTTAGTGGTGCACATCCCAGCCCTCCCGGGAGATGTATATGCAGCAGATTTCCTGCCCCCTCTTTAAAGAACTAGAGACAAACCTAAAGAGGTGGGCCACCCAACAGATCTTGTTAATGGGGCGGATTACGGCCTGTAAAATAAACCTACTTCAGCGGTTCCTATACTTCTGCTCCATTCTTCACGTGGCAGTCCCGCTACGCCCACTCCTTCGCCTACTACAGAAATTGCTACAGTTTATTTGGAGGGTTAAATAAGTCAGGATGCCTAAAAGGGTAATGATGGGCAACGCTGGTTTACGTGGGTTGGCGGTTCCTAACCTGTGCAAATATTATGTAGTTGCACAACTGCCACGCTTTCAGGCATGGCTCTCCCCGGCGGACCCCCCCGAAATGCGTGGATATTTAACAGTTAAGACTGCCGCTGCCCCTCTGTTCCCCCTCCCATATATCCACCAATCTGCACGAAAATTCAGGCCTGGCATACTCTCCACCACAAAATCCAGTGAGAATCTGGGACTAGACCATGAAATCCAAGGGCATCTCAGACTGGGTCCGAACACCCCTGTCTTCCGTAATCCAATCTTCACTTGAGGCAGGTGCCCCACAAACTTTAAGAACTGCAGGAGGCCATGCAGACATTTCGCCCTACATATGTGACAAAATGGGAAAAAGACCTGTGTTGCTCGATCTAGGACCATACTCGTGTGGACATCTGGACGAGAAGCTACTCCTCCTCAACCTGTGTGACGAACAAAGAATGAGCTCTTAAACTGCTTCTTCGTTGGTACTATTTTCCAATGCGGCTCCACCACATTCAGAACTCGTTGGACCCACAATACTGGCAAAATTGTGGTATGCAAGGCAAGTACTTACACATGCGGTGGGATTGTCCTACTGCTCAGGCCTTCTGGGAAGAAGCACTCCCCATGATTGAAGCAATCACCCAAGAGTGATCCTCCTGGTCCTACAATTCTGGGGTTTACCCAAAATATGGGACTACAGCCAAACTTATCACTCAGCTTCTCCTAGTAGGGAGGATCATGATCGCCCCTGACTTGGAAAAATCCAGAGGGCCTGTTAATATGTTTATGGTGGGTCAAAATAGGGGACATCCCGGTGGCAGAAAAGGTCACAGCAGCCAAAGAGGACCTATTGCATCGATTCGCAGATGTGTGGGCCCCAACCCTGGAATATGATGGAGACTTTCCTGCAAACACATACAAGACGCGGCTTCCAAACCAGTTTCTTCGGGACCATAATTGAAGCAGGATCTTCCTGACCAACTCCTATCAGACCAGTGGTGAATGAAGAGGAACGGCGGAAATCTCTAAGGGTGGGAAAGGGAAGGGGCTATTCATATTTGGTACTGCTTATCTAATGACTAGCATCAAATATGTGGTATTGTACTGCTCACTCCATGACTGCAACTTAATTAAATAAAGTTGTTAAAAAAAAAAATGGTGCATCCAACCTACGTATCTCTGATGCACGAAATGAGCAATGAAATGAGTTGCATCTTGATAAGTGTCTGAATGGTGTTACCCATGTAACTGCTCTTTGCCGACAACTGTGGTGCTGCTGTGAGGCCGAAAATATCTGATGTTGATCGCCTAACAGAGAAAAGTGATGACCCTATTTGCTGCGATAAGCCACAAATCATCAAGGAAGGGAGTATTTCCCATGGAGGGGCGGTACTCATGTACTCTCAGATGAAACTATTGGATAGACAGTCCCTATCCGATTACCTGTGAAGTCCACGAAGCCCGTAGTAAGTGACTCTCGGGATAGGAAGTTGTTGGCTACAAGTTAATTCAATCTGGCCTGTGACAGCCTCTCTGCCAATGACAGGTTGGTCAATGCAGGCCTACCTTATAAGCCACCTGAGGCTCAAAAACCTCCTGCACACTTACCTCTGTTGCTTCATCAGCAAGGAGGGATGAGAAGAGGACAGCTGACATTGAACCTGATTGGCCAGACATATTAGGGCCCTGGAGAAACATAACATTATGTGTTGTTTTAAAGGTCTCTTTCAGGGGAATAAGAACTCATATAAAAGAACTTTAATCAAGGCTTTTAGTGATATCTTGGGTGTGTCTGATATATCTTTTAAGGTTTTTACAGTGACAAGGATTTTATCAGATTGTATGTTTTATGAGGTGTGCAATCTGCGTTTTAGTATTTCTAACTTGTATTTTCATACCTGTGTGTTGTTAAACTGCATAGATGCCCTTTCAAACAGAGGAATCGAAGCGTGCCAATACTCCACGCACTCTACATATCATCTACATGATACCTGACACTCACCCCTTTTAACACTTGCTGAAGTAGCTTCAAGTAAGAGTGAGGCAAAGTAACTATGCTCTTCAGCCCCCCCTGATTATCGATCTTACGTCAGAACTAGAGAACAAGCTCAGCAAAGTATTAGCTTTGAGTCAGGGTGGCCTGTCTAAGCGTGCTACTGAAGTGGTTTACAGCTGCATATCACATGTTCCCCCGCTGAGTGGGGTGAACATCCTTGCTCCTCAGTGAGGTATGGATACCCTGGGGGTGGCTGCTTGCTAGCCAGTGCAGGGGGATTCCCAACAAAACAGGCTGGCCCATTTGGCAAGTCCTCCCCCCAGTTACCTTTATTTGATGCCCCCAAATCCTGTAAAACTTTTATCCTGGAATATAGCTGGCTTTAAGAGTAAGAGAAATGATTTGGATTGGCAGCAATTTCTGAAAAACTCAGATCATCTGTCTCCAAGAGACATGGCTTCTGCAACCGGAAGAGATAAGCAGTTATAAAGTGTTTAGCTCCCTAGAAAGACAGTCAACGAGGGGTAGGACAAGTGGGGGTCCGTTTACTCACTTATAGGATCTAAAATTCTAGTTCAATCTGTATCACCAGATATCCTTACTGTAAAATGGGAGGTTGACACCCAAAATATACATTGACATTTTTAACATTTATTTGAGGCCCTTGGAGGAAGCTATAGGTGCCCTACTAACTCATCTTGAAGAACTAGAAAAGATGATGTTGCTCTGTACTGCACATCAAGTGCATATAGTGCTAGTAGGTGATTTTAATACAAGCTTGAAATTGTTGAGGAAGATAAGTTCCTATACCGGGACTACGATGAGTTGTGGGGGATTCACCACTCTCATAGCCGACACAGTATACCTAGGATAAATGACACTGGGGTATAGGGCCTGCAATGGTAGGCTTTGTCATGATATCTCCCCCACCCCCTCTCCCGACACTTGCCAGACCCATATTGACTATATTTTACTACATGTAGAAAGTTGGAGGTTAGTGGTTGACTTTCAAGTTATCCAGCGAATTGAAAGCGACCACAACCCCCTTCCCCTCCCCCGATATCCTTTGCCCTCACCGAGATTAATCTTTGATGAAGGGGATGTTTACTCCCTAGTGTTTTCCGGCAGCAGTTGGCCTGCTTGCTGAATACCATTTTAACTAAGCCAGGTAACAAGACATCTAGGAATATGTTACCTCAAGTCGGGTGGTTTGATCAGGAGCCTTGCCAAAAGAAGTAAAAACTGTTGTCTAATGTGAAATCGATGGAATATAGGAGTGCTGAGGATCTGCGATCGGTTAGACATGAATATAAAATTATACTGGGTGAAAAAGGGAGAGGTTTCATGAAAAGAAATGGAAGGAGCTCCAATTAGCAGTTAGAAGGAAAAATCCTTGGGTTTTTGGAAGCTGGTCTCCGTGCATAATAAGTGATCGTCCAAATTGGCTATACCAAATCTCCCAGAGGGCCTTTGGTATTCACATTTCAGAAAACTATCAGGATTCTGGTGCACAGCCATCGACTTTCACAGAGCCCAGCGTTTGTGAGACTCTGATATCACATTGCACTTTGTAAATCTCTTTAGAGGAGGTGAAGGAAGCAACTTTTTCCCTGAAAAGAGGCAAAGCACCAGGGCCAGAATCAATTCCAGGAGAGCTATTCAGCATGGAAGTGGCAGTATGAGGCCCCATTTTACTGCATGTATTTTCAAATATCACAGGTCCCAACTTAGTACTTGAGTCATGACGTGGGGCTATTGTAATCCCTGTATTTAAAACAAGGGAGTAAAGACGATCCTCAAAACTGTAGACCCATTTCCTTAATCGATGTAGCTTCAAGGATTTATGGGAATATTCTTTTAAATAGATTGGAGGATTGGTTGTCATCAAACAAGGTACTCTCAGATCTGCAGGCAGGCTTCCGTCCAGGTATTAGTCCAGTGGATAACATTTTTAGGCTGTCCCTAATTTGTGACAAATATATGAGACTTCAAAACCAAAACCTCTTCGTTTTTTATTGATCTGCGATTTAATCCACAGATCAAGGCTATGGGAGTAGCTATTTCATCTGGGGGTCCCCGTTAATCTCTTAGCGGCAATCCGTGGTCTGCAGGTTGGAACATACGCATGTGTGCGTACCCCCGTAGGCAAATGTTTGACCAATTCTTTCCCTGTATCTAAGGGCGTTAAAAAGGGTTTTTATTATCGCCCCTACCCTCTTTAGTTTATATATAAACCAGAGAGGAGAGTGAACAATGTGACACGGATGCCCCTATGTTAGGAGGGAGGAAAAAGGGCATTCTTCTATATGCCGACGATACGTGAAGAAAAACAAGAAACAGTATTCAGAAAGCTCTTACTCTGTTAGACTCAATATGAGTCAGACTGGGGCTCTAAATTAACCAATCAAAACTAAGTTTATGCTCTGGTCCAAGAGAGGTGGTAATTCCTTTCCCCCAATCTGTTTGGGGAGTAACGTGTTAGAGAGGGTAGAATTGTATGACTACCTGGGGGTTCGCCTACATACAAGAAGTTGCTGTGGAAAACATATTCAACAATCCACACTTATTTACACAAGGCAAGGTGCTGCTTTGTGGGTTTTATGCACTACTATGGTAGAAATGCAATGCTTTTTGCACTTGAGGTCTTGAGGGCTTGTGCCAACTCGACTGCCCTGTATGGTGCAGAGATTTGGGGTCACTTTGATCTCGGGAGATTGGAGCAAAAGGAAATTATTATGTTGCAAGAGCTCCTTTCTCTATCAAAAAGTGCCCCATCTCTCCCCTTAAAATTAGAGCTCGGTGTGGTTTCAGTGGCCTTTGGCACCAGAGTGCGCCCCCTCCTGTATTACCATAAAGGATGCACTTCACCTGCCCTCCGCACTTATAGAGAATCCTTTCTGGACGTCCTTGAACAAGACGGTGCTAGAACATTACAGTGGGTTAAATAGGTCTCCAGCTTAACTAGGAAACTTGGTTTTCCCCCAATGTCTGCTTCTAATTTTCAAGATCATATGAATGTAGATTGCATTAAGCAAAAGTACAAGGATTGGCACTACAGAGAAAAAATCCTGGCGATCGCCCAGGTAGGCATTAAAGATAAATACTTTGAACTGAAACAACTGTTGGTCCAAGAACAATACCTATCCTGCATCCCAGATAAGGAGGCTCATACTTTGTATTTAAAAGCTAGGTTAGAGATTCTCCATCTTGCGCAGATTATGTGTACAATTTGTGGGAGTGCTGTGGAAGATTTTGTTCATTTCCTTTTTCTATGTCCCCTGTAGAGGAGCCTCCGCCTTAAGTGGCTTGTTCCCACATACACAAAGTATAATTTGAATGGTACAAAAGATGCCTTAAAATGTTTCTTAAGCACTCAAAATAGTGATGTGCTTCAAACCCAATCGTATTATCTAAAAAGTGCATGGCGCTTAAGAAAGAAATTTACTCTGCCATTGAAATGCTACATATGAATTGGTTCGTATTGTTTGCATTTTTTTTTTTTTAAATCAGATTTCATGTGTTATATTGTACTTGATGTTACCTTGATGTTATCTTGTGCTTTTATGGCAGATGCCAAAATAAAGTTATTTTACTACTACTTACTGAAAGGACTCAGAACAAAGTGAATGGAGCAAATGATGGGATGTGTGCTGCGCTGTGGGTCTCTTGTGTCTTGTGCTTTAAATGCCATTGAAATCATGTGCAGCCCTCTAACCAGGGTTTAGACTACTACTACCAGCCGTCACTTTAGAAGTTACTGCACAGCCAATGGCAATGGATAAAACGTGAAGAGCAATTGCATGTTTCAGAGAATTTAACGCATTTAAGTTCAGCCTTTCTTCGTTATCATGTATATTTTACTTTCATAATCTGGTCTGAAATCTCTCATTAGGAGTGCAGAATTTGTGAGGAAGGTGGTTGAAGCCTCAATGGTGTAACAGATTGGCTTCATCAATTTATTTTAACTGGGCTTCAGGCGCTTGGTATATTTCTGTTGCTTGAACTGAAGGAACATTTGGTTAAGCCATTTTTACAGGGATCGAATTTAAGATTGGATAAGCAGGAGCTTAAAGCAGCTCCTGTGTATCCAGTATTTGCCAGTGACCAGGAGCTACCACTGGGGAATGGGGAACAGCGTCCCACAAACCTAACTTCCACATAATATGCAAACCTATCTTTTTGTCCATTATCTATGACCCCTTATTCTTTAAATGTTGTATCCTACTATTTATTTATTAATTGTATCAAATGCACAGAGTTAAATTTACATAGGTGTGTTTGTCCGGCATCAATTGGCCGGGGAGCCCAAAGTAGCTCCTGGCAGCTGTTGATGTAAAGCTAACCATGCTCTTCTAGGCTACAAGCAGTAGCTAAATAGCTCCCCTCAATATAAAACCGTGTTTTCATTACACCAGTAGCACATTTGCTGCTACAATTAAGCCATTAGCTACCCACAAATGGCTAATAAATAGCAGTGGTAGGCCAAAGTTTGATCCCATGAAGATGTGTTTTGAGTGGGTAGGCGCAGGTTTGGGCGTAAATGGCGACAGGAATTCTATGTCCATGATCAGTCAATGTGTGGGTAAATAACAGCCACAGGCTGGGTATCCCTCCTCACATGCCATCTCCCTCATCTCCTGTACTCTGTACTCCAAGCAAGGAAGGATCCAAACCCTCCTTCATTCTATAATTTGCAATAAATCAGATCACAAAATAAGATTCGAAAGAAATACTGTCCACACTTGGACCCAAAATGGCACAAAACCTATCTGAATTTGAAGCATATTTTGGGAGTATCTGGATCATCTCTCACCAAGAATAATGTCTCCTTTCCTGAATCTGGGCTTTCTCCAGCATTGGTATCTTTCATTGATTCACATGCTTTCAATATTCCCTGCTGTCATGCTGGGAATCCTCGGTTAGACCCTTCCTAGTTTTACTTAAAGGGAGTAGGTCTATACCATTGGGCGAGCAGAGGGCACATATGAATCTATGAAAGATACCAATGCTGGAGAACTGGAATTACAGGTATGAAACATACTCCTTCTCCAGTACTGGGACTTTCATAGAATCACATACTTTGACTAGAATATATGGCAGTACTTTCTGTATAGTGGCTGAGCTATAGGAGAAAGCCTATGTTTCTGGAACAGGAGCTGCAGGACGGTTCTCCCCCTACTTGTCGTCCATTGTGTGCTTCCCTTCCATGCAGTAATGTTTCATGAATGAGTGGGGGACCGCCCAGGTGACCCCTTTAGATATGTTGCCAGTGGAATTCATGCCCACAGTTCTGCAGATGTTGCTGTGGTCCTTGTTAAATGGGTTTGGACTTTACTTGTCAACTGCTTATTTGCCTTTTTGTGACAGAGGGAGATTGCTGATGCAATCCATTTGGATATTCCTTGTTTCGAGGTTGCCTTTCCTTTGCTGGACGGGCCGAAAGCCACAAAAAGCTGTGTGGAGTTGTAAGCGATATTCAATCAACAATACAGCTAAGTCAATGCCTAGTCTGGGATGCTGAGGAAAACCCTTATTGATGTATTTTTATATCCAGTTCAGCACTCTGGATGACAACCCTTGTATAACACCCCCCTCTTAGAATCCCCCTGACCCCACTGAGCCAAGAAGTAGGTTTGTTGTGCAAATTAAAAGGTTTATTTGAAAAATTAAACAATATATATATATCACACTTTTATTATAAATTAATATCTGATAGTACACTTAGACATATGATGTTGATCAACACTGGGTAATCTGGCACTAGCACACTTCTTTACAATCAATGAGGAGTTAGTATAGGATGGATAAAGTAGCAAAAATACTTTTATGGTTTCAAGGGAAAAGCAATGAGGAATAAAATGCAGTACAGAAATACTTGATATGATTTTAGCAAAAGATAAGATAATCACTTTTTCTCTGGCAATTCACCCCCCTCGCCTATGCAATGTAAGAAATGGAAGGAGATGGAAAGAGGAGCACACAGTTCTCAGGAATGCAATCAAATACAATATGAAATTCAGTTCCCCCCCCAAGCAAGCTTAGAGGAAACAGGTAGGAGTTTGAAACACAGGCCCAAAATGGTTTTAAATGTGATGGCAATGGATGGGAAAATGTGGCAACTGATTTTAATTCCCTCTAGAGATTCAGGGTGAGTGGGAGATGCGTGTTGGTATTAGTTCAGGCTCACTTTAGCAATGCTCTCTGAGTTATTACCAAGTTGCAACGGATTTTAACAAAAGAAAGAATTGAGCTGCCATTTTGACAAGTGGAGAAATTGAGCCAAAATCGCAAATCGCGGTAAATTTCGCAAGTGCGTAAATTGTGATGGCTCGTTCCTAGCCCAAACGGTTCCAGAGATACGGACGATTAAATAAAGGTAGTTTTTCGGATTAAAAGTACTCAAAATGACAGGTGACAGCTTGCAGCTGCAGAATTGACAGGTGACAGTTGTGCAGCTTTAAAAATGACAGATGACACGATTTCTAGGAGGCAGTTCTACTTGGGTTAAAATAGTTTGGATTAGATTATTTTAACTAAGAGATTGGTTCTGCACAGTTCTGCTAGGTACTCACAATATAAATTTGAACTAGGCCTCGTCATGGATCTGGTCAACACGTCCGGCTGCGGTTCTGTCTGCTCGGCGGGTCAATCAGGCACTGGTTCGGCTCACAGCGATCTGGGTCAGCTCTGCTCTGCTGGTCTAGCCACTCTGGATTCTGGATGTACCACTGCTTTCTGGGTACTGCTGCAGGTTCTTGCAAAAAGTCTCGGCAAAATTCAAACAGCTCGCCCGGCTGTTGAATAGTTTGGTTGGTTTTGAGGCCTGCTGAAGAGGCTTCAGCTGGTGGATTCAGGCCTCTCTGCTACAAATTCTGGAGTTAATTTCTGCTACAGGTTCTGGAGATTGATGGATTTGAAGTCTGGATCTCTGGATGTGAAGTCGTCGGTCAGCATGCTCCGCAGCAAATGGAATTGAATGTCTCTACCTGTCCCAGCAGTCTCTTTTTATGTGTTTTGAAAATGGGTGTGTGCCAGGGCCTAGCTAAGCCTGCCCCTCTCTACTTGTCATTGGCCAAATTCTCCCCTCTCCCATGATTGGGGGAAGGAAATGGATTGTCATCATGATCAGGTCTGTTTATGGGTCAGAGGATCCTCCCTTGGTCAGTTTGCCCACAAATCTATATTTGATTCAAATACATCTTTCCCAGATATACAATTTGTTGAAATTACATGTACACATTATATATTCCTTATGGTCCATGCTTGTCCGCCTCTGATCTTCCTGGGGGCTTGCATTAAAAAATGACAACATTTTGCGCTTTTTAACTGGTTTTGCAATATCGGACATTTACCCAAAATGACACACATGTGTGCAAGGAGTATGGACATTAATTGATGAAGTGTCAGATTTTTAACATGCATACATTTTGAGTGAGACCCTATTTTCCGCTAGCAACCCCCCAGAATACACCACAGGGTCCTAACGCCTCTTAAAATGTTCACAGAAAAATCACAAAAATAATGATATTGTCAGGACTGGAGCAGGTGTGGGGGTAAATGCACTCATGGTGTGCACTAATGGTGGAAAAGGAGCCAAAAAGCATTCCACCAGGTATTCCAGGCGTGTTCTCCATCCCTTCTGTAGGACCGTGGCCCAGGGATGGAGAACAGCCCGGAAACTACACTTCCCAGCAGGCCGTCCTCCAGCCGAACCTGCGCGTGGGAAGACCGCCACGCCCCCGATCGCACGAATGCGCATGCGCGAGCCGCGCCCGAGTGACGCCGCTCGCAATACTGACCGGCGAACTGGAAGGACGTGTTTCTGAAGAGCTCCGGAGGCAAGCTCACGCGGGGCGTTTCCGCCCAACGCCTGCAAGACCCCAGGCCCCGCGTACAAAACCAAAGATAAGTGTGTTACTTACCTATCGCTGACAGCCCGTAGCATTCGAGGGGCCACGTAACAGGAGCGGATCCTACTCCGGCCAGCCCGCGCTTGGCAGGAAGCGGGAACTCACTAGGAGGGAACCCTAGATGCCATAACATCATTAATCCTGCATGAGACTGCAACTAACCATGCCCGCTTATGTGTAAACTATAGTCGCGTGGATCCGGAGCGGCTGTTCCGCCACGCGGATAACTTCTAGCCCAGAACTCAGTCGCACATGCATTCCGCACCTTATTGACTCGATTCTTGCTTATTGCAGAGACAGGAGAAAACCAGAGAAGATCGTGGCCAACCAACACGAAAAAGGCCAGGAAAAGCCACAGACTTCTGGCAAAACGAAGCTAAGTGCTTATTTAGGTTATTTCTGGGGGAATCGCAATTGTAGCTGCATGCAGTGAATGCTGTGTTAAATCCTCGCATGCAGTAATGTGGGGAAGAGAATAAGTCGTGCATGAGTTAATGTACGATTTCTAGCAAGGCAAATACTTGTGACCTGTATTATTTGTGAAGTCTGAGAATTACTGGTGAGGGCTCCACCACAAAAGCCCAGGGTGATCACACCCACACACAGTAGAAGAGTGAGTGAAGGGTGCAAGTGTGAAAGGGCGGAGTATTCTTGGAACTGGAGCCGAGGAGCATGTGACCCTGCTATCCCCTCTTCCCATCCACTACCTCTACCTATTCCTTTTACCGGTGTTCCTAACTTCCCGTACCTATCCATCCAACGGACCCTAACCCTCTTTCCCCGAAGGGTCAAGGTGGCCTGTGCTGTCAATTCCCAGGTGCTAAGACCTAACGGGGAGGGAGGTGTTTTTGCTGCGTTTGTGCTGCCTCTGCGCCAAGAAGAAGCAAGCTCTGACAGATATTACTTATATAATTCTGACAAGTCCACACTATGAGTTATCTATCTTTTTTAAATTATGCTCTGGTCAAAAAGGGGTGTGGCTTCCCACATCACAGGGTGGAATAACTGGTTTATCCACTTCCCCCAAGCCAGCTTGTTCACAGAGGCACAGCTGCCCCCCAGTTTCTCCCAAGAGGAAGCTATTTTACGACGCCCCCAATATAACATTTGCCTGAGTCCAGGACAGGCCTTTATTCAACTCCCTGTAGTCCTCAGGTGCTCCACCCCTAATCTACTCACTAATCTGTTAACTCCTTTTGGCCAGGGGCAGAGTGGCCGAGTATCCAGTTTCAACTCCTGTCGGGGGTATTTGTCAGGCAGAATTCAGTTTCATTAAGCCAGGTTTCAGCTAAATGTCACTTTTTGTTCCCAGTTTTCTACATTCAAATCAAACTGACAATTTTTACCTATACATTAAATAATTACTTCCTTCAAGTCATTTCAGAATATAGTTTTACATTGTATCCACCTCTTAGCAAGTCTTTCCTTGGTCTGGTTTTGTTTCATTTGTTCAGTTTTACACAAACGTCTGGTGGTTTTAAAACGCCAGCTTTCTGATAGTGGTGAGTACTGGTAATGCAATCATTTTTGGGATTAAGAAAATGAATTCCCCACAGTTCTGAGTTGCTTTTTTTTTGCAATCTGCATTGCCATTCCCAATGGTTTCAGGCTACTGTGTGTGTAGCCCAATGGTGGTTTTAGGCAGTGCCCTCCTGTGCTCACAACATAGGCAAAAATGGGTGGCAGCCTATTCTTCATGTTTTCCCTGTGCACTCTCTGGGGAGTTCTGGCCATCATGATGTTTTCCATGCCAGTACTGCACAGTTTTATGATAGGGCTTGTATGCATGGGTAAAAACATCCCACAGAGTCTCTGAACATTTTTATCATGTGCAGATAATACTTAATTGCTATTTTCACATCGGGGGAGTGTAAAGCAATCTCTGCTGGTGACGTAGCGTTCTGGAAAACACCAGGCAGCATAATGTTAGAATTCTTGTGGAAGTCTTTTGGCATGAAGTGGGGTTGGTTCTTAGCACCACTTTATCACTTCCAAAGCACATATATGGCTCGTTCACCACTAGTGCTTGTGTCTCAGATACCGGATAGTCACCATAAAAGGCCACTTACCATGACACATACTTGATATTTGCCGTGGCCAATGGCTCGAAAGGCACCCTCATGACCCCCACTAGCACATTGTTTAGGCTCCATTGAGGTGCTGTCTTGCTGGCAGGTGAAAATAACCGAAACAACCCTCTTAAGAAGAGTTTAATGAGCCTGTCGCTGAACAGTGATGCCCTGCCTCTCCTCCTGTTAACCTGGATATGGTGGCTAGGTGAACCCTGATGGAGGAGTGGGAGAGGCCCCCTTTAACCATGGACAGTGGGTATGAGAGAAGCTGCTCTGGATGAATAGATAGCGGTTGCAAGCGCTGTTGCATAAACGATGTGCAGAATCTCTTTCCTTTGAGTTTATATGAGCGGTTGGTGGAGGGCGCTCTTGCTGCGTGAAGAACCTCCTTACATTCCTGTGGAATTCCTAGGTGCCTGAATTCCGAGTAGTCCGGTGCCAGGATGACCTCTTCAGCGACTGTGGGTCGTGGGGCAGCATTCTTCCCAGGTCCTGGGATAACAGGTCAGAGATTCCTTGCTGTCAGATTGGGCGGTCTCAATACTACGGTTGGCATGGCCATACTGGTGCTAACAGAATTATGTGTCACAAATGTACCCTCATCTACACCACCCTACGGATCACTGGCATTGGAGGGAACGCATATGCCAACAGGTTTGTCCACGAGATGGAGAACAGGCCCCCCCTCGACCCCTTTTGGGAATCCTGATAGCGCTTTTTTTTTGTTTGGTTGTAAACAGATCTATGGATGTTCCCAATGTGCAAAGACTTTCCTGAGTTGCGTGTCGTTCAGTTCCTGCTAATGACACTGTGTAGACGCCCTGCTGATGCGGTCTGCAACCGAGTTTTGCGCCCTAGGGAGGTGGTATGCCTCGAGAAATATGCGGTTGGCGATCGCCCAGTGCCATATCTGTTGAGCTTCCCGGGACAGAGTTCTTGATCTTGTCCCTCCTTGTTTTACGATGTAATGCATTGAAGTTGTGTTGTCTGGGAGAACTCTCACCGTGGACCCTTGCAATACCGGCAGAGAGACCATCTGACCGCTCTCAATTCTAGGACATTTATATGTACATCCGCCTCTGAGAGAGTACAATGAACTTTGACATGGAGGTGGTTCATTTGCGCCCCACAACCGGACAGGGAGGCATCAGTGAGGAGGGTCTTGTAAGGTCGACATAGGTCGGCTACAAGTTATACAGAATAATGCAGTTAGAACTATCATGGATCTCAAAAAAGGAACATGTTTCAGAGGCAAGAAGGAGTCTGCACTGGCTCCCTACAGAAGCCAGAATTTACTTTCACCTTCTCCTTATAACACAAAAGTGCATGATAGGATCCTCGCCTCTATATCTGAGTGAAGTACTGGAGATAAAATCGAGTGTACGCAATCTTAGATCGAACACCACCAATCAACTCAAGGTTCCACCCCATAGGTTGACCCAGGCTAAAAAATCAAGTTTTTTGTGGCAGCACCCATTGCGTTGAATGCCATCCACACTGACATTAGGGAAGAGAAATCAACTGCCTTACTCAGGAAAAGGTTAAAAACCTTTCTGTTTAGATAGTGAAAGATTACTGCTTTGTCCTTTGACCGGCCCTTGACACATGCAAATGCACCGCCCTGGACGAGGCATTGCATACCCCCATTTATTTTTTTCTGTGTATTTATTTGTTAGGCGCCCTTAAACCTCTGGTCAGTGGTGCGCAATATAAATATAATAGAGTAAAGGAGCCAGGAATGAGACGCGGACACAAAGAGCTCATAGTTTTGGCTATAAACATTTATTTAACAAATAAGGGGTTGGAAAAGGCCTCGCTGTTCCTATGCTAGGAGGTGTTTCCCTACCTCAACAAAAACAAATGGTCTGTCCATTGCCAACATGTCAGAATCAAAATGTTCTGTGTCCGAAATCCTATTCTGGCCCTCAAACACGCTAAACATAATAAGGTGAAACAGGTAATGTCTTTAGCCTTGGTAGTGCGCAAATTGTTCAAGTTCAAAAGTAATGGCGTAACTTGAACACAAAATTCCCAATGGACACAATCCACAGTTCTAGGGGAATGCTCCATTCCCCAGGTTTTCTCTTCAACAGCACAACATTTCTTAAGGGTTTGTGTCATCCTTAAATGTCTCTGAACAACAACAACAAAAGTGACTTGTAGTTTAAGGAACTTGGCTTCACCTGGTATACTCACCTACCTGGTCTTTTCACTTGTGCTTTGTTTAACAATGCTTGCAAACATAGCTTTGCCTGGTGTACTCTCCTGCCATGGCTTTGCTCTATAATGCTTTACTTAATGCACGTGCAAACTTCACTGTGCCTGGTATACTCTACTGCTAATGCTTTATCATACGTTTCTCTTGACGTACTTGCAAACTTGAATCACAAAAGTATTTTGTGGAAAGTTTCAAACTTAATGTTCGCCTGCTTTCATTATGTCTTGGTTTCCCACTTTACCAATATTCATTACACGTTCTTTTACTTATTTCCTCCTTTGGCGACCTTCACCCCATTATTCTCATTCGCTCACAGTTCCCCGTAAACTCCCAGATATCCAGCACCCTTCTCTCCCTAAGCATACCTGTTTTTCTTGGTGCACAGTGTTCGGGGCGAGGGGCTTGTCTCCGTCCGATTTGTGGTGTTCGGGTTTCTTCGATGATTGGCAGCTTCTTGGCCCCTTGCTTCTCAGTGGCTCCTCCACTGGGATCTTACTTCTCGGAGGTGGCTTCCATCACCTCTTGTCTCCCGCTTGGCTCTCCCCTTGTTTCTGGCTTCTAGGAGAGATCTGCTTTTGCAGCTGGTTTCATATCTGGGGATACTGCTCTCCAGCCACAGATGGGCCGGAGCTCTGACGAGAGGTCGCTTCAGGCAGCGCGACTAAGGAGTCCTTCTCCCTGTGTCGTCCTCTCACTCCAGTTCTCCTTCCTCTTTGGCAGTCTTGGCTCTCCGGGACTCCTCCAGGCAGTGGTCTCTCTTCCAGCCATGCTGGATGTGCTTTCTAAATGTCCCGGCACCTATCTGCGGTTCCCTACAACTACACTTAGATAGAATTTTTCACAGATAGGACTGATCTTCATTGCTCTATGAAGCTTTCTGGTTGCAGTACCTTTGTATTCATATGAGTGATACTTAGTTCTAAGTAACTTGTGCACAACATAAGGGAAGATTATCCACATTGGGTTCCCTCGGTGGTGGAAGAGAGTCATGACAATCGGCATTAAGGCATGGAGTATAGCAAAGGTATCCCTAAAAAGGAAAGAGGGTGCCATGTCTCTTCCGATGATGCACCACCCCATTGAAGATCACCTCCCCCCATGTCATCCTCCCTCATGTAGCCGCCCCCAGTGTCAGGATCAGGTAGCGGCTGCCGTCCCCTGGCCACATATGAAGAGGTTACCGCTGGGAAAGGAAGGATGACACCATCAGATGCATCACAGTCTTTTGGTGTGTTGATTCCTGCAAGGGGTTCCCCACTGTTATTTGTCATGTGCGGCACCACCATTTAAGCCTCTGCGTAAGCATAGGGGTAATTTTTACCCTGTTGTCCCACGCCCCCATTATTTGGGACCACCTGTCGGCAATAAACTCATGAAGTGGTCTCATTTGCAATCTGCAGTTTGGAATGAGCGGTATGCAGGAGAACATCGTGCCCAGTAAACTCATGCATTTGCAGATGGACATCCACCGCCATGGCTGGAAGGTGGGAACCAATGATGTTAAGGCTTCGATCCTGTCCGCTAATGGCCTCACTACTGCCTCCCCTGTGGAAAAATGCACCCCAAGAAAGACTAAATTACCTGGACGGATGTGTGGAGGATTTCCTGTAGTTTATTGTAAATCATAGTAGTTTCTGAGATCGACAGAGCGTGGGGTAGCGTTGGTGCCCAGACTAGCCAGTCATCTAATCTAAGTATGGATAGACGTGGTGTCCCTGCCTCCTGAGACATGCTGCGATCAACACAAATCCATTTTTTAAACGTCCGGGGAGCTGATCAGAGCCTGAAGGGCAGGACCCGGAATTGATCATGTTCGCTTCCTACTAGAAACCGTAAGAACTTTCTGTGGTTTTGGTGCACTGTAATATTAAACTATGCATCCCATAGGGCGAGAGACGCAAGGAAGTGCTGGAGCTGCACCGCTCTTATGACCTCTTGTAGCGTAATCATCTTGAACCTTTGATTCTTTATACATTTGTTCAATTTTCTTTTTCATTTGCCATCTGGCTTGTTTACCACGAAGTACCTGGAGTAGACTCTTTTCAGATGTGGGAACACCTTTTCTATGGCATGTTTTTGCAGCATTTCTTGGACCTCCTGGTGCGACACCATTAGATGTGGAGGTGTCTGCCACTTTGGGGGGAATGGCTGGAGGGGGATTGGCAAACTCTAGTAGGTGGCATTTGTGGATGACATCTTGCCTGTTATTATTTCCCCATTCAGTGAGGTAGTTTGTGACATTGCCCCCTACTTGAGCCCCTTTGCTGTACCCTAATACATCATGCTTCTGTCTTTTCCTGCTTTCCTCAATGCGATGATGGGGCTACCTTGCGTCGCTGTGTTTGCCTGTAACCCTTAGACCTCTGGTACCCCTAAAAACTCCTTATGTACCCTTTTGAGTACCAGGTGCTTTTATTATACGATTGTCTGCCTCTTGTAAACGATGAGGTGGTGGCTCTTCCGGACGCTCCCCTGAAAGGACAATTCTCTCTGCCCTGTAGTGTAGTGAGGTATCGCACAGTGTCGCTGTCTGCCTTCATTGCTTTTAAGGCTTCACCTATTTTGGTGCCAAACGGGCTGTCTCCTTCAAAGGGAATATCTATGACCTTGTGTTGCACCTCTGTTTGGAAGTCTGTGCAGGAGAGCCATCCTTGTCGCCTGAGTACCACCCCTTTGCCTATTTGCTTAAAGCCTGTTTGGGCTGTGTCTACCGCAATATGTATGTTGCGATTCAACGCCTTTTCACCTTCCTTTTGGATGGCCATCGCCTCCTATTTTTTTCTGGAAAGCGCTCCAGGGTAGGGGCCCTCCTGTGCCACATCTCCCTGACGTATCTCGACATTATGGCTACGAAGTTCGCTGCATTTACCATGGCGGCTCCACAATGGTTAACACTTTTTTCCCCAAAGGCTTCTATCTTACAGCCTTCGTTTTCTGAAGGTACTGAGCATTTTTGTGCCTTTGAGTGGACCTTTTATCTGCCGCCACTGAGAGCACCGACTAGGGGGTGGGTTGAGAAACTAGGCATTTTAGCATAGACTGACTTTTTTTTTTTCTTTAGCCTGCCATTCAACGCAGGTTCAGTGAATCAATGTTTCATTGTTTGCAGTCCCTCCTCCCAGACGTGATCAAGGATGGCAATGAAACTATTGCCTTCCTCCTTTTCCTCATATGGTCAAATAGGACACATTCTTTCTTTTCTTCCGTTGGCTTGAGGCCAAACTCCTGGGACACTTTAGTGATGAGAAAATGAATGCTCCTCTTTCATTTTGACAGTGATTGTTTTGGGGTTTCTACCGGCAGGTCATCAGTCTTAGCAGCAACTCTGCTGTCTGTGAAGGGGACATATGGGGCCTCGGTATTGTACGCTTGGTCAACCCACTTTGCATCGTTTCAGGGATCTTGCTCTTCCTGGAGATCTTGACCTTCTTGGAGAACTTGATGTTCCTGGCATTGGCCCAGCTCCACTTAAAGGCGTGCCTGATCCATGTCCCAGCATTAGGGCACCTTGCATTGGTGCGGCCTCATGCTGTGCTGTTGTTGGGGTGAAAGCCTTGTATTAAGTTGAAGGCTTTGCAGCGATGACACTTGTATGGACAATACCATTTCTGGGTTCAACAGTGGTTGCCCTGGAACTGGGATTTGCTGAGGTGATGCTATTGGTATCAGTGGCGGAAGTAATTTCTCAATTGAAATTCGTGGGGCCGGTGGTACCAGTGGCCTTTCCCCTATGCCTTCTTCTAGAATGACAGTCTTCGAGTCTGAGAAGACTGGGGAGTCCCCCTGCCACGCCTCAAAGTCTGAGTCAATCTAATGTTTGTAATATTACATCAAGCATGATCTGTGAATAAGTGATTGGCGATGTAACCGGCAAAATTTCCTCTTCCCATCGCTCTTTTTCCTCCTCTATGGTAGCTCTTTGAGATGGGAGATCTCTCGGAGCCAACTGGGCCATGTTTTTATCCAGCCTTGGTGATTGCATTCTCTCACCCTCTGCTAATGTGGCAGTCTAGCAGTTAGTAAGTAAAGAATGCAGAAATTTGAGCTTTTAGGTTAGTGGGTTATATGTCTCTTAGTCCTTATAATTCTTGTTCTATGTATCCAGTTGTCATATGGAGTAGGCATATTCTCTCTCTTTTTTTTTCCCTTTCCATCTAATTGTTAGGAGTGATAGCGTGGCAAGTTCCTGGCTGTGTTACTTTCGACCTTTGTGTACCAGGTTGAGGCGTGCATGGTCCCCCACTCTGGTATTGGTGCAGTATTCTTATAATCATCCACCCCCTTCCCATCTATTTCCTATCGGTGATCCATTGCTGCCTGTGTTTACTTTGTAGGCTAATGTGTTACGCTCACCTGGTATCCATGGGGGCACCACACAATACTGGTTGGAGGTCTAAGCGCTATCCCGGACCCCTCTCTGCTTGGTTATGTGCCAGACGTTGGGTAGCGCCTTCGTTTTTTGTGCGCTGAACTCTCCGTCCCGCGTCTCTATGAAGGGGCACGTGGTTGGTGTGGGCGTTCCATGGACCTAGTTGCCTCACTGGTCCATGTGCCCTTATGTCGGGTCCAGACCGGCTGTGACTGACTCTTCTTGCTGTCTCCCAGGTGAGTTATAAAGTCTTTTCCGTCTTTCTTTCCCTCCGTTTTCTCTGTCTTCTCAGTGTCTTGCTCCACTACGGTGTTCTCTAACAATGTCTCCTTTTGTTTTCACAGGGATGGTTGCGATCTTGAAGTTGCCGCGCCAATGGCGAAGACCAGGGTGAGTTATTGATGCGCGGAGCACTGCGCTGTTTATTGGTGTTAATTGCCAACATGTGTTCGCTTCTCTTCTATGTACATGTTGCGGTGATGTTCGAGTGATGAGCGATCGAAGCTCTGCTTGCCCAGGTAAGTGTTAGTTAATGCTGACCTTGTTCCTTCTCCCTTGCAGGTTGCGGTGAAACCCGGAGATGGGCGAGGTAAGAAGCGCAGGGTGCTGCCAGGACTTGCTGCTTGCCCAGGTAAGAATTGTTATTAATGCTGTTCTTGTTTCTTTACCTTTGCAGGTTGCGGCGAACTCCGGAGTTGGGCAAGGTAAGCGAAGCACAGGATGGATTCAAGACCGGTTACTTCACAGGTAAGTGTTCTTGCTCGCTAATGCTGTTCTTGTTCTTCCAGGTTATTAATGGAATCTGGATCTAGGGCTTCAGGATCGGGCCGCCGGAGAAGCAGATGAGCAGGAGCTGGACACGGTGAGCGTTACGATGCAGGAGTGCAGAATAACGCAAAGCATGTTCTGCTGTTTGGGTGTGGTTTAAATAGTCCAGGTAAAGTAGTTCCAGGCCAAGTAGTTCCAGCATAATAAAGGTGTGTGTGTCCCAACAGGAAAAGTATTTAAGGTATAACAGTCAAACCAATTAGCTGCATCCTGTCTCATTATGTAAGCAAACCCCTCCAAAGACTCTCCTAAATACGTGTGTGATATGAATTGTTTAAGGACTCCAAACAAATTACTTGATATTAGACCTGGAGTAATGGCAGTCTGATGTTTTACAAAAGAATCAGGTTAATCAACAGTTCAATATTATTTCAATCCATACTTAAATGAGTTTGCCACTTCAATACAGAAAAAAAATAAAAAAAATAACACCATATACTTTTGAGGTTGAGGGTTGTACGAGGGGGGATGTATTTCTGGGAGCAAAAACTCAACAAGAACCAAGATTTGAGGGTAAATGGCAACTCTCCCATGGGAGTCTTGCAGCTCTTTATTGATGATTATCTGCCCGTGGTAGAGTAAGCTTCTAACTGGGAGCAAGCTCTGCTGTTCGCAATAGGCAATGGCCACAAAACAGACATTTGCCATCAATGACATCTCCACATGCAGGCAGTGATTGTGAAATAAGCATTAGATATAAAGAAATTACTAGGTCAATAGGTCTGGCTTTGCAAATTGGCTTTGCCAATGCTCACCTTTATAAATCAGCACAGAATGGCCCAATTATTACTTCAAGGACTCCTTTCAGCTAAATGGTGCTTGTGAATAGATCAGCCAGTATGATACCCCACCACTGACAATTTTGTTTGAATGCAGCATAAATCTTATCTGTTTCCGGAATCCCTCTATTTTAAGATAATGTGTTTACTTCTTGACATCCTCAAATAACATTGCATAGAGTCATGGGAATCTTAGGGTGGAGGAGGGACTTTATGCCCCACTTTCCAGAGGGGGGGCTTAGACAAAGACTTTTGCCCACCTCCATTCCCTCAACAGGGAACGCAGCGCAAAAGGTCTCACAGGAATGTCTTTAATCAACTGCTGTCAAAAGACGCAGGTTAACAGTAAGAGTTGAAATCAGTCACTGCAGCCATTGAAATGCAACGAGTGTGTACCTTATGCCAGTTATCAGACATCCAATTATCAGTGAGGAGGGCACAACAGGGAGTCTTTGGAGTTTGCAAAATGAGCTACCAATAATTTCCTGTCAAGTTTCTGTATTCAAAGTGAGCAGATAAGAATCTGTCTGCAGTATACCACATGGTGCTCATTTACAGCCTGGGTTACGGTGGTGTCAATATGCCTAATGTGTAATGAGGGCCTAGAGTGATGAGTGTGCTGGCACGAGTAAAAGAACCAGATGAATACAAGAATGTGTTTAAAACATATCACAGAATGTCCAATATATGCATAAACGGTAATTTGGAGAATAATTGTGTTCATCATACTGGCATATATTGTTATTTCCCCTACAAATATAGAAATATGTAGAACTTGAAGGCACACAAAAATAAATACCATCTTAACCCAAACCAAATGGCAGTGTCAGTAGCAAACGCAGTCACTCGTCCCCTCCTCATAATGTTGATGTCCCCTACGTTCCTGCTTTGCAACTATCATTGCTAGAGTCCCTTGAACAAATGTGTACATGGACACAAGTGTTTAAGGACTCCACTTTTGCATTGTATGATATAAATGAGTGTGTAGTAACCATTGCATGAGCAGAACAATGTGAGCATCATGGCAGATGTGTGATTAGTTATTGTGTGAATAGTTATAAATAGAATGATAATTGTGTGTTCATTAGCTAATATACATACTCGTTTTCTTCCCAAATCTGTTTGTACACAGCCACACAAAGAGGACATTAATTCTACAACTGGCCAAGTAATCAAAAGTGCAAGCAAGCTGGTGCAAAACCTGTGACAAATAAGCAAGCACAGACTTAAACCCCGACGTTTTGCCATATTGAATGTATCAGAGACACAGGTTTAGTTTGTCTGCACTGCCAATAATTAGGCAGACTGCACAATACCACCTATCAACAGCTTGTGCACTACCATACATCCAATTGTGGGGCCCAGCAGCACAAAGCTGCCTATTGGAATCCTACAATAGTGGACCAACACAGCAGGTGAAAAAGTTTCTAAAACGTAAAGCGACACAGATGTGTAGCCCTACTTTCACCTGGACAAAAGTGACAAAAGGATAGCATGGCAGCAGGTACATTACTCGTGTGAGACTATGCAACCTATTTACCATGTGTGGTACTTGACTGCTGTAGGCATGTATTCGTGCATGACTACATAGTTCCGGGAGGATAGCTCAGCGCAACGTGCTCGCCTTGGAAGCAAGACGACAAGAAGCAACACAGGTTCGATCCCCGGGTCTGCTCTTAGAAACCGCTGGGTATTTAACCGCGTTATAAATACGCAACTAAGACAAAAAAAATACAATTACGCGACTAAAAAACAAACAATTCCTGTAACAGCGCCTCGATGCCCGCGGGCTGTGTGAGCGCTTTAAAAATGCAAAAATAAATAGTTCCACAAATTAATAGCCTACAGTGCTGCAACCTCATATACACCCAATATTGGTGCCCAACTGCACAGCGGTATACATTAAAGCCTGTGATAGAGCACTCTTGTAATTAATTGCTGGTGTTTGGCACAATGTCAGGGTACAGATTCAAATTAACCACACATACCAGAATGTGTCATTGTCTTGGCGAACCAGAAAGAGTCAAATTAGGACTTACCATGTTCAAGGAGAATTTATTTAAATAATAAGAAAATGCCATTTAATACTATTTCTATGAGGGTAATTCCCTACCTAATAAACTAAGGGTGCTTGACAAATGTCCACAACCTACTCGCTCTCTGCTCCTTCCACTTTAGAAAAATATAACATAAAATAGACCAGAGCAATAGTCTTTCCACTTGGGCTGCGCCTGGCCAGAGTACTTGGGTTCCTCCCCAAAAATGTTCATCAAATGGTCAGAGTTCATCAACTTTTCACAATACTGTTCTCCATCCTCTTTTCAGGTCCTGAATGACAAGTCTTAAGTCTACTGTGAGAAACTCATGGTGACACAAGTAAGACAGACACAGGTGATTACAGTTCAAGGGTGTTTACTGAACAATGAAAATAGTATGCGGGTTGGAAAAATGCCTAATCTAAGCATAATTCTAGATGGGGACAGGTGTCGACCATCAAATGAAAATAAGGCAGTCCTAGTGGTGTCAAGCCAAATAAAGGGGGCCTATACTAAGAAAACCGATTGCCAATTCCTTACTCTAAATACAAAGGGAGTGGAGTTAAGTATCAAGAAAGAAGTGAGAATCAAGAGGAAACATACGAGATAGTGGAACGATGCCTACAAGAAATACAGGGCTGGATGTGTGCAAATCAGTTATTGCTGAATGCCAGCAAAACTGAAGTAACCATATTCGCCTCAAAACACCATCTACAGAATGAGAAATTGCATCCCCCCTTGCCTATTGGGGACACAGTTGAACTTTTCCAAGAAAATTAAGAATTTAGGGTGTCTTTAGGAGGACAATATGGTAAGTGGAGCTCAGGTGAGCGCAAAGGTACAGGCAGCATACCACTCATTGCACATACTGAGACATATTTTACCTTTTATGGCAAATGAGGATAGAGCAGTAGTTATCGGTACTCTGGTCAATTCAAAGCTAGATTATGGTAACGCACTGCTGTCGGGTATCCCAGTTTACCAACTGCGAAGATTGCAGTTGGCCCAAAATGCAGCAGTCAGACTGGTGTACAGGGCAAGAAAATGAGCCCCAATCTCCATCCTGAGAAAAGCCCTGCATTGGTTGCCTGTAAAGGAGGGAATAGAGTTTAAGGTCCTCTGTCTGGTCTATAAGGGCGTGCATAAGATAGGACCAACATACCTATCAGATAAAATCAGTAGGTATGTTCCCACCAGACAACTGCGCTCTGCAGACCAAAATCTGCTTTGCATACCAGGCACTAGGTGTGTGAATAAAGGGGACCGCAGATTCACAGTCTACGGTCCCAGAGCGTGGAATAAACTGCCCAGAGAAATCTGCGACATTCAAACCCTCTCGGTGAAGACCCATCTGTTCTGTTAGGCTTTTCCTAGTGTATGTTTGTGACCGCTGGTGCTAAGTAATTCTTATATGATTGATACATCTGTGCCCAGTTAAGATTTATTTTGTCCAGTGCGTGTTATAAATACTCAAAAAAAAAAAAAAAAAAGTATTCGCAAATGAAAAGTCAGGAGGCGGTAGCCTGGGTCTCCCTTCCCCACGTTTTGAGCACGGGGTAAGTTTGGAGCTTGGAACTTGTAGCACAGTATGGTCTCGGACTTCTACAGCACGAGACAACAGTTCCAAATGGCAGTTCTCAGGACCGTTGATGGCAAAGTCTCGTTTCCTCTAAAAGTCTCTTGCCTTCGGGCCTGATGTGTTTAAACAATAAACAATAAAACAAGAGTTCTTTTTAACAAATAAAAATTTGTTTCCAATGTTCAAGGTGGGTGATGGTTTCACCCCTGGGTCCCCCTCTTCTGGGCTGGCCCTTCTTGTATTATATTTTACAATTTCCGGTAGGGTGATTGTTTCACCCCTGGGTCCCCCCTCTTCTGGGATGACCCTTCTCATCTCGTATTTTACAATTTCTTGTAGGGTGATGGCTTCAGCCCTGGGTCCCCCTCTTCTGGGCTGACCCTTCTCAATTGTAATCCACATAAAGTTCTGATGAAAGCTTCACCCTCGGATCTCACTCGGCCGGGCTCGGACCTCTCTTGACTGCCAGTACTCGGGTGATAGCTTCATCTCTGGCATGCCTCCTTCGGGTTCACTCATGCCGTCTCAGACTTCTACTTTGGGGTGATGAATTTAGACCCTTTGATCGCCCTCTGCCGGGCTCTGACCCCTCTCGATTCTTTGTCTTCTTTCACCAGGTTTACTATGGCCCTCAAGCAGGATGATAGTAGCTCCCCCTTGGGTCTCCCTCTTCTGGGCTGACCCCTCTTTGCTTTTAATGTTCACTTTTACACAGTTGAAAGGTTCCCGATTCACTTCCCTAGCTTTCACGCCAATTCATAAATCAAAGTCTTTCCAATGTACAGGGCTTTTGCTCGACCCTCCCATATGACCACTTAACATTCCTTTGGCGGCCTTGCTATGGCCTTCTGGTTTCTGTAGTTTCGCAATATGGTGCTCGGACAGAGTCTCTCGAGTTAGCACCCACGTGGTGCTGCTTTCCCTCTGCAGCTGGTCTCCCGCCCACACTTTTAACTGTTCCTCTAAAGTTCATTAGCTTTGTTCAAAACTTGCCACTTTGCGATTTTCACTCAACACAGCGCGGTGCTTATCGATTATATAATCCTAGGCAAGCAGCTAGCATGGCAAATGGCATACCTCTGTTCATGTTTGCTGCTCCCTTCTCCACTCTTAAGTCCCTGTCTGTCTTCTTCGGCTCATCCTCAGTACTCCTCCTCCAAGTGAAGGCGAACCATAGATCACATACCAACAGATACAATATTGACACCAAATAAGGAGAGACTGTCCAACCACAAAGCAGCTATAATTGTTAAGCATATACTTATAACATGTTTAATGAACTAGCCTCAGTCAGATTCAGCGGGCCAAGGCAGGAGGAACTCCCTGAGGTCTGCAAGCTACCTCCCTGAGGACTTACGATCCACCAGAAGGACATGTGCAGACTTGAACTCTGTCAGTGCAGGGGTGAAAGAAGCAGAAGACAGGTATTCTCTGTCTATGCCCCATGACTCTGGAACCTCCTCCTTGTCAACATCAGGCTCGCCCCCTCGCATCCACAGTTCAGGAAGAAGCTCAAGACCCTCCTGATCAAGGAATGGCTCCTCCCTAACACCTAGCTGCACACATCCTCCACTAACCACCCTTCCCTCCCTGGTTGCTTGTAGATCCACTGCTGAGAAATTGCTACCCCCCCCCCCCTGTTACATCTTCACTCCCCTGCTTCTCTGCTTAACTAACCATGTCCCCCCCACACGATTGTTAAGCGCTCTGGTGCATCACGAAGATAGGGTATTTATTGAGCAGAAACCCAACAATAATAATAATAATATTGAACTCCATAACATTTTCAAGCACCACTCTAGCAGCTGAAATGTCTGAACATATACTTAACATATCCGTGTTTAATGAAATGGTTTCAGATTCAGTGGGCCAGACTGCGTTCCATGTGCTTTCTATGTATGTTGCTCAGTATGTATGTGCTGTACACAGTGTCCTTTACTTTGTTACCACGTCATGAATTCAGTGTGCCCTGGTCAGTGTGCTTTGATGTAGGCTGTATCCTGTACTCAATGCGCTCTGTTGCTCAGCGTTGTGATCTACTCCGTGAGCTCTGTGCTGTACAGGCTCAGCTCTTTCTGCGATGCTCCTTCCTTCGTTTACCTTCCTGGGATTCTCCATCACCAAACTCACAAAATTGGCCTACTCAAAGTTCTAGAAACCATTTTACAGCTGTAAAATATGTACCCTCCAATACATGAAATAGCTTTCAAGAAGAGGCCAAACATTCATACACAATGCTTGATTGTACAAAAATGTGGAAAGTATTTTAGACGAGTGAGCCCCATTTGTTTGCAAGCTCTTAATTAGTACTGTCCTAACATGAAGAAATAGTGCAACTAACAAGTTACTCTCTTACCTGGTAACGTTCTTTCGATGGGATGGTCCAACGACGTATTCCATATCTATGACATGTAATCACCACAGCTGTGCTGCTTCGGAAAATCTTCGGCGTCTACATCCTGCGTCGATGACGTCGATACGCCGCCCTCGAAGACCTCCTCCGAAGGCCGACGTCACTGGATGTTATAAGTAGGACGCACGACGCCTGTAGCCTCAGTTGTAGTTTTTTCCCAGAACGTGTGGCACCAGTCTTCTGCCAGTCTGACACACAAAGCCGTGTGGAAACTTAAGCTGCAATCGCATAAGAAATTCTGTAGGAGGAAAGGCAGGGAGGGAGCGATATGGAATACGTCGTCGGACCATCCCATCGAAAGAACGTTACCAGGTAAGAGAGTAACTTGTTCTTCGAGGGGATTGGGTCCTCCGAAGTATTCCATATCTATGACAGACTCCCAAAGCAGTACCAATGCAAGGAGGTGGGAAAAGAATTTAGAAAACAGAAGTTTAGAATGCCCAATCAAATTGCGGAGTAAAGGACCGCCTTGCCAAAGACCAGATCCTGCCCACGGGTGGAATCGAGGGAGTAGTGACGTACAAAAGTATGTACCGAAGCCCAGGTGGCTGCATCACAGATGTTACGAATAAGAACACCCCTCTGTAGGGCAGTAGAGGCAGTCATACCCCTAGTAGAATGGGCCTGCAAGCCGACCGGTGGGTCCTTACCCGCCAAGCGGAAACACTCAGAGATAGCCAAAATAATCCAGCGAGACAAAGTCTGTTTCGTCACAGCTTGTCCCCAACGCTTTCCAGCGTAACCAATGAAGAGTTGATCATCCACTCTGACCCGGGACATGCGTGAAATATAAAAGTTTAACGCTATCCTAGGATCAAGCACATGAAGCCTCTCCTCTTCCTTACCAGGATGTGGAGGAGGATAAAACGCCGGAATAACAACCTTCTGGCCTAAATGAAATTCCGACACCACCTTCGGAAGAAAGGAAGGACGAACTCTAAGGACAACCCTGTCCTTATGAAACACAGTGAAGGGTGGCTTAACTGAAAGTGCCTGTAACTCACTCACTCTGTGAGCGGAAGTGACTGCAACCAACAATACAGTTTTAAGAGTTAACAGTCTCAAAGGGCATGAATGCAAAGGCTCAAACGGAGCACCCATCAGAAACTTGAGAACAAGGTTCAAATCCCAACCGGGCAACTGGAACGGTGACGGAGGGAACACATTAGTGAGCCCTTTCAGAAACTGAGAAATTAAAGGAATTTTAAAATGGGAACACTCTTCAGACGAGTGCTTAAATATGGACAGCGGCGCCAGGTAACCTTTAACGGTACCCACTTGAAAGCCCCTGTGGGCCAAAGAAAGCAAAAAAAGACAGAACCATGGGAATGTCACATGCAAAAGGATCCAGATTCTTAACCCTGCACCAGTCGCAGAACTTACACCAACGGCAACGGTACAGGGACTTTGTTGCGGGCCGTCTGGCCGAGAGCAACACCTCCATCACGTCTTCAGGGAGGTCCCAATCCTTATACCTCAACCTTTCAGAAACCAAGCGTGAAGGTTGAGGGATCTGACCTCCTGATGGAGAACCTGACCCCCTTCCCATGCGAGCAGATCGTCTCGGTAGGGAATACGACGTGGAGGGCAGATGGACAAGTTGAGAAGGTCCGGGTACCACGTCCTCTGGGCCCACGCCGGAGCAATGAGGATCATTCGGGAACCGAACCTCCGTAACCTCTGCAGTACTTGCGGGATGACGGGGACTGGAGGAAACGCGTACAACAGTGTGAATGACCACTCCACCATGAACGCGTCTCCTAAGGCTCTTTTTGGGGGAAATTCCCGGGAGCAGAACCTCTTGCGCTTCCGGTTGACACTGGAGGCGAAGAGATCCACTTGAGGGGTCCCCCAAAGGGCGAAGATCTCCAGGAGAATCTCCTGAGCCAACTCCCACTTGTGAGAGATCGCGCTCTGCCTGCTCAGAGCGTCCGCCGTCTCGTTTTCAACTCAGGCCAGATGAACTGCCGAGATCGAAACTTCCTGCTGGATTGCCCAGAACCAGAGCTGCATCGCCTCCCTGCACAGAGGAAGTGACCCTGCCCACCCCTTTTTATTGAGGTAGTGCATGGCCACCGTGTTGTCCGTCAGGATCAGGACATTCTTCCCTCGCACAGTCGGCAGAAAAGCCTTCAGGGCTAGCCTGAAGGCCCTCAGCTCCAACAGATTGATATGCAGTCTGGACTCTGACAGAGACCAACAACCGCTGACTGTCAACTCGTTGGCATGAGCTCCCCATCCCATGAGGGATGCGTCCGTCACGATCGTCACCTCCGGCCAGGTTAGCCAAAATGGAGCCCCCTTCATCAGATTGTCTTCGACGGCCCACCACAGAAGGTCCTGGGCAACCGAGGACGGCACCTAAACAGGGTCCGACATCCTGCCGGAGGACTGAGACCACTGGAGCTGGAGTGCCCATTGCAAAGATCTCATCCGCAACCTGGCCTCTGGCACCAGAAGAATGCAGGATGCCATGAGGCCGAGCAATTTCAAGAACTCGAAAGCTGGGAGACTCTGGGCAAGCTGAAAATTGTGCACCATCTGCTGAATGTGATGAGCCCTCACCTGGGGAGGAAAACACTGCCCCAGGGACGTGTCGAGCACTGCTCCAATGTACTGGAGCCTGTGAGTTGGTGTCAAATGTGACTTCTTTAAGATGAGGGAGAAGCCCAGCTTGTGGAGGGAGTGGCAGGTGACTGACAGATGATCCAGGACTTGCTCGGGAGAGCGCGCCCTGATCAACCAATCGTCCAGGTAGGGTTAGACGTGAATCCCCCCTTTCCTGAGGTGCGCTGACACCACTACCATGAGCTTGGTGAAGACCCTCGGGGCGGAAGTCAATCCGAATGGCAGGACCCGAAATTGAAAGTGCGAGTCGCTAACCGCGAACCTCCGGTACTTCTTGTGCTTTGGATGTATCGGCACATGAAAATAAGCGTCCTTGAGGTCGAGAGACACCAACCAGTCCTGAAGTTGAAGGGCCTGGAGGACTTGAGAGAGAGTAACCATCTTGAACTTGTCCTTCCTGAGGAGTTTGTTCAAACCGCGCAAGTCCATGATAGGTCTCAATCTCCTGTCTTTCTTGGAAATCAAAAAATAAGGGGAATACCATCCCTTGTTCCTCTCCGCTACGGGCACCAGTTCTATGGCGCCTTTCTCCAACAGGGATTGAATTTCCTGCGCAAGGAGCGGCTCCGAACTCTTCAAAGAGAGATTCCCCGGTGGATTGTCTTGAGGCCTCTGTCGGAAAGGAAGACAGTAGCCGTGGGTTATGATCTCCAGAACCCACACATCTGAAGTAATGGCGCGCCACTCTGCAAGATGCTCCATCAGCCTTCCCCCAACCAGCGAACCATGGGACATGGCCTCATGACTGAGCTGAAACGGCTGCAGCATTGCCTGAGGGCAAAGAGGCAACAGCCCGAGCGGCCTTAGCACCTCGAGTACCTTGTTTTCCACCTCTGGCACTCCTACAGTGGCCCCTTTGACTGGCAGCTCCTCTCGCTTTACCAAAGGATGAGTAATTACGAAATAACCTCCCCTCCATTGCTGTCCCCTAGGACGAAAAGGCGGAGGTTGGCGAACTGCAGCACCCAACAACTTTGCTGCAGCTTTGGAGGTCTGCAACCTCTCAAGGCTCTCGTCATCCTTGCTGCCAAAAAGATGTTCCCCGTCAAAGGGCATGTTGAGGAGCCGGGCCTGCAGATCAGGAGCAAACCCCGACTTCCGCAACCATGCAAACCTGCATATCACGGTGCTCGCCGCCATGGACCGGTTGATGCAATCTGCCATGTCCAAACCCGACTGAACAGCTTCACACATGGCATCCTTGCCATCCTGAACCATGGCAAGGAAACCATCCCGTTCGTCCCCTTCGGGAATATGTTCAGCCGCTAAGGAAACAGTTCCACAGAGTGTGCGTGAAACGTGACAAGGCACAAACAGAGTTGGCCGCCTGAAGCGCCATACCCCCTGAAGAAAACACTTTCTTCGCCCAGCCGTCAAAGCGCTTGTCGTCCCTATCAGGAGGGATGGTAGGATACGACGCCTGCTTTGCCGGGCCGTAGCCGCCTGCACCACAAACTCTTCAGAGTGGGGTGCCTGGTCAAGTAGCAGGGGTCGCTACTGGTTGGGCGGTATTTTCGCGGCAAAGAGTTGTCCACTGCCGGGAGACTTTCCGGAGCAGTCCACGCCGCCGCCACCCTCCTCTGTAGAGCCATATGGAACAGCAGTACCGGGTCAGTTGGTTGACCTTGGTCGAGGATATCCGTAAGGTCATTATAAGAAAATCCCCTGGGGGGGGCAGACCGTCTCAAGTACTCGGTGACCCTGGACATAAGGCGCCAGTATGAGGAGTCGGCATGAGTGCCAGGCTCAGGCCTACAAAACTCTACCTCCGGAGAGGTGTCCAGCCCACTGGCATCGTGCAGGGACTGCCGCAGGTCCTCAATTTGGCTATGGCCCGAGAGAATCTCGTCTGGCACCGCATCCGGAACCATGCCATCATCAGAGCCCTCATCCACCTCTGAAATCAACTCAAGCTGAATGTGGAACAAAGCCATGCTTGACCTTTGCCAGAGCCTTCCTAGGTGGTTGCACTGAGCCCCGGGGGACCCCCGGCGAAACAGCCTCGAAAGGTGTCGAATGACTCGGCGTTGACGCCGAAACGTGGCGCCGACAGCATCAATGGCGTCGACACAGTCCTTGAGGCCGGCGCCCCGAGCGTGTCCCTCAACAGCTTGGGCGCCGACGACTTCTTCAGAGGCGGGGCCTCAAAAGAGTCCGTCAACGACCTCGGTGCCACCGGCGTCTACGTCTTCTTCGAAGACACCACAGGTGCACACGGTCTCGAGCGCGTTGAGGACCGGGACCTGGAACGAGCATGACGAGAACGATTCCTCTTGTCTGAGTGGGACCTCTCCCGTGAATCGTGCCGACCACCCGAGCCCGAAGGCGTGCGAGCGGTGTCTCTCGACCGATCACGACCAACCCCACTCAGAGGCGCGGACTGACCAGTGTCCTGCTATTCAAGAATCACCAACATTTCCTTCCCAAAGGAAGCCCATTCCTCCGGCGTCGCCTGCTTGGTGGGGTAAGCGACCCGCCGACAGGCAGAGTCTTCGGATGAGGACAGGGAAGGTGACCGATGACGGCGCTTCTGGGAGTGCCTCTAAGAGGCAGAGGAGTGGCGGGACCGAGACCCACTGGACTTCCGACGACAACCCAGAGAGTCGCCCCTCAAATCGTCCGTCGAAAGCCCCGCAGATCTCGACTTCCGTGGCTTGGACACCTTACCTACCGATAACTTCTTCTTGCGCTCCTGCAAGGCTTTAGACGTGAGGGACTGGCAGTCGACACAGTCATCCGTGTCATGGGCCTCCCCGAGGCACCAGAGGCAGGCGTTGTGCGAGTCCGTAACCAACATCTTGGACCCACAGTCCCCGCACTTCTTGAAGCCCGGACGCGGTGTGGAAGATGAGGTAGACATCTTCACGAAGAAAGTACTTCACAATACGAACAGGTTCGAAGAACCAAGAAAGAACAGAAACTCCAAAGAGTCGAGGCACGCCGAGATCTCCGAAGCGAACACGTTCGCGGAAAAAACGGAACTGAGGCTACGGGCGTCGTGCATCCTACTTATAACATCCAGTGACGTCGGCCGTCAGAGGAGGTCTTCGAGGGCGGCGTATCGACGTCATCAACGCAGGACGCAGACGCCGAAGATTTTCCAAAGCAGCACAGCTGTGGTGATTACATGTCATAGATATGGAATACGTCGAAGGACCCAATCCCCTTGAAATATAATTATACCCCCGATATTTGTTGCCCTCTTGTAAATAAGGAACAAGTTACTTACCTGTAACTGTTGTTCTCTAGCTTGGGGTCTGGCATGGATTCACATGCTAATGAATATTCCCCGTCGTCAGGCCGGGAATCCTCGGTAAAGAAAAAATCAGTATCAGTTTCGTTTCTGATCTGTCTTTCTTAGTAGTAACCAATCACTGATCTCTGGGTCATACTGCCCCCAGCCAATGACTGCCCTCTCCCTAAGCCCCTCCCCTGGCAGCCATCCTCAGATTTGGTAGCACGTAAAGTGGAACTACGACCAAGTGAAGAGCCGCAGAGAGGAAGGAGGGAGGGTTCGCATGTGAATCCATGCCAGACCCATGCTGGAGAACAACAGTTACAGGTAAGTAACTTGTTCCTTCGCCAGCATGGGGTCTGGCATGGATTCACATGCTCATGAATACAAGGATACATAGCAGTACACACATGCACAACCACGGGAGGTGGCAAAAGGCTCAACATTAAGCATTACATAACTCAACATTAAGCAACTCTTACCTCCTCACCAGGCCCACCTTCAGGCGAACAGGTTGCGCAGCACTGCTTGGCCAACCCTGGACTTCTCCCTGGAGTCACGATCGACGCAGTAGAATTTCGTGAAGGTGTGAGTCGACCTCCGCGTAGCAGCCCTGCAGATGTCCAGCAGGGGCACACCAGACAGGAATGCCGTAGTAGCAGCGATCGCTCTGGTTGAATGGGCTCTCGGATGGCCGGGCAACGGTCGGTTTGCCAACCGATGACAGTGCATGATGAAGCCGGAGAGCCATCTGGAAATGGAAGCCTTCGAGAGAGCCTTCCCTTGGTTCACAGGTCCAAAGTTCACAAATA
Source organism: Ambystoma mexicanum (assembly GCF_040938575.1). Lineage (NCBI taxonomy): Eukaryota > Metazoa > Chordata > Amphibia > Caudata > Ambystomatidae > Ambystoma > Ambystoma mexicanum. Next base: position 989,009,133 of record NC_090937.1, on the reverse strand, counting down.
GCTGTGAAGTCTTCCGAACGCTCTTCGTGCGGTCCACGTAGAACTTCAGCGCTCTAGCCACATCCAGCGAGTGCAAAATCCTCTCGGCCGGCGACGAAGGCGACGGAAAAAAAACAGGTAACAGCAAGGGCTCGTTGAGGTGAAGTCCGACGGCACCTTGGACATAAAGGAGGGGTGCGTCCTCAGCACCACCCTCGTGTCGTGAAAAGTCAAGTATGGAGGCTTGCAGGATAGGGCCTGGATCTCTCCCACTCGTCGTGCGGAGGTGATGGCCACAAGAAACGCAGTCTTCCACGACAGGAACGGAGGGAACGCATATAGGAACAGGCCGTCCCAGGGGAACGAGAAAGCATCGCCCATGCTCCTCGGCTGGGGAAACCTGCTGGCGAACCTCTGGCACTTGGAGTTCGTCGCTGTCGCAAACAGGTCGATCTGCGGTTTTCCCCATCGTCGGAAGAGTCGATCCACTTGATCCTGACACAGTTCCCACTCGTGGCCCGAGCGCAGCTCCCTGCTGAGTGAGTCGGCGATGGTGTTTTTTATCCCTGCCAGATGAAAGGGCACCAGAAACATCCCTTGGGTGACGTCCTAATGCCACAGACCCTGGGCTTCCTTGGGGAGGGCTGGGGATCTGGTTTCTCCCTGCTTCCGGATGTAGAACATCGTGGTGGTGTTGTCGGTGAAGATTCTCACGACCTTGCCCTTGAGGGACGGGAGAAAGGACCTGAGGGCCCAGAACACTGCACGGAGCTCCAGGATGTTCATGTGGAGCGGCTTCTCCTCCGGGAGCCAAAAGCCTCTTGCATGAAGTTCTCCGGTGTGCGTTCCCCACCCTTCCAGGGAGGCATCCGTCATCACTGTTATCTGGAGAGATGGGGCCTGAAAGTCTGTGCCCGCCGTCAGATGAGCGCGGATGCCCCACCACCGGATCGCTCGTCGGAAGATCTCGTTGAGCAGAATCCTGTCCTCGAAACTGCCCGTCGCTTGGATCCAGCGGAACTCTTGCAGAGGACGCATCCGAAGCCTGCACAGGCGCACGAGATATATGCAGGAGGACATCATCCCGAGGAGGGACTTGATGGACCTCACCCTGGCCACGTCGGTGGCCAGCAGACGCTGCACCTTGCCCAGGACGGCCTTCGTTCTTTCCTCCGACTGCAAGGCCAGACGCGCCACTGTGTCGAGCTTGGCTTCCAGAAACAGTGCGACTTGCGACGGGACCAGGTGGGATTTGGGAAAGTTGATGGAGAATCCCAGGTCCGTAAGCAGCTGGACGGTCTTCGCTGTGTGTTCTACAGCAAGCTCCCTTGTCCTTGCTCGGATGAGGCAGTCGTCCAGGTAGGTGTAGACATGGGTCCCCTGAAGGCGCAGCCGCACCGCCACCGGTGCGAGGCACTTGGTGAACACCCTGGGTGCCGACTTCAATCCGAACGGGAGGGCCTTGAACTGGTAGTGCCGTCCTTGGACCACGAACATGAGGAACTTTCGGTGTCCTTTTAGAATGGGGATGTGGAAGTACGCATCCTCCAAATCCAACGACGACAGGAAATCGCCTTCCTCCAGCTGTCCCAGCACGTGCTGGAGGGCGACCATCCGAAACTTCTGTGCCTTGATGTACTTGTTCAGTCGTCGCAGGTCCAGGATGGGGCGCCCTCCTCCTTTCTTCTTTTTCACGAGGAAATTCCTTGAATATACTCCGCAGCCCCCAAGCCTTTTCGGGACGAGCTCGATGGCACCTTTTTTGAGCATCGCCCTTACCTCCAATAGCAGTTGAGGGACGTGATTTTCCTTCCTGGCCACGGGTGGAATGCGGGGGCACTTTAGAAATTCAAGGGCTCGCCCTTGGGCCAGGGCGTCCAGCACCCAATGGTCGGTGGAGATGGACTCCCACACGCTGACGAACTTCGCCAGCCGGGGTGCTTCGGTGGGGGCCCGATACCACGGTCGGTTCAATCTTGCTAGGAGGACGCCTTGCCGTCTTGGCCTCCCTGGCGACGACGGCAGGGTCCTCCCGACTTGCCTCGTCCTCTATAGGCTTCCTGCGACGAGGAGCAGATCTCTTGGCGGTACGTAGAGGAGCCACTGCCGAATCCCTTGGAGGCACCCCGCTTGCCTTTGGTGCTCTGAAAGGACAGCCTTCGTTGCCAGAGAACGCCTAGGGCCTTAGCTGTCTCCGTGTCCACCTTGATGGCTTGAAGGGACTCTTCCACTGTTTTCCCAAACAGATTGTTCCCGTCGAATGGCATGTCCAAAACCTTGGCTTGTACGTCCTGGCGGAAATCCATCGCCTTCAGCCACCCTCGTCGTCTAAGGCAAACGCTGTTGCCTAGCTGGCGCAAACCGGTGTCGACAATGTCCGTTGCCACCGTAATGGCGTGGTCGGACGCCACTTTGCCTTCTTGCAAGATCTCCAGGGCCTCGGCCCTCTTGTCGTCCGGTAGGAAGTCCAACAGGGGGGGCGATCTTGTACCAGAACTCCCTGTCGTAGCGGGCCACGATCGCGAGGGCGTTGGCCGCCTTAATCGTTGTTGCCGCCGACGAAATAACTCGTCATCCCATTGCGTCCAGCTTCTTTCCTTCGCCGTCCGGCGGGGAAGTTGACGTTGAGGCCGATGCCACCCCCGCTTTCTTCTTGGCCGCCGCTGAGACGACCGAGTCAGGGGTCGGTTGTGCCCTAAGGCACAGAGGGGCCGCATCGGAGACCCGGTACTTCTTCTCGTACCGGTCCCTCTTGGCAGGCGTCGTAGATGGGTTCTTGAGAAGGGTGAGGCCCTCGTCCCAGAGGTCATCCATCAGAGGCACGGCGAGGACTGTTTTCCTCTTGGCCTCGCGCCGTTGGTAAAGGAAACCTTCCTCCTTCTTCTCTTCGGAGCTGAAAATGCTTGGATGCCCTGGCGATCATTGCATTGAAAGATCCGATCTCGTCGGGCGGGGAGGCCCGGGCTGGGGGCAATGGGAGCTCCGTCCCGTCGTCACCGCCGTCGGTACCCGTCGTGGCCGTGTCCGTTCCCGTGTCATCCCCAGGAACGAGGGACGTGGGCAAAGGTTGAGTAGGCCACGAAGGCTGAAATGGCAGGGCTGGATGGATCCGTCTTTTGTTCGGGGGGCTTCCCGCCGGGCCTGGCTCCTCTGTCGAGCCTGGTTCCAGTTCCTCCGTCGGTGGTAAGAGCAATCTCGTCCTTATCTCTGAACATAACGATTGTATTGCCAACAAAATGGCCGCAAGTTGTCCTGCGGCTCCGGAAGCGACGGGTGACTAGGACCCTCGCCGGTGCCGCCGTCACCTTCGTTGGGATCCCTCCCGTAGGAATGGACCTCTTCGACGCCCTCGTCGAGGCCCTCTAAGACTTCTACCAGCTCCTCCTCGGATGCTGTGTCTGTGTCCACAATGGCCACCGGCCCCCCCCTCTTTTTCCACCAGGGTCTTCACGGGGGTCTTTTTGATGGGTCTGAAAGAGGCTTCCCTCCGCGGAGGTAGGGAGACTCTGGGCCCCGAGGTCGCCTCCACTGGTGAAGCCTCCACAGGCTGCGCCAGGGCCGCTGCGACTTCCTCGATAGAGGCCTTTGCCAGGTGAATCAAGGCCTTTGCCACCTTATGCGGGCCTGTGGCTTTCACCTTGGGGGGAGGGTCACCGCCTCGCTTCCCCTAGGCCAGATCCTTCAAGCTCGACTGGGGCCTCTCCAGAAGCTTCGCCAGGTTCTCGGCCTTCCTCTTCCCTGAGCCATAGCGTTGTTTCGTGGCTGATGGCGCTGGGGAGGATGCGCCCTGCCTGGCAGCCGAGGAGCCCGACCGTTCGGCGCTCCCGGTGCCTGCGGACTCGCGGTGCTTTGCCTTCTGTTGGGCCCCCGTCGCCAGGGCGCCCTCACAGGACTTAGAAGACCGCTCAGACTTCTTCTCACCTGACAGGCTCTTTCCTTCCAGCCAGTTGGAGAGACGAAGGTGTCGGTCCCTGATGGTCCATTCCGACATGTTCCCGCAAAATGCACAGTCCTTCTCCACGTGCGTTTTGTCCTCATGAAGGCAGTAGAGACATTCGAGTGCTCGTCCTCCTTGAACACATTCTACAGCTGGCATCCAGGGCAAACCCTGAACAGCTTTCCGGCGTCGAGCTTCCTTTCTCCTGGGCCATGTTCGGGTAGGCCGCAGAAACTCCTGGACTCCTCCAAGAAGCGTAACTCAACGAAAGCTTCACCCTTGAGGGGCGTAGAAAAATCTGACACGAATCCCCGTTAATCGGATGTAGAGACGGTGGAGCTTGAGGCTCTATTTGACCGAAAAATGAGAAATTCTCTTTGAAAAAGCGCAAAAACGCAGCAAAAGCTCAAGAGCTAAACACGAGGACTCCCAACACTTGAGCGTGTGGTAAAAATCTGAGGATGGCTGCCAGGGGAGGGGCTTACGGAGAGGGCATTCATTGGCTGTGGGCAGTATGACCCAGAGATCAGTGATTGGTTACTACTAAGAAAGACAGATCAGAAACGAAACTGATATTGATTTTTTATTTACCGAGGATTCCCGGCTTGACAACGGGGAATATTCATGAGCATGTGAATCCATGCCAGACCCCATGCTGGAGAATAGTTATGCTTCAGCACATTGATGGAAAATGCCTGCTGCTCCAGACCAATCACTGCCTGCCATTGCATGGGCTGTGCCAAACGCTGAACCGAGCAAGGACCAGCAATTGAAAAATCCACAGCAATAACCCCTCTTATCATGAAACGGAACGGCAAAATCCAGCAGCTCACCATACAAATACTGAAAGCACATGGTCTCATTCCAAAATGGCAACCAGCCCCATTGAAGACTTCCTTCACAAATATAAGACTACAAGGTCTCACTCCAATAAGATCACAGCAGAAAATAACTTGACTATTTCCACCCAAATAGGGAGTGGACACCTATCCCAGATCCTATATAAGGGGAGATTCCCAGAGTGGCAAAGTACAAACGGGAAGCAGAAGAGAAGGTGATTGCTGCAGAGGAAGAAGCAGAGTGAGTTGGCAAGATGAGGAGCCAGATCCAGCTTAGAGGCCTGGGAACCGTAAGAGGATGAGTACAGCTGAAAGATCAAGAGTTGCTCCGAAGTATGGACAAGCTGCAGTGGTAGACACACTAGAGAGACCTGGATCTTCCTTGCTGATGGCGGGAAGGGCACTATATCTCTTGAAGAACAGGGCAGCGTGAGAACAGCAGCGTATCCCTTATAGAAAAAGAGAAGGGGGAGAGCAGTATATCCCCTTGTAGGTGAATAGGCTGCTGTATCCTTAAGGAGTAGGAAGGGCACTATAAACCAAGTACTATCCTTCTGGTATAAATTACAAATTGCGAGTTGGGTGCTTCGTTCAACATAGACAGCATTCTCATTCCAGTTCTGCCTCAGTGAAACCCCTGGGTGTCCACTTGGATGCCACCCGTTCACTAACAAGGAAGGTGAACTCCACTGCATCATCGACCACTTACACAAATGAGCTAATAAACGTTGCCAGACAATTCCTTGCCCCAACCAGCTGTCTCACCATTCGGATTACTGCAATGCCCCCCACGCAAGCACCTCCAAGAAGAACATCGGAAAGTTGCAGACGATCCAAAACAATGCCCTCTGCTCTGCCCTCAACATCCCAAAAAGAGAACACATCTCTTCAGAAAAGAGGTATACTGGCTCCCCATTCGGGAAAAGATCATTTTCAAAACTTTCTCCACTACACACAAGTGCCTGTCCCATTCAGCTCACATCTAACTGTCAAAAAGAGACTACATGGAATGCTTGTCCAGACCTGTGAGATCAGCCTATGCACACTGCCTTGCCAAACTGAAATAGACTAATTAGAGGAGGGGGCTCAAGCCTCCCCACGGTGGCGACATATCACTGGAACTCTCTCCCACCCGCTTTAAGAGCAGAGAACTCTTACTGGCCCTTTCGTAAAGCACTGAAAAACTGACTGTTTGCCTAAACAACACTGAACTGCGTTGCTTGCCCAATAACGCCGGCTGGACTCAGAACTTCAAGTTACCTGTATGTAAGCTTTTTTTCTCCCTATGTACCCACAATAAGTGTAACTGGTTGCAACAGCGCCTTGATTCCCCTGGGCGGCTTAGGTGCTTTGCAAAAATAAATGATAAAAAATAAACAATGTGACTGATGTTGGAACCAAGAAGTGGCTGTGCGATATATCCTGCAGACTGTTTTATGTTGAGAGGATCTGGGGTAGAACAGTATACCCATGACCCAGATGCTGTATTTGACTCCTGCTGACACTGCTGAAATAGAACAATCCCAAAGAGAGAATCCCCTTTTCGTTGTAGATAAATCCCTAGGCCCTGTATATGTTTATATCAACCATCAAACTGACTGTGAGAAGCTAGAAGAGCAGGCTTCGGAAAACAAGCTCAACAGAAGGTTCAAATATAGAAGAAATATGTTGAGAAGAGGAGTTTTGCAACTAGTAATAAGGAAAATCCTCAGTAGATACACCTAAATGAAAGTTATTTCTATGAAAGAGCAACCATTGATCTAAAGGATTGGTAAAATATTCTAGAAAAAAAACAGAATTTTGGTGTATGCCATGCCTTTGTGAAACTGTACCACCAGATGAAAAATGCCTTCCCTGGCCTCCTCACCTGTCTAAGCCCTCCCATCACAGCTTGTCTGGCTACCATGTATGGATTTACATTAGCAATGGGAAACCATTTCTGCAGAAGGCCCACCCTCCTTGTTACTTCAACAACCTTTCTCCTGGTTCGTTCCCTTTAAAAACCCAAGCCACTCTTTGCGTGTCTATATGGCTCTGCTGTATCTCGCAGAAACAATCTCAGTCATCAATGATGTTATTCCACCAAGGAGATGTTTGAACCGTTGTGCCATCATAGAAAGGGGTGGTGAGCCCGATGGCTGCCTTTACATGTTGTGTGAAAGGAGTATATCTGTGGACATGGCAGACATTACTTATGTGTTAGACCAAGATACCACACGTTTTGCATTCCAATTGAAAGGGCAAAAGCTATAGAGACTCTTCATCCCCTTTGTGGCCCTTCCTCTCACACACTTACAGAATTATTAACTTTTTATCTAAAGCTCTGTGCGCCTACAGCTTGCAACTGACTCATGTTTGTGGTGTTGTGGAAGACTTCTTGGGAAAGTGAGGATTTTAGCCCAATGACTGATTGCCTGACAAACTGCATTCTTTGCCCAGCAGGCATTCCCTGAAGGGCAAAAGACCAAGGTGTCCTCCATGGGCAATCACTGGGCAAAAGCACCTGCGTAAGGCAGGGTGACAACTCAGACTCCCCCATGGTTACCCATGTGGGGATCGCAGGCAGCATGGTCTCCCAAAACCAAAGTCCCATGGCTCACAGAGCAACCAACATTTAAAGGAACAAGGGGATTAACCAGGCAGTTGTTACCTTTACCAGATAAGGGAGTAAGACCAGTGGGTTTTGGATGAGGGTTACAGGCAAAGAGAACCGCAATGTAATGTAGCTCTTGGTGCCCTTGACAGGCTTATAAAAGTCCTAAAAATATTTTTGTTGATTCTAAGTAATCACAACAGGCCAGTTTTGTCTCTGATGTCATCTGTTGCCCAACATGAACATCCAAATCTCAGCCTCATACACTAACCAAAACCCCTTTTCCTCTAACTTAGCTCACTGCAGAGGGCCTTCTACTATAGCAACCATCTACGGCCTCACCCTACCCTTGCAAAATTGCAAAAGTATCCACCATTTCAGAAACATCAACCTTGCTCTCCACCAACGAACCACCCAAACCTCTTCGCTGGTAGGAACCAAAATGCCAAGAGACATTGAAAATTTCAGGCGTCACGCTACAGAAGACCCAATATTAAAACATAACATGCTATATTGAGTTGAATTTGAGTTTATCAGCGCATGATTCAAGACTCCAGTCATGTGCATCAGTTCATTTGTTTCGACATAAAGGAACCCTATATATTGGATGTGAAAAAAGCTGTTTAAAGAAAACGTTTTTTTTTTTTTTAAATTTATTTATATATTTATTGTGATATAACCTCATTTGGGTTTTTTTTCACATTCCAAAAAAAAAAAAAAACAGTACATATATACACATATAAAAAATAAAAAAAAAACATCATATTCATAAAATATATCTAGATAACATTCCCAGATTGCTTCATCACAATTTTGTAAAATTAGCATATTAAAATTCATCACATCTATGACTAGTTTACCTATGTAAAAAAAACAGTTTTTCCCTAATTATAATAGATCAACAGTATTCTGACGATATAAAACCTGTCTTTTGCAAGACCCTTAAGATATTTATGGTCAATTTTATTTCATGACCCGCAATCATTCTTTCCCAAAAAGCATCGGAGGATAGTCTATCCAATGACCCAACTGAATTCCCTAAGTATTCCACCCTAATTTTCCAGGTGCCTTTACAGAATCTTAGCAGATGCTCTAACGTTTGTTTACTTAGATCTGAGCATTCCGTGCATAGACTACAAGCCCCTTCAGTGATTCCCCATTTAGTTAACACTGATCCGGTTTTAATCAAGTTTAACCGTACCCTCATAAAATTTTGTCTTCCTTTTGGGTTAGGGAACTTCATCAAGTATCTTGGTACTACACCCTGTTTTTTCCCATACTTAAAAAACCCTTCGCGAACAGAGGTTGATCTCACCATGTCCCCTGTTGTGATCCAGTCTCTCAAGGATAAGGACTTCTTAACTTTCAGTGGGTTTAAACTCAGTGTTAATTTATCTGTTTCACAATAAGTTAGCAGATTTTCTGCTATCTTTTGGAGTTCTGTCAAAGTGAGTGAGGAATTTAGGTTCATATTTTCTAGGAGATTTTCGTATAGTGTGTTAGTCATTGGCGTAATAATAGACCTATACAAGGACAAGAGTTTCCAATCAACTGCGTATTTTAGAGATTTTAATCCAAGTTCGTATCTGAGAGTTGTCGTATGTAGTCCTTTAGGTAATCCCAATACCTGTTTCCAAATGTAACCTTCTATTTTCTGCCAATCTATTGACCACAGTAAAGGTTTAGATTCAATCCCATACAATAGTACTGGGATTACCTTGGCCACATAAAAATGTATGATGGGCATGATTGTAAATTTGCCATAGAGGCTGGCAATCTTCTTCATCTGAGCTATTAGTTGTGTTCCTTTAGCCAGGATTTCACCGTACTGTTTCCCAACTGTGGGCTTCGCATGCACTGTGATGCCCAGGTACATTACTTCTTTTACAACCGGTATCTGGTTATTGCCAATTGTCCACCGATATTTTGTTTCTTTGCGACCTTTCTGCTCAAAGATTACGATCTTAGATTTGTCAGGGTTAACCACCAGGTTGTTTAATTTCATGTACTTATCGAGGGCGTTCAACAATCTTTGTAGGCCGATGGGAGACCTATCAAAAAGGACTATATCGTCCGCATACATAAGCCATCTAACGGCCAAGGACCCCACCTTAGGGCTAATTAGTGATGAGGATTCTAGGGCGGCTCCAAAATCGCCCAAGTAAAACTTAAAGAGAAAAGGAGCAACCATACAACCCTGTCTGACCCCCCTATCTATGTTTATGTGTTCTGACAAATAGCCATCCATATTTAATCTTACCCTTGCTGTGTTTTTTTCGTGAAGTTTTACTAGTATATTAATTAAAGTTTTGGGTGCCCCTTGTTGTTCCAACTTACTCCATAATTTATCTCGATTTACCATGTCAAATGCGCTTGACAGATCGATAAATGCTCCATAAAGGCTTCCTTTATTATTTTTATCTTTCAGATTTGATAATGAAGCTAATATACCATTCAAGGACGTTGAATGGCCTTTTCTGAATCCAGTCTGCTGTTTGGGGATTATGTTGTTTTGTTTCGCCCATGCTTCAAGTTCTTTTAATATCAGACTAGTAAACAACTTGCTTTCTACGTCAAGCAGTGTAATTGGCCTGTAGCTAATTGGGTTTTTACGATCCCCCTTCTTGAAGATCGGGATTATAATTGCAGTCTTCCAAGAAGACGGAATTATTCTGTTTGCGATTACTTTATTGTACAAGGTATATAAGATTTCAGCCCACAGTGTCTCGTTTCCTTTAAGGACTTGGTTAGTTAGTCCATTTGGGCCTGCAGATCTCGACGCCGAGGATTTTGTGATCAAGTTTAGAATATCCTCTTTGTCAAAATTTAAACCCCAGTTTCCATTGTCACTTATATATTTTTGTCCTCCCACTGGTTCCTGATATTTTGTACCGAAATAAGTTAATCAACTTGCTTCCGACACATTATTTGTCTGAGCAATGGTTTGATGTGTTTGGGTAGCATTTATTAGTGACCAAAAGTTTCGCGAGGAATTATTTTGTAAAGCACGCAGCATCTCTTCCCCATCTTTCTGCCATAGTTTTCCTCTATGCTGTCTAGTCCAGCTCTTCAAATCATTTTTAATTTTTTTCGATGCTATTTCTAGTTCTAGTACATTTTTGGCCTGTTTCTTAGCAAGTCTTAATTGTTTTTGCGTCTCCCGTTTTTTTTCCCAAACTGCTTCGTCGAAAAAGTGTTTGTGTACTCGCTGCAAACCCTTTTGGGAACTTGACGGGGGATCGACTGACCATAAAAATTCGTGAAATCGTGATGGGTCACAATGCTGGTGCAAAATATTTAGTTCTCCCAAGTTGGCAAATCCATTCAGGGTTTTATTTAACCGCTCCCCTTTTCTCTTGTATTTTGTCAACCGATTTTTCTGTGCATTAACTTCTACTTTTTGGTCCCAGATTTCTATTTTTTCCTCACTGAACCAATTTAAATGAGCAACTAATCGCTTGTGATCACTTGTTCCACCATCGACCACTGAAAAATGTATACAGGTGTTAAAACATTCGGTTGATAAAAGCATATAATCCAGTGTCGATTCCGAGGAACCCCTCTCCCACGTTGTGACAGATGGAACATCACCTTCTATAAAGCCATTTAGGAATTTTAAATTCCAGTCCTCAAAGAAGGTCGACCATTTTCTTCCATTATTTGTTGATTCTTTCATTTTCCCTGTATGGGATTTGGATTTGATACATTGGGAATTTAAATCTCCTGCTACCAATATATGTGCGCTAGAGTGCATTATATTGATGTCACAAAGGATTGACGCAATTGATTCTAGAAATTCAGAGAGTTTTTCCCTCACGGGGTTCCAGTATAGATTCACAATTATTATCTCCTTACCCGGAGAACCTTTGGGGGAAGTGGTCACTCTCACCACCAGTATTCCTTCCTGTTTGCAAGGTAGCATTGTTATTTCTTTGAATAAAATCTTTCTACAGGCGATCAGCAAACCTCCCGTCGGTCTTCCCTTGGCTTTGCAGTTAGCTGGTTGTCCTTTCAATGCAAAGCCTTCAAGTTCTGGGGTGTTTACTAACCATGTTTCCTGTAGTAAGATCAAATCATTTCCCCCAAACAACAACGTACTCATTTTATTATTTTTAAATGAACTGGATCCCCGAGAGTTCCAACTAGTGATTCTCAATTTGTCACTATTAAAGAGACCTCTGTGATACACCCAACTTCTGACAGACTTGCATAATTATCTCTGGTAACATTGACCAAGATGATATTTGTGACCCACCATTAATAGTATTTTCATTTTTTCCCCGGTTGGTTTCATGCAGTAAGGGGATGTTTCCCTTGGTTGACTCATATTCCTCAGTTTCGATCGTTTCTATTACATGAGATGGCAATTGCTCATATACTTCCAAACCCACCTCCCTTAGTCTTTCTTGTAGGTTCAAAAAAGCTTTTGCCCCCAATTTAGAAACAAATCCAACTTCCACTAAACTAGTACATTCTGGCTCTGGAAACCGAACATATTCAATGTCTTTTGTTGAAAATAAATATAATTCTGGAAGTTTTTTAACTAATGATAGAATTGAGCTCCTGTTCAATGGTTTACCAGACTTACGATTTTCCTCATTAGTAAACCACAGTCTCGGGATTGCATATGGATTCAGATCTTCTTGGGGATGTATTGTTCTTTCAGTTACCATGTCGGAGGATGAGTTTCCCGCTGGGATATTTATAGTCTCTTCTCTTCTTACCTCTTTGGTTTGATCGTGGTCATCCGTATTCGATATTGATGTTTGAATGCATGTTGTATCCTCTGCAAGACCCATCCTAGAACTTTGGGTGGTTACCAAATCACTGGTCTTTGTTTTTATTTGGTTGAATATTGGAGCGATTCTTAAGCCAGTCTGGGTCTGCATTGGTGCTTTAAAAGCTTTTTTCTGTTTTGGAAGAAATATTGGAGCTGTTTTTAACAATTTCCCTGTGATCTCTGATCTAATCAAGTCATGTCGAGGTCGATTTCTATCCAGATCAGCTGTTTTTTCTTCTGTTTGGGTACTCGTTGATTTCTTTACCGGATGTACTTCTCCCTCTGCTTCCGGAGTGCTATTAGTCTCAAAACTTTCCCTTTGTTGTTTTCTGGATTTATTTATCCCGGCAATTCTTTCTTGTTGTGGAGAATCGTTACCTTTACTTCTACCATCTTTATCCAATATATTTTGGTTCTCATTGATTTTCACAGGATCTGAAATCCCCTTAACAAAGCTGTTTATCTTTGATTTTTTTGATCCAATATTCTTCACATTTTTTGTTTTCTTTTCTTGTCGACCTTGTGACTTTGAATCTGTATTATTTTGTTTTTGATTCTTCCGCCTTTCTCTCCTCCTTCTCTTGTAAGATTGTTGCGAGCTCTTCTTCCACATGTAGTTGTTTACTGCCTCATCTTCAAGATTCTCTATAATTTCCCGTCGATCTTCCACCAGCTGTTCCACCGTTGACTCAGCAATTTGTGCTAATCGGCAGAATTCTTCCATTATTGATTCAGATAATGGAGTATCATCCCCAAAGGTGCTCGTTTCAGGGACTAAATTTATAGTTTTAATTGCTAGATCTTGGTTTAATGAGGGAGGCGGTACTTTTCTTTCGTTCATTTGCAATAACAATTCCTTTATCTCCTTGTTCTCACTCATAAGAGAAGTCATTTGGTGCTTAATTTCCATTAAATCTCCACTGTGCTTTGTGTAACCATCTTCCATCTTTGTCATTAGGGGCAGGACTGAACAGTTTATTACATTGTTTTGACCTACGACTGAAAATTCTAGTTGTTCAATATCTTTTGTCATTTCCATTAAGATCCCTGTATGGGTCTGCACATCTCTTTTTAGAAGTCAAAGACTTTCACCAAGGAATTTAGAACAAAATTTAAAGCCGAAAGAGAGGAGACACCATCATTTGGGTCTTGGTTCTTGTTTCCCTGTATCATATTCGGTATTTGCACTGGTAAATCCAGTAGGTTTCCATCAAACGCAACCGTATCCCCTCTCGATGCCAATGTTGAGTTTAATCTTTCCTCATGCAATTGTGTATTCTGCACCGAGTTCAACAGATGATTTGGGGTCTTTAAAGGTTCCGTAACTAGGATGGATGGTTCAGATCCACTGATCTCCGTTTGTGAGTTAATGTTTTGATTAAAAGTTTTTAAAGAATGTGGTGTAGGTTCATTTAAATTTTCTTGAACTGGTTTCTGGAAGTAATAATCAATAGTCCCTTTTATATTAGTTGATGTCAAGGTGAAATCTTTCATCTTGAAATCTTTCACCTGTCTGAATGGGGTGTTCCTTATTGAGTCTCTTATGATTTCTCCCTCCGTTGGTTTATCCGCTTGAAGTTCTTGATGGATTTGTGCCTCTATTATATTGTTACTCCTTGTCGAGGCAATCGGAGTTTGGAGATTAACGGGATTCACATCTTCATGCAGGGATTTTTCGATGTAAGAGCCATCCCATTCTGGAGCTCTTAAGTCATCAACGTGTTGTCCACTCCTTAAATTATAGCGGGCCATTTCTTATCCCTTCGTTGATTCAAGATTAGGCCAAAGAACAAAGGGGGATCAAAGGAGTAAAATCTCCCACAGTCTCCCCCTTTTTATTCACTTTTATTGCCTAAACCCGGGTCCGGCCACTTCCTTTCTACTATCCACTCCAAGTTGCCTAGGCCCAAGTTGCCTAGGCTCCAAAATGTCTATTGGCAAACTGCAGATTAACTCAGAGTTATCTCTGGTTCACTCATTAAGGAGATTAGTAAAGGGGCTTGCAGCCCAAAAGCACTGCTGTCTAATATAAACTTAAATGACAACAGCCCACCCTTTATTAACCCCGATATTAGTGTTTGTATACTGGCACAAACCCAGAATTCGCTCACTGTCTCATTGTCTATCCAGCAAGCTCAGGTTCATGCAAAAGTACTGTCGGAGTTAAATAGAGTTAATAGAGCTGATCAGGCTGGTTGTCACTAGTTTGACAATATTGGCCACACGTTGGTACTAGTACTATTACTAGCGTTTATGTGTGGCCCATCGAACGTGATAATTTATAGAAATAGCAGTTGTAGCAGAGGTCGCCGCCGCCGCGGGCTGCTTCAAGCTGCTTCAAGCCGTTGCGAACTCTCACCTCTGTGGCCCGCGAGTATGTAGTAAAAGAATGCTGGGAACGCTGCTTTCGCTCCGTTCGCTCCCACAGGCTGCTTCGAGCCGCCGCCTCCGCGGACACGCCACGCCACAGACACCCGCCTCTGCCTCTGGGCGCGCTGATCTCAATCTTCACTTTTCGTTTTCATTTTCTGCCGTCCGATGCCGTCGTCTGCGCGAACGATGGTCCGGGTCCTGCGGGTCCTGCGACTTCCTACTAGAGGAAAGGACCCACACAAACACACGTACACACGCACGCTTACTCAGCGCTAGCAGTCAAAGCAGTCAAGCCGCACTGAAGATCTGTACCAATGGATACTGTGCACAGAATGTCAGCCGCTTCCGACTTCCGACAGTCTACCCTAATCACACACCTCTATGCCATCAGGAATGAGAACTTAGGTTTTTGGGCATATCACTTTCATCACTTTCATCGTTGGGTCCAAATGTTTAACATTAAACTAAGAACATTATTCAGGGTCCTGTGCATTATCTTTCACAGATATCATTGCCTGCAAATGTTGAGTGGCATCAAATGCAGAGTAGAGCTGGCTGCATCCGAAAAGACCTGCTACTAGAATGGGCCAATTTTAAATATAGGACTATCTCAGTGGATGATGTGATGAATCCAGGGAATTCGTCCCTTCTCCACAAGGGAGAGCCACCCTCTTTGGGACTAGAGCGGAGAGCCTGCTTTGCTTAACACTCCCTAGGAGAAAGGGCAAGAAGGATCCCACCGGGGGTGGCTCCCTCTTAGAGGATAAGGAATCCCCAAGCAGGTTTTTCAACTTATCCTCCTTCATATACAGAATACGATTTATTTTTTGGCGATATGGGTGTTTGGCAGAGCAATAATGTACAAGGATGTTTAATCATAACTGGTGTGGTTTCGGACCCTTTATTGTTGCCATCCTTGCGTGAAGCATAGAGCCAATGGGTTACCCCATCTCTTTGCTGGGAATACCAAAGAGAGACGTAGACCTGCAGAGTGATGCAGAGGGGGGTGGGCAGTCTCCTTTGAGGTTGAGCCTGTAAATCGCACCACACAGAGTGGAGAGTGCAAGAGCGAGAAAGCCCACAGAATGCCGCCTCTTGCACCAAGACAACGAGCCAGAGGAGCTTGGGCCCGCTGAACAGAGAAGACACACGACCAGCCCAGAATCGGTCGACCAGTGCCTACTGGAGAATACTAGGTCCTGTTGAGCACAAACAGGAGGAACTGATGCAAGCGAATCAACGAGCAGGACCCGAGGAAAACCAGAGTTGCGGTACCGCAGCGGGCAAGAAGACTGCTTCCCCCGATGAATGCTGCCACAGAGCGCAACGTACACAGTGGGACTCGCGAGGTGGGTGGCAAGGCCTGATGATGGGCCAGGATTGGGTGAGTTACAAGATAACCCAAGAAGGGATGAGAAACCCAACATCCCAAGGAGTGGTGAGATATCAGATACCCCAAGAAGGCGTGAGTAACCAGACAAGGAAGGGGGGGGGGAATCCTGAGAGCCCAAGATGGGGCAAGTCGCAAGGTACCCCAAAAAGGGGCAAAAGGCAAGAGAGCCCAAAGCAAGGGGGAATGAGAGGAAATCCTAAGGCGGGCTAAGGAACAGGAGACTCAAAGACTGGGTTGTAACAGGTCAAACACCATGGCAGGGCTCGCGAGAAGGACCCCAAGGAAAGGTGCAGTCAACAATCCTCATGGCCAAAGAGATAGCAGAGAAACCCCAAGATGGGGTGAGAGATACAATAGTTGAGGACTGGGCAATTACAGGTCGACCCAAAGGAACAGATATCGTTACTCAAGGCAGAAAGAAAGGATACAGATACACTGGACAAAACTGGAGCTTGAAGTATACGACTAGGCAGGCGTAGAAGGTATAGACATATTTGGGTGGAGGGCACGATTAAGCACCACCAGGAAAAAAGAAGACTAAAGAGCCACTCCGAACTGTATAATCAGGCACATGGCCTGAGAGAAGCCTGAGAGACATTTGAGTCGGGGCAGAAACTAGCCATAATTAATAGGGTTAAAAAAAAATCTCTTCTTGACCTTTCTGTTTGACCTTATGTTAATTTTGTATGGTAGTGCTAGGGACAGAACTTAGGTAAGACTGGTTTTGTACTGAGGATGGGATTTTAGTTGTAATTATGAGCACCCTTTATTAGTTTCCTTAGTTAAGGCAAAGAAACACCTTGGAAGTAGGGACAGAAGATGCCTTATTTTCTTTAGTATAATAAAATCCATGTTGCAGAACAGGACCTCTTGTCGGTCTCCTGAGCTGACTTACTACAGTGGATCAATTAATTTGGGAGTAGTTTCTTACCGGAAACTCCATTTCTCCAGTGTTGGTATCTTTCATAGATTCACATGCTGTGAATATTCCGTCGTCAGGCTGGGAATCCTCAGTTACTTTAATTTAGTACTTTTCCAATGAAAAAACCTTTGACGCCTTGAGTGTCCCACCCACATCTTTGTGGGTGCTTTTGGTCCCTACCAATAGGACGTGGAGTGTGTAGCTCCGCCCCAGCAGCTTCCCCACAGATTTCAACTTTCTTCTTAGCTGGTGGGATTCCTCGAGTTCTTCTCTTCAAGAGAAATCTTCTTTAACCTCAAAAAACAATTTTCGACAAAACAGTTAATCCGGAACAACCGACGACCCTTCGACAGCATAGACAATGAATATCGAGACCGTCAGATCCCAAAAATCTGTATTCAGTACCTGTGGTACGTGCAGCCTAAAAAACGTTTATGAGAGGGACAGGCATGTAGACTGTATATACTGCATATACCCTAATCACTCCTCAGAAGAATGTGAAATCTGGCAGGGTTTCTCTCAGCCCTGAAGAACAGAAAATATTGCCTAATTTGCTGGCTAAACGAGGGGTCGCACCCGGCGTCAGAGGTGGGCTCGAATATACAGAAAACACAACCAACACAAGGTGAGACAAAATCGTCAATGAGCAAAGGCCAGGCGGCCAAGCGACAGTCTCCTTCTCAAAAGAAACCGGTAAGCCGCGAAGGCTGGCGTCTGCGAGTAAACAGTCAGCGGAAAATCCATCGACGACAACAAAAACGGGACCATTGTTGCCCATGTCTCATACAAGCAACAACGAAGTCGACCTCTCATTCATTGTCGAGAACAACCTCGCCTACGAAAAGCAAGCATAAGGACAACTCGCCCACAAAGACTCCCTCGGTGAAGAAGAAACACTGCTCATCATCAGAGTCACATTCTCCCAGAGGGGTGCATGGGTCCTCTTCCGAACAAGAATGGTCGATGGCACATCCTTCGATGACAAAATCGGGATATCACTCGTCGATGGTGAAAAAAATCAAAATCGCCATGCAGCCGGAAAACATCAGGGGAGTACTCTAAAACAGTACACTCACACCTGTCAATGGGTTTTTTCCGAGGTTCCAACCACAGAACATCCTGAGCAGCCTATTTCAAAGTTGCAGGAGGAAAGCGTACTATCCTGTGCTAAAGGGATACTAAGAACCTCAACAGAAGAACCAACAGAACCAAGGCAACTCCCTCTAAGTGTATCACCCATAAAATACACTAAAATCATGCATGATAAAAATCTGCAACATGAGAACATCAGATTTTGATTCCTAAGAGTGCCCGGGAGTCATAGATTCGGACTCTCAAGAATGCACGGTAGTCTAATCTCACTCACAGGACAGACCTTCCATACACCCCCAATCAAGAGGGGAAAGAACATCAGTAAGGCAGCAAGCCATACACCTTGGGTTTCCTTCTACACCCTCAGGAACAGGGGGGTGAAGCCAACATACCCACTATTAAACCCACAGTCTCCACTATCCCTCCAAATACGGTCAACTTTGCATGGTCTATTGGGGCAACTCAATGCCAGGCTACCACCGCCTCATCCTCAGGTGATCACAATAACAGGGGAGACCAAGTAGCGCCTAGTCAACAGGCCCAAATGGTTCAAGGCAGAGATCAGGGGCACTCATCCTGAGACCACGCCAAACGCCTATGTTCAGCGCACAGGTCTCAATCTCCACCCAGGCCTCCTCCTCTACATACAAGTAGTCAATAGTAGGCGAACAATAGCAAGGGGAGCCAGTGGGCACAGATCCAAGGGACAGAAGGTCTTCCACCACATCGGACTCCCCTCGCAATAACGAGCAGAGCACAGTGTTTGGAAATATCCAAGCGTTGTAAATGTTTTTTTGTATTGAATTTTTAGCATTGGCCAAACATTGGGGATTGCAATTTGAACAATTTGTATATCCTTGAGGTTACAATTATTTCTTTCATTTTTTTTAACTTTATTACAAAATTGAATTTATTTATATAAATATTTGAACATAGTAACCTAAAGTTTTGTTTGCTATACAATACTTGGTGTGCAGGGGATGCAAGTGTCCCACAGCCAGTGGACACTGGTTTCTTTACTCTTGATATTGTGCAACCCAGTGCCAGGGTTGTTTTTCTCCCCTGCACCTGCTACCAATAAAAGTATTATTTACTGTTTGTTGAAACACCAGGTGTCCTGTACAATAGATCTTTTGCAAATGGCAGAACCTAGGCAGTATGGAGAAACCTGCAGTGTGTACTAATCGATGCCTGGGTTAGGGAGGGATTGGCACTTCTAGAGGAGACAGGGACAGCTCTAGAGTCGTAATCAGACATCCAATGAAAACCCTTGAACTGTCTCAGGGAATTGGAGTAAGTATTATTTCAGCCATCTGTGGCATGCTACTGAGTAGAAAGGACAACCCATAAGGAAAGTAAATAGAGGAGAGGGAACAGAGGAGAGAAAGAGGATATGAATGAGAGAAAGCAAAGTCCAAAAGGAACAGAGGAAGAGACGCATAAACATGGAGGACAGTGACAGATAAGAGGGAAAAGAAGATCAGTGGAAGATTCACCAAAACAGTTAAGCTTAGCACCGCTCTAGATGCATACTTCTGTGCAAACCAGCAGGCAGAATCTTGCAAAAATCGGTTCTCCCCACCTTTTGTCGCGAGTATTTCTGCCAGCACTATCCGCAAGCTGCGTGACTGGGCATCCCTTGAAGGTAGGAGACAGAACACAAGAACGTGAGAACAAGTCTGCAGGAATCGGACTTCCTCGTCTGGGCTTTTCAAACCGGGATGAAGCGCAAACGGCCTGGGCATTTCTTCGAGTCTGAAACAAAATGGATAAAGGGCGGTGAATCATGATGCAGTAAACATGTTCGTCATACCTCGTACATGCTACACAGCCGTGGCTTGTCTAATAGATACCCGTTTAAATCCAGATCTCTAACACACATTAACTAGAACCTTGTACCGTCCTAAACGCATGAAGTAAGAGACATTTGGCAGCAGTACTGAAGAATAATAGCAGACGGCTGCTGTAGCTGGCAAGAGAAACATCCGCCAACCGACAGAAGCACGAGTATTAAAAAACATGACCATGCATCGTACTATTGCAATGAAGATTTGCCAGATTGCCTTCGCTCGTGTTTCTGTCCCCACCGGCGACACAAAACCTTGTAGCGATCAGACAACATCTTTTATATATTCAATCTCTAATCCACAGGCAGGTATTTCATACGTGGAATGGACATACTAATCGGATATATTGACACACAAACTGACCGCATTAATCTTCACCAGACCAAGTGACGTTCACAGATATTGAAAATATTCTCAGAATAGTTGCTCGGTCCTCTTTGACTAATGCCACCACACTCACAACTACACCACATTCCTTTCTTCAATAATGGGCACTACAACACACACAAGCTTCACCTATGATTATATTACAATCATACAATTATATAGCATTCAGCATTGTGTCCATACATTAAAGTCAACATATCCTTTCAAAAGGTGCAAGCCAGTGAATGTCATTAAAACAACAACTGCTGAAGGGGGCAGAGCATACCATGATTCCTTATGGGAATCCAGGACGAAGATACAGGCAGTGTTTTTCAGAAACCTATGAGACCAACGACCTGAACTCTGGCATGATTCCTAGAGCCCAATTATACTAAGTGCAACAGTTCCCTTTCTCGGGTCATCCTCTTATTCACATTACATAATGCATTGCATTATTGGTTTCCCCTTGACTTTCTTCCCATGCTCTCTGTTAACAGAATTAGGCATGACCCCCATGAAAAACAGAAAATATAGCTTAATTTGATTTATAAAAACACTTCAAAAAGCAGAGCCTTACCACGAGTACAGCACAGTGGGTAACAGAAGAGCAACAGTAACGACATGAATATAGCTGAAGCCAAGGAAGAGGGTGCCTTGTTGAAGACCTACTTTTCAAAATATACACTTTCAGTCCTTTTCCATAGAGAGAGGGCAATGGGGCTGGACCGAGCCCACAATAAAATATCAATATCGATATCATGCTTTCCTGGTCACCTATGTCTTTCCCAAAGACCTGCCATTTTGTTTCACTGGTACTCCCCAGGCCCATCTCCCTCTCCCCTCAACAGTGCAGAAAGCCGCAACCACCTGCTGTTCACCCAACCACACACCCAAGCTTACTTTTGTCACGCCCTGCTCTGCCAATGGCTTGAAAAGAGAAAAGGGTCTCGCTCCCTATTTTCTATGGCACTAACCATCTTTGCTCCTGTTTTTTCATGGGAAATCGGGCACACACAATAAGCATAGAGCCCATTTATCAACCAAAAAAAAACAACTTTTCAAGGATTTGTATCCAGGAGTGGTACGAATTCAGACAGCAGATGAATAATCACCCCAAGTGTCGGGAGTGTACAGGGCTAATAATGGCCCCCAGGCCCTTGATTCGTTTGAGCCCACCTTCGGCTCTGTCTGGCTGGCCATTACTTTCCCTGTATGCCCCCAACATAGGGGGTTATTGCTGTATAGTGCCTGCATTCAATGCTGTTGAGCGACCAGGAACCAAGAATCTCACTCCTTCAACTATATAAAGGGAACCATCCATCACATACAGGGTGTAGGTCTTCATGCACAAAACAGGATGACACCCAGACTGATAATCTGTTCTAGAAGCAGCACGCGGAAAAGAGCAGACACCACTGCCAGACCATAAAGGGGTTTGCAACACTTTCTCATAGGGCTGCAGTTGTTTCCTGAAGAAACTGAGTGCAGGCACCACATAGTCTCAAAAGGCGATCTATGAGGAGAATAGTGTATGTGTACGTGGAAGCCAGACCCCTATGCACATCTATGGATAAATGGGACCATAAACCCATCAAACCAAGGGGAATAAATACTTGTGACAACCTTCATCAGTGTTAGCTTATCAAACAATATTTCTCTTCACAATGGAATTGCGTTAAACAGCAAAAGTGAAACTGTTTCAACACGTAAAAGGACCAACACGTCTTTTTCCCTTTAAAAAAAATAATTTTCTTAAATAGTAGGAATAAAGACTTCCATCCCATATCCCGCATCCCCTTTTTCCTTTTTTTAAAGGCAAATGTCCCCCTCTTTGCCATGTTTTACCTACCTTGTCTGCAACCTTATGTATGCCTGTACAGAACACCCATTAGACATGAAAGTGTTGTCAATGACGGCTGGCCTTTTTAGTTTTTTCCTATTAGGTGGTGCCACTTGCACGCCAAAGTTATTGCATTGGATTATAGATAAGAGTAGAGATAAGAGGGAAAGGACATGTCAGGGCGGCACACAGCTTTTGGGTGCTTGGTTATTTACCCACCATTGATTGCTCATGGCAATGCTTATCCCTATGACTCTTCCCACTACCTGCCCATCCTCCTTCAAACACATCCTCCTGGAAAGTTTTTGAACTAGCTCTATGTGGTAGTTCAATAAGGAATATTGAGGCTTAGAACCACCAAAGATGAAATCTGCCAGTCACAAAGTCAAAGTTATAACTTTTATTCTGTACAGATACAAATATAAAAAGAAAGCAGACACCGTGAGGGGAGAGTGTACTGAACATTACAAATTTCACAGTATTTATACTTTCTTCCCCAAGCCCGGTTACATTGTCCAGCCCCTCTTCAAGTTACACAGTTGCTAAAGTTCATGCCCAGTTCACATAGCAAATACAGCATTGTTGTTCCCAGGTTTAAGACACAATCCTTTAAACTCGAAATACAATGATGACAAACTTTGCTTTTCTTGACCATGTAGACTCCTTCTTGTTTTTGAGCTTTAGTGTAAGTCTAGTTCCAAGAGATGAGCACAAAGGGTTTCTCCCAAAGCAGATGGCTTTAGTTGCTTTGCATTGTGTTTCATTGTTTGAATGAAGATGAGGCTTGTAGACACAGATAACACTTTGAATGGCAGTTCATCTTGATTACAAGGTCTCTTTGCACTGAACAAACATTCTGCTCTCAGCAGCCTTAATGTTGACATAGGCTCAAAGTTCACTCTACTCAGTGATAGCTGAAAACATAGTTAACCATTTCAGGACAGAAAGCAGAGGTTAGAATCAAAATGGCAGACGTTTCTAAAATGGCGGCTTTAGTCAATCCTATTCAGGGCATTTTTAGACACAGTTTTCTGTACAATGCGAATGTGCTTAGGCCAATGTTCATAACCAGATGATAGTATGCGAATATGGTTTAACAAACCCTCCTTTTGGCCTAAGCCAAGAGCATCACTCAGACATTTGCACTATTCAAAAACCATGCATCAATATCCGTACATCCTGAATCACATTCTTCAAAAACATCAATCACCATTAGCTATTTGATGGTAATATCCTGCATTACTAAGGCATAAGTATCTTTCTCAGGCACACGTAGCCTAGATCCTATTGTACCCATTGTTTGTGCACAACATCCTTCTATCATTGAACATATGACAGGGAGACATTGTACACAACAACAGAACAGGAAAATACCAAGAATTATCTTAAGAAATGCAAAGATTTTCCAACCCCATGATTGCAACAAATCCCAGAAACAAGTACTAAGATTCCAGTTTCCCTCTGAAACATGTACTTCAGTACTCAAGGCATGTACACTTTGAATTGCCTTGAATATAGTAGGGTAAGAGTCAGGTACAAAACAACATGCAGATCCCACCATTTTGCATGCCCCACCACGCTCAGCTAGAATTATGTCTAACACCATTCTATTTTGAAGGGCTACTAACCTAATTGTCTTTTGCTCTAGCGTCATGTTGTACAAAATATCAGTGGTCCTATTGATGGTCTTTTCCAGTACCTTTGCTAGCCTTTTCTGATATCCTCAGAATTCATTATTTTACCCCAGAATGGCACGAAGGATTTTGCTACGGCACCCAAGACTTGTAAAGGTGTATCACCATTCTCATCCCGCCTTGGACGAGCTTTAGAGATTTCAAAGGTGGTAGAAACATATACTCCTGGCAATAATATACCTAAGTAACAAGTACCCTGCCAATCTCTGGGTAAACAAGGGTATGTCTCATTGCCGCAAACAAAATACACAGGGTCTCCTACATACAAAGGTCTGTCCTCACTAGTTAGATTTTCAATACTAGTACAACCCTCAAATGTACCCTTGGCTGAGAACCTTCTCTTTGTGTGCAGAAAGGAACAGAATTGGGACTATTATTGATAGTATAAGAAGGAGGCATGGCATCCTGGTTGCCTACGGGAGCCATTTTGAAGGAGATCAATGATTGAAAAGGTCTAGAAAGTCTATCAGAAGGCCTAATAGAAGCACCATTGAGCTTGCTCCTATTCGAAAAGAGAAAGCATCCTAAAGGTGTTAAGACTCATTTTTCAAATTCATTGAGATTAGTTCCATCAAAATTCCCAGTAATACTATCGTTCCAACGACCAAAGAATAGTGCTCTAAGTGAGGCATAGCAGGCAGTGGTTAATGGAAGAGGAGGAATATTCCACCCCAGTCCCTTTTCCCCATGTTGCGGCAGGTGTGAACACACCCAGCAATTCGTTTTATTCACAATCGCATGGATAGCGTTCATAACCATTAAGAGAGTGTTATTATGGTAACCCTGTCTATGTTGGAAATCTCGAGGAGGAAGAGTGTGCAGATGCACGAAGGCTGGAGAGACAGTGGGGATTTTTTCAGTGGGTAGCAGAATATCAAGCTGATGCACTCTGTCCAGATACCAAAACCCAAGTTTAAATACAATTATTAAGCAAGTTACTACTATGACCAGAAAACAGTAGGTCCTCAGGAACCAAGACATTTGATGGGCAGATTCATCATTACACAAGTGACCAATATTTTTTTCAGCACAAACGAGTTTAGGAATAGGGATTGTTTCTCAGAGTCTGTTTAGAAGCCTCTCCGTTAGGCTTTTGTTTCTAGCTCATCCATTGGTGGCTTCCAAACCACGTGGCTTTTGTCGGTCCCTTCCTCTTATTTGATGCAGCAGAGGAATGGCAAATGACTGATTCAACAATAATTTTCTTGTAGGTACAGCCGATGCTGTACTGTAAGTCTAATTGCTCGGTCTCAGATCGTACCTCAAGACTCCAGGTACGGTGTGATCTGCAAACAGAGTGTCGTCGTTTCCTGCAGGCAATGAGGACAATGGAGGAGCAGAAGCAAGATTGCTCAATGGTGAAAAAGAACTTGCAGAAGAAGCAACAATCTCCCCAGGTCCCACGGGCTCAGGAAGGATTTCCGGGACACCCTCTGTATCAGTTAGAACAGGATTGTTGTGAGAATAAGGGTCATCAGTTCCCTTCTCCTCGCCTCTGTCATAGGCCAGAGGAAAACAAATCTTCTTTGTATGTGTCGCGTGAATCCAGTTCTTCTTGCTGGTCACTCGGATGGCAGTCTGCGTAGCCAGGAGGACTTGATGCGGTTCTCTCCAGCATGGTGCGAGACAGAGGACTCTTTACTTTCACGGGGATCCAGTCACCAGATCGAAGTCGATGACCTGGAACCTTGTACTTTAGTGGGAGGGCTTCTCGCACCTGTTGATGAATCAAATACAAGTTCTGAGTTCACTGGTCACAATAGTCAGAAAAGTACATTTTCAATATCTTTCAGTAATCTGGGCTTTGTGATCTTAAAAGGGCATAGAAGGGAGGCCAAAACTACCCCTTGGTGCCGGGGTTCCTTTGCCACGTTTGTGCTGTAGGCATACTATGATTTACATTAACCTAAACAGGTTCTAATAGTTTGCTAATCCTTCTGGCACATACAAGAGTTGGACCACGAGCCATTGTCACCATAGGGGTAACATAAGCATTCGGCAGCATCCATTTTAGTTTTTCAGTGTCTACCCAACAACCATCATCTAAACTTGCTGGACCCTCAGCCCACTGTTTAATTTCATCTGCAGTAGCATCAGCTTGAATTCTTTTTTATGCAACTGATTCCTTCATCTATCACACAAGTGTTAGTGGCCCCTTTTGTAGGGTCCAACATATATATCTTTGAATGAAAATCAGTGGCAGTTTGTTTGGCTTTTCTGTCAGCAAAAGCAATTCCTTGTCCCACATTGTCTGTTATTCTATGGTGTGCAGCGCACTTCATTATTGCTAACTGTGTAGGAAGCGCAAGTGCTGAAAGTAGCCGAACAATCAAAGTGCCATGTTGTATTTTAGTTCTATGCAAGGTCAAGAAACCTCTCTCTGCCCATAGTTGACCAAAGTTGTGAACCACCCCAAAGGCATACTGACTGTCCGTATATATGTTCACACTAAGCCCTTCAGAACGTTCCCAAACTCTGGTCAACTCAATAATCTCTGCGGCCTGCACAGCATTTTCCAGAATTCTTTTGGTCTCCACTATTGTGCTTAAAGTGGGGATTACATAAGCAGCAGTGGATGTACCATCCGAAAGTTTGAAGCAGGAGCCATCGCAAAACAGCTCCTCATGTGGTTTATTTTAAAATCAATTCTGCCTTTAGTTTCTTCTGCAAGCAATTTCTTGCGGAAGAGGCAATAGTTTGGCTGAATTTAATGAGCAACATCTCTTAATTTGAATATGTTGCATTTGTGTTCTGTTTAATAGAAAGTCTACAGAGTTAGGTACCATCACAGTTAGGGAGTGTCCCAGAACCATGTCCTCGCTCTGTTTTACAGATGCAGCGGCAGCAGCAACAGCTTTCAAACATCCTGGCAAAGCGCATGCAACAGGGTCAAGCGTGGAGGAAAAATAACTGCACAGTTGATTCTTTCCCCCATGCTCCTGCGTTAACACAGCCAAAGCACATCCTTCTCATTCATGCACATACAACACAAAGGCCTTTTCATGATTTGGTGTGCCCAAAACTGGCGCTGAACACAGCGCAGCTTTGAGCAGATCAAAAGCTTTCTGGCAGTCCATGTTCCACGGTAAAGGCAAAGATTGGAAACTTTGGGATCCACAGTCTACAGTATGAAGCCATACCTACCAAGGCTCTGACCTCTTTCTGTATATTTGGGACAGACATGCTAGAGATGCTTTGTATCCATTCAGGTGTCAGTCTTCTTCCCTCCTTCGACAGGAGGTAGCCTAAATAGGAGACCTCCTGATGTCAATATTGAAACTTTTTTAGTGAATCCTTATGCCCATGTCCTGCTAGATGAGTAAGCAGCAACACGGTGCCCTCCTTGCAACCAACTTCAGAATCAGCAGCTAAAAGTAAGTTGTCTACATACTGTGTGCAAGTAGAAGGTAACTCAAGTGTATCAAGCTGTTCCTTCAATGCTCTACTATAGATGCTTTGACTCTCGGTGCACCCTTGTGGTACACGAGTAAATATAAACTAGCGTTCTCCTAGGGTGAATGCAAATAAATATCTACTGTCATACTGTCAACATGTACAGAAATACTGAAGGCATTTTTTTAAATGCACAACACTAATGGAACGGAATTTTGTTGGGGCGAAATCGTTAAATGCATTCCATCCGGAGAACAATAAATTACAGCATTCAATTCTTTCAACAAATTTAACCTCAACAAATTTTCGCCACCATTTGCTGTCAAAAGAAATGGACACAAATCAATAAATGGCCCCAGTGCAATCGGTACCGGCTGAGAGACCAGACTAACCACTGGCGTACCAGGAAACCCTACAGAAATGCTGTTCTGCCCCGACAGAGGAATATCCGGAACCTGTGAATGGTCATGGAACACTTCTGTGCTCCTGTATCTATCAAAAATAGATGCTTCCTATTCCCCACCTGCATCTCAATGTAGGGCCCTTTCTGATCGACGGGAATAGGTACAAGTTCCAGACTCTGCTTCAGACTGTCCTAGCGGAACAGTATGTCATCAAATACGAGATCCTCAGAAAAATAAACAGTCGAAGGATTATCAAAAATGTTCTCACTATTGACACTATGTTGCTGAATATCATGTGAAGATGACTGTTGATTCTGAGTGAACTGACTTCTACCAGGACCCCTATCCCACGACGGCCCCTGGATCGTCTACCCATTGCACCATATGTGCTATTCGATCTTTGCTGAAGGACCGGGCATTGTGCTCACCAATGGCCTTCCTGTCTACAATAGGCACATTGGTTCATGTGTAAAAGACCTAGTTGCGCATTACTCTGTGGCATAAATTGAACTCTAAACTGCATATTCCCACCCCTAGTACCTCTATTTGCTGCAACAATAAAAAAAAATATTTCAGTTTTCAAGTCTCCCTTCTTCTTTTCTACCTTCTCTTTTTCGGTATTAACCCTATTCTCATAGTACTGAGCCATATGTAATACTTCAGACTGTGATTTCGCTTGCCAAGCGCTCTCGGAAGTCATAATTTGTGATTGGATTTCAGGCAACAATCTCCACACAAACCTGTCTACAAACAGCCTTTTCCCTAACTCTGTACTTAAGTCTTGACCACTGAAGGCTG
Organism: Ambystoma mexicanum; assembly: GCF_040938575.1. Taxonomy (NCBI): domain Eukaryota; kingdom Metazoa; phylum Chordata; class Amphibia; order Caudata; family Ambystomatidae; genus Ambystoma; species Ambystoma mexicanum. The sequence goes on along the minus strand of NC_090937.1, from coordinate 988,980,883 downwards.
AAAACACTTGTTCAAATCGATTAATAAATTCAGTAGCACCTTAAGATTTCCCTTGGATGCAAGCTGTAAGCTTGTCCCAAACTATTCTTCTTTCTGGAACCAAAGTTTTCAATTTAGCTACTATTCTGTCTGGCAACATCAGTATCACCTGTGGCAGTTTCTCACCAGCGTTCCTTTCCCCATCTATTTGCACCAATTTAACCCATGTATCACCCATCCCTGCCTGATCATCTACAGTTCTAATCTGTTTCCATAAATCAGCAGGTAGAATCACAGGGAACATCAAATCTATATCACGCAGCATGAAAACTGATGAATGCAAGACAGATTCAATTTCTTCATAAAATCATGTTGGATTCTTCCTAATATCTGGAATTGTTTGTCTAGTGGTATTCACTTCCTGTCTAGAAAATGGGACATGCACAAACTGTGAGACATAATGTGCTTCAATAGTAGTGGCTGCTGTGCCTGTTGCGGCATTAGCTGGAATTTCTACTTTAGGAACAAATGTCGGAGTAATCTCCCTCATTGGCAATTGTAAAGTTGGCAATTCTGAACGCTTATTAAGCAACAAAGCTAAATCTAGTGACAAAGTAGTCAAAGCAGTATCAGGCGAAAAAACTCTTTTATAAATGACCATCAAATCTGCGGGACAACAAATCTTTCTCTTCATAAACTCATCTTGTACATACTCTACCATCACCTGTAACACTTTCCTTTGCATTGCCGGAGCATACTGACTAAACAGGTCATGCACTTGAATGAGAGAAATTGAAACATCCGAAATCCATCTAAGAGCGTCTCTTCTGCAAATGTGCGTTTCTTCACTCACTGGTTTCAATGAAGGAAGAAATTGTTTCTGCACATATGAGGCTTCCAATCTATTACCATCTAATTCATCATTCTGTAACCGATCTTGCTCCCTTTTAAACTCAAATACCTTCTCAACATGCTCATGTACTTTCTCTGCAGTGTCCCTTGAGTGGCAAGGACAATGAAATCCCTGAACCCCTGTGGGACATTCATGTCTGTCAAATCACTCCAAATAGCAGCTAAATGCGTTCCCATCCCCTCTATCAAAATAGCCTGTTCGGGAATACTTTCTTGGACAGAAATCACAACTAAAACAGCTGATTCTTCACCCTCTTCTATATATTTCTTAGCCCATGCATACAATTCTCTTTTTCTAGCTTTAGATACTGTACCACGCGTCACCATTTTATTTTTCGACTTGGTTTTTATTAGCATTTCTTTAAACCAGCATTCAACTGATGAAACGCCCCCCAACCTCCTCCTCCCTCTTACCCTCCCTCACCCCCTCTTGATCCAGAAGAAACGGTATAGTCTGTCCCCCTCTCAGAGGTGATCGGCATGGGTTAGAAGAGTCCCGTGCCCTCGGCCACTTAGTCAAGGGCCACTTCAGACGGTCCATCTTTCCACCGCCTCATGGGTCTGATTCTTCCTGTGGGTCTATGATTCCCAACAGCGTCATGGACTTCGGGCACCATGCTCTGCGTGCACCCTCCTTTAAATATGTCAGTAAATGTGCTCTCCTTGTATTGAGTAAGTGAGCCACTCCATAGCTATGACCGACCATATTTTGGCGACCCACTCATGCTCTTGTGGAGGTTCTTTGGACTTCCATCTGCGCGCCAGCACCAGCGCTGCCGACATCATAATGACGTATATTTTCCAGTGGGATTTTGTGGGAATATCTCCCAGGGCTCCACCCAAGCATATATCCAGACCTCTGTTTTTGCCCCCTACATTCCCCAGGGTCAGCACCACTGCCCGATATATTTGCCCCCAGAACGTGTCCAATTTTGGACATTCCCACCATATGTGGGCCCATGTGCCAATTCCCCCACAGCCTCTCCAACATCCCTGGGATGAGTGTGGATAGATCTTGTTCAGTTTGACCGGTGTTAGATGCCACTAGACCAACAGCTTTAGCCAGATCTCGAAGATCTGGAGGGACCTAGTCAATTTTGTTATTTGTGCCCACAGTAGTTGCCAGTCCTGGTCTCCTATCTCAGTACCCGTGTCCACCTCCCATTTCCTCATGTACTTCCTGGATGGCGGGTTTCCCCCCTCCTTTATGTGTTTGTATATTGATGCCATTAAATCCGTCCCCTGAATGCGTGTCCAGATATTTCTCAAAGGGAGTTAACAGTCGTGTGGCTGCCTGCCGCAGTTCAGGATGGAACAGCCAATGTCTCAATTGTATGTACCCATATCTATGCCTCTCGTCTAGATTAAAGTCTGACTTGCACTTCTCAATGTCCTTCACTGTGCCCTCTCGATACATATGGTGTATCATCCGACAGCCTCCCCGATACCATGCATCAAATCCCATGTTTTTGCAGCCCAGAGTGAATTGTGGGTTCTCGAATACAGGGGTGCATGGGGAGGGAAATGTAGTGATGTGGGCCCATTTCACTGCAGTGTCCCTTGCTTCTCTTATAGTCGATGTCATTTTGCTTTCTTACATTTGAGGGGTTCTGTCTGCCTTTGGCTTCCATAACATTCCCTCTAGATGCCCCGCTACCACCGCTCTGTCCATTGTCCTCCATGGCTTTTTACGATCGTCCTTCTGCCAGTCCTTTCTAATTTGCCAGGATTTTAATTTGGGCTGCGAGATAGTATACCCTAAAGTCAAGCTCCCCATTCCCCCCCCGGGAGGTTGGGGTTCTCATGAGAGATGCTGCCAACCTCGGTTTCTTTTGATTCCATATGAACCGACTTGTGACCCTTTGAAGGGCTCTGAAGAAGCTAAGTGGAACTACGATTGGGAGGGCCGCAAAGTGGTACAAGAGTTGCGTGAAAACCACCCTTTTTAGGACATTGATGCACCCCAGCCAGGAAATGGCTAGGGGCCCCCAGTCAACCAGTTTTGATTTAATTTTCTCTAGCAGGGGCAGGTAGTTTGCCCGAAAGAGTTCTCCTACGTTCCTAGTAAGGTGCACCCCTAGATATTCAATATGCTTAGTTGCCCATCTGAAGGCGTAGGTGTTTTTGATGTCTTTCGGTGGAGGGCGACAGTCCGAGGCTGAGTATTTCTGACTTGTTTGGGTTAATTTTCAGCCGGCCACTAGTCCAAAGTGGTTGAGTTCCTCACAGAGCACGGGGAGAGATGACTTTGGTTCTATCAGCGTGAGAAGTAAGTCATCCGCAAACGCGGCCACTTTATGCTCCTGCCTCCGAACTGTATGCCTTATGGTTTCTGCTACCCTAACTGCTGCCAGGAAAGGTTCCAAGTGGAGGGCATACAGCAGTGGGGAGAGTGGGCAGCCCTGCTTTGTACCCCGCTCTACGGCCACCTGGCCTGATATTCGACCATTGACTGCCAACCTGAGGGTCGGATTTTGATAACTGCCCATGACCCGGTCCATGAATTTAGGGCCAAACGCCATCCTGTACATCGTGGCAAAAATGAAGCTCCACGAGAGAGGGCGCTAGAGAGCCGTCCAAGATGGCGGCCTCCCTGTGAGCTCCGTGGAGCTCCCTAAAAATCCTGATTCATCGCGCGTTCCGAGGCATCCAGACAGCCTAGGATCTCCAGCCACCGACAGCCAGAACGTTTCCCCGCAGGATCCTGCCGGCATTTCACCCGCCCTTCGTGGTCCCGCCCGTGTGCGAGAGGTGGAGAGGCCACCTACCCCCTCCCTCCATTCAGCTGTCCGGAGAACGTGGCCTCGCCGCGGCCGTGGGAGAAAGTGACGCGCGGGAAGCAGAACCGGCCACCTCAAAACGGATGAAGCCCGCGCCTTGCCGGCGTTCCTGCGGCGCTGCGAGGAGCGAGGGACCACGTCTCCACAACGCCCTTCGGCGCTGGCCCGGACCACCCGCCGTGAGCCGCCCGAGCTCCTGGAGGTTCGGAGGGGCGCGGCTGCAGAGGCCGACGCGCAATCGGAGGGCCGGCAGAGCCCGCTGATGCCGTAGGAGTCGGCGCGGGAACCGGAGCGGCAGCCCGGCAGGAAACCAGGTACGCGCGCTGTGCACCCCCGGCCTCAGTCGCGGGAACCCACGGCGGGCCTGGCAGCTCCCAGATCTCCCGTGCTGCAGGCCGGCGGTCCTCGTGGCCAGCGCGCCCTGTAACCCGTCACGTGCCGGGGGGAAAATTCAGTGATCCACCAGGAGTGCAGCGGAGGCCCCCATATTCCAGCGCCAAGTCCATCCTAAGGTCGCGCACAGCGGCAGCTCAACGAACTCACCAGTCAAGGGGCCACGCGGGGCCTCCACATTGCTTACCCGAGTGGCTCCACACGCATAACGGGAAGGCCAGCCCACACGGATCATCCCATCGCCCCATGAAGCCGCAGACCTCTCCGGTACTGCGCACCCAGTACCCAACGAGGGATCTCCGGACCAGATAGCTGGCGTAATCACACCCCCAGAACCCGAGTGCGGCCTGGTCCGCTCTGCGGCAATACCCAAGACGTGCCTGAAGGAACACCAATAGGCACGTTACTCTGGAACTGCTGGCATCCCTCCTGCGGCCTGGCACACGGGCCTTCTCCGCGCCATACTGGACAGTATAACGGCTCTAGGGCGACAACATACCTGAGACCCAAGAACCCCGGCCTTCCAGGCATTGGAATACCCTGTGGTCCTCCAGCTGCCCTTCGCGGGAGTGCCGCACGTTGATCCCCTAGTGCTCCGCCATCCGTAGTCATCACAAAGATGGGGAAAAATGACAGATCACAGCGAAAACTAAACTTTGAAGGCTGTTCCTCCACCAAGGCAACCGCCCCAAGCAGCAGACCACAATCACCCAATCAAGAACTGCCTCAAGAAGCCAGAGAGCCACAAGAACTTGATATCAGAGAAATTCTGCTAGACCTCAAGGCAGGAATAGGAGGCCTAGGCAGCAAACTAGACTCCCTCTCCTCTAAAGTCGATCAGCTTCAACATCGGTTAGACAAACACGCTGACAGATTAGATACGATCGAGCAGAGAGTCTCCGACCTAGATGATGGCTCTTCGGCCCTAACCACCAGAGTATCCTTATTAGAAGCGCAAGTGAAGGCGGTGAGCGCCAAGAACGAAGATCTCGAAGGACGCTCTCGACAAAATAATATAAGGATTGTCGGTGTTAGAGAACACCAGCCTAACCAAAGAATGGAAGAGTACATAGAAAAAATCTGCACAGATCTATTCGGAACAGAGATCCTATCCAAACTCTTCGTGGTCGAGAGAGCCCATAGAGTCCCCAACACAAGACCTGTCCCAGGAACAAATCCTCGGCCCATAATAGCAAAATTGCTCAATTACAGGGACCGCGACACCATTCTGAGAGCTGCCAGAGACAAAGGCACGCTTCAATACGATGGCGACAAGATTCAATTCTTCCCTGACTTCTCCCAAGCAGTTCAGGCGCAAAGGCGTTCATTCACAACAGTAAAGCGAAGATTACAAGAGAATCAAATTCAGTATTCCATGCTTTTTCCAGCGAAACTTTGCATACAATACGGAGGCAAAACACAGTTCTTCAACACGCCGGAGGAGACTAATGAATACCTAGACCGCAATGGCTGCAGACCTGCCCCAAACGAGGCAAACCCACACCGAGGAAACAGACCGAGAAGAGATCCGCCATAAAAGACATTCTATTATTGGCTCATACAGGAGATATCTCGCTAAGACAAGAAACATTTTCGCCGATACGGAACAAATTCACACTGAGGTTGGGAGCTGGCCTCCACTTGGAGGGCCACTAGCGGCCCCAGCACAGCAATGCTGACTGTTTTGTTCACTGGAAACTGTTCACGATGGGCCAGTTGGGAGTTGCCCAGACAGGGGAGGGTGGTTAGCTCGTGGGCCTGTTGGGGTTGCCTGCGCAGAGGAGGGATCCAGGCGTTCGCAAGTTGTTTTCGTCTTATCAACCACGTTCAAGCACACTACAATCACAGTTCCACATTCCGGAACCTAGAACACGTAACAGGCCCATTAGCACCTTTACGTCCTACCTTACTACTGCTGCAATCTGGGTTTACTTAGAACTGCTACTTGGAACATCCGCGGTGGCAACCAACCCGCCAAACTCAGGAAAGTGCTGCAATACTTGCGGAGACACAAGGTTGCTATCGCTATGCTACAAGAAACCCACCTTTCACCATCAGCAGAGCAATTCTGGGCCCGCTCATGGGGCTGTCATAGATACTTCTCCTCATACTCTTCACATGCGAGAGGCGTTGCAATACTGATCGACAAGAAAGCCAGTTTTAGCCTAATCAGCTTCAAAAAGGACGAAGAGGGCAGGTTCCTGCTAGTGCGAGGTCTCCTTGCTGGGAAAGAATTAGTCGTGGTGAACACCTACGCCCCCAATGTCGACGGACCGAATAACTTTAATTGGATTATGTCAAACCTGAGTGCGTATACCTCTGCAACTATCATTTGGGGTGCTGATCTCAACACCCCGCTCGACCCCCAAATCGATAAATCGCACAGCTCCAACAGCAGACTCTCCAAGGCCAGCCGCCAGGTCACAGAGATCTGCCAGGCCTTTGATCTATCCGATATCTGGAGACACACCCATCCGAATTCCCAAGACTACACCTTTCACTCAGCGGTTCACAACACCAGCTCCCGCATCGACTATCTACTGGTCTCGACCCACAGCCCATACAGTTGGGCTTCCTGCCAAATCCTGCCACGAACCCTCTCCAACCATTCCATGGTCACACTTGACTTTATGTTATCCGAGGCTCCAAGAACCCCCGTGAACTGGAGATTTAAGTCGGGCTCGCTGTCAGATCCTGTCTTCGCTGATGAGCTTCGCCAAGACATCACCACGTTCCTGGAGACAAACCAGGGGTCAGTCGATTCAGCCGGCACGTTATGGGAAACGCTGAAATGCTACGTGAGAGGAGTGTGCATGGCCAAGGAAAATGGCATCCTAAAATTGATTAGGCACGAGCTATCAGAAAGTGAACAACGCCTGAAAGACCTAGAAAACAAACAATCAACATCCCCCAACGTGAAGACCCAGGCCGATCTAAAGATAGAACTGTCGAAATTCCAAGAGTCAGCCGAACGCGAACTGAAATTTCTGGGTCGCAATCACAAGATCAGGCAATATGGGGAAGGACAGAAACCCGGGGGCGCTCCTAGCCCGCCTTCTGAGGATAGATCAATCACCCTCTCGGGTAGAATGTATCCGAGACACGAGGGGAAATTTGACATACACTGAAGAAGATATTGTGAGCACATTCCACGATTTCTACCAGGACCTGTACAGCTCCCATTTCACTAGTAACCCCGAAGAGATTCAGAACTACCTTAACGATACCGAACTGTACTGGGTAATCCATGACCTACGCGAACCACTGAACGCACCCATCACACAGGAGGAAATCACTGAGACAATAAAATCTCTCCCAAACACTAAGGCACCTGGTCCCGATGGCCTCACAGGCGAATTTTATAAAGCCCACGCCTCCACGCTAGCCCCGCTACTCCTCCAAGTATACTAAGAGGCCCTGGAGCGAGGGATCCTTCCACCCACCCTCCGCGAAGCCAATGTAATTCTCATCCACAAAACAGGCAAACCCCAAGATGATTGTGCCTCCTACAGGCTGATCTCACTGATTAACCTCGACAACAAGATTCTGGTCAAGATCCTTGCAAACCGCCTCCTTCCTCTCATGCCGGCACTGGTCCTGGGTGACCAAGCCGGCTTCGTTCCTGGTCGTAACACGACATATGGTATCCGACAATTGTTTGGAGTCATCGCCGCACTCGACCCCACACAACAGGCCATCGCAGTGCTGTTAGACGCTGAGAAGGCCTTCGACTCAGTCGAATGGCCATACCTCTCTGCAACGCTCACACAAATGGGTCTGGGAAGACGTTTTATCAGGTTGGTTTCATTACTATATAACGACCCCCGTTCTTACATCACCCTTGGCTCTACCAGATCCCCCGGAGTCAGGCTGGAACGTGGAACTAGACAGGGCTGTCCACTGTCGGTCCTTATTTTTGCCCTAATTATGGAACCACTTGCCTCTAGGTTAAGAACGCACCGGCTTAATAGAGGCATCACACTGGGCCCACATAGATTGATCGTCTCCCTCTATGCTGACGACGTGACGCTCTTCATTAAAGATCCCCAAGTGAACCTCAACCCCATTATGCGCGAGGTGGTCCGATTTAGCGGCATCTCTGGTCTCAAAATAAACCATTCCAAATCGGTGATATTTCCGCTAACAATGGCCACATCTAGGTTCCGTGATGACCACGGATTCAGGTGGTATTCTAATGTCGCTCAACCATGACGAGATCTTTAAAGACAACTACGGTCAAGTGGTCCAATCCCTCCGCGAGCCCATCCAGAGATGGAAGTCGCTTCCCCTAACACTATGGGGGAGGGTCTCGCTGACTAAGATGGTGATTCTCCCCAAACTCCTTTACCTGTTCACAAATATACCCCTAATACTCCCACGCTCATTCCTTCAGAAAATTAGAAGCCTCATCTTAGAACTAATATGGGCGGGCAAACCAGCAAGAGTCGCCGACGCGACGCTAACATTGCCGGTGTCGCAGGGCGGCCTTGCAATGCCCGATATAGAAAAGTACTACTGGGCCGCTCAAGCCCAATTCTTAAGCCACTGGTATGCCACAGAATATGTCCATCGACATGTACAAGTTGAACGCGCCTTGGCCTCCCCCGATTTCTTATCAGCCGTCATCTTCAGCAATCTCTCGGTCCCGCATAACACGCTAAACACAGTCCTATCATCATATGTCATCTGGAAGAAAATCGCCCGTAAATACGAACTACAGATAAGATACTCGCCGCTACTGCCCGTCAAGTTTATCCCCGGCATTTCCCTGACAAGACCAACATCAAGACCTTTGGGGACCTCTTCCCAGACGACATGTTTATAACCCCACAAATGATCAGGGAAAGGGGCGGCACCACCTCGCTCGACATTTTTCTCTACTTCAGACTGAGACACACCTTACAGACCCACTTCCCAACATTCCCCAAACAACCGCCGACATGGCCCCTGTTACACAAGGTGATCCAGGCAAAGGGAGAGTGTCGATTAGTTTCCACAATTTACAGATAACTGCTCGCTGACACAACGGTGACCGCCGTAAGGGCAAAACAGCGCTGGGAGGCGGCCCTACATGCCACAATACCCGAAGACGATTGGACCTATATCCTTCGACAAACCCAAAAAGTAGCCCTAAATACTCGATTTAAACAGATCCACTTCAACTTCGTGCATCAAACGTACTACACTCCCCAAAAGAAACACCACCACCACCCCGAAGCCTCCGACCAGTGCGAAAGGTGCGGCACTCCCTCCGCTGACTTTATTCACCTCGCATGGCACTGCCCGGGAGTAGCCCGATTTTGGTCCTCAGTCCTACAACATACGAGTGCCATAATCGGTGAGGCGCTGGCCCCTGATCCGACCTTCGCTCTCCTGAGCATGACAAAACACCTATAAGCCCCTGTGAGGAAGCTGGCTTCGCTGCTCCTGGTGCTCGCCCGCAGAAGAATAGCCCTGACTTGGGGACGAGGCCCCCTTCCCTTACTCACAGCATGGAAGAAAGACATCCTTTACTGTCAAGACTTGGATACTGACTTTATACGGACCCTTCCCCTGCATGCGCGTCCTCCCGACATTTGGGCCCCCTACATTAGCTACTTACAGTCGGCTCCTGATGTCGCAAACTCTCAATCCTAAACCCGCAAAGCATATCCAGGTTGAACGTCAGACCCCAGATATGCTCACAAACACTCAGCAGAACAGACCATCTTAAAGGACAACTACGCTAAAGAATGTTCGCTCCACAGTTATTAGATGTGCATTGTATGTGCTATGAACGTACTATTTTGTCTTTTTGTTAATTGGACCTGTAGGTACAGGTCGCTTCTGTTTGTTTTTGTTAAAAACATAAAAATAAAGTTTAAAAAAAAGGAAAAAAAAAAAGTGAAGCTCCACTCCACCCGATCAAACGCCTTTTCAGCATCTATTGCCAGGAGGAGAGCCGGAATCCCCCTCCTGTGCGCTTTTCCCATCAGTTTGGCTATTCTCATTACATTATCGGCCGTCTGGCAGCCCCTTATGAAGCCTGCTTGGTCAGCCTGGACTATTGTGGTCATTATGGTGTCCAACCTGGACGCCAGTATCTTAGTGTGTATCTTGGCGTCCACATTTATTAAGGCTATCGGGCGATATGGCCCGCATACCTCCGGGTCCTTACCTTTCTTATGTGTAAAAATGACCTTTTCCTCCTCCATTAACCTGAGCAGCGCTCCGGTAGACCCTATTTGGTTAAATAATCTAGTGGAATTAGGAATTCCTTATGTAGCTTGTAGAATTCAGCTACAAACCCATCTGGGCCTGTGGCTTTATTAGTTGCCAGGGTTGACACCGCCTTTCTGACCTCATCCATAGTTATTTCCTCTTCCAACCGTTTCCTTTCTCCTTTCGATATGGACCTGAGATTCACACTCTCCAGATACCTCTCGTGCGTTCTATGGTCTGGATTACTTGAGGAATATAGGTTTGTGTAGAAGTTACGGAACTGCCTTTCTATCTCGCTATTGGAGGTGTATGTCTGGGCTCCTCTCCCCTGATTTTCAAAATCGCTTTGTCCCTCTCCTCCTTTCAGAGCATTCTGGCTAGTAAGCGGTCTGATCTGTTCGCCCCAACGTAGTAATTTTGGCGTAGACGTAGCAAGTTCCTTTCTGCTTCTCTAGTTTGGATGAGATTCAACTGGGCTCTAACTGTGCAGACCTCTGTTTCAATGGCCCTCGATTATTTCTCAGCCATTTGTGCCATTGTGTCCTTCAGTCTATTACCCAGCCGTTCCTCCTCCAGTCTCAGCTCCCTCTCCCTTCTCGCTTTGATCGCTATAATCTTACCCCTTATCGTGGCTTTGAGCGCGTCCCACCATGTCTGTGGTGAAGTGTCCTCCCAGCTATTATGTGATACAAATACTTCTAGTTCCTGCTCGATTTCCTTAACCAGGATACCATCTTTAAAAAGTGACGGAGGATACCTCTATTTCCACAGACCCGGAGCCCCTCGCGGCCTTGTAATCGCCAAGAGGATGGGAGCATGGTCAGAGACAGCGACGGGACCTAGTGTAATGTCTACCGCTAGTACTACCCCCCTGGAGCGCTTACACCGCTTTCAAAAGGCCATATACCCGGTCTGTTGGAGGCAATGTGGTGCCCGCAGAACCTTCCTTCACATGTAGTAGAAGTGCCGAAGGGCTCGAGCATTCTGGGAGGAGGTCACACGGATTGTTGAGACTATAACCAACCGCAAACTGCCCATGGACCGGGAGGTGATCCTGTTGCGGGTGCCATGCTCGGATGGCTATCCCAAAATCCTAACTCCTAACGCAGCTGCTTTTGGCGACCAAGGTAAATTTGTCCCCAAATGGAAGACACAGGAGGGCCCCTCTATATCTCTGTGATGGGTGAAAGTCTGGAAGATCCTGGTCGCTGAAAAAGTCATGGCGGCGAGAGAAGGGGCCTTGCACCGCTTCACAGACTGTTGGGCTCCGGTCCTGGAATACAACAACCAGTTTCCGGCTCCGACTTTCCGCAACAGGTGAAACACTTCTTCCGGCCATAACGATCCCCCACCATCCACGTCTGAGGGTCAGTGGGGTCTAGAATACTCTTTCTATTATGTCGTAAAGGTCTGTATGCATACATGATTACCTTGTATATGCTGTAACCGGATTAAAATAAAGTTGTTAAAAAATAAAAAATAAAAAAAATAAAAAATGTACCAAACCTCCAACAAAGCTGGCAAAGCTCTCGCTTCTTATCTCAAAGCCAGAAAAGAAAAAAAACATATTCCAAATTAAAGACCCTTCCGGCTCCATCATTAAGGATCCTTCCGGTATTATTGAAGTCTTCAAGAATTTCTTCACAGATTTATATTCCCCGGAAACAAGCTTACTTTCAGAACATCAGTAGAAGTTCTTATCCCTCATTAAACCTTAGCTGCCTAGAAAGTGACCTAACTATGCAGTACATCAACCAAGCCATCAATGGATTGGGAGGGGGCAAAGCCCCTGGCCCAGATGATCTATCCACAGAGAATTATAATCATTTTTTGGGCTCCTTACCCCAAGACTTAAAACCCTGTACTCCTCTTATCTCCAAAGGTTCTTTGTGTGGAACCTTTTCCGAGGCACTCCTCCTATTCCCAAAGGCAGAGAAGGATCCGGATCCCCCTAAAAATTATAGACCCATTTCCTTTATTAATGTAGATTGTAAGATTGTTGCCAAACTAATTGCCAACAGAATTGAATCTTACCTTCCCAGTTTGATAAAACCCGACCTAGTGGGCTATGTCAAAGGCAGGAACATCTCGGCCAATGCAAGGTTTCTTTTTGATGCCATGCACATGATCTCAAAGGACAAAAATGACAAATTTGGCTATGCCACTATTGCTTTAGACGCTGAGAAAGCCTTTGATCGGTCCAGACCCTGCGTTGGCATGGGTGTGGGGAGGGCTTTATATCTTTCATCAAGCTTCTATATTCTGATCCGAAATCCTCCTTATGCATTGATGGTCATTCCTCTTCTTTTTTTCCCTTTACGAAGAGGTATTAGGCAGGGGTGCCCCTTATCCCCCATTTTGTATGTGTTATCCTTTGAACCCCTTTTGGAACCCATCGGAGCTTATGAAAATATCCCCAGGAACTCTCATGGCAACAATGAAACCATCTGGCCTGCTCAATATGTATTGTAAAAATCATGTTTTTCTAGTTGATTATGTACAAGTAATAATAAAAAAAAAAAAAAAAAAAAAATATGTGTCAATTTAGGAGGATTTGTTTGCTCTGTGCAAGCAGCCGCAGATGGCAGCTGAGCTGCTATGTGGTAGTTGGTGAAATTTGGTAAGCCCATGCCCCCCCCACTTGCCCGCTCCACTCATAACCTTCATGGGGATTCTTGGTCTGCATCCCTTCCAGACGAATTCGGATAGCTCTTTCTGCAGGCGGAGTAGGGATTGTTTAGGTAGATGGACCGGTATGGTTGTGCATAGGAATAGGAGCCTAGGTAGGAGGTTCATCTCACATGCAGTGATTTTGCCTAACAGAGAGATGTCCTGGTCCCCCCACCTCTTCAAGTCAGTCTCCAGTTCCTTAAGTAGGGGGGGAAATTTGCTGTGTATAATTGTTCAGGGTCTGCAACTATATGAATTCCCAGATAAGGAGAGGCTGTAGTGTTCCATTTCGGCAGGCTAACTGTCTGGAGGTTCTGTATGAAATCTTTGGGCATATTCACCCCCAGTGCTTCGGAGTTGGAGTAGTTAACCGCAAAATCCGGCTACCTGGTCAAAGTCTTCCAGTTCTGCTATGGCTTCGGGAGAGAGGTTTGGCAGTTGGTGAGGGTGAGCATTACATCATCTGCATATAGTGACGCTTGAAATTATTCCCCTCTCAAGTCCATACCAGTTGATTTTTATTTTAAGATAGCTCCCGAGGCTTGTTCAGCAAGTTTTTTATTAATTTAAAAACATAAGTACAGGACAGTGCAAAGGTCTATATTTGAAGAGGAGCGATAATATTGCTTCTGTGCATTGGTGAATTGAAGATATAAGGTGTCAAAGTCTGTCTTATATTGCTTCTTTTTCATGCTAGAATAGGCAATTATGTGACCTCTCAAGGCAGAATTAAAAGCATCCCTATTAGTGGACAACGAGGTTTCTTCATCTAAATTTTCAGCAAAGAAATGTTGGTGGAAGTGTGTCCTGTATAAATTGTTGGTCCTGAAGTAGACTGTTTTGAATTTCCATCTGGAGGATGTGTTATGCCAGGACTGGTGCAAGTACACAAACAAAAGCAACTAGTCAATAGTCAAAATGTAGACAGTCACCAACCTGGATCCTGGATGATGTCTGCTAGATGAATGGAGAATCCACTTAGTCGCCACTCCGTGCTGCCGTTACTGACGGGAGCAAGGAGTGGTCTCCAGGGAAACCCTTGTGGGGAAGAAAACCCTTGGTGGGCTGCTAAGGAGCCGAGAGTCCGGCCAGATCCCAAGGACAGACTGACAACTCTCGTGTGGTTGATAGCTTCCCCGCAGTTTACCCGAACTCCAGCTGCAAGAAAGGATCTAGGTTACTGGAAGTCTAGAAATAATAATATTGGAAGATGTAATTAAGATTCTTACCCTAAGAGCTTGTGCCCGGGGTCTCAGAAGAGGAAATGCTGATATTGCTTTGTGTTGGAACCATTGAGGCGAGAGGTGTCTCTGTTAGAGTTTGGTAAGGACAAGTAGCAAGAGAAAGAAGAATGGGACGACAAGGGAGACGGGAACGTGCCTATCTTTCCGCTTAGCGTTGATTGCGGTGAGCGTTCTCCAATAATGGTGTATGCATGTTCCTGTGATCTTTGTCTGCTGGAGTGTGAATAACAAGGATAAACCTAGGCGTGCTTGGATGTGAATGAATGTTACGAGAAAATGCTTATAAGAAAGCTCATCTGTCTTCAACCCCGTGGACTGTATGTAAACCTACCCAAGACTGTCAGGGAGCTGCCAACAGAGGGAGGTGTGTCTTCAATCCGCGTGTGTACGGATTAACGCTGACAACGGTAGAAGACGATGGAGCGGGAAAGTAATGAGAGAAAAGAGAATCAATATTGAAGCAAGCACTTCTAAATCTGGAAGCGGTTTAGGAAATGTTAGTATAGCAAAGGACACTTACTTAGCGTGGGCAACTTGGAAAGTAGCAACGTGTAGGCGCGTTGGATCTCGAAGCAGATAAGCAGTTCCTGTATCTGGGGGTGTGGCTTGACAAGTAAACAGTGAATCAGCCACTAGAATGGTAATCAAACCTTCTGCCGCCATCTTGCAGGGAGCCGTGGACAGGGCTGCATCACGCTCGTATGCTGCACATTTAGAGCCAACAGGTAATGAAGATGAGCGTGTTAAACAGTGAATTGTGCGTTTCATTACAGGATGGTTTCCTGATATCAGAGATCAAAGGAAGTAATGACAGGTGTGTGGTCCGAAATAATAATATTGGTTATGAGGGAATCAACAATAGTATTAGTGAGTGATTTGGTAGTGCAAATGAAGTCAAGGCATGAGAGGGTGTCATGGGGATGAGAATGGAATGTGTCGACCGGGTGGGCAAGTCTCCAGGAGTCAATGAGGCTGGTTTCTGTTAAGAAGCACATAAAAGCTTTATACGACTTTGGAACTTTTAACCAAACATTTGGATTTTCTATCTAAAAAGGGGTCCAGGACATGGTTCATGTCACAGCATAAAATAAGATTAGTGAGATTTGATTTGAGAATAATCTGTTAGATTGAATCCCAAAAATCAGGATCTGGTAGAATGGGAACAAATACTCATAACCGTGACAATATCTGATCCAACAAACAATTTGACCCAAGCTCATCTCCTGTTGGTATCAACATCGTGACATAAAATTGTGCATGATAACCTCTTACTAATTAGTATGGTCACTCCATTCTTTTTCCCAGCAGCTGGACTAGCAATAACATCCTTCAACCAGAAGGATTTGTGTTTCATAGCTACTATAAGAGAGGTGGGTTTCCTGTCTGCAAGCAATAGATGGATTCAACTTTTTGAGATGGGAAATCATTTTATACTTCTTAAGTGGGCTATTGTAGCCCTTAATGTTCTACTTTACACATTTAAAAACCATTGTACCCAAGAAGCATGGTTAGCACCGGTTCGTAAAAATACCTAGGGAAGGGAAAATGATATAATGCTGTAAGCCAAATCAGCATATAGCACAACATGAGCATAGATATATCGAACTGAGATAAGCGTCCAAAATACTAAGGCAAAGTACAGAGGGGCTAAACAAAAGGAAACGGGGGGAAGGAAGGGGATACTTGACCAAGTGGAATAAGCCAAAAGGTAAGAGCCGTGAAGGTTTAGGGTCATTTGTTCGAATCAAAAGATTCAAATAGTCAAACTTTCGAAACAAAGGTTTCTAAATCAAAAGGTACGACATGCTATCTTTATCATGGAAAGTCCATTTTTCGTTCGAAACCAATCCATCGACAATAGTCATGGATTGGTTTCAACTGAAATGCACGTTTACATGTTCAAAGTAGCATTTCACTGCCTTTTTGTTTGTAACGTTGAAACTTTACATGGAGTTGTCCAGTGCTGGACAGCTCCATCTAACGTTTCAAAGTGTTTTGTGTATTTTGGCATTTAAATGCCTTTTTTTACTTTGAAACGTTACATGGAGCTGTCCAGTCATGTAATGTCAGCACTGGACAACTCCATGCAACGTTCCAAGGTTTTAGTGTATATTGGGGGGGTGGCCCCCCCCCACCCACCCCAAGCACGACGCCACCCTCGAACCCTCTAACCTAAGCCCCAAACCTAACCCCATTTTCGAAAGGCAAACTTTCGAATGTTGTTCTATCAAATTGTCTTTCAAAACTTTTTTATTTCGAAAAAAAAAGATTCGAAAGTTTACCTTTCAAAACTTTGTTATCGAACAAATGACTGCACACCAGCCATGACACTGAACAGAATAAAGGGTAAAGACACAAGAGTATAGGAAAAAAAGAAAGGATCAAGTTACAAGAAGGAGACATAAGGGAAATATAGGAGCAGATGACACCAGCAGGGCCAAAGAAAAAGCAAATAACAAATCTAGGGTACACAAGCAGTGTCCAGCCCACCATCATTGAAAGCAAGACATGCATTACTTACCGTAAAAGCATTTCTGATGATTGTATCTGCTTAGGTTCCCATGCTGTGCATATAGTCCGACATCCAGTGGTCACCGCAGAGTATTGCATCTTGTCTTTCAAGAATCGAAAGGGGACGTCGACATGGGCATGCCTGTAACACTATCCATATCGTGACGTGTAGTGTACCCAAAATCCCTCACGCGTCGAGGTCCCTCCGATTGTATTTTTTCTGCTGTGAGGGAGCCTTATGACTATTGTGAGAGTACAGAAAGAGAGAAGTAGTAAGACGTCTATGTTCCTTCCATCCGAGCGGGGTGGAAGGGTGTGTGCATGTGAATCGAAGCAGATACTATCATCAGAAATTCTTTTACGGTAAGTAATGCATGTCTTCTGATGCTTGTTAATCTGCTTAGAATCACATGCTGTGCATAGACTAGCAAGCAGTACCCAGAGTTGGAGGTGGGTTGTGAGAAGGAACAGTAGTGAAAAGATGTCTTGGTACTGCTTGTCCCACCTGAGAATCAGACCAAGAGTTAGTGTCTAGGCAATAGTGTTTTGTAAAGGTGTGTACAGAACTCCAGGTTGCTGCTTTGCAAATGGACTCAAGGGGAACATTTGCAATGAATGCTATGGAAGCCCTAGTGCCTCGAGTAGAATGCGCTCTAGGCTTGAAGGGCAGTGCTCTCTTAGCAAGAGTGTAGCAGAGTGTGATGCATTTGACAATCCACCTAGAGATAGTGGATTTGGAGACCGCATTTCCTTCTCTTCCTGCTGCCACTGAAATGAAAAACTGATTTGTTTTTCTTAGTGGTTCAGTTCTTTCCATGTAAAACATGACTGCACTGCGTACGTCCAGTGTGTGCAGGCTTCTTTCTCCCATGCTTGAAGGGTTTTGAAAGAACGCTGGTCGTTCTATGGATTGGTTCACATGGAACTTGGAAATTAATTTAGGGGCGCAAACCTAGGGTGAGTGCGTAGAACCACATGATCTCTGAACTGTTACAAGGGGTCTAGGACTGAGCGCTTGCAGTTCACTTACTCTCCTAATGGAGGTAATAGCTATTAAAAAGGCAGTCTTATAGGTGAGATCTTTAAGACTCGCTTTATGCGTGGGCTCGAAAGGAGGCCCCATGAGTCTAGTCAACACCACATTTAGGTCCGATCCGGGAGCTGTGGTAGAAATGGGAGGGTGAATTCTCTTCACTGCCTCCATGAAAGCCTTAATAACTGGTATTTTCCACCACAACACTTTCTGTTGTGATGTAGAGTAGGCTGAAAGCACAGCTAAGTGAACCTTTAGAGAGTTAAAGACCGGGCTTGAGTGAAGTAAATGAGTTAGGTACAAAACAATATGTGTGGGAGAGCAATTAATAGGGTTAATGCTCTTCGAGTTGCACCAGATGACAAACCGTTTCCACTTACTGGAATAGCAATATCGAATGTTAGGTTTCCTTGCCACCCTGAGTATGTCCATACATCTTTGGGGGAGCGGCAGGTGCCCAAACACTATGACTTCAGGAGCCAGGCCGCTAAGTTCAATGTCTGCGGCCATGGGTGAAGAGTGTCTCCTCTGTCTTGCGACATGTTGTACGGGCAAGGCAGTTTTACTGGAGGAGATAGACACATCTCCATCCGATGAGCGAACCAGGGTTGGCGGGCCCACATGGGGGCCACCAGTATCATCGGGACTGGTTCCTGGTGCTATATTGTTGAGTAGGGCAGTAGGGGAAAAGCGTAAACAAATTTCCCTGACCATGTTATCTAGAGTCCGTTCCCCTTGGAACAGTTCTGGGGGTACCTGGAGGCGTAATCTTGGCATCGAGCGTTCTACAGAGTTGCAAACAGGTCGATCGCTGGGAAGCCCATTCTGCGAAAACGTTGGAGACAAGGTCTTCGTGTAATCGCCATTCGTACACCATTGGTAGTGGGAAATCTCAGATGAGTACGTCTGCCAGAAGATTGAATTCCCCTGGAACATGTTGTGACACTAGGAACATGTGTTTCAGAGCCAACTTCCAAATGTTCTGGTACAGTTTGTATAGCCCAAGAGAATGAGTGCCCCCCTGTTTGTTTAGATAGTACATGGCCGTGGTGCTATCTGTGAGGATCAGGACCGCCTTTCCTTGCAGTTGTGTCTGGAAAGCTTTTAGTGCTATGAACACTGCTAACAGTTCCAACAGCTTAATGCGGCTGGATGCTATGTCTGACGACCAAACTCTGTGCGCTGTTTGTTGAAGCAGGTGAGTTCCCCATCCTGTGAGGGATGCGTCTGTAGTTAGAGTGGCCTCCACCGTGGAGTGGTGAAGAGGTTGTCTGACCCTCGACCACGACAGCAGCGAGAGAACGAGGGCTGGAAAGATGACCACTAGATCGTCCCATTGTCTGCTGGCCTGACACCACTGGCTGTTGAGCCTCTCCTGTATTGGACGCAAGCGCAAACGCGCGTGAGGAACTAAGTAAATACATGACGCCATCATTCCTAAAAGTCGCATAGCTTTGCGTACCGTCATCTCTCGACTGGCTACATATTGAGGGATTTCAAACAGCATGTTTTGGACCCTCTCGTTGGAGGGGAAGACAAGGCTGTCCTTTGTTCCAATTAGAGCCCCTAGGAACTGCTTGACCTGACTGGGGTCTAGGCTGGATTTTTTCTTGTTGATTGAGAATCCCAGACTGAATAAAAGATCTATCGTTCTTTGGGTATTTGACAGACAGGTTTCATAAGAGTCCCCTGTTATGAGCCAGTTGTCAAGGTAAGGATAAACAGGGATGGATTGCCTGCGCAGGTGTGCAGCTGCCACCGCTAGTACCTTTGTAAATATCCTTGGCGCGGATGCTATGCCGAAGGGTAGTACCTTGAACTGATAGTGCTTGTCTTGTATCATGAATCTGAGGTATTTTCTATGTGCTGGCAACATTGAAATATGAAAGTATGCATCTATCATGTCCAGTGTTGCCATGTAATCCCCCTGTGAGAGCAGGGGAATTACTTCCTGCAGAGTGACCATGCAGAACTTTTGTGGCTTTACAAATTTGTTTGCTGGGCGCAGATCTAATACAGGGCACAGGGTTAGATCCTTTTTGGGTACAAGGAAGTACACTGAATAAATACCTTCTGTTACCTGTGACAGAGGTATGACCTCTATGGCTCCCTTTTCTTGTAGTGTCTCGACTTCCTGAAGAAGGATACGCAGATTGTCTGGTGTCAGTCGTCTTGCTCGTGGAGGTCTGAACGTTGGGGACCGGTTGAACTCTATGCACTACCCGTGGGCCACGGTCTTTAGCACCCACTGGCCTGTAGTTATCCCCTACCATGCCTGAAGGAACGATGTTAACTGGCCCGACCGGGGAGGCATGGGAGAGGACCTGAATCTTCAGGTCATTTTAAACCTGAGGCTGGGTAGCCTCTGGGGGTTGAGTTCTGGCCCCTTCCTTTCCCACGACGCTGACCCTGCTGGGAGTACAGGGTGGTGTATCCACTGGTTCCCTGTGGAGAGGACTAATTGTTTCCACAAAAAAAGACGTCTGGACCCAGATCCTCATCTTGTGGAGGGTCTCTGTGTAATTTGGTCTAGCGTCTTCAGGGTATCATGCTCCTTTTTTGCGGTCTCGAGGGCCTCGTCGACCGCTCTTCCAAAGAGGTTGGATTCTTCTAAGGGTTTATTTATAAGTGACTCTTGCTTCTCTGGCTTGAATCCAGAGTTCCTTAGCCACATGTGTCTCTTTAGGAGTGTGCCCTGAGCCAGAGATCGACCCGCTGTTTCAGCGGAATCCAAAGTGTTCTTAAGTATACTTCGGGTCACTTGTCTGCCCTCAGTCACCGTGGCCAGGAGCCGAGTCCATAGTGGTTCGGAAACCTCCAGTAGGCCTTCTTGTAGCAAGGCCCACTGAGCGTCTGCGTAGCTGGCTAACAAGGTGGTATTGTTGGCGATACGTGTAGAAAAAGCTGCTGCAGCCGTGACCCTCTTCACAAGGGCGTAAAGCCTTTTACCTTCTTTGTCAGGGGGTGCCTCGCCGGTTGACAGAGGAACCCCTGCCCTCTTTCTTGTAGTGGTCACCACCAGGGAGTCTGGGGTGGAGTGACCTCTGATATAAAGGAGGTACAAGGGGGAAGGCAGAAAAAGCTTTTCTATCCTCGGATTAACACCTCTTGTGAGAGCAAGTGTCGATAACGAGGGAGCGAGACGCTTTTTTTTTAAAAATTGTCTTTATTATTTTCGATATAACAACAATTAAGTAACATAACTTCAACATCCCCCCTCAACTCCCCCCCCTCCCTCCCTGGGGACATGTGTGCTTTAGTACAGGGATTACATTATGCATTAAAGATATCTGAGATCTTGATGTTGTGTGGACACCACTGTTCCATATAGTCTGATTGGAGGTACTCCAGGACTCCGCCCCATTCCTTTGCAAACCTGTCTCTCGTTCCCTGGATTGTGTGTGTGACTTTTTCCATCGCCATCTGGGCCCAGACTCTTTGGAGCCATGCGAATATCAGCGGAGTGTCTTTTTTTTTTATCCAACTATGGGCAATTGTTGTCCATGCCGCTATAAGGAGACCCATAAGACTTCTCCATTGTGATTTATTATATCTTCTTGCCATGTCATCTCTTATTCCACACAACCAGACGCCCTCTCCTAATTGTCCCACATCTGGAAATATTTTGCCCATTTCTCCCTTAACTTCTTCCCAGAAGGGCCTTATTCCTTTGCATGTCCACCAGATGTGTTTCCAGGTTCCCACCTCTCCGCATTCCCTCCAGCATAAGCTTGATGTTTTCAGGAACATAGTGTGGAGTCTCTCTGGGGTGTAGTGCCACTGTGTAACAATTTTTATCCACATTTCTCTTGTTTGAGCAGATCTGGTCATTTTCGGAATTAGTGTCCATAGGTCCTCCCATTGTTTCCTTGTTGGTTCCCACCCCAGAGTGCTGTTCCATTTAATCATATATGACCACTTAATTTCTTCATCCTGTGTATTTATAAAGGAATATAAAGTAGAAACCCATTTCTTTGCCCCTGAGCTCGTTGTAACATATTTCTCGAATGGGGTGAGAGTTCTCGTTGCTGCCTTCGTTATGTCCGGGGATCTCAACCAATGTTTGAGTTGTTCGTGTCTGTATTTCTCCCGAGTGGAGCGTGCTGCGAGTGGGAGGCAGGATTCATATGACCTAATTTCATTGTTGATGAACATTTCCCCAATTTCGTTATTCCTTCCTCCTCCCAACAATCGTATGCCCCCTGCTCCATCCCCGGTGGGAACTGCGGGTTTCTACAAATGGGGGTGAATGGGCCTAGCGTGGTGGTCATTAAGCCCCTACGAGTTTGCATGTCACACGCCTCCATCGTTGTTTTCATTATTTCACTTATCCCTATGTTGGGGTGTCTGTGCTGTTTCTGTTTCCAGAGTAGTTCCACTAGTGGGGTTCTTGCCACTGCTCTGTCCTGTGCTGCCCAAATCGGTTGTGGATCATCGCCTAGCCACTCCCGTAGTACCTTTAACTGTGCCGCTTGATAGTATTTCTGGAAGTGAGGGAGCGCCAGGCCCCCCTCCCTGGTTGGTGTGGACATGACCGCTCTAGCCAGTCTTGGCGTTTTCCCCTTCCACACAAAGGCTGAGATTACCCGGGACAGTGTTTTAAAAAATAGTCTGGGTACCCCTACCGGGAGGGCCTGGAAATAATAGAGAAGTTTTGGTAGGATGGTCATCTTTACCGCTTGGATCCTGCCCCACCACGAGATCAGCAAAGGGTTCCATCTCTCCATATCCCTACGAATGCTCGTGAGGAGCTGCGGGAAGTTTTTACCATAAAGCTGTTCCACCCTGTGTGTAAGTGTAATTCCCAGATATTTGATGCCATCCTCTGCTATCTTGAGATTTAGTGCCTTAGCTTCTCTGACTATCTCCCCCCTGTCTCCCGCCAAAATTAGAATTTCCGATTTGTTTCTATTAATTTTTAAGCCTGAGATGGCCCCAAATACTTCTAGCTCCCCCACAGCTGCCGCCAATGTTCGGCCCGGTTCTTCTAATGCAAGCAGCATATTATCTGCATATGCTGTTACCTTGTGTTCTATGCCTGCCATGTCTATCCCTTTAATATGTGTAGCTTCTCTTAATTTCAAAAGTAGGGGTTCTAGAAAGATAGCGTATAACAACGGGGAGAGCGGGCATCCCTGCTTTGTTCCACGGGCTATGTGTACCGTTTCCGTTACCTCCCCATTAACGGCCACTCTGCAAGTTGGGGCGATATAGTTCGCTCTTATTCTTGCAATGAAGTTCTCCCCAAATCCCATGGAGTGCAGTGTCTTAAAGAGCATGGACCACTGCACCCGATCAAACGCTTTTTCCGCATTAACTGCGAGTAGAATAGCCGGGGTCTGCTTTATACCAATTTTTTCAACCAGATGAATTATCCTTCTCAGATTGTCGTGAGTTTTTCTTCCTGGAATAAAGCCTGACTGGTCCAGATGTATTAGCTTCGGCAGTAGAGGGGAGAGCCTGGTGGCTAAAATTTTTGTGTACATTTTTGCATCGATGTTTATAAGGGAGATAGGTCTATATGAAACCGGGTATAAAGGGTCCTTCCCTGGTTTGTGAAATACTAGGACCTTCGCCTCGTTCATTGTGGGGGTCACTGTGCCACTATCTTTAAATGAGTTTAGGAGCTTGGTCAGGACTGGAATCAGAAGATCCGCATATTTTTTATAAAAGGGGGCCGTGAAGCCATCCGGGCCTGGGGCTTTATTCATTGGGAGGTTATTTATTGCTTTTTTGTCTTCCTCTTCTTTAATTGGGTCCTCCAAGGTCTGCCTGTCTGCTTCTGAGATTTGTGGGAAGGTGAGGGATTTCAGATATGTGTCCTGTGCGTCTGCCTGCGGGTGGTCAGTGGAATAAAGTTCCTGATAATATTCTCTGAACACTTCCCCTATGTCTTGTGTGCGCGTGTGAAGTTCCCCTGTCGTGGCTGTGATGCCTTTGATCGTGGTGTCTTTCTGTTTTGCGCGGAGTTGTCTCGCTAGCAACCCATCTGCTTTGTTTGCTTTTATGTAGTACCTTTGTTTTAGGTAAAGTAGGCTCCTTTCCGCACCTTTTGTGCGTAGCATCTCAAGTTGACCTTGGGTATGTCTAAGCGTCTTCTTCAGGTCTCTAGAGGGCTGTGCCACGATTTTCCCTTGTAGTTCTGTTATTGATCTTTCCAGTTCCTTTTCCCACATAGCCCTCTGCTTCTCCTTTGTGATTTTCAGTGCCATTATCTTCCCGCGGATCACTGCTTTAAACGCCTCCCAGACCGTGCTCATAGAGACCTCCCCCGTGTCATTCTGAGTGAAGTATTCTTCAATCATTTCCCTTATGGATTCCCCCGTAACCGGGTCCCGGATAATGTCCTCCGGTAACCTCCATTTCCACAGCCCTTGAGGTTTCCCCGGGAGTTTCACCTCAAGCCACAGGGGTGCATGGTCTGAAAGTGCAATTGCCCCCTTTTCCAGCCCCTGGATCTTGCCCATAAGCCCAACTGAAACCCAAAAATAGTCAATTCTCAACATAGTGTTATGTACATGTGAAAAGAATGTAAACCCTCTTTGCTCCCCCTTCAATTCCCTCCACACATCATTCAGGGCAAGTTGGTCCATCTGCTGTTTGAGGCGTTTCGACGGTGCCCCGTGACCGTGTGCACAACCCGTGCTCCTGTCCAATTGTGGGTCCCATGCCATATTCAGGTCGCCCCCCAGGATCAACTCCCCCCTTGCGAAGGTTTCAAGTTTTCCCAGAGTGTCTCTCAAAAAACCATCCTGTCCCACATTGGGCGCGTATACTGACGCAAGAGTGAACCGCTGCCCCTCCAATACCACGTTGGCAAACGCAAACCTTCCCTCCTCATCTACCATGGTGTCCTCCAGTTTAGCGTCCCTTCCATCCCTCCCTGCTATAAGGACCCCCGATCTTTTTTCAGTCGAGTTGGCCTGGGCCCAAATTTTATATCCCCTTATACGGATTTTCTGTTTGTCCTTTGTTCTAATGTGGGTTTCCTGTAGGAGCAGGAAGTCCGCCCCTTCCCTTTTAAGAATTTTCTCCAACTTTACCCTTTTCGTGGGGTGCTTCATCCCCCTTATGTTATAAGTTACTATGCAGATTTTCCCCATTCAGTAAGGCACATGTTCATTGTGCTTGGCATCCCTATCTTTGCCACTATGCTGATTTTGTGTCCCCCCTTCTCCTCGTTCCTTTCCCCTGAACTCCCCCCCCCAACAATTAACCATAAACCAAACAATATGCCCCCGAGCAGGGTGAGGGTCCCTAGTGCAGCGAGGGCGTTGCGCCCAATGCTCCCTGCCCTTCATCCTCTCGGGGGGAATTTTTGTGGGGGATCCTAAACCCCACATTACCGATTCCAAGCATGGTGGCCCGTCCCGGGCCACCGACTCTGCCTCTCATGTAGCGGTCCTTATTCTCAACTTCCCCCCTCGCAGTTGTCTTCCGTGGCTGCCTCGTGGGTGTCCCCGGCATTCCTCTGCTCTGTCTCTGATCACAAGTTTTTCCTAATGCCTTCTCTTCCCGTGTTTGGCCTTTTTTGTTTGATCGTTTCCCATCCTTTAGGTCTTCTCCTTTGCTCCCCGCTAGACCTTGCTTGTTCCGCTTCCTCCCCCTCGTCCTGGAGCCCCATTATGTTGAAGCCCTCTTCCCAGGTGGTTACTCTTCGCTGTTTCCCCTCCCAAGTGAAGATCAGCCCAAATGGGAAGGTCCACTTGTATCGGATTTCTTTTACCACCAGAGCCTTGACGAGTGGGGCCATCGCTCTTCTTTTTTGCAGTGTGATCAGGGCCAAGTCCTGGTATAGTAAAATTTCTTGTCCATTCATCCTGATGTGATCCATTTCTCTGGCCTTCCTCAGTATCTGCTCTTTTTGTGGGTATGAGGAAAGTGCCACCAAAACATCTCGTGGTCTTTCCCCCGGTGCTCTGGATCTTTTTGGTCCTACCCTGTGGACCCTGTCCACTCCGATTATATCTGTATCCGGGGCATCCAGAATGTCTCTAAACACATCCGTCACCGCAGTCTTTAGATCTTTGTCCAGCACTGATTCTGCCATATTTTTGATGCAGATGTTAGATCGCCTGGAGCGGTTCTCCAAATCCTCGCATTGTATCTCCAGGTTATGGGTAAGTCTCACCAGGTGTTCCTGAGTTTCGCTTGTCTGCTGCGTTTCCTCTTCCACTCCCTGGACCGTTCTCTCCAATATGTCTGTTCTCTCCACCAATTTCGCCACATCCACCCTGAGGTCCTGAACCGCCTGTTTCATGTCGTTTTTCATCGTCGTAAATTGTTCCTGAACTGACGACATGAATTTTTCTTGCAAATCCTGGAACCATGCTTGCATGTCATCCTTTGAAGGTGGGTGGTGTGGGTTCGACTGCGACATGGGTTCGCTTTATTGATTGTCCTGCGGCTTCCCTTTAGCTTGTGGCGTAGAGTCCGTTGACCATAATTGTAATATGTTAGCTTCTTGCCTTGCGGACTGTGGGGTCTGTTGGGAGGCAATGTTCTTGTTTTTTGCCCTTGACATGTTCCGTTAGCTTGCCTGGGCTGGCGTGGGCTCCTGAGTTGCCCCTGCAAACTGTAATATGTTCCCTCTGAGGCACACACTCTGCTGTGCTGCTGGTGATTCCCGATCTCTCCCTCCGGTGGAGTTAGCGTCTGGTGGGGCCTGCTTGGAGAGGGCCTTACCCCTTTGAGTGTCAATCCCTTCGTTCCCGTCACGACAGCCGGGGGCTCCGTGCAGGTCTCACAGATTTGGTTGGGTCTCTCTCCTCCCTGTTGTGTCCCCCCAGTCTCTAGGCCTTATCCGCTTTAGCGCCTTTCTTACTGCCGACGGGTTCGTTCCTCCAGGCCTCTCCGCGGGCCACCGACTCTGCGCCCCTTCTTGTGAGTCGGCTCCTGCTCCGATTGTGTGCTGTGGGGTTCAGAGGGAGACCTTGCACCCCAAGAGCTGCCTTCCCCCAGGGATTCCCCCCAACCGGCGCACACCTCTCAGGCCTCTGGGGTGGGCCTCCACCTTCTTTCAGCGCTGTGTGCGCGCGCTGTCCCCGGTGTCTGCGTATGTGTCTGCTGCTCCACACTCCTTGGGCGCCGTATCCCTTATGCCACCTCGCGTAGTGTTGGCGGGCCCGCGCTCCGAGTGTCCGGTGCCGGGTGTCTTCTATGGGGAGGATTTGTTCCCCTATGCTCTTCTGCGGGTTACCGGCTTGGCGCCCCTTGCTTTATGAGGCTATTAATCTCCGGCTGGCACCGAGGAGTTCCTGGGCCTTACTCCCTCAGCCGCTGCATTCGCCTTCGGGGAAGTTCCCCGCCTGCATTCCCTTCTCCGGCCTCCTCTGCGCCCGCACCCAGAGGGAGGCTGCAGTCTTCCCTCTGCGCTGAGTGCGCGCTTCCCCCGCTGGGTGTTGATGCCTCCACATATGCCGCTTGCGTGCCCGGTACCGGGTGGCTCCCCCGGGATTGGGGGAGGAGCCGATGCGCCCACTCCACGGTCCTCTGCAGCTGCCTCTTACTGTTTCTGTCCCCGGTGGAAGAGAGCCCCGGCGGCACGCCTGGGGGAGGGTGTCCGTCCCTGCCGCAGCATCTCCTCCTCCTCCCTTCCGTGTGCGGCGGGGCCTCGGCTTGTCCCCGATGCTGCTGCCGGCTCGGATAGCGTGGTCTCCCGATGGGGGATGGGCGGTCGCCGTCGCGGTCGGTTCCCCGGCTTCCCCTGCTCCGTTTCGGAACAGTTTTCGAATCGGAGGCTTCAGGGGGTGAGGGGGAGGTATTCCGTTCGGTGAATTTTCTTGTTCCGCTGCTTTGATGTGCTAATTTTGGCGGCCCGGGGAGAGTGCGGTTTAGACGCGGCTCACCACCCCGGCGGCCATCTTGGAGTTGAGTAGAGGAATGGCCTGGCTGGTCGGTGGCTTCTCTTTTAGAATATCCTCCACAAAGTCAGCTTCATAGACAGCTTCATCGGTGGCGATCTTTAAGTGTTTTGCTGCTTTGCGCAACATGACGTTAAACGTCATTTGATCATCCACTGGCGAGGGCTGTCTAGTGGGAGCGGTCTGGGAGGAATCCAAACACAGGGCATCAGGATCTGGAGAAGGATCTGGAAACTGCCAAGGCTGAGGGTCACCCATATCGGGGTTTTCCCCCCACTCCTCTATGAGATCATGCATGTCCTCAGGATTGTTGAACTGATCTTCATCCTGAGTGTCTGTAGGAATCTCTTCCTCAGTGAGGTCATGTGTACATATCCTCTTCCTGAGAGGGGGTCAAAGAGTCTTGGGAACTTTGCTACAGGTTCCGAAGGGCTCTCATCCTGTGGTCTTCTTGGAGTGGGTTGCTCTGAACAGGTAACAAACCAGTCGAGCCTCTCCATACAATTTTCAAACTTCTCCCTAGTCCAAACCGAAGACCCAGAATGGTCTAGAGGTGAAAAGGGATCCTGTAAACGCTCTTCTGCTGCAGTCAAACGTCGAGATGTGTGTCTCAACATCGAAGAAATACCTTCCTCACCCTCCGAAAACTCCTCCTGGGGGACCGACAGAGGTGGCGTGTCCCTGTGTTTCTCTTTCGACTTTGCAGAGGGTTCTGGTACTCCCCTTAGGCTATCCTTGGATTTTGATGGATCCTTGGCATTTTCCGTAGGCCTCGATGAATCCCCTGACTGCCTATGAGAGTCGGCAGCAATAATTCTCGCTATGCTGTCGACAACAACCTCCGCAGACGGTATTCGCGTAGCCTCGGCCTGCGATTGTGAAGGTTTCAGTATGGCCTTCTTCGGCAGAGCTGGGGCTTTGTCTATGGCGGACACCTTTTTCGGCTGTGCCGGGGCCTTGACTTCGGCAAACGCCTTCTTCGTCGGAGGCAGACCTTGTCATCGCCGGACTCCTCCTTGCGATGCGTCTCGCCGGAACCCGGGAATAATAGAAATAGCGCCCTTTGTCTTTGAGGGCCCGGTCGCTAGGCGCGTATGTGGCTGCGTGGAGGGCTGCCCATCTGGACGGTCGGCGGGTACTGCTGGAACTTCAGGTGTACCCGTTGGTGCTGAGGTCTTCTTCGACTTGGTCGAAGAATGGCTTGGGGTTGTGTGCTTAGTGCTTTGTAAATGTTCGTCTTTGTCGCCCGGGTGTATCTTCCCCATAGCAGTGCCTGAGCCGTGCCTAGCGGGGCCGGGGATAGACGATGCGGCGCGCAAGAGCTCCATCGAAAGGTCAACAACCTCCGGCTCGGAGGTATGTTCACCACTATTGCCATCGTCACATTCGATGGCTGCATCAGCGAGAGATGACTCGGCCTTCGACATCCTGTTGGCCGCCCACCGCTTGAATCGGCGCCCTGTCAATGTTTTAGGACGGAGGAGCGTGCAAGCCGCGCAACCAACTTCATTGTGATGGAGGGGCAAGCAACGGTTACACCGTTTATGCTTATCTCTCCAAGGAAATTTGCCCTTGCACTTGGGGCAAAACCTAAATTGAGTCCTCTCCACAGCTGAGGATAGGTAGAGTGACTAAAACCAAAGAGGAAAGAGGAAGGAGAGGGAAAGGCATTCTCAGATTGTACAGAAATGTCCACCCCAACCACACTCTCCCTACTGTGTAGGCCACCTGGAAGGCCTGGCCACGTGGTCGGCAGCGCCGACTGGATCACCGTCTGTCGAAGGTCTGTTGGTTTAAATCTTCGGCAGAGATCTGGAACAGCCGTCGAAGTAAGGGACGGAGAGGGTGATCTTAAGTATTTATATAAACTATTCGACCAAAGGTTGTAGGGACAATTGGCAATGTCTCTGACGAGCCCCACTTAAGGCAGCCAGTATGCTGGGTGGAAGAAAACAATCTGAGGGACCTCAACGCATGAGGGATTTTGGGTACACTACACGTCACGATAGGGATAGTGTTACAGGCACACCCATGTCGACGTCCCCTTTCGATTCTCAAAAGGCAAGATGCAATATTCTGCGGTGACCACTGGATGTTGGACTATATGCACAGCATCTGATTCTAAGCAGATTAACAAGCATCAGAAAAATGTGTTACTGCAACACACAATGATACAGAGTCAAGAGCCAGCGGGGGGAGGCATTTGTAGGGAGCAAAGTATCCATAGTCATCAAATATCGATGTACGACCTTCATATGTCACCTTAAAAGAGCACAGATGAAATTGGCTGTGTATCTGACATTAGGTTGTTTCAACACAGGACAATAAGATAGGAAAATCTTTCTGCATCGAGCCCTCTTCTTAGCCACATCTTGAGATATGTGAATCCTATACTGCCATGCCAGACGAGCGTGTTCTTCTCTTTAGCTTTTGAGATAAGCTGCAATTGGGTGCATTCCAGCAAGTAAAACATCAAAGCATGTGGTGGAAATTGTGAAGATTGTGAGCTTCTTACTGGGCCAATGCGGTGAGCGTGTTGAATATTGAGGGAGATTTCTTTTGGGATATGAAGTAGGGCCGATAACACATTTAGAAGAAACATGATAGCGTCATTCCCCTCATATCCCTCTGGGAGGCCTGTATTGCATAGGTTGTTGCGCCTACTTCTATTTTCCAATTCCTCATTATGTTTTTGGAGGTCTCTCACCACTTTTTCAAACAGGGTAACTTTAGGTGTGAAATCCTCCACATAACCAATTCCATTTTCCATTTCAGTCATTCGGTTTCCAAAAGTATCCCACCTTTCATCTAATTGCTGTAGTTTTTGGTTGGTGTTGTCAATAAAAGGTTTGAGAGACCTAATTTCTTGTAAAATGGCCTCAATGCAGGGTCTGTGGAGGATAGCGGCAGAGGTGGCTCACTTTTGAGTCTTTCATGAGGGGCAGACATAGATTGAACATCTTTAGAGACTGTAGGCAATTTCTGGTTATTTTTTACCAGAGGCCATGTTGAAGAATTAATAGCAGATGGAAAGCAAATAAAGGAGTGAGAAGCACAATATCACACCAGCACAATACATAGTTATTTCCAAGGAGAGGTGTTAAAAGAGAACTGTTACATAAAGTAAATAGAGTTATGTATTCCAATGTCATTAATTGTATGAGTAAATCCTCTTCACATTTTTTTACAATTTCCTTTTCTTTCGCAGTACTATGAAGTGGCCATGAGGTGGTGCTGGATGTCGAACAAGAAAGCCTGACTAGGCCCGAACCAGCTGATTGTGTCGCTGGCACTCCACACGGAAAACAAATTATTTCAGAGCCGACAGTCGCAGGGCAACGGAGCTAGTGGAGGGGCCAGTTCCAGTGACTGAGCAAGCCGCAGTGAAGAGAAATGCAGCCCGAAATTGTCACAGTGAGAAGGTAAGTAGAGGGGGAGGCTTTTTTTTTTTAAATAGAAGGTGTTGCGTTAAAGAAATATGTGAATTGGGCAGGAGCAGCGTGCCTATCCCTGCATCATCTTCTGAGCAAAGCCACGACCGTCTTCCTCAATTTTTACCTGAAACATTACAGGAAAATGTGTGAAGCGACCCTCCATAATCATCCTAAATAACGTGTTGCTAAAGTAGTCAATTGCCATGATTCATTAGTGTCTGCAATTTGTTTTGGATGCCCTTGTCTTGATATTTTGTCCTAATCTAAACCCTGCATAGAGGATGTTCTAGTCTTGCCACAGTTTTTGGCAAACTAGGGAAACAGTGGCCCTGCAAGGGAGTGTTTATTTCTTCTTTACCATCGTTATCTCATCCTGCAGAATCAGGACCCATAAACGGATTTGTGCCCCTTCCTTTTGTGATAAAATGAAATGAGCTAGAAGGAGCAACATGATCTAGTACATTTTTGGTTTTGGTGCACTTTGGTGCCGCAGCCACCAAAATATCGGCAACAACAATTCTACTGAGACAAGAGAAAGTAAAGGAGTGCCAGAAAGATGGTTTTGTGGTTGGCATGGCAACTGAAAATCGGCATAATCGGCTGACATATTAAAAGGTTATTTGCTGTTCTGTTACGGCGATTAAATCCAATAGTGACTTGTTTAATTTTCTCCCAATCTGGAGTACTGTATCATCTCACGTGTCTGTCACTTTCAAAGCTAGGGCTGCCAAGTGATCTTTCTTTTTGCAGCCAGAGGGAGTTGGGCTATATTTGGGCTACTTTCCTGGCCCCGTTGGGCTACATGTAGGTTTCTCTTTCTGGATAATGTTACCATGAAAAAAATATTTTTTTGAAAGGGTGCAGTACCACTGACAACATACAGATGTACATATATGTGGGATCCATTACTCACCGTAATCATACTTTACTCAACTTGGTTGATTTGCTTATTCTGGCACCAAATAACGAATCCTTTCCATTTGTCATAGTAACAGTGCCTCGTGTTAGGTTTTCTTGACTCTTTCAAGATATCCATACATCTCTGGGGTATATAGAGATGTCCGAACTCTATGACTTCAGGAACCATGCTGCCAAGTTCATCGAGTTGGGCTGAGGATGCACTGTTAGCGCCTCGTGCTGGGAGAGTAGGTTGTACCTGCACAGGAGCTTGATGGGGTCACATACCGCCAGTTTGCATAGGTGTGGATACCATGGTTGTCTTGCCCACATAGGAGCAACCAGTAAGAGCGTCATCGGTTTTCTGTGGATCTTGTTCACCACCTTCCTCATCAGAGGGGTTTGTGGAAAAGTGTAGGCAAATATCCCTCACCAATTCATCCATAGGGCGTTCCCCTTGGAGCCTGGCTGGGGGAGCCTGGATGCGAAGTCTGGGCCTTGCCTGTTTTCGCTTGTGGCGAATAGGTCTATAGTGGGGAAACCCCACTGAGAGAAGAGGTCTCCTACGACCTCTTCATGTAGTTGCCACTCGTGTTCCTCTGGGAGGGGATCTCTGCTCAGAGCATCTGCTAGCGAGTTGAGTTCCCCTGGAACATGTTGGGATGACAGGTAAATCTTTGAGTGCCCATTTCCAAATTTTCTGGGCAAGCTTGGACAGATTGGGAGAACGAGTGCCCCCTTGTTTGTTTAAGTAAAACATTGCAGTCGTGCTGTCTGTTAGGATCTGCACTGACTGGTTGGATAGGAGGGGTTTGAATGCCTGAAGCGCCCTGAAGACTGCCAAAAGTTCTAGCAGATTGATGTGGTTCTGAGGCACTGTGTGAGACCAGAGACCCTAAGCTGTATGGTGAAGGTAGTAGGCTCCCCACCCTGCCAGGGAGGCGTCTGTTGTGACAACGGTCTGTATCTCTGGATTGTAGAAGGGTTTCCCCTTCGTAAGATTCTCTCTTGTCCACCAGCGAAGACTCTGTACTAGTGTTGGCGAAACAACCACTAGATCGTCCCACTGACCACTTGCTTGAGACCACTGTTTCGCCAACCATTCATTTATGGGTCGCATATGCAGGTGCGTGTGGGGAACCAGGTAAATGCAAGATGCCATCATGCCTAGCAAACGCATCACCTTGCGCACCCCTATTTTGGCGACCGGCCTGATATTGAGGGATTTGCAACAACATATTTTGAATTCTTCCTCTGATGGAAAGGCCAACCCCTCTTGGGTGTCTAGGACAGCTCCTAGGAACTGTTTTGAGGTGCTTGGCACCAGGCTTGATTTTTTCTCGTTGATTGAGAAGCCCAATTGGAAGAGGAGGTTGATTGTTCTTTGGATGTTGAATCTGCAAATTAGGGGGGACTCCCCTGTAATGAGCCAGTCGTCCACGTAAGGGTAAACTGGGATTGCCTGCCTGCGTAGGTGCGCCGCCACCACTGCCAATACCTTGGTGAATACCCTTGGAGCGGAAGCTATTCCGAAGGGCAGCACCTTGAACTGGTAGTGCTGGTTGTCTATTTTAAAAAGCAAGAATCTTCTGTGCGCTGGGAACATTATAATATAAAAAATAGGCATCTTCTTCAAACGCAACTAATAGATGCGCTCAAAAGCCGAGGCGATGCGGCATGCAGCAAGCTGACACAATCCACTATAAGATGCCTGGAACTTGGGGAGCGCCATGCCCGAACTGTGGCCGGGGGCAGCGGCAGACCAAAATGGCGGGCGCCAGTAAGCCACGAATATAACAGCGGCCGGGGGGACTGAGGCGCTGCCTAACTCCAGGCGAGGAAAGCAGAGTAGCGGCTCCTGATCGGGGGCAAGTGTCAGCCGCCGCAACCTCACCCGAGAAGCCCCACAGCACCCACTCACCTGGCGTAGATAGTCCCCAGGAGGCGGCGTAGCCAACCCAGCCCCATGTGCTGCCAAGGAACCTGCAGGTCCACGTAGACACAGGGAACCCCCGGAGCAAGAGCACCACAGGCCCCAGACGCAGCACGGCTTAAGAGCCGGCACGATCTGAAGCGCTGCGGCAACCGGGAACAGCACGGCCCCGTTCCGACACGGTTTGGGGGCCAGCAACAGCGCTCTAGGGCACTCACCAAGCAGCAAGAGGCGAGAGAGGGTGTCCGGCAGCAACGTGGGAAGGCACAATCAGACAAAGGTGAGAGCGGCCTTGAGCCCCCTCCACGCTGGAATACACTGGTATAAAGCCAGGGCCCCTTCATGGAGCCCCCTCCTTAGGGAGAGAAGCAGACTCCGCCCACCCGAGCATCAAAGCGCAATAGGGGCACTGAAGACCCCACCACGCGGGCAATCACACCACAAGGGGCCCGGACCCTCATATCGCCATCCATAGTGAGACTAAAAGCCTGACGGCGCACAGCCAGGCTCCGGAGCCATCCACCATTGCAAGCGTCCAGAGCGACCCCATAATGCGGCCCCCTCACGTAGCCGAACAGCGCAGGGAGGCCTACCTACATGAACAACCCGCACCGACATAAAGCACCCGTGCACCCCCGGTGATTGCGGGCTCCCCCAACAAAGCCCCAGGACTTGGAGCGGCCAACCCCCAGCAACTACCGGGTTGCACCTCACAGCCAAGTCTGGTGGCCGGATCGCGACGCCACCTGGCCAAGAAATTACAGAGGGCCCCTCCATCTCAACGGCAGCAAGGGACTCGACGGATCAGACCATCGAGGGAGAGGGGCTAGCGCCGAGCCATAATCAGAAGCGTGGGGCCATCCACATACGCAAGCGGCCCGTGCCTGCCCAAGGCCCTTCGCACTCCCAAAGGAAGCTGGTATCACCAGCGCACCCCAGGACTTGGAGCAGCTGGCCACCAGCAGATCCCGGGGGCTGAGCCGTGAAGCCACCTAGCCATTCGATTGCCCTGAGGGCACCCTGCTCCAACGGCTGCATGCACCACCCGCTAGGCAGCGGCAAAACCGGAGAAAGTCACCCCGGCTGTCCTCAGGAGAAACCTCTGGGGTTGGCCTGTACATCCCGCACTTAAATAACCCCCGAAGGGGAGGCCCCGTCTGGAACCACCGACGCACACACACACGGGCAGGCCTCAACTCCCCAGACACGCTAGAGTAACCCAGAGTCCGAGCAACGAACCAGTCACTGCTCTCTTCATCCTCAAGCCTGGGTCTGCACACCGGCCCCCCAACCTTCTCTCTGCACCCTCAGCACTGCAACCCGACCTGAGACGCAGCCCAAAACTCACCATGTCAAAAAAACTAACCAAGCAAGCAGACACTGCGTCCCTCCTATCTACCCCTGTAATAGATAGGTCCAGGAGGGGGGACCGCTCGGAACCAGGGGAAACTAATGCTGAGAACACGCAGAAAGAGCCACCGCGGGAGGCCCCAAATCAGGGGGTCACAAAATCAGACCTCCAGAACCTCCTAGCAGCACTAACCAAAGAGTTTCAGAAGGGCATGAGGAGGTAAAGGGTACCATTATAGTACTGGAAGCGAGAGTGGGGGAACTGGAGACGAGAACAACTCAGGCGGAAACCGCCCTGTGCGAGCACAGCTACTAAATTAAGAAGGGAGCGGACAGGCTGAACGCGCTAGAAGCCCGGTGCGAAGCACTTGAACTTAAGCAGGATAACTCAGAGAACCGCTCCCGCCGCAACAACATATGCCTGAGAGGGATCCCCACATCCATTCTGGATGAGGACCTTGAGCACTACGTGAGTGACCTATTCTGCTTCATAATAACCCTGCCGGATGACTCCCCCCTGGTGCTTGACAAGGTCCACAGAACTAGAGTGAAATCCAGCTCCTCAGCCCCGCCAGAAAGACGTCCTGGCAAGTCTACACTACTTTAAAGTCAAGGAAGAAATAATGCAGGAGTCCAGAAGCTCTCCGAGAATACTGTTCAGAGACGCATCCATCTCCCTATATCAAGATCTCACCTCCGTCACACTCCTGAAAAGGAAAACACTGTAACCAGTCACCAGTCACGGAATGGTTGAGGGGGAAGGGCGTGTCGTACCACTGGGGCTTCCACACAGCCCTAATAAAACACGAGGCGGAAAGACTGTTGAACCCGGACACAAGGGAAGGAACCAACAACGCGGCTGTGCCCTCAGACCAAGAAGACCCACAGGACTCTAATTGGTCCTGGTCGCGAGTGGAGAGACGCCGTTGGAGAATCAGGGGACCCACCACTTAAAAGCAAACACCAGGTTAAAAACGGCTAAGGCGGGGCCGCACCGATGCCCCGGAACCCCAAAGCCGACAAGCACCACCCAAAGAACCAGACGCCGGCCACAACGCTGCTTATGCATCGAACCTCCAAAGCATGATAACAACCCAACCTTACACTCAGCTCTCATCGCAACAGAGGCACAAGGGTCTCGTCCACAGAGGATCGCATTGGCTCAGCCGGAACCCCCGTTGGTTGAAGGCTGGCCCAGTTGACCAAGTTTTGTTTTCATAGGAGGAGAGGAGGGGGGGGGGGACGATGAAAAGGGAACTAACTGCCAATACAGGGCCCAATCCAATCGACGACAGCCCGCAAAGACATGTGGAAAGTGGGGCACAACGGCACTCACCAACCGCAACCTGATCAACCCAATATGAGGTCATCTATAAAGAATCTGACCATGATCACCTGGAACGTCCAGGGCCTTGACGTTCCTAGGAAACAGAAGTCCGTGGAACACCGCCTGGCCTAACTGGAAGCGGACGTAGTCGTCCTACAAGAAACACACCGCCTGGCAGCTGATGGACAGCGAGTCAAATACCAGAGATTCCCTAAAAGATACTTCACTTCCTCCGGCCAGAAGAGAGGAGGGGTGGCAGTCCTGCTCAGCCAATCAGCAGCCCTGACAGAGGTCACAGTCATGCGAGATCCCGAGGGCAGGTTCCTTATGATCAAAGGCCTCCTGGTCGAACTCCCGATAACCATCATAGCAATTTACTGACCAAACGACGCCCAGGAGCGCTTCCTACGTAGGATTCTCCCAGTAATAATGTCCTTCGCTGAAGGTAAACTGCTGATTGGGGGCGACTTCAACCTCACCCCGGACTCAACCAGTGACAAAACCTTACCACCCATGGGATCTGACTTCTCAAAGGCATTGGGGCTCGCAGCATTCCTGAGAAAAACGGGAACAGTCGACGCCTGGAGGCATGTCCACAGGGGCCTCTCCAAAATAGACCTTCTATTCGTCTCAGATGCGCTGTTCCCCTGCATAGTGGACGTCCACATCGGTCTAAGAGTAATCTCCGACCATGCCCCATTCATAGCAAAGCTCCAGATGGAGGGCCTACCTGCGCCACAACAAAGGGCCTGGAAGCTACAGGACTACCTCCTCACAGACATAGCAAACAGCGAAGAACTGACGGAAGCCCTAATCAACTACTTTACAGAGAATGTGGGCAAGGGACCCACGGAAGCGATGATGTGGGATGCCATGAAGCCAGTGATTCGAGGGGTTGCTATGAGCTGGTCAGCAGCACATAGGTGCAGACACCAACTTAAATTAGAGGAACTGGAAACAGAAGTGAAGCAGCAAGAAGCAAACCATTAACGTCGCCAATCGACAAGGTCATGGAACGCGCTTCGCAAAGCGAAAGTGATCCTGGAAATGCACCTGACAGACCGCACGGCCTGAGCCTTGACATACACGAAGCAGTACTACTACCTAAATAGAAACAAAGCCAACTGCTTACTCGTGCACAAGCTCAAGAAAGTACACACCAGGAACAACATCGCAGTCCTACGGGATCAAGATGCGACACCCCGCTGCTCGGATTCTGTAAAATTGACCATCATGACCGAACACCATAGGAAGGTAATGTCTGGGAAGCCTACAGAAGCGGCAGCCTATGCCACCTACCTTCAAACGGTTCCAAGGCCACCCCACCAAATACAGATCCACACCCTGGAGGACACAATATCTCCGGAAGAGATGTCGGAAGTGATCCGCTCTATGAAGAACACAACACCTGGCCCAGACTGGTCTGCCCGCGCCATTCTACAAGAAACATATCCACATCCTGGCCCCTCACCTGGCCTCACCTTCCTGGAAACGGGCTCCACTACCCCTTCCATGGAGGAATCAGCCTTCCATGGAGGAATGAATCACGGTCCTAATCCCAAAACCCGGAGCAAACCCAGAACTCTGCGCATCATACCGCCCCATCGCTCTAATGAATGTGGACTCTAAAATCTTTTCGAAGCTATTAGCACGCAGGCTTGCCGGGCTCCTCCCAGATCTTATCCACCCGGACCAAACAGGCTTCATCCCCGGACGCAATACCTTGGACAACATCAGACACACCCTAGATATCATCGAGACAGCCAATAGAACTGGCGGAGAACTAGCGGTAGCCTCGCTCGATGCACACTGGGCGTTCGACATGCTGGACTGGGGGTATATGAGGGAGACACTGCGCCACGAAGGCTTATATATCATGGGCTCTACATAGTTGGTCAAGTGTGGTGGACGCATGCTATTCCCAATAGCGCACCAATACATTTTTTGTTTTGAGTTTTTCACAATAATATACATGGTATGGTAACGGCCAACTAAAAATGCATGACATTTGTGCCATTTACTGTGAATTGAAGCCCTTTTTCTTTTATTCCATTATCTTTCCATGGACGCTTGCTTTCCCTAAACACGATCCACCGGTGTGGTATGGTCTTACTTCATTATTTATCATATGGCTTATAATTTGTTGATCTTTTTTGCACCAATTGGATGAAAAACTTTACAATAT
The DNA here is from genome assembly GCF_040938575.1 of Ambystoma mexicanum. Taxonomy (NCBI): domain Eukaryota; kingdom Metazoa; phylum Chordata; class Amphibia; order Caudata; family Ambystomatidae; genus Ambystoma; species Ambystoma mexicanum. The sequence continues at coordinate 988,942,171 of NC_090937.1, read as the reverse complement.
GGCGTTAATATTGATTAATGTATACATTTTGTGACTGAATGGATGCATATGTTTGAAATAGCCTTGAGAACGACCACATTGGTCGAAACACGTGTCGGCTATTGAACTTTTGTTCAACTACAATACAAAGAAGATATCATTCTAGACGCAATGCGTGGACTACTTTATCACTAGCATCATCTATGCATTTTTGCAAGATCAACACAATTGTGCTTCATGACTATTTACTAAGAACAGTAGTTCTAAGCGCGCTGACAGTCTTTCAATAGTTCTTAGGATATTTTGATATTTTCAGGAAATATCCTAGCTGGGGAGAATCACTGCAATTAAAATGAACCTGGTCCCCATATTACTCTACCACTGCCAAGCCCTCCTAGTAGCAATTCCCAAAAAAGCCAAACAGAAACTCCAAGCAGCCATGCTAAAATTTGTTTGGGAGGACAAGAAGCCCCGGGTGACCAGGAAAGTTCTACTCAGGAGCCCCCGAAGTCGAAAGGTACTGCTTAGCCGCCCAGCTCTCGGCGGCATTCACGTGGCTGCCGGGCACCAACAAACCCTGCTGGCTAAACCTGGAGGAGGACTGGAGTCAACACCCACTGGGGTCCCTCCCACACATCACATGGCCTAAGCACCCCCCGAACGCCGGACCCCTCTCGACTACTAGAAACACGGAAAGCAGCTGGAAACAGGCAGAAAGGAAGTGGAACTGCAGGGGCATGGTGGGCCCACTCTCCCTGGTGTGGGAGAACCTGGACTTCACCCCAGGTCAAGGGCAAAACGCTTTTTCCAAGTGGAAGGCGGGCCGCCTTCGAGGACTGCAAGAGGAAATTCCAAGTACCGGAGGGCGAGAGGATCTGCTACGCCCAACTCAGACACTGACTGACACACTACTCAATGAGGACACAGGGGCACAGAGAACTTACTGCGTTGGAGCGCACACTAACGGCTACCCCACCCAGGGGGAAGATCTCAAACCTGTACAGGCTGCTGGATAGGGCAGACGCCGAATCCAAGGAGCCCTACATGAAACGGTGGGAGAGCGACCTAGGCCGAGAATTAGACAGGACTAGTTGGGAGCGCATCTGGACAAGAACCCACAAGACCTCTAAATGTGTGACGAATAAAGAGGGAGCCATCAAGGTTTGCTACAGGTGGTATGTGACATCGGAAATCCTTGACAAATGCAACCCCACCATCCCGCCAGACTGCTGGAGGGGCTGTGTGGACACAGGAACGCTATTCCAACTTATATGGTTGTGCCCGAAGACGGAAAGATTTTGAAGGGAGGTCCTGGAGCAGATCCGACACATTACAGGCCTATTGATACCGTGGGATCCGGGAATTGTCCTACTGGGAGATACGGATGAAGGACAGTTCCCGATGACTGGCAATTTGGCGGACCTCTGGACGCACCTATTGACTGCAGCCAAGATCTCAATCGCCAAGCTGTGGAAACTTCTGGAGGGCCCAGCGATCCCAGTGTGGTGGGGTAAGTGCTGGGACATCAACGCAGCCGAGAAAATCACTGCCATCAGACTGGGCAACCAAAAAAAGTGCCACCGCCTCTCGGACCCATTCTTGGACTTCGTGGAGAGATTCCCAGGCATAGCCAGGCAGCCCCCATCCCTCCGCTGGCTGAAGAAAATAGACTAACAGCCTAGTGACACACCGATCTATGAACGCGGCTGTCCAACCTACCACAAACACTGAACTCGCACCCTGTAATTGCGACTCGAGACTGCAGAGACCCCTTCCCCGGTCCACTCGGGGGGATTTCCACCCCACACCTTGTTCCTCCCCCTTTCTCTTTCTTGTTCTTATTTACCTCAGTTGAGGTATTGTTGTTCTTTTTCCTTTTTCTCTTCTCTGTTACTGTTATGTGGCACCCTAACAGCATGTCATAAGGAAGAATAAAAGGTTTTACTAAAAAAAAGAAAATAGGCATCTTTCATATCCAATGTTGCCATGTAGTCCCCCTTTTTTAGTAGGGGGATTACCTCTTGCAGTGTAGTTATGCAGCATTTTTGTGGCTTGACATACTTGTTTGCAGGGCGCAAATCTAATACTGGGCGCATTGTTAGATCTTTTTTTGGCACAAGGAAGTAGGTTGAATAAATACCCGTTTACCTGGCTGACCGGGACGACTTACATGGCGTCCTTTGCAAGCAGAATGGCAATCTCCTCAAGGAGTATTTTCTGATGTTCCAACGAGTGTACCCTCTGTCGCGGAGGATGGTCGTGGGGGCGCCCTAGTAACTCTATAGTGCCATTGCTGAACGACCCTTCGACGTTCATGGCCTCTAGTTGCCTGGCATAGTGATAGGCAGAAACCTGTGCAGTTCCCTTAGGGACCACTGCAAAAATCTTAAGACCACAGGAGTAAGCAGTAAACCCAATTGGTAGTAGTCTGCACCACCAAGATTTACCCGGTAGCTGTGGCTGAACAATCAGACTTCTCTCAAGAAGAGTTAGGCAGTATACAGAGCATACACAATAGGGACAAATACACAGTAGAACAAGCAAACACTGACCAGAGCTTTGGTATTAAAAGTATATAATTATTTATTTAAAACACGCTTATGAAAATACACTGGCACTAATATATCAAGCAAGTTCAAAAACAGTCACTATAAGTATATACACCTCCCTAGTTAATTATTTGACACGTCTAGGTTAAGACACCACTTATTAGCAAAACAGAGGTGAGCGCGTAACCTTAGATGGCACTCCAATAATTCGTTAGAAAGGGAGAGAAAAGGCAGAGCATGTAAATAACACAGTACCAACACTTTTAAGAACACCCATCAAGGCAGGAAAGGCAGGGTCTAATGTAGAGCCAAAGTTCATAGGCCAGGCCCACTCTTAGAGAGAGCAAGGCTGAATGTGCCCAAGATCACACAGTGGAAATGCACTCGACGTCTTTGCAGAAAATGTCACAAGAGGTTGGATCAGTTCAGAAAGATAAAGTGAGAAGGTTTGGAGGCCAACCCAGTCGGAAAGTCAAGGATTTACGGGACACCTTGGACAGTCCGTTGCAAGGGAGGCAAGACGAACACAGTACCTTAAATGAAGAGAACGTTCCAGCGGGGGCAGTTGTTCCTGGCAGCGGGTGCAAGTCGTGGCTTCGACCAGAGGAAGAGATGATCTCGACGAGGAAGAAAGCTGGAAGTCGTTGCACTGCCAGGGATGAAACCAGCCGCAGAGTTCCCGATTAAAAGGTACAACCCTTTTATTCACAGTCAGTGCTGAAGCGTGGCTATCCGGCAGCTGGGGTGCATGGCACGGGCGATTCGACCACGAGACGTCCTGGAAGGCGAAAAAGGCAAACTGGTTGGTCACACCAGCTCAAAGGGAAGAAGACTCTCCTGGAAGAAGATCTCCTCTGTCATCGGGGAAGTGGTGAGTTCTTTACAGCAGGGCTCCACCAGTGGTGTCGTCGTTGTAGATGGCTCAGCTTCTCCCCTCTTCGGATTCATTAGGTCCTGTGGTGAATTCTCAAGTTCCAGTCCCCAAAGCCCTGCTTTTATGCAGAAAAACCCCCATTCACCAGCCTAGCTGTCACTCAAACATGCTAAGTGGTGAGCCGGGCGGCTCACCACTGGGCCAATCACACAAGAGTGCGACTTGAATTGCCGCGGCAACTCAGTCCAGGGTGCCTAATCCCCCTCCCACACATCCTGTAGACCCCAGACAGAGTGGCACCATTTGGAGGGCTTCTGTGCAGAAGCCCTCCAAAAAGTGGAACAAAGGGCTCGACTTGGGTTAGAGTTTCAGAGGCGAACACAAACGCCATTTTAAAACCGAGTCCTGGCAAAAAGACCCACCCGGGGAATGAATATTAAGTAAATAACCCGGCGATATCTTTAACATTGCACTAATAAGTGGTGTGTTTAGAATCAATGGGAAAATCCACTGCCACTAGCCAGAAACTCGACAAGGGGGGACTGGACAGTGCCCCCTTGAAAAACAGACCCAGGGGCAATCGAATTACCCCTACCAGTACTTCCACAATACGATGGTTTGTACTGGTTCTGTTCACAATTTGAGACTAGTAAAGCCAATGGTGACTTTACATGCCCTGGGAGACAGTAGTCAGTCCCAGGGTACGGAGTCTATGTTTGGGGGTCACTATGACACCCCTGTGTTACTGCACTGAGGTTGCTGTGTAACACTCATACCAAAAACACATGAAGCCCTATGGAGTAAAAGACCCCATAGCCCATAGCCCATAAAACACATTCACAGTCAAAGGACATTCTCAAATCATGCCTAAGAGTGGGATAAAAAGAGTCTCACTCTTAGCAGGAGAAAAAAAAAATAAACCCCAAAAATCCAGCAAAGCTGCTGGGGGACTCACTAGGTTTGGGAAATTAGCCTTAAAGGATAGTTCCGGGACTTTTTTTTTATTGTCCCTACGGGTCGGCCATGTGTTTGTAAGCATAAATCGGTAGATCGTAGGAAACTTTCCTATGGACCTTACCCGACTTTTCACCCATTATCGCACTCGAAATCAGCCTCCATTTTGTGATAATCCTATCATTTCGCCCCATCGACCTGGCTCACCTGCCTTTGCGGCACTAAATCAAATCCCCCGCCCCTGAGCCTGACATCAGCAGACGCGTACTGCCCATTTCAAGCACGTCTCGTGTCAACAATCGCTGCGCCTCAGCTATTGACGTGTTGCCATGGAAATGGCAGGACGCCTCTTTCCCCAATAAGTATAAACAGACCGTTTCACAACATACAGCAGCAGATTTTCGATTCCATTCCTCTCTCTGTGTTACTTTGAGTATTCTGTGACTCGTTTCAGTGCTCTGGTCAGCTACCTTCGCCGCTTGTAGCCCGTGTGAACACCTGTACCATCTCTGTAAATTATTTTACTATCTTTACCGCACAATGGCCACAATAATGCCGTATATGTACGAGCCCGAGTACACCGAGGAGGAACTACTGGAAAGGCAAGCACGCGAAAACGATGGGGATTCGGACGGCAGTTGGGAGGACCAGTCAACGGATGAAGAGCCTGGACCATGTCGCATGGACGGCGTCTCCACCTGGTGCACGTGCAATCGGTGCGAGCTAATGCCAACTGAGGAGGAGAACTGCTGCTGCCGTGAAAATTCCGGGTGCTTGGCCTACATTTCGGAAAGCGAGCAAAGTCTGCAGGAAGGCGAGCAAAGTCCGCAATGCATCACCGAGCTGCCAGAGTTCAGGGAAGCCTGCCTCTCACGGACCGTGTTGAGGATGATGATGGTGCTTATGCACGAACTTCGTGGCACTGTTCGTCCGCGTAATCCGAGTAACGAGTAAGTATACTCTGTTTGTGATGTCAGTGATGCCACTACTATTTCATGGTCGTCTCCCACATATAAAATTACATTTACATATCATTCGAACGCATGTAAATTGGTTCCATATAGTGCATTTTCTAGATATAATTTTTTTCTAAGAAAAATGACATGTGTTACCTGAATCGACATTGATAAGAAAGTTTGGTCAGTTTAATACAGTTTGCATCTTTTTTTTTCACAGGTGGTACAGGCTGGTGGCCTATCGTTGCTTCACTTGGTGGCTTCACGGGAGGCTCGGACACCGCGTTCGGAGAGTAATACCTGCCTGTGCGGTACTTGCCAGTAGACAACATTTCCCCAGTGACAGTGGACAATACCGCGGATTTTCCCTCGATGTGCTGCAACCTCAACTTTACAATGTGTAATGTTTATTATTTATGTTTAATTAAAATCTAAAATAAAGCCCAACATATATTTTAACAATGGTTGTTTTGATTTTTTAAATGAATCTAGTGTATCTCCGTTGAATAGCCTTCCAGTGCCTTGTCTTGTCACACCACATGTCTCCGGCCAGCATCCTCCCTCACGCTGGCCGCACACCTTCAATCCACATAACCGTTGAACCCATATATGCAGCAGTCATACATATATTATTTTGTGGGTTGGCATCAAGCGTTGGCAATAAAAAGCTGTTGGATTTTATTGATACAAAACATGGTTATAGGTAAATAATAAATATGGTTGATCATAATAAATCCTCTTTTTGGGCACCGGGTACAGAGATGACCCCCATATATTCTCCTGGGAGGGTGAGGTATTTATAAACTCACCCCCCTGCCTTCCATGTAGTAGATCCTGCAGCCATCCTCTTACATTCAGTTAGATGGCCTCTCCTTGGTGAGGCCCTGCGGCAAACGGGTCTTGTCTGCACGACCACCGCCCCGATCCACCCCCCGCCCTATCAAAGGCAGTTCGCACCAGGGTACTTGCGCTGCTGGCAAGTGGAGCTGTCAGGGAGCGATAAAGGCCAAGAGGTGCCAAAGACCATGTACACTTCAAAGTGGTCTATAGAGCATGGGTTGTTGTTCCCATGTCTACCTCCAGACCCCGTGTCTCCTGCCAAGCATCCCCCCTCACGCTGGACGCCCCCCTGCAATCCACATAAGTGTGTCTCCATTCACGAGTCTTCTTGTGTCTTGTCTGCACGACCACCGCCCCGATCCACCCCCCGCCCTATCAAAGGCAGTTCGCACCAGGGTACTTGCGCTGCTGGCAAGTGGAGCTGTCAGGGAGCGATAAAGGCCAAGAGGTGCCAAAGACCATGTACACTTCAAAGTGGTCTATAGAGCATGGGTTGTTGTTCCCATGTCTACCTCCAGACCCCGTGTCTCCTGCCAAGCATCCCCCCTCACGCTGGACGCCCCCCTGCAATCTGCATAATGCCACGACATATACACGTCATTCATTCACAAACACACCCCTGTTTCGAATTCTTTATAACCCACTTCATATTTCTAATGAGAACTTCTTTGCGCTTTGCTAGTCAACCCGTGAAGGTGCTGGTTATCTGCTCTTCGTCTCTGTGAACTTCCGTGACCACTTTGAGCAAACTCGTCAGTTTGCAACCTGTGAACTGCTCCCTGTTCTACGACAAGAAACTACTCTGATCCCTGCATCTAACTGTTTGTTTGTCAAGGTAAGTCCATGTACCATAATCATTTTGCGTCCAATTTTTTAATTTATATCTATTTGCTAGTAGTCATCAAATTGCATCCATGTTTTCTTTTCGTTCACGACAGTACATGCAAGGAACTAGTCACATGTTCTGAGTTTAGTCAAATTACTTTTTCTATTTTTTGAAAGTTATTGAAATACTTATCCGCATGTGAATAACGTGTATAGTTCCAAGAACCAAAACGGACCTTGCATTGAACCTTTTATGTGTCATTTAATGTTTTAACACATTGGTATTCATAGAGAATTGTTGATCTTTACTTTTCAGAACTTTCCATAATGCCTGCCTGTTCCATTGGCGGTTGCCCTTCGAAGACCCATAACAAATCTGAAGGTACTATAATGCATGTTTTCCCTAAGACAATAGATCAGATAAGAGAATGGGTCCGATATTGCGGATATCCAGCCTCTGAGCTAGAAAGTAGAGTCCTAGAAGTCTTTGCGGACAAGAGGGGTGATCGATACCGCATCTGCAGCAGGCACTTTAGCCCAGACATGTACTCCACATCATTGCTAATAAAGAAGAAAACACCGCGAGCGAGGCGAAAATTGCTCTCAACCGCTATTCCCACTCTATTCGTCCACATCCCTCCACTGGTGAGTCAAGTTTACGTATTTATCTCTCGGCATTGCGGTAGTGTGTAGCATTAGCTAACAATAATTTCCCCATTTATGTATCCACTCAATATGAAGGCGGAAGATTCTCCATCCGTGTCGTTATTGCAGTCATCAGCCACTTCAAGCGCCTATCGGGTAATCTTACTTAGCTATTCTGCCACTGACTTGTTTTAGGCATGTAAATCAATAGTTTTAATTGATCGTGTAATTATTTTACCTAATGGTACACCACAGTACTCGTCCTCTAGTCTTTGTTTTCAGTTATAATTATTGTTATCCAAAATAATGCAAGTACTGTCTTTCAGGGAGATGCTGAGGAGTCCAACGCATTGACGACAACCGTAGATGTCACTCAGATGCTCGAGGTACGTTTCCGGACAGTTCCATCGATGGAGATCATCAGATCTTGCATTCTTGTAGCGTGATTGTTACACACAATGTTTCTTTCGTTTTTAGCCATTGGTATGTCCTTCTGTCGTCGCCCTCCTATGTGTCTTCTTTTTTCAATATTGTGTTCATTACTAATGAAAGTCCTATGTTTCAGGGAGTCGATGGAGCATTAGTCCAAGAAGAAGGGGGAGCATGCAGTTACGGGTCGGCGCAACAGCTTGCAGAAGTGTGCACCGCAGTTACAGCGTCCCTTGATGTTCTTATGCATTTCGAGGTATGGATACTGACAGATCAATCATGCGAGATCAAATGACGTGATTACATCCGCTATACTTCCTTCTTTATTAACGCAAGTACTATGTTTCAGGGAGCTGACGGAGCTTCTTCAACAAGAACATCACCCCTAGTAGTTGATGGAGATCTCTGGGTGGTGACACTTCCAACGATGGAGCAAATCGAATAATATTTAGATATCCATTATTTATTTTAGACAACTGATCATTTGTGCAGGTCTATTTAGATGAGCCGTTGACGCCTGCAGAAAGTTTATGTTCTTTTAAACAAAATAGAAAACCATACTAATGCAATTACTGTGTTTCAGGGAGTTGCTGAAGCGTCATCTTCAATAATATCATCAATGGAAGTCTATGCGGAGCCCGAGGTATGGATCTTGACAGTTCAATCTAACTAGATCAACAATGCGTGAACTATTGTCGTTTGAATGTTCTACACAATGCGTTCATTCGTGTTTTGCTATTGAGATGTACGTATGGGTATTGGTCCCCAAGTACATTTTGTGTTTTCAATATTATTATACATACTAATGAAAGTTCTATGTTTCAGGGAGTGGATGGAGCCTCAGTGAGTGATGGATGTGCTTATCATGAAAATATAGTCGTTGCAGCGCGAGAGGAAGTGGAGACATGCACAAACGAGTCGGAGCAACAGCGTCCAGATGTTGAAGTTCGAGGCAAGAAAGTTTCAAAGAAAAGAAAGCAAAAGAAGGTTAGTGTCCTGTTCACTATATTATGTTGTCTTTCACTGTCAATAGTTCAATACTGTAAGTTGTGTTTAAACTGAACATCCCTTTTCTAATCTGTCCTCTAGTTGCGAGTGGGTGTAAGAACTAGATCTACACAGACAGTGAAGCGAACGAGAGATGTTGCTTGTCAAACCTTTTGGCAGGGACTTGAGACTGGAGATGCATCGTGCCAATGGGAAGAATATGAAGTGATTGACAACGGAGCTATACCACCACCAGCCATTGATAGTGAATGTCCTCCTGGTAGTTTGGATGCAGTCGGAGATCAATTCACAGAATCCACACCCGCAAAAAATAAGAGCGCGCGAAAGTTGAAGACATTGTTTTTTTCTCCCATCTCCGGACAAGGAACAGTTGTTGCAGTGGAAGAGAATGACATGGACGACAATGAAACACCATCAATATCACTCAGCATAGCGGAAGACGATATCAGAGATTGTACCTTTCATGCGAGTGACATGTCCTCAACGTTACAGGCCGAACCAGCTGGGATGCAGAGTGACAGTATAAGGAAAGAGGCCAAATTCATTGTATTCGATAGCTGTTTGATGGATATTATTATGATGATGAAATGTGGGCATTCGGTTGGTGGGGAAGTATGTGGGGAGCCATTGATTAATGTGACTCGTGCAATTCGAGGCACTAACCTTAAAATACATGACACCTGTACACAATATCATCCGTTCGCATGGTCTGCACAACCCATGCTGGGGCAACTGCCAGCAGGCAATCTACTTTGTGCAGCGGCCGCACTTTTTAGTGGTTCAAGTTTTAAAAAGTTACAGTATTTCTTTCAGTTTGTGGGAATCCATTTCATTGCGAAAACTCAGTTCTACAAATACCAAACCGATTATCTATTTCCAGCCATCAGCGAAGCTTGGAGAATGGAAAAAATGTCAATGGAAAGTACATTCGCGGGCAAACGCTTCAGGCTAGCCGGTGATGGACAGTGCGACAGCCCAGGATTTTCAGCCAAGTACTGCACCTACCACTTTCAGGACATGGAAAGTAAGAAAATTGTGAGTTCGGTGGTCGTGCAGGTGTCACAAAGTACATCCTCAGTGGCCATGGAGAAAGTTGGCTTTGTAGCATCATTGCAAGAACTACAATCGCGGGGAATGGTGATCGACCTGATAGCCACGGACAGACACGTTTCAATTGCCAAGACAATGAGAGAAGAGTACAAAAATATAAATCACCAATTTGACGTATGGCATCTTGCAAAAACAATCAATAAAAAATTGTCGGCTGCAGGAAAAAAAAAAGATATGCAAGGTATTTCACAGTGGTCCAAGTCAATCAGCAACCATCTTTGGTGGAGCTCAAAAACATGTGAAGGGTCGTTGGAAATTCTACTGGAAAAATGGCGGTCAGTAATGTTGCACTGTAGCAACGTACATCGATGGTCGACAAATGAACATTTCCACAAATGTGAACATGGCCATTTGTCCACAGAGGAGGCACGGAAGAAGAAGTGGTTGATTCCTTCATCACCCACTCACAAGGCCATTGAAAAGATTGTATTTGATAAAACTATAACAAGAGATTTGAGGGGACTCACGGAATTCTGCCACACAGGAGATTTGGAGGTGTTCCACAATATGTGCCTAAAGTACAGGCCCAAAAGATTGCATTTTGGCATGGAAGGCATGATAAATCGGACTCTTCTAGCGGTCTTGGCACATAACCATAATGTTGGCCGTCAACAAAGTAGGACGACCGGAACTTTAGGGACGCTTCGCTACAATAAGGCCTTCACTAAAAGAAGTAAACAATGGGTGATCAAACCAGTGTTTGAGGATATGCAATATGAGTTTATTGAGAGACTTATCGTAGATGTCCTCGATAGGCACATACATGGAGTGGTGAACGAACCTATGCAGGGGACAACTGCATTGCCACCCAACATTGCCTCTGTTCCATGTCCACCTAAAGCAGAGCTCATTGAGAAATACACATCACGGTTTAAATGATTGTAATTTGATTGTCTGTTCTCTCGAGTCTCCTCATGTTGCAGGCCCAAACTAGAAATGTGTGCTCGCTCAAAGTGAAGGTCAGCTGCTTTGATGTTTTGCTCGGGTGGCGGAACGGCCCACGACCCAGTATAAGGTTCTATTGTGATTTGACCTTGACAGGCCGGGACCATCCCGAAAGACTAAGAAAAGATAATGAATAAAATTTCAGAAACGAAACGATGAGCCACGTTCATTAGAAGAAGTAACGTCGGCAAAGAAGGAGTGGTGTTTCGGGTCTGCCCTACACAGAGACACAATGGAAAATGCAAATATAATGTAAGTAACTTTTGATGAGTTTATACCGCAATTTCATTACTATACAGTGGCTTTAAAGACGGGTTCAGTTGTACTTGTTCGTTCTATGTGGCATATTGTGTTCTACCGCGCACTATCTTGAGGAGAAACATCTGCTTTTACTGAAGTACCTCAAAACCTTCCTCTTTGCTTCTGCTTTCTCTCTCCCTCTCCCCTGCTACAACTGGTCCACTGTCTGCGACCTCGGTCCTGGGCCCTTCCACTCTCCACCTGCACTGCCTCCCTGTCAACCCCTGCACTGGGGGACTGTCTCAGTATCCTACAGCCCCCCCCTTCCCAGCACTTGTTCTGCACTTACCTTGCACTTGCCACCAGCTGGCCCTATTTATTTATTATTTTATGCTACTTACCTTGTACTCCACTCCCCCCCCCCTCCATGCCTCGCCACGCCTTTAAACACTTGTGTACACCCAGTAGCGCTGTCCTCGCTATGAAATGAATAATTTTAATAAGGATCTGATGGTGAGACTAATTTCATTTTTTATGTTTTTAGGTACATCATTCACTACTGTCTGTGTCACGAGTACCAGACACCGGCGGACGGCTTCTACAGCCGCCAGTTGCTTCTCCGCGTGAACAACGTTACCACCCTGACCATTTTATGGGACGATCGCCAAGTACAAGTATGCCCTTACGCGGTACTAACGGTTAGATGCAACATACCTACCGTTGTGGTGGCCTAGTGCCTCGTTGTTGGAATAGCCATGCGATTATCAGTGCGACCGAAGAGCTTATTTTTATCGTAAACCAACACCCTGTGTACTGCACACGAACATCGCTTCCCTCAATACGAACTTTTTGGAACATGAGCAAATAAAAATGCAAATCGCTGAATATTCTCTAAACATTTGATGTCAAATAAATGTACTTTACCACATTTACAATCTTGCGGTTTGATTTCAAAGTACAGTTTCATATTCCGAATTGTGGTGCGCTGTATTGTGAGCTGATCTGTGTTGATTTCCGGGGTCTGTGTGGAGTCGCGTAGAAGACGCCTGGGCGCGTTTGCCTACGCAGCTCAGTCACGTCACGGATAGAGGCGGGGAATATGAATGTTTTGATAAAGTCTGTTTCAGGGGCGGGGGATTTGATTTAGTGCCGCAAAGGCAGGTGAGCCAGGTCGATGGGGCGAAATGATAGGATTATCACAAAATGGAGGCTGATTTCGAGTGCGATAATGGGCGAAAAGTCGGGTAAGGTCCATAGGAAAGTTTCCTACGATCTACCGATTTATGCTTACAAACACATGGCCGACCCGTAGGGACAATAAAAAAAAAGTCCCGGAACTATCCTTTAACAGAGAATTCTCCCTAACACATAGTGGGCCCAGCTCTTGGTCGAGCGGTCTTTAAGGGTCTTTGGCTTGAGGAGCTTACAAGCTCGACAGGTAGCCTCAGGATGGTCTCGTGGGAGACACAGATTGCACATATTGTGCTTATCCACCCAGGGAAACTTCCTGTTAAACCTAGGGCAGAATTTGAAGGAGTCCTCTCTATATGTTACAAAATGGCAGGGGGCGGGTATATGTAGGATAAAAGGTGGGAAAAGCCTGTATGACCTCCCCCAACTCTCCCTACTGTACATGGCAGAGGCCAGATGCCTTCCAAGGCATGATGTCCCTCATGGCAGTCCTCGACAGCTGGTTTCCTCGATCTTCATCGGCGTCGATCTTCGGCGTAAGGTGGAAGTAAACGGCAACGTTTTTTAACGATAATCGTAAGAATAAATGGCTAAAGCCAAGGCAACTCTGCAACATGCGTCCGACTAGTATGGCGGAAAAAAACAATCTGAGGGTCCTACACGTGTGAGGAATCATGGGTACAGGGAACGTCACACTAGGGATAGTATTACTGGCACGCCCTGGTTCGACGCCCCTTTTCGAGTTTCGAAAAACAAACTGTAATACTCTGCAGCTTCCACTAGATGTCGACCTATGCACAGCATGTGACCTAAGCAGATTCCACAAGCCTCAGAAATATATAACAGCCACAGTAGTGGCTGTGTAGTTATGGTTAAGTTGCTAATCCCATAGGAAGAGCACTTTTTGGGTGACTTATCACTTCCCTCCCCCTGGATGAATCCACACCAAACTTTGCAAAGTTTGGTGAGGGTTGGTCAAGGGGGGGCAAAGTTATAGGGGGGGTCCCAATTTTTTTTTTCCCATAGACATAATGGGAAATAACTTTTTTCACGCCTACAGCCCAAACCGCTGGACGGATTTTCACCAAATTAATGGCAGGAGCGGCGGCTGGGTCCCGAAAGCGTGCTTTTGTTAATTTGGTGTAAATCCGTCCAGTAGTTTTTTTTAAATGACACAAATGTAAGTCACAAAAATTAGTGATATCTATGTCCGCTCTGCGGACTCACTTCCCTGTTCGGTCAGCGGACTGGCCGCTGATTGGCTGTGCTGTCCGTGGACTGGCCTCCGATTGGCCGAAAAATTCACTGACTTTTGCGTGGTCCGCTGACATCGGGACGCAGCCGATTGGCTGGTGAGGAAACGTGAAATGCGTCGCTTTTCCTGAAACGCCCACCATCTTGGATTAGCTGACTTTTGGGGTTCCGCGGACAGCGCAGGGAAAACATTTTTTTTAAAAAGCAGCATTTCACTTGTCAAACTTAACAATCTCTGGGGAGGTGGGGTATGAGGATGGGATGGGATATGGCCATAAGAAGCCAAAAAAAGGGTTGTTTCACCCCCCCCCCCACGAAAGTCAGCAAACACTCCAGATGTCCTGGGGCAGTCCTGTGGTGTTTGCGGACACTTCAGATGTCCTAGGACATTTGTACTATTTCTGCATTACAGGGTTGGTAAAAGCAGTTTTTGGATGGCTTATAACTTTTGTGCCACTCAGTCAACCTGCATGTAATTTACCAATTGTATTCTAGGACTAATCCTGAATGGTTTTGCAAAGTTTTGTGGGATTCTGTCGAGAGGTGGCAAAATTAGAGGGGGGGTCCCAAAATATTGTAAAGCATATAAATGTGCTGTCATGTCATTTAACAAATCTGTACAACATTTGGCAAAACGATTTTGGATCTAGATATAAATGGTCTTCTAAAGTTTGGTGGGATTTTCTCAAGAGGGGGTGAAATTAGAGGGGGGTCTCAACATTTTTAGATGGCTTATAACTTTGTTGCTATTTGACAAATGTGGACAAATGTTTTGAGAAAGATTATAGACCCAACCTTCAATGTTTGTGTAAAGACAATGGGCCTCATTACAAGTACTCCGGTCCGGAATTAACACTGCCGGTAAAACCATACCGGCACCGTTTGCATGTCCGCGCAATCATGACCCGCGGCCCCGGTAATAGCACCACCCTAAACCGCCACCGCGGAAATAGGGTTCCCCTTAATTCCGCCTGCACGGAAACCCCTCCGTTACCGGCAACACGAAACACCGTGAGCATCACAACTAGCGCGGACACGGAAATACCGGGAAAAAAATGGCGGAAATACCGTGATCACGGTGGCGGAACCGCCGCCACCGCGAACATGGCGTTATACACTGCCGGCTGAACTGAATCAGGGCACAGGTGCACCAAATCAGCCCAGCTGGACCTAGCAGGCCACTGGGAGCCTACAAAAGGGCCACACCCAGCCCAACACAACACAGAACCATGCAGGCAGCAGG
The DNA here is from genome assembly GCF_040938575.1 of Ambystoma mexicanum. Taxonomy (NCBI): domain Eukaryota; kingdom Metazoa; phylum Chordata; class Amphibia; order Caudata; family Ambystomatidae; genus Ambystoma; species Ambystoma mexicanum. Next base: position 988,927,129 of record NC_090937.1, on the reverse strand, counting down.
GCTAGTAGCACTGGGACTGGGCCTACTCAACCAACAGGCAGTACTGCACATGGTGGCAGCAATGGCGCAGAGGAGGAGGCGTAGGCGGAGGAGGCGCAGGCGGCAACCAGCCAACCCTGCAGCTATGGCAAACCCCATTGCCCAGCCAGCCCGACCCCGCCGCCAGCCACCAATACCACGCATCAGGGCCTCACCCTGGAACCTCACCCCAGGACAGATCCACACCCTATACCGGCTGGACCGTGCAACAATCATGCACATCACCGCCATGATTGAGGACAACATCAGCAGCCTAATTGACACCCCCACCGCCATCCCCCCCCCTCTTGAAGGTTGTCTCAGTTCTGCATTTCCTTGGCACTGGCACCTATCAACACACGGTTGGTGAGCTGCACGGCATATCACAACCGTGTTTCTCAAAAGTCCTGGTACAGGTACTGGATGCCCTGTTGCGCCATGTGTCGGAACACATAGCCCTACCCCGCACCCTCCCCGAGGTCATTGCCACCAAGTTGGCCTTCCATGCCATAGCAGGCATGCCAAATTGCATAGGCGCAGTTGACTGCACCCACGTCGAGCTGACAGTACCACATCCAATTGAGGCGGTGTTCCGCAATAGGAAACAGTATCACTCTTTGAATGTCCAGATGGTTTGTGATGCCATGCAACTGATTACACACTGCTGCGCACGTTTCCCAGGCTCATCACATGACTCAATGGTACTGCGGAATTCCACGTTGCCACGGTACATGGAACGCTATGCCGGACAAAGCACATGGCTATTGGGTGAGTACAGCTGACGATGCTACAACCCTGTCGGGGTGGTGTGTGTGTGTCCAGGCAATTGGCATTGTGAGTGTGCCGCTGTGACCGCACATGCATCACCCCCCTTCCATCTACCAAATACACAGCGGATGCCAAACATCATGAAGGAAGACATGACAGGGCACCACAATGTGCCCGTGCACACGCTGCCACAGCCAATCCCGTCACTGTCCCATGAACCCTGTGCCACTGCAGACACCCACCCTCAATTGAAACACTGCCCCAAAAAGCACGAGAGGCGTGTAAATGATACGACGAGTATTTACTACTTCCGTACAGTGGAGTCACTCTGCCATGTGTGGACAGCACTGCACCATGACATGCACACAATCAAATGTCACCCGCAGGGCACAGCAAACATGCAAGTTAATGTGTAGGCCCATATGCAGTCAGCGACATTCCTCGTGATGGCCGAAACATACCTCCAGACACTGCATGGTTCATATGCATGAATGAATGATGATACAAGAATGCACAGCAGCAGATGAGGACATGATGCCACAAACACTGACATGTTCCCCCATCTACATCCCATGTAGGTGATGCGGGATATGCACTCACGCCATGGTTGATGACACCTGTACGGAGACCAAGGAACAGGCATGAAGAGGCATACAATGGGGCACATATCCGCACACGTGGAATGATTGAGAGGACATTTGGACTGCTGAAGGCCCGTTTCCGCTGTCTGAGCAGATCTGGCGGATCACTGCTGTACAGCCCAGTGAAGACGGGCAAAATCACGCTGGTATGTGCCATGCTGCACAATATATGCCTGCGCAGGAACATCCCAATGCCACCAGACGCAGATGAGGAAGATGGGGATGGGGATGGGGATGGAGATGGGGATGGGGATGGGGATGGGGATGGAGACGGGGATGGAGATGGAGATGGGGATGGGATGGCACTGCCTCCCCCTGGGGGTGCACATGATGGCCAGAGAGCACGGGATGCCCTGATTCGCATTTACTTTTGAGTCACAGCACATTCACAGTAATGCACAAACATGGTGACGACAATGAATTAATAGTTGCACTGCAAAATAAATGATCAATGTCCACACATGTATGTCTTGATTTGAAATGGTGATGTATTGATGTAATAACAACAGGGAAGAAGGTGCATTGGTTAGGGAAGCTGTACACCCGGGGCCACCCACCACCCAAACGTGCCCACCCCCACCCAGAGCCCATTGTCCAAACCCCCAAAACTACCTACCCCACCACCCAAACGTGACCACCCCTCTCACACCCTTGTAGTCCACATGTGTCCTGCACTGCCCCACACACATGCCATCACTTCCGTGTGCGCTTCTGTGCAACCTTGCCCAAGGGACCCGTTAGCCTACTCGAGCGCCTCCTTGGACTGGCAGTAGTGGAGCTGGATGGGGTGGTAGTGTTTGATTGGCCAGAATCAGGGATTGAGGGCATCCGTGCCAGATTTGCCCGTTGGCCAACCAACATGGCCTCCACAAGCCTGGAGGTGTGGTCATTGCCCTCCCGCACATGGCGTGCAAGGGTCACTATGGTGCTCGCAAAGCGTCCAATGGACCTCGACAGGCGACGCACTGAGGCGCTGTAGCTCTCCCTCTGCAGCCTGGATTCCTCTAGCTGCCTCTCCACCAGCTGGGTGAGGGTAGCCTGCTGGTCCTCCATCCGCTGCATGCGGGCATTCAGTTCGGCCATGGATGGGGTGGGCGACCTCATGGGACTCCCCAGTGAAGTGGGGCTGAACCCCAGCTCATGGAAGGAGCCCAGGTCTTCCAATGTGGGCATCTCCCCCTGTGGCCCCGTTTCCGAGTGCTCTTGCGGGGCACTGTTATCACTGCAGGCCGCCCCCTCTGCAGTGCTGCTGCCTTCGGTGTTGTGTTGGGTGGCCATGATAGGTTCCTGTGGCACCTGTCTGGACTCAGCCAGTGTGGAGATGGTGGGGATGTTGGTGGTGGTGGTGGTGTGCTGCACATCTGTAGTGGCTGGTAATGTGGCCAGAGGTGCAGAACTGCCGGCAGCATCCTCCTGTGTGGTGGCGGTGGCTAGTGTACTTGCCGATGCTGATTGGCTGGCCTGTTGTGCAGTATCACTGTCACTTGAAACGGCTGTGGGGACACAAAGGGCATGCAATTAGTGTTGTTGTGGTGGCAGATGGGTGCATCACATGCGTCATTAAGATTGTACATTGAATAGTGTTAGTCACATGCATCTGATTGCTGGTGTCTGCATTCAGTGATATTGGTTGCCATACGGATCATAATGGGTGATTGTTAATGGGTCCTTTGGCCCACACATGCACTGCCTGGGGGGGGGATTGTTAATGGGTCCTTTGGCCCACACATGCACTGCCTGGGGGGGGGGGGGATTGTTAATGGGTCCTTTGGCCCACACATGCACTGCCTGGGGGGGGGGGATTGTTAATGGGTCCTTTGGCCCACACATGCACTGCCTGGGGGGGGGGATTGTTAATGGGTCCTTTGGCCCACACATGCACTGCCTGGGGGGGGGGGGATTGTTAATGGGTCCTTTGGCCCACACATGCACTGCCTGGGGGGGGGGGGGTTGTTAATGGGTCCTTTGGCCCAGTACTCACAGTCACAACTGCATATTTACATGTGGCATTCATGTTTGGGCACTTACCGGCATCTGCAGGTGGGCTCACTCCTGCCTCAGCCTGCCCAATCCCATGGATTCCCTCTAGGTGGAGGACGCTGCTGCAACGCTCCTCCCATGCTTGCAGCCTCAGTGGGGAAGGGGGTCCTCCGCCTGTCCCACTGCTGCGTTGGCGGTGCGTGGAAATGAGGTTGCGTACCCTCAGCCTCAGGTCGTCCCAACGCTTGTGGCAGTCCTTCACGCTCCTCACTGCCACGCCCACAGCGGTGCACTTGCGTGCAGCTTCGGCCCACACCTCCTTCCTCCGCTGCTGTGTGGCACGCCGTTGGTCGGCGCTGAACAGCATCTCAGCATTGTCCACAATGTGCTCCACCAAGACGGTTGGCTCCGCCTCGCTGAAGCGCTGTTTGCGCTGCCTCTGAGCAGGAATCCTGGCAGACATGCTGGTGGTCCCTTTTGGCTTCTCAGAGTCAGGATTGTGCTTGTGCTGGCTCTGGATGGCAATGGATTGTGCTTTTATATGATGGCCGCCTCTCTGTTTCCTGTTTTGGCGATCATGGTATTTCCGGTTCCGTGTCCGTGGCGGCGGAGGCGGAAACGGGTTTTGCGCCACTTGTGGCTTCGTTATTTCCATTTCCGTGGGGTATTCCGTGACGGCGGTAACAACGTTTCAGAGTCCGTGTGGTGCGCGCGACCGACAGCGTGTAATCGGGCGGTTTTTCCGCACCCTTGCGGACACGGAAACGTTTTTACCGCCATCACGGATTTTGCACGGTCCCGGACTGGCAGGTTGTAATGAGGCCCAATGTATTTTGTCAAGTGGTGGCTAAGTTACAAGACTATTGTATGTACATATATTTTGACACTTTTTAAAAATGAAACATGGGTGGGTTTCGAGCAAACTCGTGAGGAGCATTGGCAAGGATATTAAAGCATGGTTTTGCAAATGTGCATGTGTTCTATTTTTTGACAAGTGTAATAATGTAGATACAAAAAATAGTCATATAGCTTTGCTGACTGAAGTATAGCCTGTGGCCGTGGGCAGTTGCCAGATTGTCTGGGTCATGGCACAAGGTCATGACGCGGACAATCTGGCTACTGGCCATGACCGCTAGGGACGAAAGATGGTGTGAAAGTGGCTATGTCCACCTGGGACCGGCTATGTGGTAAAGTTATTCAAAGGTAGGATAGGTATGAAAGGGAAAAAAAAGTGCTTGTTCATAGGGTTTTGCAGGCTGCCATGGCGAGGGAAGAGGGGCTGTGTACGGAGCCCTGCCTTCTCTTTCCATGTTGGCTGTCTTGGAAAAGGATTTTCCTTCCTACAGGAAGAATAATCGAGGTTTTAGCACCCTGGGTTCCCGCTTTGGGATATAATTTGGGATACAATTCTTCCAAGTATGTACTGTGTACTAGATTGGTAATGGATAATGAGTACGAAAACGTGTGGGAGGTGTGAAAGGGAAATTTTGAAGTTGAAAGTTCCTAGAGCAGTAGAAAATGCAGTTCCGAACTGTCCGCGAAGGACGGATGTTATTGTGAAGTGCGGACGGGTTCTTGGACAGGTCATCATGCCGTATGATCATGTGGCACTGTCCGGAAGGTCCGCACTGAAGTCAGATGTTCGTAGACATCTATGGATGCAAAACTAGTTGAAATAGTTGCAGAAAGTGTATGGAAGTGTCAAAAATGATTCTAGAAGGTGTGAAATGGCAGGGTTGTAAGGTGACACTTTGTAAATTGAACACATATATTGTTATATTTGGTAAGTATGATATTAGTAAGTTGTAGGAAAACAGCATGCACTGGTAAAAACCCATGAAATTCACTGAAAAATCATTGTTAAAAGGACGTTATGGTTAAGTTGCACTAATAAAAACCTATGAAATTCAATGAAAAAACTTTGTTATGGAGACGTTATGGTTAAGATGCACTAATAAAAACCTATGAAATTCACTGAAAAAACTTTGTTATGGAGACGTTATGGTTAAGATGCAAACCTTAATAAAACCTATTAAGAATAAAAACCTATGAAATTCACTGAAAAAACTTTGTTAAGGGGAAGTTATGGTTAAGTTGCACTAATAAAAACCTATGAAATTCACTGAAAAAAACTTTTTTTTTTAAGAGTTATGTCATCAATGATATTTGTGAAGTTATCTTTGATGTCCTGGGTGTTAGTCTTAGCAGTGCACGATGGTGACGTCAGTTATAGTTGCTTAGCTTACCATAACTGGTGAATTTCAGGGGTTTTTCGATTTTACTTGTAACCATAACATCCTTTTAACAACATTTGTTATTGGAATTTCATAGGTTTTTATTAGTGCAACTTAACCATAATGTCCCTTTAACAAAGTTTTTTCAGTGAATATATACATATATGGGATACATTACTCACCATAATCATATTTCTGATGCTTGTATCTCCTTAGATTCACATACTGTGCTAAGGCTGACATCTAGTGGAAGCTGTGGAGTATTACAGTCGTTTTTCGAAACTCAAAAATGGCCGTCAAAATAGGGCATGCCAGTAATACTATCCCTATTGTGACGTCCTCTGTACCCATGATCCCTCACGCGTGTAGGTCCCTCAGATTGTATTTTTTCAGACATGAGGTAGCATGAGGAGTAGCGCGAGTACAGAGTATCCAAGCAGATAAGATAGATAAGACTACAAGCATCTATGCGCCTTCTCTCAGAGGGAAGGAAGGCGGCGCATGTGAATCTAAGCAGATACAATCACCAGAAATACGATTACGGTGAGTAATGTATCCCTCCTGAGGCTTGTGGAATCTGCTTAGATCACATGCTGTGCATAGATTAGTGAGCAGTGTTAGAAGAAGGAGGTGGGATGTGAGAAGGGTCATGAGCGAACAAATGGCTAAGAACTGATTGTCCCACTTATGTATCTGTCTTGGAATGAGTGTCAATGCAGTAGTGCTGAGTAAAGGTGTGAATAGAGCTCCATGTAGCTGCTTTGCAAATACTGTTGAATGGAACATTTGCAATGAAAGCCAGAGTTGTTCCAGTACCTCTTGTAGAGTGGGCCCTTGGCGTAAAAGGCAGTGTTTTGTCTGAAAGGGAATAGCACAGTTGGATACATCTGACTATCCACTTAGAGATGGCATTTTTAGAGACGCAATCTCCTTCTCTGCCTGGCGCTATGGAGACGAACAGTTGATCTGTTTTCCTTAGCGGTCTGGTCTTCTCTACGTAGTAAAGGACCGCCCTCCTCACATCTAGTGTGTGGACTTTCACCTCAGCAGAGGTTTTTGGGTTCCTGGAAGAAAGCCGGTAGCGCTATAGACTGGTTAACATGGAATTTGGAAATGAACTTAGGTGAGAACCAGCAAAGACTCTGTACTAGTGTTGGCGAAACAACCACTAGATCGTCCCACTGATCACTTGCTTGAGACCACTGTTTCGCCAACCATTCCTGCATGGGTTGCATGTGCAGGCGCCCGTGGGGAACCAGGTAAATGCAAGCTGCCATCATGCCTACCAAATGCATAGCTTTGCGCACCCTTATTTGGCGACCGGCCTGATTTGAGGAATTTGCAGCAACACATTTCAAATTCTTTCCTCTGATGGAAAGGCCAACCCCTCCTGGGTATTTAGGACAGCTTGTAAGAACTGTTTTGAGGTGCTTGGCACCAGGCTTAACTTGTTCTCTGGAAGAGGAGGTTGATTATTCTTTGGGTGTTTAGTCTGCAAATTAGGGGGGGACTCCCCTGTAATGAGCCAGTCGTCCAGATAAGGGTACACTGGGATTGCCTCCCTGCGTAGGTGCGCAGCCACCACCACCAGTACCTTGGTGAGTCCCCTTGGAGCTGAGGCTATTCCGAAAGCCAGCACCTTGAAATAGGTAGTGCTGGTTGTCTAGCTTGAAACGCAATAAACTTGTGCGCGCTGGGAACATTGAAATATGAAAATAGGCATCTTTCATATCCAATGTTGTCATGTAATCCCCCTTTTTTAGAAGAGGGATTACCTCTTGTAGTGTAGTCATTCAGAATTTTTGTGGCTTGACATACTTGTTTGCAAAAAAAAAAAAAGATCTGAAAATGCTCCCAGTATTAGACCTGCGCCCTGCAATACTGGGAGCATTGTCAGATCTTTTTTTGGCACAAGGAAGTAGGTTGCCGTCTTTAAAGCTTCCTCCACTGCCTTGCCGAATAGTACGTTCGGCTCCAGAGGCATATCTATGAGGGTTGCTTGGGTTTCAGGTTTGAACCCTGACTGCCTCAGCAAAGCGTGACGGTTTATAACAGTGCCTTTGGCTATTAACCTACCAGCATTATCTGCTGCATCTAAGTTTGTTTTTATCATGCAGCCTGATACAGACCTTCCATCTGCTGCCAGTTGAGCCAACTGGCTCTTTAAGGGTTCGGGTGCAGAGGATACCAAAGCGGATACCTCTTCCCACTGATGCCAATTGTAGCTTGCTAAAAGGGTGGCACTGGTGGCAATTTGTGCCTGATTGGCAGACGTGGAGGCAACCTTTCTATCCAGAGCGTAAAGTCTTTTACTTCCCTTATCAGGAGGTGCTTCCAAAGAAGCAAGTGGTGTACATGCCCTCTTTCTGGTTGTTGTTATCCGGTTTTAATTGGCCCCTAATATACAGGGATCGGAGGGTGCAGCACGGAACAATTTCTCGACTCGTGGATTAACTGCTCGAGTGAGATTCGGGGTTACTAGCGAGGGATCAATCCTACGCTGGATAGATTTTAATAGAGAAATAGCCTGAGTAATTGCTCTCTTGTCTCATAGGATTTCTTCAGTGAAATCCATGTCTTCTTGGACACCCTGTGTGTTGATATGAAAATGGGCAGCTGCCTTAGCCAATAACTCATTGAGGAGTGGTTGGTTATCTACAGGCGATCATGCACCGGGGGGTCTTTAGGAATCGGGGCGTCAAGATTGTAGGCTTCAGCTTCATCCTCCTCCTCCTGGTCCTCGTCATCCTCATAATAAGTAACCCCTGTCTTGTCATCCACCAATTGAGGTTCTGTTTCATCACAATATGAATCTGGGTGGTAAGGTTCAACCACAAAGGAGTCTGTGACCAAGCCCTGCGCCGGGGCGTCAGAGCGGAGTTTCTTAGCAGGGGGCTAAGAGGAACTAGGTGTTGCCTTGGCCCCCGAAGGGGCAGACGTAGCAGCGGTGTTGGAGTAACTATGAAAATAATTAGGGTCGTTTTCATAGAAGTCAGCCATGAATGAAATCCTTCTCATTACCCTAACAATCTCTGCTGAGTACCATTCTTTAGAGCTAGGAATAACAACAACATGTTCTGGTTCCTCATCAGTGCCCATATCGTGAGCAGTGGGAGGAACAAGTCTACTTTTAGTGGAGGATCTGAGACCTTGGACTTCCCTATTGATTTAGGGTCTTTCTATACCTCTCCTTATGAACATGGTGTTCTGAAGATGACTTTTTATGTTGTTTATCCCCCTTCCCATGACTAGAGGAGTGTTATCCCGTTTTTTTTAGGGGCCTCCGAGGGATTTGACGCCTCGTGTCGAGATTCAGAGGTGGTATTCAAGGAAGGACGTTGAATATCGGGTGTAGAAGCTACGTGTCTTGGCTGTGGAAGATAGAATGCGGAATAGTAATCTGACCATCAGGCCTCGGGGACCATTGATAGTGTGACACCTTTATCACCCGAAGACGGTTGGCCTTTGTCATGAGGCGAACGGGAACGCCCAGAGGACACAGATTCATTGGACTGCTCTCTTGGGGTCTTCCAATGCTGATCGCTCGACCGGGTCTGATGTGCTTAATGGACGTAGTATGTGTAGTGCTTTTGCCGCCGGGTGTTGAAACCACAATGCGGCCGCTGGCCAGTCCTTCGGGGTCGGGGGCCTGCGTGTGGGTGTCCGAAGTCACCCCTCTGCCCTTGCCATCCGATTCGGCGGCGTTGCTGCTATCACTAATGTCCCTTCCACTTCCATGGCCTCTAGCTGCCTGGCGTAGTGGGCCCAGCATTTAGTTGAGCGGTCCTTAAGGGTTTTTGGCTTGAAGAGCTTGCAGGCTCGACAGGTAGCTTCGGGATGGTCTCGTGGGAGACACAGATTGCACGTATTGTGCGTGTCCACCCAGGGAAACTTCCTGTTGCACTTTGGGCAGAATTTGAATGGAGTACTCTCCATATGTTACAAAATGGCAGCGGGCGGGTATATGTACGAAAAGGTGGGAAAGAAGCCTGTATGACCATCCCCCACTCTCCCTACTGTACGGGGCCGAGGCCAGAGTCCGTCGTGGCAGTTCTCGACGGCTGGCTTCCTCGATTTTCACCGGCATCAATCTTCGGCGTACGGTGATAGTGAAAGGGGAAGTATTTAACGGTAATTGATAACTATAAACGGCTAAGAGCCAAAAAAACTCCGCAACATGCGTCCGACTAGTATGGGGGAAAAAAACTATCTGAGGGACCTACACGCGTGAGGGATCATGGGTACAGGGGACGTCACAAAAGGGATAGTATTACTGGCACGCCCTATTTCGATGCCCATTTTCGAGTTTCGAAAAACAACTGTAATACTCTGCAGCTTCCACTAGATGTCGGCCTATGCATGTGATCTAAGCAGATTCCACAAGCCTCCGAAATTTTATATTTATACATATACACATATATATATATATATATTCAGTGAAAAAACTTTGTTAAAGTGACGTTATGGTTCCAAGCAAAACCGAAAAACCCTTCAAATTCGCCAGTTATGGTAAGCTATGCACCCATGACTCGTGCCAACACCCTGCACTGCTAAGACTAACACCCAGGATATCAAAGATGACATCACAAATGTCATTGATGACATCACTGATGACATCACATGCCTAGCTCCCTCTCTTTTTTGTTCACTGACATATGTAAGCCAGGTGGCTTTCTTCACTGTCAGTCAGGAAGTAAAGTAAAAAGTGCTATATTTGTAGTCCTTACCCTTCTCATATGTTCGTACAATAGTAGTTACATCATATGATACATATACATAGTAGAAGAAGGAATCTTGAAACACAAGAATCTTTTCTGTGCATGAAGTTAATTCGTTCAGTTATGAACACTTTCTGGTAATTCTGCAATTTTGTTTGCTTACTTTACATTCCTTGTATATGCTTCCATTTGTATGCATTGTGGTCTATATGTTTTGAGCGTAATAGTACAATTATGCAGTAAGGGAAGCATTCGTAGATACTTAAGTTGCACAGTAAGCAAAAATGTGTAATGGAAGCATTTATCAATTTAGTATCCAACATGGGAAGATTTGGAATATTGCACCTCTATAGCGCATGGTGCAGACATGCCTATGTTTCTTCATGAGTTCGTTCATGTACTGAAGGAACTCAGAAATTCAATGGAATTTTTTTGCAGTGCATTGCTTAATGAACTATTTGGCATATGATAGTTCTTCAATAATCTCTGATACTTTTCTGCCAATATTATAATGACAATCCCATGTGGAGGCTCTGCATGAAAAGTAAATGGACATGTGATGTCATCAATGACATTTGTGATGTCATCTTTGATATCCTGGGTGTTAGTCTTAGCAGTGCATGGTGTTGGCACGAGTTATGGGCGCATAGCTTACCATAACCGGCGAATTTCAAGGGTTTTTCGGTTTTACTTGGAACCATAACGTCTCTTTAACAAAGTTTTTTCACTGAATTTCATAGGTTTTTAGTACCGCAACTTAACCATAATGTCCCTTTAACAAAGTTTTTTTACTGAATTACATAGGTTTTTAATAGTGCAACTTAACCGTAATGTCTACGAACATCTGACTTCATTGCACACATTCCTGAGAATGGCACATGACCATATGCTGGTGCACAGCATGATGACATGTCCGAGAACCCGTACGCACTTCACAAGAATATCTGTGCTTCGTGGACAGTGTGGATCTACATTTTCTACTGATGTAGGAACTTGGACGTTCAACATTTCACTTGCACAGCTCCAAATACCTATTCCTACTCAGCCATTTGCCAATCTAGTACACAGTACATACTTTTAGCAAAACTGCTATTCATCTTAAAATGACATCATCTAAGGGCATCCCTCCTCCCCAAGAGACACCATCCCTTGCTGTAATCAAAGCGCATCAGAAATACTGCTCCCTACCTTAGAAATAATACATGCACAACATTTTCCCCTGTCCAGCTGCCCCTCCATATTAGTGTTTGGTGCCTCTTCCCTCATTTCCCTTCCCGACCTTTCGTTGTTAGCTCTCCTGCCAAAAAAAAAGAAACACCCAAAATCAAAATAAATTTTCCTTTAGGAACCACCTTTCAAAGGTAAAAAACAGAACTAAAAAAAAAAAACGCATAGACTCCATCTACTTTATATTTCTCAGTAAAGTACATAGACGCAATAAGATTTTTCAACATTTCCATTTGCATTTTGTGTTATGCTAATGGAAATATTGTGGCGTTCATCCTCCATTACAGGGACTGGAACGGTGGATAACGGCCCAGAAGCCCAAATTATCACCCAATCGTAGCAAGGGTGGATAACTAGGTCTATGGACCATTATCCCCCCCATTCCAGGCCCTCAAATGGGGGATGAAGGCCATTAGCAGCCTAGGTTTCCAAAGCGGTAACCAGTGCTACTAAAAAAGAGGATTTTTCGTCCTATACCGGGACGCCTTTGGCGTACCGGATTAGGAAGGATAATCCTTTTCCAAGATGGCCACCAAGGAAAGGGAAGGCAGGGGTTCCATACAGGTCCCCTCTTCGCTTTCCATGGCAGCCTGCAGAAGGCAAAAAGAACACCCTATGACCATGTTACCACAAACACATTTTTCTTCCCTTTCAAATGTATTCTAATTTTGAAAAACTGTACCACAAAGCCAGTCCCAGGTGGACATGGCCACTTTAATCCTATGTTTTGTCCCTTCTGGTCATGGCCAGTAGCCACATTGTCCATGACCTTATACCATGACCCTGACATTCTGGCCACTGCCCATGGCTACAGCCTACCCCTCAGTCACTAAAGCTATACCGTTATTTTTGTTAACTCCATTATGACACTTGTCAAATAAGAAAATGCTGCCACATTTGCAAAACCATGCTTTTCGATCCTTGCCAATGAGCCTTACGCAAATTTGCTTGAAATCTACCCATGTCTTTTTTTTTTCAAAACGGTCAAATGAATGCAAATACAACGGTCATATAAGCTTTGCACAAAATCGCAACAAACTTTGTACAATCATTCGAAATCAAGGCAGAAATATTCCACCCATCATCATCACCCCTGACCTCCCCAAACATTATTTCATAAGTTTCACAAGTGCAATTCTCAGAAAATAGAACTGTCTCGAGGGTTCGACCTGTATTTTTATACATAAGTTGATCTATCGCAAACATTTCCAATTCACCTTACCTCATTCCTCCTCTTTTAGAAACATACGAAATCTGGGAGCAGGGCGCGTCCATCTTGTTCTATTCTCATCCATTGCTGCATCTGCATAAGGTAAACTGCTGTGACGTAACTAAATCATATACCCCGCCCCTGACCCTCACATAACCAACCCTAGTGATATTCAACACCTTTCTCGGTGACGTTCCTCTTCAGCGTAGGCAAATGCGCCCATAATCACCTACGTGATGTGACGCAGAACCCGAAAATCAACACACATGGACTAACAACATAGCACGTCACAATTCGAAATATTAAACCGGTCTTTACAAGAAAGCAATAACACTGTACAATTTGTAAAGTACTTTTATTTCACAATGAACTCTCTGAGAACATCCGACTATTCCCATATTCAATCAAATTGCAAATTTGTTTCTTCGATCGTGGTCGAAAATGTTAATCGTGAGGCACACGTTGTTCTCTTTGCATACCCAAAGTGTTTGTTTTCAATAAAGCAGCCGCTTGGGTCGCACAGTGAATTTCAGGGCGTCTGCATCAACTTGGGCCTAGAGCACAATAAAGGATGTTATGTTCCTCCTAATCGCTAGTGCAGCGTACGGGCACATGGGCCCTGGGCGATCGTCCCACAAAACAGTCACGGTGATCCAGCCGTTGATGACTATGTGCACCTGGCAAATGAAGAAGCCATCAGATGGCATCTGGAATCCATGGCAATCGCAGTAAGGCAGAATGTAGCTATTTTGAAAATAGAACAGAAAATAAATGTCAATACCCGACCTTTATCACAATATATCTATTGATTTCTTAATTCGGCATAGAGTTTAAACTAACGATTAGCATACACATCAAACGATCTCAAAAAAGACAAAAAGAATGTGGAAACTGATACACAATTCGATATAGCAATACATGACATTTTAAAGAAATATTAGCGTTCAAGCTGGGTGAATCTAGTGATAGTCTACATACACCTAGATTCTGCACTCCCCATTAGCTACATAAAAAAAGACAACCACACAGAAAGATAGTACTTGAGTTACCATTGCCAAAATTAATCTTCAGATAATAAGTTAATGCTCGTTCTGGTGTACAGTCGTCAAAAGCAAACTTACATGATAATCACCGTCTCCATTCTCTTCGCGTAACTCAGACCATAATGCTCAATGCGCTCGCACCAAAGATTCTTCCTGAACTGATTTTACATGTTCCTTACACACTTTTGGAATGCATAACCTTATCAAATGTTCATTATTACAAACCTCCTCTCACTACATTTCTCATGAAATATTCCCTTTCTCTCAAAGTCAAAAAACAATTGACCCTTATAGTTTCTGTCCCATGCGTGGGCTTCCTTAGCTCGCAACCAAAATATCAAAGCTGGTGACCTTCACTCAGAATCTAAATACATTCTCACTTTGCAACAACATGGCTCAACGCATTCATGAGAACTTGTAGTCGCATGCACGTGCAGTGCCGCTGTTTCCATTAAACACTGCAGGTGGCTGCCTCAGATGCCAAACTCTAGGGGGCGGCAGTCTGACTCCAATATTATTTTAAATACATTGTTACACAGACTCATTCGTCCTTCGCCTGTACTTTACGCACATTATATTAAGGAACAACTCCAAATGTACCGTATGACTTTCGTGACAAAAAAACATTTTTTTGCTTCTTGCTGCCACTTCTCATCCCATCCTCATCAACCCTCACCTTTCGAGACAGTATTTGATATGTTTAACAAGTGCAATGCGGTGTTTTGTTATATGTTTTTGTGGCGATGTCCGCGGACACCAAAACACGGATGAAAGATGGCGGGCGCATCGGAACAATCTGACTCACTTCACGCTCTTCACTATCCAATGAGGGAACGCATCACATGTCCGCGGACATAACGCGACCGATTAGCCAATCGTTATCTTGTCTGCGGAGCGAACGGGGAAGTGTGTCACTAATTTTTTGAGAACTACTTTTTCATTGTTTAAAAAAAAAAACACTGAACGTATTTTCACCAAATTTACAAGAGCACACTTTCGGAACCAAACCGCTGCTCCTGCCGCAAATTTGGTAAAAATCCATCCAGCGGTTTGATCTGTAGCCGTGCGCAAAGTTTTTTCCCCATTCAGTCTATGGGAAAAAAATAAATGTTGGGACCCCCCCTAGAACTTTGTCCCCCCCCCGGTCCAAACCTCACCAAACGTTGGTGAGGATTCGTCCAGGGGGAGCGAAGTTATAAGCCGCCCAAAAAGTGCTCTTCCTATGGGATTAGCAACTTAACCATAACTACACGGCCACGATACATTACTCACCGTAATCGTATTTCTGATGCTTGTATTTGCTTAGATTCACATGCTGTGCATAGGCCGACATCTGGTGGAAGCTGCAGAGTATTACAGTTTGTTTTTCAAAACTAAAAAAGGGGCGTCGAACTAGGGCGTGCCAGTTATACTATCCCTAGTGTGACGTCCACTGTACCCACGATCCCTCACCCTCAGATTGTATTTTTTCTGACATGAGGGAGCATGAGGAGTAGCGCGAGTAGCGAGTATCCAAGCAGATAAGATAGATAAGACTACAAGCATCCATGCGCCTTCTCTCAAGGGGAGGAAGGCGGGCGCATGTGAATCTAAGCCGATACAAGCATCAGAAATACGATTACGGTGAGTAAAGTATCCCTTCTGAGGATTGTGGAATCTGCTTAGATCACATGTTGTGCATAGATTAACAAGCAGTGTTAGAAGAAGGAGGTGGGATGTGAGAAGGGTCATGAGCGAACAAATGTCTTAGAATCGCTTGTCCCACTTGAGTATCTGTCTTGGAATGAGTGTCAATGCAGTAGTGCTGAGTAAATGTGTGAATAGAGCTCCATGTTGCTGCTTTGCAAATGGTGTCAAGGGGTACATTTGCAATAAAAGCCAGAGTGGCACCAGTACCTCTTGTAGAGTGGGCCCTTGGCGTAAAAGGCAGTGTTTTATCTGAAAGGGAATAGCAAAGTTGGATACATCTGACTATGCATTTAGAGATGGCACCTTTAAAAATGCGATCTCCTTCTCTGCCTAGAGCTATGAAGACAAACAGTTGATCTGTCTTTCTTAGCGGTCTGGTCTTGTCTACGTAGTAGAGGACCGCTCTCCTCACATCTAGTGTGTGGAGTTTCACCTCAGCAGAGCTTTTGGGTTCTTGGAAGAAGGCCGGTAGCTCAATGGACTGGTTAACATGGAATTTTGAAATGAACTTAGATGAAAACCTAGGGCGAGTGCGTAAAACCAGTTTATCCTTATGAACAGTAAAGAAAGGCTCCTGCACTGACAGAGCTTGAATTTCATTGACCCTTCTTATGGATGTAATGGCTACTAAGTAGGCAGTTTTATACGTCAGGTGTTTGAGACTAGCTTTATGCATGGGTTCAAAGGGAGGTCCCATGAGTTTAGCAAGCACCACATTAAGGTCCGAATCTGGTGGTGGTTAGAAATTGGAGGGTGGAGTCTTTTTACCCCTTCCATAAAGGCTTTGACCACTGGCACTTTCCACCAGGACACCTCGTTATGGGAGGTGGTGTAGGCTGACAGTGCCGCAAGGTGTACCTTGAGTGAATTAAATACTAACCCTACATCCAGTAGGTGGAGCATATAGGTGACAATGTTGGAAGGAGTACAATCAATTGGGTTGATTTGTTTATTCCGGCACCAAATAACAAATCTTTTCCACTTATCAAAGTAACAGTGCCTTGTGTTAGGTTTTCTTGACTCTTAAGATATCCATACATCTCTGGGGTAAATTGAGATGGCCGAACTCTGACTTCAGGAGCCATGCTGCCAAGTTCATCGAGTTGGGTTGAGAATGCACTGTTTGTCCTTCGTGCTGGGAGAGTAGGTTGTACCAGCACGGGAGTCTGATGGTGTCGCACACCGCCAGTTTGCGCAGTTGTGGGAACCACGGTTGTCTCACCCGCATTGGAGCAACTAGGATGAGCGTCATCGATTCCCTGTGTATCTTGTTGACCACCTTCCTCATCAGAGGGTTTGGTGGAAAAGCGTAAGCAAACATCCCCGGACCAATTCATCCATAGAGCGTTCCCCTTGGAGACTGGCTGGCGGAACCTGGATGCAAATTCTGGGCATTGTCTGTTTTCGCCTGTGGCGAATAGGTCTATAGTGGGGAAACCCCACTGAGAGAAGAGATCTTCTACGACTTCTTCGTGTAGTCGCGACTCGTGTTCCTCTGGGAGGGGATCTCTGCTCAGAGCGTCTGCTAGTGAATTGAGATCCCCTGGAACATGTTGGGATGACAGGTAAATGTTCCGTCTGAGTGCCCATTTCCAGATTTTCTGGGCAAGCTTGGACAGATTTGGTGACCGAGTGCCACCTTGTTTGTTTAGGTAAAACATCGCCGTTGTGCTGTTAGGATCTACACTGACCGGTTGGAAAGGAGGGGTTTGAATGCCCGACGCGCTCTGAAGACTGCCGGAAGTTCTAGCAGATTGATGTGATTCTGAGCCACTGTGTGGGACCAGAGACCCTGAGCTGTGTGGTGAAGGTGGTGAGCTCCCACCCTGCCAGGGATGCGTCTGTTGTGACTACGGCTTGTATTTCTGGATCGTAAAAGGGTTTCCCCTTTGTAAGATTCCCTCTTGTCCACCAGCGAAGACTTTGTACTCGTGTTGGCGAAACTACCACTAGATCGTCCCACTGACCACTTGCTTGAGACAACTGTTTCGCCAACCTTTCCTGCATGGGTCGCAGGCACTCGTGGGGAACCAGGTAAATGCAAGATGCCATCATGCCTAGCAAACATCGCTTTGCGCACCCTTATCTGGCGACGGGACTAATATTGAGGAATTTGCAGCAACAGATTTCGAATTCTTTCCTCTGATGGAAAGGCCAACCCCGCTTGGGTGTCTAGGACAGCTCCTAGGAACAGGTTTGAGGTGCTTGGCACCAGGCTTGATATTTTCTTGTTGATTGAGAAGCTCAATTGGAAGAGGAGGTTGATTGTTCTTTGAATGTTGGATCTACAAATTACGTTGGTTTCCCCTGTGATGAGCCTGTCGTCCAGGTAAGGGTACACCGGGATTGCCTCCCTGCGTAGGTGCGCCGCCACCACCGCCAGTACCTTGGTTAGTACCCTTGGAGCTGAGGCTATTCCGAAGGGCAGCACCTTGAACTGGTAGTGCTGGCTGTCTACCTTGAAAAGCAAGAATCTTCTGTGTGCTGGGAACATGGGAATATGAAAATAGGTATCTTTCATATCCAATGTTGCCATGTAATCCCCTCTTTTTAGTAGGGGGATTACTTCCTGGAGTGTAGTCATGCGTAATTTCTGTGGCTTGACATACGTGTTTGCAGGGCGCAAGTCTAATACTGGGCGCATCGTTATATCTTTTTTTGGCACAAGGAAGTAGGTTGAATAAATACCCTTTTTTACCGGGTTGCCCGGAACGAGTTATATTGCGTCCTTTGCAAGAACGACGACAATCCCCTCGAGGAGGATTCTTTGGTGCTCCAAGGAGTGTATCTTCTGTCTTGGAGGATGGTTGCAGGGCCGTTCTAGTAGCTCTATACAGTATCCCGCGGACACTGTGGACAGCACCCATCTGTCCGGACACTGTGGACAGCACCCATCTGTCCGAAGTGATCCCTTCCCATGCGTGGGTGAAGATGGAAATGCGCCCCCCACCGGGAGATGCATGGGAAGGGACCCAGAGCGGAACATCACTGCTGTTTATTGGGTGGCGTAGCACCTCTACCTGGGCTGCCTCTCCCCCTACCGCGGACCCTGCGTTGAACTCTAATGAAACCTTGGGTAGCCTGCTGATTGCTGCCCCATGAGGTTCCTTGACCCTGATTGTAATTGGACCCTCTTTGGGAGATTTGGCAGTGAAATCGATGAAAATTATTATTTACCCTTTGAACCGAGGGCTTATTTGTCAGTTGGCCGAGGGACTTTAAGGTTTCGTATTCGTCCCTAGCCATCTTCAGTGCTTCCTCCACTGCTTTCCCAAATAGGACGTTCGGTTCCACCGGCATGTTTATGAGGGTGGCTTGGTTCTCGGGCTTAAACCCGGATTGCCTTAGCCAAGCATGGCGTTTAATAACTGCCTTCTGCTATAAGTCTCCCTGCATTATCTGCTGCATTGAAGTTTGCCTTAAGAATGCATCCAGACACTGATCTTCCGTCTGATGCAATTTGGGCCAACTGGCTCTTTAGAGGTTCGGGTGCAGAGGCAATGAGGGCAGCTACCTGTTCCCATTGGAGGCAGTTGTAGCTTGCTAACAGAGTGGTGGTGTTGACAATGCGTGCTTGGTATGCTGACGTGAATGCCACCTTCCTCCCCAGAGCATATATTCTTTTGCTCCCTTTGTCCGGGGGTACTTCAGAAGAAGCTATTGGTGTTCCCGCCCTCTTTCTAGTGGTTGTTACCACCAATGAGTCGGGTTTTAACTGACCCCTTATGTATAATGGATCGGAGGGAGCAGCCCTAAATATTTTTTCTACTTGTGGATTAGCCGCCCGAGTAAGATTATGGGTTACCAGAGAAGGATCGATTCTGCGCTGGATCGATTTGAAAATGGGGATAGTTTGGGCAATGGATTTCCTGTCTCCTAGAATTTCTTCTGCAAAATCTCTCTCTTCTTGGACACCCTATGTGTCAATTTGAAAATGGCCTGCAGCTTTAGCTAATACCTCATTAAGTAAAGGTTGATTATCAACCGGTGAGTCATTCACTGGTGGATCTTTGGGAATAGGGGAGTCAAGACTATATGCCTCCGCCTCGTCTTCCTCTTCCTCTTCCTGGTCCTCATCGTCCCCATAGTAATCTACCCCTGCCTGGTCTTCCAGCATCTGTACTTCTGACTCCTCACCATATGGCTGGTAAGGCTCAATTATAGAAGGGTCTGAAATCAAACCCTGAACTGGACTCTCAAAACGGAGCCTCTTAGTAGGAGGTTGAGGGTCATTGGATCCCGAAGGGGCAGAGGTAACTGGTGTACTATGATAGCTATGAAAGTAATTTGGGTCTTTTTCGTAGAAATCTACAAAAAAGGACATCCTCCTCATTACTCTATCAATGTCTTCTGAGTTCCATTGCTTGGAACTGGGTATAACCCTCTCCCTGCTGTGGTTCCTCATCCATGTCTCTATTCTGAGGAGTTTAGTTTAGTTTAGTTTATTTATTTGTACCGCGCGCCGAACCCTGGGGTAACTGGGCGCCGGAGACTTAGAAACAGTTACAACATGGTAAAAATATACAATACAGACTGTGATAAAACAACAATAGGTGTAGCAGACCGGGTTACAGGTGGTCAACAGAGACATGCGGAGAGGAAGTACATTAAGCAGCGTTTTTGTTGGAAAGCCATGTTTTTGTTTTGGCTCTAAAAGTCCAAAATGAGGGTTCTGCTCTAAGGTTTGGTGGCAAAGCGTTCCATAGTTTGGCGGCCAGGACCGGGAAGCTGGCGCCACCTGCTTTTTTTAGGGAGAATTTAGGAACGGAAAGGCAATGCGAGTATGGCGTTCTAGTTGGTCTAGTTGAGGTGTGATTGTGGAACTTGTCTGCCAGGTATTTTGGTGCATCATTGGAGCGGCATTTATGGACGATGACGAGGGATCTGAGAGTGATTCTGTCTCGTACCGGGAGCCAGTGAGCATCTTGTCTGATGCTGGAGATGTGGCCGTTTCGTGGGATACTGAGGGCGGCTCTGATGGCATTATTTTGAAGCACCTGTAGTTTGTTCAGGTTGCGTTCTGAAGAGCCGAGAAAGAGGGTATTGCAGTAGTCAATTTTTGAGAGCACTAACGCTCTGGCTAGTGTAATGCAGCTGGAGGGTGATAGGAAAGGTTTGCATGCGTTGATGAGCTTATTGGTGTAAGCTGTGGATGAGGCAGTGGCGTTCACCTGTCTTTTGAGTGAGAGAGTAGAGTCTAGATAAACCCCAAGGGTTTTAATTTCTTTGGCTACTGTGATTAGGTTACCGTCTATGTTGAAGGACGCGTAACGGGGGTCTAGTTTGTTTAGCCGTGGTTGGGAGCCGACAAGAAGGAGCTCAGTTTTCTCATCGTTGAGGCATAGACCGTGCTCTGCCATCCAGGCTTGGATCTCCAAGTAAAGGTTGTTGATTCTGGTGGAGTCCTCATCGTAGCACCCCGATAGGGTGATGAGAACCTGGGTATCATCAGCATAGTTTGTGTATGTGACACCTAGGTTATCTAGGCGGTCAAACAATAGCTTAGTGAAGATATTGTATAGGGTCGGCGAGACGCACGAGCCTTGAGGAACGCCGCAGGTAATGGGGACAGGGAGTGCTGATGCCCCCGGGGAGAAGACCCGGGTGGTTCGGTTGGCTAGGAAGGACTGGATCCAGGCAGTCGCCTGGTTAGAGAAGGCCGCTGAGTTCATCAGATGTTCCGTGAGGATCTGATGGTCGACGAGGTCGAAGGCAGCTGATAGATCTAGCAGTAGGAGAATGGCTAGATTACCCTTGTCCTTTGCCTCGTCCATCTGGATTTTTAGGTCCAGTAGGGCTGACTCTGTTCCATGCCTTGGCCTGAAGCCGGATTGTCTGAGACCCAGGAGGTTGTTGTCTTCCAGGTGCTTCTGTATTTGCAGGTAGGCCACTCTGTCTAAGATCTTTAGGATGTAGGGAACGGTGGTGATTGGCCTGTAATTAGTTGGGGTATTGGGGTCTAGATTAGGTTTTTTTTAGAAGTGGCATGACCCAGGCCTCCTTGAGGCTGCTAGGCACTGAGCTTGATTTGAAGGATGCGTTGATGAGGGCTGTTATGAAGGGGGCCAGAGTGTTGGCGCCTTCTTGGATGATGGGAGCTGGGCATGAGTCCCCTTGGCATCTAGAGGGCTTGAGGCCCTTAATGATGCTTTCTACTTCTTTAGTGGAAACTGGTGAGAAGGGGGGGCAAGTGGACGTTTGAGGGGTGGTTGACGGTGGATGGTTTGTTTTTTTGGCTAGGTTGAGCTTTTTCTGTCCGATTTTGGATTGTAACATGGTGATTTTGTCTGCTAGGGCTTTTTGAATCCTCTCACACCAATCTGCATCTTTCACGCAGGTTTCAGCAAGTGTGGGGGGGGATTCGAGTTCCCTGAGGATGTTGAAAAGCACTTTTGTTTTGGATTTGGCGCTCTCAATTCTGTTATCATATGTCTCTTTTTTGGCCTTGAGGATAGCAGTTTTGTAGGTGGTGGCAGCTATCGAGAGTTGAGTTTTGTTGGCGAGGTTGGGCGTTTTTCTCCAGGTGGCTTCTGCGGCTCGTTTGGAGTTTCGGAGGATTTTTAGCTCTGGTGTGAACCATTTGTTCATATGGGCTGCCGGTTTGGCTTTGGTGGGTTTGAGAGGAGCGATGGTGTCTACTGCTGATTCTATCGTTTTGTTGTAGAGGTCAGCAAGTTTCTCCGCATCTAGGTTGGCGTAGTTTGTAGGGGTACAGATGTTGTTTATAAGTGGGCGGAGGTTTTGTAAGGTAATGTTGCGGTTGTTTCTGGTGAGGGTTTGGGGGACGGAAGGGGTTGGAGTGTTTGGTTGTGATTTCCCTTGGATGGAGAAGGAGATGGCGTGGTGGTCAGACCATGCAATTTGCTTGTTTTTTGTGATGGACGTAGAGCAGTTGAGATCCGCTAGCCAGTCCAAGGTCCTGCCTTTGTTGTGGGTAGGGTCTGTGATTCTGAGCTTGAACCCTAGTTGGGAGATGGTGCTTTCCAGGGAGAGCGCATTGGTATCGTTTGGGTCGCCGAGACCGAGGTTGAGGTCACCAAGTAGGATAGTTTGAGATCCTGTTTTGGTGTTGGTGGTCAAGAGGTCAGATATCTCTTCCTCAAATGTGGTGATGGGGCCTGGAGGTCTGTAAAGGAGGTGTAATAGTATGGTTTGTGTAGCAGAGAGTTGGAGCTTTGCTGACAGAAGTTCTGCAGATCGGAAGCTGGGCGGAGGGGTTGATCTAAGTCCAAGGGATGTTTTAGCGATGAAGGCTACTCCTCCTCCTTTACCTATGTCCCGGTCTTTCCTTAGTATTGAATAACCTTCTGGGATGGCGAGGGAAAGGGCTGGGCCTGCTGCTTGGTGCAGCCAGGTTTCCGTGATAGCCAGGAAGTGTAGGTTGTTGACAGAGATGAAGTCTGCGATATCTAGCGCATGGGCGACCAGGGAGCGGGCATTGACGAGGGCGCCCTTGATTAGTGGCTGTTCAGATGTGCTCAAGGGGGCTGTTTGGGTGATGTTCAAAATTTGAGCGGTGTTCGCTTGACTGTGTGTGGGATGAGAGGAGTGTCTTTTGGCGAGTGTCTTGGGGGTTATGAACCGAGAGCCGAGTCTCAGGTTTCTGTCTTGCAATGTGCATGGGTTCCAAGGAGTGGGCGGAGCAGCAAATCGGCGGATCCAATCTATGGGACTGAGGGCGTCAGGCTGGTCAATATGTTGGGCCTCCAAAAAACCCATAGTCGAGGTGTATGAGGGATGTTGGGTTGGGAGTGATTGTGGACGGGGTTTGTGGCGGGTGGTGTTGTTGTGGTGGAGCAGGGCGAGTGTAGCCGTTAAGGTGAGCGTGGCTAAGTAGAGGTTTGCCATGGGTGGTCAGAGTAAGACCAGGATGTAGTTGGATGAGGCTGACTAGGTGGTAATAGAGTAGTTTGAGGTGAAGCGGGAGCCGACTGGGTCGGGATAGGCAGGAAGGCAAGTAGTCAGGATCAGAATAGGTACAATGGGCAGGCACAGTGGTCAACAGACTAGGGCACAGTGGCTAGCAAATAGGCACATTCCAGACTGGGGCGCAGTGGAAAAAGTACATGCTAAATGTCTGAATCATAGACTATAGCGCAGGTTGTGGCTCGGCTAGAGAAAGATATGAGGTGTAGGTCACATATATTGAGTATACATGTCACTGATATTCGGCACAGTATGTTGTAAGCAGAAATCAAATATTAGAGAGCAACAGGCTAAATGCGTATTTCAAACGTTAGAGCATAGTAGGCTATAGGCGTAGCACAGATGTTAGGGTGCAGAGTACTGGATGCATAGCTAAAATGAGTGCGCAGTGGTCTAGGTGCGGGACTCACGTGGGGCAGATTAAGCTTGATACACAGTTCATGTAGAGGGTACAGTAGGCTGGAGGTGGACTCTGATGCATGCACGTTAGGCTAGATACAACGACTCACGTGATAAGACACTGTTAACTCGAGCACTGGACAGCATACCTGGCTCCGGCTCAGACAGCTCACGAGAGGCTCCTCGGTGCCTTCGACACGAGTGCTGGCTTTCGCCTACCGGTGGAGAGGTGGGATGGGGGGGTATGGCCGAGTGCCACCAATCAGCCGCTGCTTGGTTGTGATGCTATTTTAAGGTTTATGGTAGTTCAAGGGTCGCGGTGAGGCATGGTAGATGCCTGCAATGGTTCCTTTACTATACAGCATCAGGGAGAATATGAGGCGAAGTGTCCCGCGCCGCACTGCCGGTGCGGACAGGTGCAGACAGGAAATGGCCTTGTTCCTTGTGGGCCTTTGTCTGGGTGGGCCGGCTTCCGCCTCCGGCTCGCCGTGCGGGCTTAGAGCTCCTCGCACCGCGGTTGCTAGGCAACCAGGGAAAACAACTACTGCTGGATCGGGGCGGCGGCCATCTTATGATCTCCGTCGCCTCGTGGTGGATGGGCGCTTCATGCAGCGCTGGCCTCTGGTGCAGGGTGAAGGCAGCACCAAAGGATCAAGCCACAGGGGGCAAATCACCGGATCAACGCTCCGTGTGCTGGAGCGTATGAGCAGAGCTGCTGGGCTGAAGGAGTGGGAGGAACAGTCTTTCCCTTGGTAACAGGGTCAGGGAACTTGGACTTTTCTTTGTGTTTTTCCTTCTGAACCTGATGTTCTGAGGCTTTCTTATGTTGTTTTCCCCTTTCCCATGACTGGAGGAATGCTTTCCTGAACTTTTAGGGTTCTCTGAATGTTTTGACGCTTGGCGTCGAGATTCAGAGGTGGTGTCAAGAGATTCGGGAGTCTTGGAAGAGGGGCATTGAATCTCGGAAGCAGATGTCGAATGTGCTACAGAAGTAGACGTTGAACGTGCTACTTGGGGGAAGAAGTCGGATTCGTCTTCCGACAACCGGTCCTCAATGACTTTTGGTAATGTGGCACCCTTAGCAACCGTAGACCGTTGCTGTGTGTCGTGAGGAGACCTGGAACGCCCAGAGGACACAGATTCGGCGGACTGCTCTCTTGATGCCTTCTTTTGCCGAACGCTCGACATACGTGTCGAATCTCGGCTGGGGTTAGTGTGCTTGGTGGAAGAGGTGTGCATCGCGCGCTTGCCGCCGGGTGTTGTCTCCATAACTGAACTGCCGGTCAGTCCTCCGACGTCAGGGGGCCTGCGCGTGGGTGTTACGCTCACCTTACTCCCACAGAGGCGTCGATCTGAACTGGTCAGCTGCGGTCTCCACCAATGTGACGCGTAGGGCCGAGATGACGGACTGGACTGGCACACCTAGCTTTGTTTGCTTGGCCCGTAGGAATATTCTTCTGAAAATGGAGAAAGGGAATTAACCACCCGTGGAGTTGAGCGTAAATCCCCCTACCCCCGCTGTTCTCCCCACAGATCAGCTTTGATGTCCCCTCTTATAGTCTCACCTGATGGTTTGAAAAGATGAGCTCTCCATCCTGCATTGAGCGCAGGGGCGTGTTGATACCAGTTGCTTCACTGGCTCGAAGGAATTGGTGAGTTCCAGGACAATATTGACTCCGAAAAGTATGTAGTTCATAAGAGTTCACATGTCTGACTTTCACTCTTATCCGATTCCTTGCAGTTTGCAGCTTGACCCCAGCGAAGAGTTCCTCGTGGTAGCTGACGAAGTTCAGGTGAGGATTTGGCTTATCCTACACAGTTCAATAAAATAAGGCCAGAATGTAACCTGTTGCTTGCTCCTTTATTCAGGTGTGGAGAGAAAATATGAAGTTCGGGGAATAATGCCTCCGGCGGTAAAATTAGGTAAGTCTATTGTGGTGAGAAGAGTTCCCCTGGTTTGTCCCTTTGTCTCATCTCACCTTGTTGTGCTTTTGTTCCCCTTAGGGGCCGGGGTACGGCGAGGATGCAATGGAGGCTGTGCCGACCCGTGAAGAGGAATAGTACCCCCGGCGGTAATCAGGTAAGTCTATGGGGGTAATTACTATTGCCTCTGTTTATTCCCTTGGCTCACCTTTGCTGTTCTTGTGTTCCCCTTAGGTGCCAGAGTGCGGCGGGAACGTGCAGAAGGATGCGGTGGATCGTGAGGATGCTGCGAAGGCCGGTGAGTTCAGCGCGGCGCTGCAGCAGGCGAGGCGGCGCACGTAAAATGCTTCTTTCTTCCAGCTCGAAGGCGCGGTGGATCTGGAATTCAGGTAAGGATCGAAGGTTTTGCTCTTATTCTAACCTCTTCTCCTTCTGTTCCTCCCTTTTTCTAGGAGCTGCAGACTCGAGGCGGGCGTGGCCGTAGACTGGATGCAGGCTTGCAGACACGGTGAGCGTTACGCTGCTGGATGCAGAATAACGTGAAGCGTGTGCTGCTCTTCGGGCGTGGTTTAAATAGCCTCCAAAGTAGTCCCAGCTAAGTATTCCTCACCCGCCCTGCCCGAGTAAAAAATAGTCCCTAGGTAAAATAGTCCCATCCAAGCCTCATTTGGCTTGGGGCTCAGCAGCATGGTCTGCATCAGGTAAGCTTGCAGCATGGTCTGCATCAGGTAAGTTCTACTCTATGAGCCTGGCGCCTATGGCGCCAGGACTGACTCTCCATATGAGCCTGGTGCCATAGGCGCCAGGACCGCACCCAAACAGCCCCTAGCAGTTGTTTTTGGGCTTGCTCAAAATTACTTGATGCCTGCTTCCGGGGTTGCTGGATCTGGTCTGGTTCCCCGGGGGTAGGCATCATGACAGTGGGTGCCTGACGACACCCCTGTGCCCTCCACGTCTGATAAGGCGGCGTTGCTACCATCGCTGAAGGAACCCACTGTGTCCATGGCCTCTAGCTGCCTGGCGTAGTGGGCGCAGCGCTTCGTCCAGCGCTTGATTGTCTTGGCCTTGAAGAGCCTACAAGCTCTACAATTAGCCCCGGGATGGTTCCGTGGGAGACACAAGTTACACGTATTGTGTTCGTCTACCCAGGGAAACTTACGGTTACACTTTGGGCAGAATTTAAATGGAGTACTCTCCATATATCACTAATTGGCAGCGGGCAGGTATATGTAGTAAAGGAGTGTGTGTGTGTGACCACCCCCCACTCTCTCCCTACTTGCACAGGGCCGAGGCCAGAGGCCTTCCGAGGCCCAAAGTCTGTCGTGTAGTCTCGACGGCTGTTCTTCCTCAGTCTCGAATCATGGACGTTGATGTTTGTTGATCTTCGACGTAGGTTTGGAGAACGGGGAATTTTTGTAATTATAAAGATAAATGGCTAAAGCCAAGGGAACTCTGCAATATGCTCCCGACAAGTATGACGGAAAAAAACAATCTGAGGGTCCTACACGCGTGAGGGATCATGGATACAGTGGACGTCACACTAGGGATAGTATTACTGGCACGCCCTAGTTCGACGCCCCTTTTCGAGTTTCGAAAACAAACTAATACTCAGCAGCTTCCACTAGATGTCGGCCTATGCACAGCATGTGATGTAAGCAGATTCCACAAGCCTCAGAAATATATATATATTTTTTTTAATGTATTTTATTTTCATAACGTTTAGCTGTGTAGATTAGATCATGAATTAATGAATCACATTTGTGAACGGTAAACAGTCATGTACCAACTACAGTTTACATTTACACTACCCCAATTCCCTTTCCCAGACCTTTGTATCTCGTCTACATACCAACTCTTATCTAACACGTCTCTTAGTATCAACTACTTTCTCCTCTTATTATCAACTACTTTCAACATGCAATTCTACCATTTCTGGTCCAGAATCCACTCTGAACTGGGGAAGATTACGCTTTGTCCAATGCAGCATGTCCACCCCATCTTCCCGATTTCTGTCGTTGCCCATTTTCGCAAATCCCTCCACCACTTTTCTGCAAGCGGGCTTCTCTCTGACTTCCACTCCATTGCTATGCAGCTTTTAGCCAGTACATATGGTAGGTCTTTTAACTTTCCCAGGTCTTTACTTTCTTTCACCTCTGGAATATTTGTAGTATACATACTTCTGGCAATTGGACATTGAGTTCTATTTGTCCTTTGGACAGTTTTTGTGCAACCTTCATCCAAAACGTCCTTATGACAACACAACCCCAAAACAGGTGTAGCATACCCGCATTCTCTTGCTTGCATTTTGGGCAGACTTGTCTACCAGCCCCTTTGAGTCCCACTATTGTGCTCGGTGTGTTATATACAGCTGTAGGAGCTGTAATCTAGCATTTCTAGAGACCTTACTATGGTAGACATCTTATGCCACTCTTTGTCTTTGAAGGTCTTATCTAGTTCTATTTCCCATTTCGCTCAGGTTTGCAATTCCTCTTTGGAGTGATTTTCTATAAAACACGTCATACAATCTTGATAATGTATGCCCACCTTCTGAAGTATTTATTATCGTTTCCACTTCCTCACATTCTATCGGGTCACCTCCTATTTCTGGTCATCTCCTCTTACGCCATTTCGGAATAAATGGATTGGTGTAGAAGGTACGGTCATATGTGTATTCCTGTTATTTCCTGCAATTCTTGGAAACCTAATAGGGAGTCTCCATTTCGCAAGTCTCCTATTGCTATAATCCCACATGACTCCCAGTGTAGCCTTACATTAGCCTTTAGGGTTCTGACATCATTGCTACCAGAGGTATATGTGGCAATACCAGGTCCTTGATTTTAAGCTTTTTGCAGGTTCTACGCCATATCTGTATGTCCAGTTTTGCCAAATGTGGATAACTTTGCGATGCCGTTGGGGTTGCCCATACTATCTCTTTTAGGTGTAGGTTTTGTATTGCTGGTTGTAAGAGGGCTGTGTCAATGGTGGGATCATCAGCGAGCTAACCAACCATGCATGCCTCCAGATAATGTGCGTACCAGACCTTTTTATGCAAGAAAATCTTGTAAATACGACAGCTTTATTATTTTCCTGTGTACATTTACACACAACTTTAGAGCAGAGGGCAGAGCAAAGGTCAGGTTACTTGACAGAAACCAGAAGGATTCTTTTGATTTTTATCTACATGGATGTAATTGCAAGCCATTAATAAAAGCCTCTGAAACAGAATGTATTTCTCTGAAGCCTTTCAAAAAAAGAAACTGCACACTGTAATAAAAGGAATGGTTTATTTCAATTCAGCTTCTGCTGTGTTGCTGTTCATGGAGCAAACAGAAGTACTGAGCATATTTATTTTTCTAGCATTTTAGGATTTGTAAAATTAATAAGATGGAAAACTAAGTTGCAATTGAGAATTCATATTTTGTAACAAACTATGCCTTTTTTCCAGTGAAAGCAAACCACTATTGCACAATTGTATTTTTCAGAGCTCCTGTGCTGTGTGCATAATCATGCAGGGGCAGATTATTTTTACACTTATAATTTAATTTACACTCGAATTATAACAACAGTTTGTAGAATTATTATGCACAGTCTAGTTTACATACATTCAACCTTGCAGTCACTGGGGTACATAACTATAAATGGTCAGTGGCAGCAGAGCCTTTGTTCAAGGGTGAGTGATTGCCATTACACTAATCATAGGTGTTACAGCCTCTCAAATCTTCAAGACTACAATTAAAACATACAAAATCTGACTCACCAGGAAGAGCAAACGCTGTTCAAAAACAAACAAATGATAGTTACATTTGTAAATGAAATCGAAACTCAGCAAAACCTATACCAGATAGGTATTTAACTTTAGGTAGCGTGTCATACATCGTTCGTCCAATATCTAGGCACTGTGATTATAACCTCAGTCGATAGTCAACTGACCTCTGAAGGATGTTAGCCAATAAGATAACTCAGCCGGTTGAGAACTCGTTGCTGCGATCTGTGCGTGCTCTGTAGGTTGCAGATTCGAATCCCGGCAAGGCCAACTCAGCCTTTCATCCTTTCAAGGTTGATAAAGGAGTTCCGACTTCGGTTTGGAGATAATTGTGATAAATATGTACTATGTACAGCGCTTTACCAAAGTGCTATATAAATAATCATTTGACCTTGAGATTAGATATATAATTTAGCATGGAGCCCTTGCCTCTCTGCACTGTTGTATCATAACATTGGCATACCATTAGGTAGTAATAGCTCCAGGAAATGAGGACTTTCATTAAAACATCAAAAGACAATTCTGCTATCGAAACTCAAAAACACAAAAAACAATTCATGTTTGCTTTACTATGCAATTGACATGGTTTTTGTGTTTACAACATTTAGCTATATACAGGTGTCATGCCCGCGCTGCTGGCACACGCATTGGCAACCATCATGGACTACTTGGTACTCATTTATCCTCCTAATACTCCTTGAAAACTCGTTTTCATGCCTTGGTCTTTTATTTCCATTTGCTCAACTTTGGTTCTTTCTTATTTTATTCAATTAACTACATTTACCATAATGCACCTGGCTACAGTCCTCAATTCCGGGCTATTCTCATTCATTGTTATTGGGACCACAATCCCCAGAAGCCCTAGCGGCCAGTGCTACTTCCACCTGCTCAGGACCAGAGAGGGAGGAGGCAGATTGTCTTCAGGTGTGCTGCTACAGGTGCTGTGAATTAGCCTGCCTCCGAACAGGGCAGAGCTGAATATAAGCAGCTGCCTGCAGGAGCACAGTGTCTTGCATCTTGAGATCTCCCCGCTCCCGTTTGCCTTGACCTGAAACTTTGTATGCTGTTCCTGTTGCTGCATTATCCTGTTTTGATCCAGTGCCCTTTCCGGGCTCCCTGCCCTGCAGCCTGCCTCACTCCGGCTGCCTACCGTCCTTGTCCTCTGGGCTCCCTGCTCTGCAGCCTGCTTCACTCCGGCTGCCTACAATCCTAGTCCTCTGCTGCCCGCCTTGCAGCCTGCCTCACTCCGGCTGCCTACAATCCTTGTCCTCTGGCCTCCCTGCCCTGCAGCCTGCCTCACTCCGGCTGCCTACCATCCTTGTCCTCTGGGCTCCCTGCCCTGCAGCCTGCTTCACTTCGGCTGCCTACCGCCCTTGTCCTCTGGGTTCACTACCGTGCAGCTTGCAACCTTCTGCTGTCTCCAAGCCCTTGTTCCCTGGGCTCCCTACCTTGCAGCCTGCACCTCTTCTCTGCCTACAGCCCTGCTCCTCTGGGTTCCCTACCTAGCAGCCCTATTCTTTTGGGCTCTCTGTCTGTCGCCAACTACTAATCTCTCTCTGTCCTGTTCTTCTGGACTCCCTGCCTTTCAGCCTACTACAGTCTTCCGCAGTCCAATAGAGTTTGCCTACACCCAGTGCCACTCTTGACTGCAGACCTGCTTCCTACTTTGCAGCCTTCTGTTTTCCTGACTGCTGCTCCTTGTTCTCTTCCTTGAGTCCCCTGTACTCCACCTTAGGTTATCTATTTCAGTCTAACTGCCTTTCCTTCATTTCCTTCTGCTAGATTGCTCATTGACTTCCTTTTCGCTGGATATTTCTGTTCTTGTCTTCTCATGTGTCTTATGTAATCCCTTTGTACAGAGCTTGCTTGTTGGTTTCCGGCAGGCAACCTCTGCCCCTTCCTTTGTCGCGTTTTCAGTGTTACAGACACCCGCTGCTGTTGTTCCCAGCCATGAGCATACAGCGTGGGCCTCTGTTATAGCAATCTGTGCAGAAGGCTGGGGTTTCCTAAGGTTCATGGAACACTCTTTCCCATTTCAGCATACACCCCAAGAGGGAATCCAGTTTGTTTGTACCTTTGTATCTTTTGCCCCTTTTGGCTCACAGCTACTTTTTCCTACTCTTCTTTCTTGTTCAACTTCCTGCTGTGTGTGCTTATCTGCTACCTTACCTCAGCACAGCCACCCAAACCCTACTTGGGTACCCTGTGCCACTCTTGACAGAGTGCCATTCCTGACAACAGGAGAGATCAACTGGCCAGAGCTTAGAGAAATAACGAAAGGTGTATTCTGTCACAATGCAGAAAGCTGCCACCTGGTAATGATTTTACAGTTTTTGCACACGTTGGCTGGATCTCACATACATTTTACTCTTGCAAAGGAGAAAAGTAATTTGTACTCTGTTAAAATCACATTTACTGTCAAAGTTTAAAAATAGGGAGGAAAAAACTCCCACCGCAACATTTTACCTGGAGCACTGCCACCACATACTGCATCTGGCTAGCTCGATAATATAATTCAAAATTTGGGATCCTCATCCCTCCCTTATTATAGAGTCTCTGTAGAGTACTTAGCGCAAATCTAGGTCTACTCCCCTGCCATAGGAATCTTCTGCATTCCTTTTCTAGTCTGGCAAAGAATGTTCAGGGTATATTGTAGGGGATGTTTCCGAAGCAATTTAGGAGTCTGGGCAATGCCATCATCTTTAACAATGATGCTCTTCCCATTACTGACAATGGCAATTTCCCCCAAAATGTCATTGAATTCTCAAGTCTTAACGCTTTTACAGTATTGTGTGTGTGAGCTCTTGCACAGGGGTGTGGCATATGTCCAGTCCCAGACATATGAAGGTGTCTTTTTCGCCACAGTAGTTATATTAGTGGTAGCTTTGCCTTGTTTCCTGAAGCAAGCATGGCGAGTGGGAATACACAGGATTTGCTCCTATTAATCGTAATTCCAGACAGTATGCCAAAGTTGTCCAGAACCTCCAGCATGTGCTGCAGATTCTCATCTGGGTCTCTATAGTAACATGTCATCTGCGTACATGGATACAATGTGACTCACTTCCTCTATCTTGATTCCTGCATCCTGATATTTTCGCCTAAGGAATGCAGCTATTGGTTCCATTGCTATTATGTCCAGCATCGCAGATAGCGGGCAGCCCTGTATGGTACCTTTGCCCAACTCCCAAATTTCTAAGAAAAGCCTGCCAGTTTTGACCCTGCACATGGGTTTAGTGTAGATCAATTTTATCCACTGCATATACTTTGGCCCGAAAGCCCAGTTTTTCCATTGTCACGTAGAGCCAGTTCCACTGGACTGAGTCAAACGCTTTTGTTGCGTCTGGTGAAGCAACGGCACAGACCTTGTCCCGTTCATGTGTACTAAAAAACAAAGAAACTCAGCCTCCCTGAAGATTGATGAAGTCATGAAAACGTGCGTTAGGAGGAGAAGCTAAAGACTGGTAACTGAGCGCCTGCCTTCACACCTTTAAACGTCTTTCTTTTATTGCTATACATTGAGCTCGCTGTTTCTGCACTTGGAAGGTGTAGTCTGGGTATGTAGCCAATTTAGCAGAGGTTTGTTGTATCGTCTCTCCCATCGTTGAAAATGCTAAGATCTTCTCTCTATCCGTATAATTTATTATTTTGGCTATAAGAGGCCTGGGAGGTGCCCTCGGTGGTGGTTTCCTGATTAAGGAGCTATGTGCGTGCTTGATCGTAAAACCTTGCTTGATGTTCCCTGGTCCCAGTTCTTGTAGTAGCAAATTCTAAACGTAATTGGTGTGGTCCATTCCTTCAGGCAGTCCAAGTATCCTGATATTATTTCGCCTAGCACGCCCTTCTGCGTCCTCGGCTGTCTTAGAGCAGTTTAACTTTTTTCTGAGGGAAACAATTACAGCACACAAAAGTAGCTTAAAAGCCATAAGAGTATGGCACTCCCATATATTTGTGCTACTTTCCTGGCCCCTTTGGCCTAAATGTAGGTTTGCTTTTCTGGATGTCTCGGGAGGATAGCTCACAGGCAACGTGCTTGCCTTGGAAGCATGACGACACGGAGCACCACAGGTTCGATCCCTTGGTCCGCGCTTAGAAACCTCTGGGTATTAAGCGCGTTATAAATAACCTATCATCATATAATATCATACCATACAAGCAGTTATTGTTTGGCGAGGTGTAGTACCACTGACAACATACAGATGTCCTCATAAGAAATCGATTTCTTACAAGGTCATGTGTGTGTTGTCAGTGGTATTGCACTTCTCCAATAAAATAAGTTGCAAGGACATCTGCAAGTTCTAGTTCATTGGATTGGTGCAGTACCACTGACAACATACAAGTGTCATTGTAGTAAATCACACTGAGACCAAAACTACAACATAGGAAAATTAAGACCAAAGGTGGCAATTATACGTACAGCCAACAGAGGTCACTCACCACTTGCGAGTCCCCCATTGTGCTGTCCCTCCTCCCTCCCTTTCACTAGTTCTTCTCCCTCTGGAACTGTTCCTTCTCCCTCCCTTGCGCTGTCGCTCCACCCCCTTGTGCTGTCCCTCCACCCCTCCTTGTATTGCCCCTCCTCCACCTTGCGTGGCCCGTCCTCCCATCCCTGGTGTGGTCCCTCCTCCCTGCCTTCCACGGTCCTTCCCTCCACCGCCTTGCGCGGTCCCTCCCTCCACCGCCTTGCTCGGTGCCTACCCCCCCTTGCGCTGTGCCTACTCCCCCTTGCACAGTGCCTAATCCCCCACCTTGCGCGGTACCTACTCCCCCCCCTTGCGCAGTACCTACTCCCCCCTTGTATTGCCCCTCCTCCACCTTGCGTGGCCCGTCCTCCCATCCCTGGCGTGGTCCCTCCTCCCTGCCTTCTGCGGTCCCTCCCTCCACCGCCTTGCGTGGTGCCTACTCACCCCTCCTTGCGCGGTGCCTACTCACCCCTTCTTTGCGCGGTGCCTACTCACCCCCCTTGCGCGGTGCCTACTGCCCCCCCTTGCGCGGTACAGACTCCCCCCTTGAGCGGTACAGACTCCCCCTGCCTTGCTCAGTACAGACTCCCCCCTTGCGCTGTGCCTACTCCCCCCCTTGCACTGTGCCTACTCCTCCCCCTTGTGCTGTGCCTACTCCCCATCCTCCCCCCCCTTGCACGGTCCCTCTGTCTCCTCCTCCTCCTCCCCTCCCCCTTTGCGCTGACCCTCCTCACCCCAATGCGCGGTCCCTCCTCAGCCCAATGCGCGGTCCCTCCTCAGCCCAATGCACGGTCCCTCCTCACCCCAATGCACGGTCCCTCCTCCCATCGCAATGTCCTCCCTCCTGCCCTTGCGATGTCACTCCTCCCCCTTCTGCTGTCCCACCACCCCATTGCGCTGCCCCTCCGCCCGCTTGTATTGCCCCCCTTCCCGGGTTGTGTGGTCCCTCCTCCACCTCCCATCCCTGGGGTGGCCCGTCCTCCCATCCCTGGCGTGGCCAGTCCTTCTCCAATCCCTGGCGTGGCCCGTCTTCCTCTCTTGTGCGGTCCCTCTCTCCCCCACCTTGTGCGGTCCCTCCCTCCCCCGCCTTGTGCGGTCCCTCCTCCCCCACCTTGTGCGGTGTTTACGCCCCCTCCCCCTTGTGCTGTGCCTACTCCCCATCCTCCCCCCTTGCACGGTCCCTCTGTCTCCTCTCCTCCCCCTTTGCGCTGTCCCTCCTCACCCCAATGCGCGGTCCCTCACCCCAATGCACGGTCCCTCCTCACCCCAATGCACGGTCCCTCCTCACCCCAATGCACGGTCCCTCCTCCCATCGCAATGTCCTCCCTCCTGCCCTTGCGATGTCACTCCTCCCCCCTTGTGCTGTCCCACCACCCCATTGCGCTGCCCTTCCACCCCGCTTGTATTGCCCCTCTTCCCAGGTTGTGTGGTCCCTCCTCCACCTCCCATCCCTGGGGTGGCCCGTCCTCCCATCCCTGGCGTGGCCAGTCCTCCCATCCCTGGCATGGCCAGTCCTCCTCCCATCCCTGGCGTGGCCTGTCCTCCTCCCATCCCTGGCGTGGCCCGTCCTCCTCCCATCCCTGGCGTGGCCCGTCCTCCTCCCATCCCTGGCGTGGCCCGTCCTCCTCACTTGTGCGGTCCCTCCCTCCCTCGCCTTGTGCGGTCCCTCCTCCCCCACCTTCTGCGGTGCCTACTCCCTATCCTCCCCAAATGCACAGTTCCTCTTCCTCCTCATCCCCCTCCTCCTCCTTTTCCTCCTCCCCTCCCCCTTTGCACGGTCCTTCCTCCCCCCAATGCGCGGTCCCGCCTCCCATCACAATGTCCTTCCTCCCCATTGAGAAGTCCTCCCTCCCGCCCTTGCGATGTCGCTCCTCCCCCTTGCGCTGTTGCTGCACCCACCCTTGCCCTGGCACCCCCCACACCCCTATTTGCACTGTTACTCCTTCCTTCAAATGTTGTACAATTCCCCTATGTACTGTGTGTGTTGCCATTTATTTTCTTACCCCACAGTGCTTCCCTCACCCCTCCCCCCCATGATGCCCTTCATTCCCGCCCATGCTGTCATTTCTTCCTCCCTATGCTGCTATCCTCATTCCTCATCTTCCATGCTAAATGTATAATACAATAAACTACAAACGACAAATCTATTGGCTTTCCCAATGCTTGTATTTTGGTAGACTGAACCAGGAATTCCCTCTAAGCTGTTCCATTGCAGTCTTTCGCCATGCTTCTATCACTGCAATGTTTGTTTGACGTCAGCACTCGAGTTAGCCGTGTGAAGCACAGCAGTCACAACACAGGCAAGAGATTAGAGGAAGATGAAGCTCAATGTCAACTAATTATCCTCCAATGTCAAGGAAATTAAGCGGACAGCTCCTGCCCTGTGGGTCGGTGCGAGCAAGAGGAGGACAGATTAGTCTGGACAGCTGATTAGCGAACGTTGCTGTCTGTCTGCTTCACCCATTAAGGCTATATCCGTTCAGAAAACGTGCATAAAAACGCGATTGCACCGCACAACATCGCGAGGCTTCTTTGAATGCAAAACCAGCTGCAAAGAAATCTTACTTTAATGTTCTAGAAATAACCGCTCCCTATGAATGTTCTACTTGCTCGCGTCTTCCCTCACCAAGGCCATCGGCAGTTTGTGCAGAGGGGAAGCTGAAGCTTATAAATGCAAAGGTTAACAGCCCTCTAAATGCCTTCTTACCTGGCATTGGCTGCTCTGAGGTCACAGAAATGTGTCAGTAAAGTTTTCACAACGTCATTGCAAACCACTTTGACGATGTCAATGTGATTCAGCCGCTGCCGCAGCTGTCTGGCCATCTCCCAGAAATCATCAGAGAGCAGGTGATACAGCCGCCCTTCATCCTTGCTGAGCTGCCCATACCAAGAGAGGATGTAGTCTCTGTAGCTGTAGTCGAACACTACGGAAACAACAAAGAAAACAAATGTCACGCAGGGTAGAATTCTGTGGATTCAATGCAATCAGCAACCTCACATACACATTGACAAGAATGCGGCAGTCATGAAAGCTGTGACATGGGCTATTCTACAGGTTTTGGAGCAAGGCACCACATGGATAACGTCCCCAATTGACTAATTTGATGAGGGCAACTACTCTTCATTAAACCCAAGCTCTCCAGCTACCCGAAAGGCAGAAACCGTAATGAATACGTAATGCTGCCTATTCGAATAGACCTACAACAACGAACACTACCCACCTCTTCCTCAGCAAGGACTCAAGGAGGCACCCGAGATCTGCTCAGTTTTACACAGCCTCCAGGAAACCACCACCAGATTAAATCATTCTAATAACCAGCCTTTCCCATCCACTAACGAGTTGATGACTTCATCAAGACCATCATCACCTCCTGCTTACACTCTATACCATATCCAGCTAAAACAGCAACCAAGCAACAGCACGGCCACTCATTTAGCAACCAACTGTATCCTCACCACTCTTAGATTTTCTATCATCCCACTTTGCTGCAGCCCCACACCTAAACATGCAGGTAGGATAAACCTTTCTAATACGCAATAGAGCATCAACTCTGGTGCACAAATGGAAACAGAAGCCCCCATGTGTCCCAAACCAACTTAACAAGAATCCCATGCAGCAGGAAACTGGATATCTGGGCCAATTAACACTCATGGATTCACACTTTACCTCTCCCACTGTCCCCCCCACCAAACATCCATCTCTCCCTTACAGAATCCAATACGAGGAGGTTCACTAAATGGCAAAACAGGCACTATGTAAAAACCAGTTATATTACATTCTGTTACTTGTTCGTGAAGCCAACCCGCTGTCCTTTCCCTCCATATTGCGCAGAATGGATAGTATCACAAAATATCAAGAGAATTGAAGACCTCAATTAGGTTTGTGGGAAAGAAAAAGTGGGAAAATCTCATCCCAAAATAGTGCCTACAAAACTCAGAAAATGTAAAAAAAAAGTAATACTGCAGCTTTCAAATTCTGGAAGGTCATATTGCCAGGTTAAACATGTCCATAGCATGCGCTCAATGGTCAGGGCATTCAACCAGGGCCCTAAGAGAAAGGACCCTCCCCCACATCCAGTGGGTGGGTGAGTCAGAAGGTGTCAGGCGAAACCCAAGCCATTCTGTCACTAAATTAAACATGTAGTTTACTTTGCTTACTTCATCTGCACTAGAGGGGGCTCTGTACTCTTAATCGGGGGCATTCCTGCCTACATTTGAAAATACAAAAATGTTTATCCCCATGTTGGGTGTGCCACTCCTTGCTTGATTTAATATGAAATAAGCTTTCTGTTCTTGTATGACAAGAAAGTAAATGCACTCACCCAATACCGATTATAAAAAATGCCTCTTATTGAGGTGGCAAAAGGGAGGCCAGATCAAATGCCCCGAGTAGAAATGCGTTTT
Source organism: Ambystoma mexicanum (assembly GCF_040938575.1). Taxonomy (NCBI): domain Eukaryota; kingdom Metazoa; phylum Chordata; class Amphibia; order Caudata; family Ambystomatidae; genus Ambystoma; species Ambystoma mexicanum. Next base: position 988,888,726 of record NC_090937.1, on the reverse strand, counting down.
GTCTGGACGACTTCCAAATGGCTGGCTATGACATGCAGTCATAGATACATGCATGTATAACAAGCCAAGAGCAGGCATTTTGTCTTATCCCAAACCACATGTACACAGAAGATAGTGTGCTGTGGTGGATTTAATAGCGTCAGCAGCAGTAGTAGAACGGTTTTTATAAACCTACACCACTAAACAAACCAGTTTTAAGGTGCCGAGATAAACGAAATAACAAAATGGTCCGAATAATAAATACACTACAGCATAACAGAGATCATAAAAAAGGCCAAAATATTAAAGTAGCCTTTGACAACTGGCTAAAGAGCTTTGGAAAATAAAGTGGAATAGAGAGATTGGTGATCCTTTTACTTCGAGTGGATGCAATATATGCCTCATAATAGGATTATAGAATGTTAAAGCAATCTTATCATATATATTAGTGGAAAAGATACAAAAAGGTTCAGATGAAACCAACAAAAAAGACAACAGCAAATACACACTAGAAATACTAAAGCTAGATGATAGTTACAATGCAGTTTACCGTTTATGCAACATTTTAAATATATTGCACATAAATCAAACATCAATCATGGTAACCTTAACTCACCCTTGTTTTGTCATTTTGTGATTTTTATAAAAAAAAATATTGGTAAAGAAAGTGAGGTATTTCTTGCTTTTGTATGTTGCATCAATTGTGTTAACGTTTCAATTACAAGTTATATTGGATGCAATAGGCTGGCTGCTTTATATGTTGTATTTATTGTGTTTAAAAATTATCATGTTTTAAATGAAAGCTATAGTATATTAATTTTATCATGTGTATTTTATTAGGTTTCACATTGTTTAATATGCAATATATCTACATTTATATTACAATTGTGTAATAAAATATTTGTTTAAAATGATGTAATGTATTTTGTGCGCAAACAACATTTTGATAGCATTTCATTTAAAATGTGTTTTTTACTATGTGTATGTTACTGGGTTTATATATATGTATTCAGGTTTTTGTTATTACATTGTATTTTTTGAAAGTTGTATAGTTACGTTTGTTTGCTTTTAGAATTTTTTATTTTGGTACTAAATAATCAGTTATGTGTAATATATTTCACATTTGGAATAAACAGTACATTGCAAACATAACATTTGTATTTCTGGTATTTGCTCCATTTAACTTTTTTTTCTTAGTTTAACCTTAACTTTGTTTGAATTTTTCTCAACTAAAAATATCGAACTTTAACACAAGTGTATTTACAATTCAATGTTTGACATTCACACTTCTCCCCTTATAACCATCCCTTACCTCAGAGTGTAGTAAGAAGCTACGTTTAAAGAGCCACATTTAATTTACCATATACGGTAGGCTACACATACTTCAATATCCAATCAAAGGTGCTTTTATTTGAAATTTAACATAGTTTCATCTGCTTAATTAATTACAATTACTTGCGCAACATGCCTCCGTTTATCATACAGAACTTTGACAGATTGGGGAAGCTTGTAAAAGAATACTACATTTTACTATTATTTACTATTGTTTACATTTATATTATTTTTTAATTTACTTTTCCCTTTATAAAATTGTTTCAAAGATATGTAACAGTTTCTGCATTCTAAAGGTTGCACCCCTCACAGTGAAGTTGCTGTTGCCTTAAAAAAAAAAATATGATATATGCATCTATTCAATTTCCAGCAGACTTTCATTTATGGTGAGTTCATCATTACATTCAAACGATAATGAATGATGTCGTACATATGCTATGTAGTGTCCACTATTTCTTGAGATTCCACTGTGGTAAATAATGCTTAATGTATTATATATAACTAGTGTACAGACCTGTGTACATGGGCCAAAGTGCAGGTTTTCCTTCGTAGGACCACTGTATATACCAAGCCTACAGCTCCCTCTAGCAGTGACAACAGGTGAAGCTATGCGAATTGGACCACTGTATATCCTAAGGCAACAGCTCTCTCTAGCGCAGCATTCTGTGCGTTCTGTAAAGCCTCTACCGCGCATGACAGCGTCGGAAAGAACTACATCTGGCCTTTTATTATTGTTCGATTTGTACCACAAATGGACAAGTGAGAATTGGTGTAATTGGTCATTAAAGTATTTACTTTTTACACTATGTGCTCTGTATCTTAGTAAAATAAGGTGCACATGTCTGTCATTGCATGATTAATTTGCTGATGACATCGTGTACAAGTGTCTTCTGTAATACTGTTAGTAAACAGTTCTTTAAACTGAATCTTTGGAGCATCTGAAATGTGAAGTACTACATTTTCGTCTCAGGAGGATAGCCCAGGGGCAACATGCTCACCTTGGAAGCAAGAAGACAGAGCAACACAGGTTCGATCCTTGGGTCAGCGCTTAGAAACCTCTGGGTTTTAAGCGCATTGTAAATAACCTATCAGATCATATATTGATATATTGGAGCTCTGATAAGCAGGTCTTTTTTTCAATGTATAATTTAAACAATTGTAGAAAGATTTTTCCAGTCACAAATAACAGGACAATGGGCAATAAAGATCTTGTTGTTTATAGTATGTAAAATAGGTTCGATTTAATTCTTGATCTGTTGCTTTAAGTACACAAATACAGATATGTGCCTGTGTTGTGTGTTACATTTTTTAATATTTGGTGTGGTGAGGTGATGCGAACACTGAAGCAATGAGCAGCTGAACTCCATTGCTCTGGCAATGAAATAGCGATCTGCTGGAAATCCTATGAAGACGAACCGTAAGGAAACCAAATCGAGTCCTTGGACACCCTGGACACTGGGGAGAACCTGGGTTGTGGCGCAAACCCTATGCAATGGCAAGAAACCGATCTCCGGGATGTTTTTGCCGAGCACCACGGATAACCAAGATGGCGCCTGTCTAACGCAAGTGCAGACTTTCATGCGGGCTGGCGCCTCAGAGGGAGTTGCCAGGGCCTGCAGGTTGCGGCGACAAGGATCATCCCCACTCCTATCGCCCACCCTGCAATGCTGGGAGAGGAGAAAAGGACTCCCTCGCTGAACCTCCAACTCCAGCCTTTGATCCGGCTGTGCTCTGCCGATCCCCCAAGGAGACTCGAAGTGTGACCCGGGGATCCAGATAGGCCCCGCTTGCGCCTATGGGAGTGGAGCGTGACTGCAGAAGCGACTTATGCATCCGTGGGTGGGGATGAAACGCCATGGGCTGCAGATGAGAGGTAGTGGGAGAGGTTTACAAGGTCATCATCTTTGCGGGAGGACCTTTTGGGCATAGCCCTCAGTTCGCTCAAAAACCCTACCCCCAACCAAGATACGATTGGTGGGCCTGCAGAGTGAGAGGATAAGTCCTCTTCATTGATCAGTGGGGGTGAGACCTGCACAGGCAGACCCTACACCTGCCCTGCACCTAAGAGAGGCACTGGCCAAGTAGAAATAGCGCAGGCGTATCTCGACACACAAGGCCCAATACCACAACTGAATAGCATCGACTACGGGAGCGAACACTTAAATCAACAATGCAGACCCCGGGAGCGCCCCCCTCAATAAACAGTACAAAATGGATAACTACACACAGAAGTCGATGCAAAAGAACACGGATCCCCATGCAATGAGCAATGAGGATAGAGGTGAAGCAAACAGCTGGGGCTTAGTGGTGATAGCGGCCCTGTACACCTCATTGGAGACCATGGTGGTTGAACTATAAGTAGATGTATCACTCCTGAGACAGGACCTACGCAACCTATCTGACTGCTTGGGATCGACAGAGAGTAAGATAAAAGAAGTGATATAAGAAGTGAAAGACCTACGGCAACAGGTATCTGAACTGCAGGGACACACACAACTGCTGGAGAGGCGAGCAGAAGATGCTGAAAGCCGCATTTTGAGAAATAATATAAGAATCATCGGACTTCCAGAGAACGTGGAAGGATAAGATCCAACGAACTATGTCAAAAACCTCTTCTTGCAGGCAGTTGCCCAAGAAAAACAGTCTCTCGGGCTTCACAGTGGAACCGGCACAAGGGGCACTGATAAGAAAACCTCCGCCTCCGAGCACCCTCGAGACCTATTATTGCAAAAATCCTTAACTATAAAGACAGAGAAACAATACCAAGATTCTCACGGCAGGGTGGAAAGATACCAAGAGATGGCGCGGCCCTTGTCACTTATCCTGATTACACCACATAGGTTCAGAAACATCGCCATTTCTTCTAAACTAAAATCAAAGACAACTACAAATGAAGTATGTCACACATTATGTACCGTAATTGTATTTCTCATGCTTGTATCTGCTTAATTCATATGCTTTGCATAGGCCGACATCTAGTGGTAGGCGAAGAGTTTTGCATAACTGGTTTTCCAACTTCGAAAAGGGACGTCGACTGGGCGTGTTTGTAATACTATCCCTAGTGTGACATGTATTATATCCATGATCCCTCACACGTCAAGGTCCCTCAGATTGTTTTGTTTCTGGCATGAGGGAGCATAGAGTGTATGCGCAGATAGAGGAAAATAAGAAGGTGTAAGATTTCTATATACCTTCAACTCCAAGAAGGGAGGAAAGGTTGACGCATGTGAATCTAAGCAGATAAAAGCATCAGAAATACAATTACGTTAAGTAATGTATGGCTTCTGAGGCTTGAGGATCTGCTTAGAATCACATGCTTTGCATAGACTGGCAAGCACTACCTGGCGAAGGTGGTGGGTTGTTAGAAGGCACAGCGGCAAAAAGATGTCTTAACACTGCTTGCCCCACCTCAGAGTTCCCTCTTGAATGTGTATCCTATCAGTAGTGCTGTGTGAAGGTGTAAATGGAACTTGAAGTAGCTGCCTTGCAAATGGTATTTAAAGGTACATTTGCTATGAATGCTAGAGTAGCTCCTGTGCCCAGAGTTGAGTGTGCTCTTGGAGTGAACGTAATGTTTTCTTGGACAGAGAAGAACACCTTTTGATGCATATGACAATCCATCTGGAAATAGCTGGTTTAGAGACAGGATCCCCTCCTCTTCCTGTGCCTATTGAAACAAAGAACTGATCTGTTTTCCTTAGAGGCTTTGTTTTGTTCAGATAGTAATTAACAGCTCTCCTAACGTCTAAAGTATGGAGACTTTCTCTGCTGAATTAGCTGGGTTTTGGAAGAAAGCTAGAATTCTATGGACTGGTTAACATGAAACTTTGAGATACATTTAGGAAATAAACGTGGGTGTATTCTTAGAACCACTTAGTCTTTATGAATAACAACAAACTGATCTTGAACTGAGAGAGCTTGCCGTTCACGGACCATTCTTATTGATGTTATTAATTAATTTATTTATATAGTGCGCCGAACCCAAGGGCAACTGGGTGCTGGTTTGTGGAAGTACATGCATGGATACAACTGCTGGATTGACGTCATTGTCGAGGAAGGATACATTCAGTAAGTACATACAAAAAAAGGTTTGTTATCATAACAGAACAGGTGTGTGTGAGTGTGTGAGAGAGAGAGAGAGAAAGAGAGAGGAGTTGGTGGTACCACAGCAGGTTTTATTGATCTTGTGTGAATAACCATTTTTTTATGGAAGGTCCAGGAGGAGGTTTCTAATCGGTTCCATGTGTTAATATCCCCGGAAAAATATCGCCATACAAAAATATTGCCATATTTTTGCGGCGATATTAAAGGCATAGAACCTGCGGGGGACACCCCTGCAACACTCACTCCCAAAAACCCAAAATATTATCCTCAATAAAAATATCGCCTGTGGCCATTCCTGAAGACCATATATACGGCAATATTTTTGTTGGGTATAATATTACGTGATACCTTCTGATCTTCGTGAGAGCAAAGGGGCATTCACGTATTTAGCAGCCACCACTGGGAAGCTGCGCCCCACTGCTTTCTGTAGCTTGAATATGGGGATAGTGAAAGTGCGAGTAGGCAGCGCATGCATGTCTTCTGGATTGTGATTGGGAATTTGCTTGACAACTATTTAAGGGCAGTGTTGGCCAAGCACTTGTGAGTCAGGGAGAGAGTTTTGAATACAATACGCTTGTGGACTGGGAGCCAGCAGACATTTCGTCTGGCAGCTGAGATGTGATTTTTCTTAGGGATGTTAAGGGTAGCTCTTAAAACATTATTTTGGATGACCTGTCATTTTTCTGATATTGTGTGTATTTGAGCATGCAAAGAGGGCATTGCAGTAGTCTATCCTCGATAGGATGAGGGCTCTGGCAATCGTGATGCAGCTATCTGAGCTTAGGAATGGTCTGCAAGCATTGATACGTTTAGAGATGTAAGCTGTGACAGAAGCGATAGAGTTGACCCGTCTGGTTAGGGAGAGGGAAGAGTCAAGATATACTCCGAGGGTTATTACTTCTTTTGAAACCGTAATAGTGTTCCCGTCAATGATGAAGGATTTGTAGTGTTTGCTCATTTTATTTAGCCGAGATTGCAAACCTATAAAGGAGGAGCTTGGTGTTCTCGTCATTTAGGCATAGCCCATGCTGTTCCATCCAGGATTGGATGGTTTTGTAAGTTTTGCTCAGTAGGTTGGAGCCAGTCTCTTAAGTGCCTGCAATAGGGAGGAGGATTTGGGTATCATCCCCATAGTTTGTGTAGGTGATACCCAAGTTGTCCAGGAGGTCAAAGAGGTTTGGTAAAGATGTTGTATAGTGTTGGGGAGACGCAGGGGCCTTTGGGTAGTCCACAGGTGGCTGCTGCTGAATGGGCAGCTGCTGTGGGGGAGAAGACCCTCATGGTGTGGTTGAGAGCTGGTTTACCGTTATCTTTTATCTCGTCCATTTTGATTTTAAGGTCCAATAGTGCAGATTCTGACGGAAGCTAGATTGACGTAGGCCCAGGAGGTTGTTGAGTTCCAGGTAACTTTGGATTTGCCGGTAGGCTGCACTATCCAGTATTTTTAGGAGTAAAGGTACGGTCATAATGGGGCGACAGTTGGTAGGTATGTTACGGTCAAGTGTGGGTTTCTTTAGGAGGCGGAGGACCCATGCATCTTTCAACTTTGTTGGTACGATTCCTATTGAGAAGGATAAGTTAATAAGTGTGGTGATCAAGGGGGCAAGCTCAGTTGCGCAGTCTTTAACAATCGAAGCGGGGCAGGTGTCAACTTGGCATCTGGGCGGCTTTGTTGACATCCAATACTGTGACTGGTGTGAACTCGAACAGGTATGTAGAGCTCTGTGGTGGCATTAGGGATTCTAATGGCATTTGAGTAGGTGTTAAATTGATTTTTTTTTTTTCGATTTTAGTTTGTAGTAAGGCAGTTTGGCTAGAAGAGCCTTCTGGATGTTTGTACACCAGCAAGAGTTTTTGAGGCAGTCGTCAGGGGTGGGGGCGGTAGATTTGAGTTCTCTTAAGAGGGTGAAGAGCTCTTTGGTGCCTGAGTTGGCATTAACTATCCTTTCATTGTAGGTTTTACTTTTGGTATGGAGAAGGCCTGTTGGTAGTTTTTTGGAGAGGCAGCAAAATCTTCTTTGCTGGCTGCTGTGGGAAATTTCTTCCAGGCGGTCTCAGCGGCTCTCTTAGAGGCACGCAATTCTTTGAGGTCACGTGTGTATCATGAGTTCCAGTGGGCTGTCGGTTTAGGTTTGCGCATGCTCAAGGAAGTTATCCTGTCGATTGCTGCTAGTAGCGTTTGGTTGTATACATCTACCATGTCAGTGGGGTAATTGCTGTAGAGTGCAGTGGTTGTTAGAAGTTGTAGTCGAGGTAGTCGGTTGGCAGCAGTGATGTTTCAGGTGTTTCTCGACGGGGCAGATGGTGCCCGATGGAGTCGGGGCTCATCCTTTAGGGTGTTGTTGTAGATGGTGTAGATAATGACATTGTGGTCTGACCAAGGACAAGGGGTGTTTGTGAGAATGTTGGTGTTGCAGTTAGTGTCTGCTAGCAAGTCAAGCACTCAACCTTTTACGTGGGTAGGGTTAGTGATGCGTTGGGTGAAATTAAGGATTCTAGGGAATTGGCAAGGGCAAGTGCATTTTCGTCAGAGGGGTAATTGAAACGTAGGTTCATATCAACCCATGAGGATGATTCTGGATGATGGCTTGGTGTTAATTGAGAGCAGTTGCACAATATCTTCCTCGAAGGAAAGCAGAGGGCCCGGTGGTCTATAGATAAGGTGGAGGGAGAGGGTCACTGTAGCCGTGTAGGCTATTTTAATGGACAGCAGTTGGGTTAAACATTTCTCTGATGGATAGTAGTTTTTTTGCTATGAAGGCTACTCCTCCTCCTCTGGTGCCTTGTCCATCTTTTCTGAAGATAGTATAGCTGTCTGGAATGGCTAGGGAAAGGGCTGGGCCCACAGCTGCATGGAGCCATGTTTCAGTGATGGCTATAAAATCAAGGTTGTTGGTGGTGACGAGGTCTGAGATGTCGATGGCGTGGGCAAGGAGGGATCCTGTGTTAATGAGTGCTCCTTTGAGGAGTGAAGGTGAGGCATCTGAATGAGCGTCATTAGTAATAGTTTATTGGTGGTATCTCGGTAGTAGTAGGGGTCAGAGGATCCAGTTTAACTTTGACCTTGGCGCGTGTCATGGTGGTGGGCATTACAGGGCATCTGGTATTCGGCATCACTAGGTTTGGAGCCAGTAGAGTATAGGCATGTGAGAGGGTGGTAGTTGGTTCTGGGTCAGTAGTGTTAGGCACGATAGGGTTGTCGTGTGCAGTGTTGTGGGCTACGGCGGCAGTAGACAACATTGTGTAATTGTCTATTTAATATAATTCTAGTAGCACATAGGGTAGTCGTGTTATCAATACAATTTGTTTTAACAGTTTAAGTAACAGGTCAGCAGGTTACAGCAGATACCAAGTTCACACATTTATACATCACATTTGTATTTCTTTTTTCACATTGTTTGCACGTTAAAAATCCACTTTATGTGTTACATCTTTATATGTTTTCCGATTGTTTTCCAATGAGGTAGTCTATAAATGGGCCCCATATGTCCCTGGGTGTACTAGTCACATGGACTGAACAGGTATCTCTCTCCTCTATCTCACTCACATAGGTCATCTTTCTCACCCATTCCTGGCAAGTTGGAGCCCTTCTGGATTTCCACTTCATTACTATACATTTTTTAGCTAATATACATCCCATATAAAACAGTCTATATTTATTAATGGATACCTTGCCTGTGTCCCCTAGCAGATATTTCAATGGTGAAAGGAGAGGGGGCACCCCCGTCATGTTGTATAGTATCTCTGCCACCTCCCGCCAGAACTGTATTATATTCTGAAAATTCCAGTACATGTGTATTTAGTTTGCCCCCTCATTTCCACATTTCATACACTCATCTAATGATACAGGAAAGAAATGCGGGATCCTTGCTGGTGTATAATGTCATTGGTTTAGTATTTTGAACTGTACATAGGCGAGCATTCAGGGAAACCTCCTTTGTCAGTGAGCAGTATCTTTGCCATTTAGTTTCATCAATGTCCATTGTTAAATATCTTTCCTATTTAATTCTCGCTTTGTTCTGTTGTGGCTGGTCTGTCTGTATTGTCTTGTATAATCTGGAGACTAGTCCCCTCGGTATCTCTTCTGCCATTATAATTTCCACGCACGTGCAGGCCTCAGGTTCCTGTGTGAATGATGACCATCTACGGCGCACTGCCGCCCTTATGCAATAATACTGCAATAGTTTGACAGGACTGTTCCCCAGCTTTTCCGTAAACTCCTCTCGGGTCACAAAAGTCCCTCCTGGAAACAGGTTATCCAATCTCATGTCCCCATCAGGGTCCCAAGCTTTCTGTATAGCTGGGTCATATGTTGGGGGAGACCTGGGCAATTCGATAATTTTATTTTACTATTGATTGTTGTGTCTATATTCAGGCGTTTATAAACCAGTTTCCATGCATTAACTGCTGTACGCTCTGGATCAAATACACATGAATCCTCTCTGTCTTCCAAGATTACTGCTCTAAGGTCCGTGGGGGCTGCTCCATATCGTTCCACTGCTAGGTGGGTTGGGGCAGGGGCCTGCGAATACCAATGACCTGCATATTGTGCCTGTGCCAGGTAAGATTCGTGATTATCCTCGTATAGTGTCTTTTGCCTGCGGGAGACTATCACACCCAGGTATTTAAGCTCAGTTGGGGCCCATTTGAATTCCAGCAAATCGTCAGGTGTGTTTGTTTTCTCGGTTGACAGGAATAGTTCAGATTTTCGTTATTCATTTTATATCCCGGGTGTGTTGTGAATGCAGCTACCTCTTCCATAATTGGTCTAAGATTTTCTTCGGGTTTCAGTAAATATAGCAGTTTGTCATCTGCATGTAGGTAGACTATTTGAGGGGCTCCTGCTATATGTATTCCTCTGTGTGCATGTCGCTCGCGCATTCTCCACTCCAGGGGTTCTATTGCGAGTGCGAATAATAAAGGGGAAAAAGGGCATCCTTGTCGAGTACCCAAATAGAAAATTCCATGAGAACTAATCTAAGGCCTTCTCAGCGTCCATCGACGGCGCTGCTGCCCTTGCTCTTGGATTAGTTTGTGAGATAATGCCAAATAGGAATTTTGCTAGCGCTTTGGCAAAGATCTTGGCACCCGTATTGATCAAGGATAGCAGGCGATAGAAGGCCATATCATTCGGTGGTCTTCTCGGTTTTGGTAACACTGTAATGACGGCCTCAGTCAATGATGGAGGGAGCACTCCGTTCTCGAGCGACTCTTTCCAAAACCTCAGGAGTCACGGGGACAGGATTTCCCTATATACTTTATATAATTAGATACCAAACCATCTGGGCCAGGGGCCTTGCCTGTAGCCAACGAGTTTATGGACTCTTCAATTTCTTTTATCTCAATCGGTCTGTTAATTTCCTCTCTTATTTTTGTCGAGAGAGCTTTAGGAGAGCCCTCGGCTAGATATTTTTCTATCTCTTCGCCTGTACACATGTCAGCATTGGCATATAGTGCTGTATAATATTTCCGGGACTCGTTTATTGCCTCAGCAGTCATTAACATCTTGCCCGAGATCCCTACAATTCCAGTGATAACTTGCACCCCTCTCTCGCCCCTTATCACTCCCGCCAGTAATTTCCCAGGTCGATCCCCTTCTCTGTACCTGCGGGCCAGGGTTGGCATAGCCATACATTTCACTTCTTGCTCTGCCAGTTCTCGGAATGTCCTCAGGTTTCCTTTGATAATCCCCAACAGAGCTTTATCCTTAGTCGTGCCATATTGATTCTCTAGATTTCCAAATTGTGCATGACCAGCGTTAATGTGTTTTATTCCTCCTTTCCCTCACCCCTCCTAACCCTAACGGTGAGTCTGTTCGCCGCTGTTTGAGAGTGGCACGACGTATACTCGATGTTTCTATCTACTATTTTGAATTCTTTAATCCACTCAAACATTCACGCCTTGGGTTACCAAGGTGAACATCTTGCCGAAATAATCTAGCTTTATGATGATCCAAAAAGGAATGTGTAACTCCATTCTCAATGCTTTTAAAATTGCAGGATACACCATATATAAAGAGGTGTTTACTCTTTGCCAATTGTTTTGATTCTGAAAACAACTTCCTTTGGGTGACAATCTATTTACTATGTGTCTATATGGATGCAGTGGTTTTCTTTATTATGAAAACCTAGCTACAAGCACAAAAGACAAGAACAAAAGAGCACAGTAAAGCCAAAGAGGCAACAACTTTTCTTTTATATGGTTGGCTGAGTTAATCAACCTTTCAAATTCATTACAAAATCCACATCATTACATTCGTAACAGTATTTCATCAGCATTTCATACATTAATACAGATCGTTTAAAACAAAATATATAGATATAGAGGCAACATCAAACAACAGGACGGGGCCAACGCACAGGGAGCGAGGCTGGACATTGTTCAGGAATGATGGTTGCAGTGTACCCAGTAATCTGGCTTTTAAACTCTTTCCTGAATTGGAAGAGAGATGGGGCTGGAAGCTCACTCTTGCAAACCTTTACTTTCAATACAATTAAGCAGGTATCACAAGCGTGTCACAGGGTTTGGTGAGGCCCGGCCCAAACATCTTGTAAGGCCTCCTTACTATTTTTTGCACTAGCCCAGTAGCAATGCAGCACCACCAACAGCAGATGCAAGAACTCTTGAGTTTATGTATGGAGTTTCGACTGCTTGTGAAAGAGAAAGCCACGTTCAAGCCAATAATCGAGTCGCAAGATACTAGCTGCATGGAAATGTAAAATACGACCATCATAGAAAACAAATGGAGGTAAACCCAAACCTCATTTTGGACTACTTGGGAACAACTGACAACATAACATGACTCCTCGATAAATATGCATCACATAAAAACCCACGTTTGCACGTTGTTCAAAGTGCATCAAGAAAATCACTCTGGAACAGACCTTTCTGGGAAAAAAAACAGTTAATCATGTTATATAAAACCTTCATCTAAGATACAATTTTATAAAAACATCAGAGCATAAACATGAATCTGCTAGATGCTTCCAATGGCACAAAAGACAATGCAATCATCCTAACAAGTACATACAACACCAACATACACAGAAATACAGAAATAAAACACCTAAATATCATATTCAAGTATCACTAGGTTTAGAGGTTATTGTAAACCAGACATTATTTTATTTTTTTTCAAAAATCTACGTGAATTAGAAGTCAGGTATCTACAAAAAAATCCACCCTTTTCAAAAACATATTTTTGACAATGTTGAGTTCTCAATTGCCAACTTAGGTTTCGGCGGTGGTGGCCCGATTATTTTTTGGCCTAGCCTTCATCAGAACACAGTGTTTCTTTACCAAAAGAAACAATTAATCAAAGGTAGATCTTAGGGACAAAAGGTGCCTGATGGAAATGCCCATTACCTCTGGTGTATTAGACATTACTTTTAGTTAAGAGGATACCCCATCAGTGTGCATCTTAGACGATGCAGCATGCTTTTTAAAATAAGGTGTACCTTACTGTGGCAGCAGTGTAGTTCCTATATAGTCTTTCCACCCATGAAAATGCGAAACTCGTGCGTAGCGTTAGCTCTCCATGACTACGCTAATCTGAGTCGCAAGACCAAAATCAGACACCATAAAATACCAATACTCAGTAATTCCATGGTGCAATAGGAATCAACTCTTTGTGTCTCCATTGCAATGTAGATTGCGGAAACCCTGTTTTCCACCAAATGCAGCCAGTAAAGATCTTTTGGAACTGGTTGGCTGGAATTTCTACAAAGGTAAAATGAGGACCAGTACTCCAATAGAGGTTTACTTGAGAGCCATGAGTAAGCAATCTCAGGTGTCAAGCATATCACAGTGCCCTTAATGTTTACTAACAGTGCCATGCAACCTTGTCATGGCTACAAATGCAACCTTCTTAAGAGGGAATAGACTCTCCTTTGCAAGATAAGTGGCCATTTCCATGTCATGCAACTTCCATTTTTTTTATCCCAATTATCATCTGCACCTCCTAATGTTTGCCTAAGAAGAGGCATATATGAGGGGAGGAAAGATGGCGCAGGGGCAACGCGTTTGTCTTGGAAACAATACACTGAGGCAAAACCCAGGCCCGAATCCCGATCCCACGCTTAGAAACCACTCACTGGTATTAAGCTTGTTATAAATTAACAATAAAATATAACAGATACATTACTCACCGTACTCCTATGTCTGATGCTAGTATCTGCTTAGATTCACATGCTATGCATAGGCCGATATCTAGGGGTAGCTGCAGAGTATTACAGTCTTTGTTTTCGAAACTTGGAAAGGGTCGTCGACAGGGCATTGCCAGTAATACTATCCCTAGTGTGACGTCTACCGCACCCATGGTCCTTCACGCGTCGAAGTCCCTCAGATTGTTTTGTTTCTGACATGAGGTAGCATGAAGTGTGGCATGATTACAGGTGTAATAAAGCAGATTTTAGCAGATGAAGCCAGAAAAACATCCATGCACCATCTACTCCACAGGGGAGGAAGGGTGGGCGCATGTGAATCTAAGCAGATACAAGCATCAGAAATACGATTACAGTGAGTAATGTATCCTTTCTGAGGCTTGTGGAATCTGTTTAGATCACATGCTATGCATAGATTAGCGAGCATTGTCTGGAGAAGGTGGTGGGTTGTGAGACGGTACAGCGGATGTTTTAGCACCGCTTGTCCCACCGGTCAATATGCTTTAGAATGTGTGTCAATGCAGTAGTGCTGAGTAAAAGTATGGATAGAGCTTTATGTAGCTGCTTTGCAAATGGCATCCAACAGAACGTTTGCAATAAAGGCCAAGGTAGCTCCTGTACGCCTGGTAGAGTGAGCTCTTGGTCTGAAAGGCAGAGTTTTATTTGATAGAGAGTAGCAGAGCTGTATGCATCTTACTATCCATCTGGAAAAGACGTCTTTTTAAAAACGTGGTCACCTTCACTGCCAGGTGCTATGGAGACAAACAGTTGGTCTGTTTTTCTTAGCGGTCTAGTCTTGTTTACATAGTAAAGGACTGCCCTCCTTACATCAAGTGTATGGAGTTTCATCTCAGCTGAGCTTGAAGGGCTTTGAAAGAAAGCTGTTAGTTCTATGGACTGGTTGACATGGATATGGATATGCACTTAGTGCAAACCTAGTGTGTGTTCGTAGTAACAACCTGTCTTTCTGGATAACGACGAAAGGGTTTTGCACGGACAAAGCTCGTAGTTCACTGACTCTTCTTATGGAGGTGATAGCCACCAGAAAAGCAGTCTTATACATAAGGTGTTTGAGGCTAGATTTATGCATAGGCTCAAAGGGGGTCCCATGAGTTTTGCAAGTACTACGTTTAGGTCCCACACCCTGGAGGCGGGTTTGAAATGTGAGGGTACAGTCTTTTTACTCCTTCCATGAATGCCTTAATGACCGGCATATTCCACCAGGACACCTTGCTTTGAGAAGTGGTGTACACGGATAGAACTGCCAGGTGCACCTTGATGAAGTTGAATACTAGGCCGGAGTCTAATAAGTGGAGCATGTAGTGGAGATTGTGTGATGGGGTACATTCAATCGGGTTTAAATTCTTTAACTGGCACCATATTACAAATCTTTTCCATTTGTTAAAATAACAGTGTCTGGGGTCTGGTTTGCGTGCCTCCTTGAGGATGTCCATACGCCTTTGAGGTAGTTTTAAAAAGGCCAAATACTATGACTTCAGGAGCCAAGCTGCCAAGTTCATAGACTGAGGTTGTGGGTGGTATGTTGTCTGCTTGTGCTGTGTGAGCATTTTGTAGGGGTACAGGAGTTCGATTGGATCGAACATCGCCAGTTTGTGCAGATGTGGAAACCAAGGTTGTCTTGCCCACATAGGAGCCACTAGGATTAGTGTCACTTGTTCCTGGTGCATTTTGTTCACCAGCCTGCTCAGTAATGGGGTCGGGGGAAAAGCGTAGGAAAATGTCCCTGACCAGTTCATCCACATGGCGTTCCCCTTGGAACTGTGTTGGGGAAACCTGGATGCGAAGTCTGGGCAATGGGTGTTTTGGCTTGTGGCGAACAAGTCTAAGGGGGGGGCTAATCTCACATGGAGAAGATATCTTCTAGGATATTTCTGTCGAGTTGCCACTCATGCTCTTCGGTAGAGGATCTCTGCTTAATGTGTCTGCCAGAGAATTGAGTTCCCCTGGAACATGTTGCGATGTTAGGAACTTGCCTCGCTTGAGTGCCCACTTCCACATTTCTTATGCTAACCTGGACAGACTTGGAGAGTGTGCCCCTCTGCTTGTTTCTGTAAAACATGGTAGTTGTGCTGTCTGTGTGGACCTGTACTTTCTGACCTGATAGGTGCATTTGGAAAGCTTACAGTGCTTGGAGCACTGCTAGCAGTTCCAGAAGGTTTATGTGGTTTTGGGCTGTGGTCTCTGTCCACAGGCCATGCGCTGTGTGGTGAAGGTAATGGGCTCCCCACCCGATGAGTGATGCGTCTGTTGTGACAACTGCTTGCACTGTAGGGCTGTGCAAATGTTTTCCCTTTAAAGTTTCTCCTTTGTCCACCAGCATGGTGCTTGAACTAGGGTTAGAAACCACTAGATTGTCCCACTGATAGCTTGCCTGAGACCACTATTTCACTAACCACTCCTGCATTGGACGCATGCGCAGCCGTGAGTGTGGAACAAGGTAAATGCATGAAGCCATCATCCCGAGCAAGCACATAGCGTACGGTTATTTGGCAACCGGCTAGATTCAGAGATATTTGCAGCAGTATGTTTTGTACTCTTTCGTTTGACAGAAAGACTAGACCCTTTTCTGTCTTTATGACAGCCCCTAGGAACTGTTTGGTCTTGCTTGGAACGAGACTCGATTTTTTCTCATTGATTGAGAATTGCAATTGGAACAGGAGATTGATTGTTCCCTGGGTATTTTGTTTGCACATTTGGGGGGATTCCCCTGTTATCAGCAAGTCATCCAGATATGGGTACACTACGATTGATTCTCAGCGTAGAGATGCTGCCACTACCGCTAGCAAGTACCTTGGTAAATACCCTTGGAGCGTAGGCTATGCCAAAGGGTAGCACCTTCAATTGGTAGTGCTGGTTTGCTATTTTGAAACACAAGAACCATCTGTGCACTGGGAACATTGAAATATGAAAGTATGAATCTTTCATTTCCAAGGTTGCCATGTAGTCACCCTGTTTTAGCAGTGGGATCACTTTTTGTAGCGTTGCCATGCAGAATGAATGTGGCTTGACATAGGTGTTTGCAAGGCACAGGTCTAGGACAGGTATTTTCTCGGCACAAGGAAGTACATTAAATAAATACCCTTGTTTACCTGGTTTGCCGGTACAATTTCTATGGCGTCCTTTAGAAGCAGCGCCTTCACCTCTTCCAACAGGATCCGTTGTTCTTCCTTTGAAGACTGCTTTTGTTTTGGCGGGTGGTTGGTTGGCGTTTGGATAAGTTCTATGCAATAACCCCCACCACGATGGAAAGTACCCTCTTGTCCGAAGTGATTCCCCCCCATTCGTGGGTAAAGTGTGAAATATGACCTCCTACTGGAGTGGCATGGGAGGGAGCCTGTAGCGGGTAGTCATTGCTTGTAGCCCCCTCTTGAGGAGGAGGATCTGCCCCTACTTCGAGACCTTCTTTTGCCTCTTTGAAAACCCTGTTGTGAGGACTACCCTTGTGATAAACCCCAGGACAAACCTTGGCCACCTTGATTGTAAATTGAGGTTCGTTGGGAGTTTTGTCCTCAAACAGCGAGAGTTAGAACTTCCTCTTTGCCCAAAGGATTTGTTGGTGAGCTGCCCTAGGGATTTGAGGGCAACATATTCCTCTTTCGCGCTCTTGAGAGCATCATCTACCGATTTGCCAAACAGAGCATTGGGTTCAATGGGCATGTTTAGGAGGGTTGCCTGGGTTTCTAGTTTGAAGCCTGATTGGTGTAGCCATGCATAGCGTTTAATCAGTGTGCCTTCTGCCACAATTATCCCTGCATTGTCCGCTGCATCCAAGTTGTTTTTGAGGATGCAGTTGGCTACTTCTTTCCGCTCTGCGGAGGCAAGTGAGAGCTGTGTTGTGTGGTGTTCTGGAACTGAGTCTATCTGTTGAGCTATTTTATCCCACTTGTAACGAATATAACTGGCTAATAATGTTGTGTTATTAGCGATCCTTGTTTGGTAGGCTGCCTAGGAAGCTACCTTCCTGCCCAGGGTGTGGATTTTTTACTCTCCTTGCCAGGAGGGGCTGGGGCTTCGGCAGAGGCTAGAGGGGTTCCCGTCCTCTTTCTTGTAATAGTAACTACTAAAGAGTTGGGCTTTAACTAATGTATAAGTTGTCTGAGGGGGCTGGTCTGAACATCTTCTCATTGCGTGGGTCGACTGCCCGTGTTAAATTGGGTGTAAGCAGAGAGGTTTGGGTGTGCCTCTGTACCGATTGTAACAGAGATACATTGGGTTGCTGATTTTCTATCCCCAAGGATGTCCTCCATGAAGTCTTTGTCGACTTGGGCTTCGTGTGTGTCTATTTTGAAGTGCTCTGCCACCTTTAGGAGCAGGTCATTATATTGTAACTGGTTGTCTCCCGGGGAGTCAGCCACCTATGGGTTGGAGTTATCTGGGCACTGGATGACTTATACGTCATCATCATCATTATAATACTGAAGTCCACCGTGTCCCCTTCGTCCTCTGGGTCTGTGTATGTGCCAGGGTCTTGTGAGCCTTGCGTGGCATGGTAATAGGTATCTTGCAATAGGTCATGAAGCAAGGGGGTAGCCTGCGTGATGTCTAGGTGGGCTCTTTTGCAGCGGGCTTAATGACAGCTGCCCTGCTCTGAGTGGGTGTTGTCCTGCTCTGTGGGGTTCCCTGAAGGTTTTGGAGGACCTCTAATAAAGGAGAACGGTCTCCTCATAACTTTATCAAATTGCTCTGTAGTCCACTGTGAGGACCTTGGTACTACAGAGGGAGTAGGAGTACGAGGTGTAAGTGGGGGGTCTGGGACAGGGGTTTTCTTACGGTGCATCGCACCTGAAAGACCTCCTTCAGAGGCAAATTAATCCTGGTTTTTCTACCTTGACCTTTTTATCATGGGACGTCAGACTTTTTTGATGTTTGGGCCTTTAACAGGGTTCAGGACCGTGCTTTTTGGTTAACTCAAAAAAAGAATTTCTATTTTTGGAAGCCTTCGACATGTCTTTCGACGCCCGGTCATCAGCGCCTGAGGCCTTTGTAGGTTTAGACGCAGTGTTGGAAACAGACTTTACTGTCCGTTTTGGGGGTCTGTCGTGTGGTGATCGCAACCGCGATGGCCCAGAGGACAGGGAAAGTTCGGACCTCCCCCTCGACGCAGCGTGTGGCTTATCGATCGGCGGTGTGGTCGACTTTCGCCCGTGGGTGGTGTGCTTGGTGTGATGAGACTTGGTAGTGCTTGAGCTGCCGGATTTCGTCCCCGTAGCAGAACCGTCGGCCTACCTGTTGGGGTTGGGGGCTCGCACGTGGGAATCCAATGGCTCCGAATCGCCCTCAGCGTCACTTAAGACGTCGATGCTGCAGTCGCTGGAGGCTCTCTCAACGTCCATGGCGGCCTCAGTCAGCATGGCGTGGTGGGCCCAGCATTTGGCCTTGCAGTCCTTCAGGGTTTTAGGCCTGAACAGTTTGCAACACTTGCACTGTCCCTCTGCGTGATCCCTGGGGAAACAAGGATTGCACACACAATTACAGGAAGGGCAACAATTAAAAGGTGTTTTCCATGATGTATGGGGATGGGAGTAAAGCGGAATATGCATTCTCTTAACAAGACTACAATATGAACACCCCTCCCCCGTGACCCCCTGCTCTCCCTACTGTGCAGGGCCGAGGCCCAGTGAGACCTTCAGAGGCCATAGACAAAGGATCGTCGAGAACGGTGGGAACTCCATGATATGTATCAGACTATGATGGTGGAAAAAAACTATCTGGGGGACCTCGACGCGTGAAGGACCATGGGTACAGTAGACGTCACACTATGGATAGTATTACTGGTACGCTCTGTCAACGTTCCTTTGAGTTTCGAAAACAAAAACTAATACTCTGCAGCCACCACTAGATGTCGGCCTATGCATAGCGTGTGATCTAAGCAGATTCCACAAGCCTCAGTCTTTGGACCCAAATATCCCCAAGACCTACTAAAGAAATCCCCAATTTGTAATGTTAAGCACCCTGAAGCTGCTGTCCTTTGGCAGATTGTTTAGGTGCTATATAAAACATCTATTTAATATTAAATGATACGGCTGTGGACCGAGCCTCTGGAAAAAACTGACTATATAGATAAGACTGGCCCCCTCCATCCTACAATTAATGAAGGACCTTGAGACCCTACTATTCAAAGAACATCTCGCCAATCGCTCCACTCAACACCACTTCTATTCACCCCTGGAACCACTTTCTCCACTGATCCAGTTATCCTTTCCAGCTTCTCTGCCTCTATTCCACCAAGCCTGTAAACCCTTAGATGTTTCACATATTTTCAGTGATCCATTCCTTCAGAACAGGGATTGCAATTCCAGTGGGAGCCGTAGCTCACCGACATGGTTGGAATCCTCCGACATGGTGTGGAGGGTTCACATTTCTAATATAAATAATAATAACTTTATACAAAACAAGCATCAGACGTGTGTATGGTTGGATGCACGCATGAGTGAATTCCACTCTCAGGTATAAAACCATGGAGAAAAGACATTTAAAACAACATTCTGTTCAATTAAATCTCTGCGCAGTGTGATTCGTGGGAGCTTGCCACTTCCCCCAGTGGGGAGCCCTTCTGTGAGGCTAGGGAGGTGAGGCAGCTACTCAATAGTCCCCCTAGAGGTTGTGGAAAGCAGGACCTCACAGGGAGAGACTCCCCTCATGGGGATAGGCAATCCAATGAAGGATGAAGAATCCAAGTGGTCCATACCCATATACCCTGAAGCTCTGCTTTTCGACTGCTCAGCATGCATCCTAACTGTTTTGAACACCACCTCATCCGTGCCCCCTTGTGACTGTCTTTTTTTAATATAATGGTTTTGTAACAGGGATAGGCACTCCTGTTCCATGAAGGAATTCCCTGAACCTTTTTCCCTTGGGACCAAGCCCTTGTCAGAAACACCTGAAAACACTACTGTCTGTTATGGCAAGACTTCTTCCGTCTTATCTATGAATCAATATGACCTAGACAAAGAAGAACCAAAGAGACCTGCAGAGTAATAACAGACTGTCTTGATGTTGTACTGAGAAGAGTTGGCATCAAGGAGGCCTAAAGATTACATCAACAATAACAAAGAAAGATTTGGACTTTACACTGGGGAGGATCCAGCCCTGTGAAATAAAGAAAGACTGAGAAAGGACTGGGAAGAAGAGAGAACAGCAGGCATGAAGCCAGCCCAGCGAGTTCAAACCTGGGAATGTGAAGCTGCAAGGACGCTGATCCTTAGTGGCGGGGACATTCAGGAACGGTCAGCGGAGCACAACATTGGAAGTCAAACTCCCGAACAACCATCGAGACAAAGAGAAACCAAAGGTGGTGTGACCTCGAGGAGGTGGACTGCGTGGTCCTTCAACTGCGCCAGAGCGTGTCGTTCAAGTCTCTGTCGACCCTCAAGGATGAAGCGTAAGGAAAGCATGACAAAACCAGGTGACGCTGAAGTTATTCCAGCCAGCCTAACACCCCAGGAAGAACCGGCGATGCAATCCCGACATATTACAGGTAACAGGAACAGCAGGAGACACGGTAGGTGTTTGGAGCAGCTCCAGAACCCAGAGAAACTCGGGAGTAAACATCCTTGTGACAGTAGTGATTCTCAGAGAACCAAAAATAGCCAGAGAACCAAGAGTCAAAAGAACCTCTGGAATCTCCCTAATCATAGTAGTGATATCTCAGGATTCAAGAGTGCAACAGGAAGAATCTCCCTCGTCACAGTGATAATGCCAAATTGGATTAAATAAGATATTAGACAAAAATAACTATTTGGAGGTAATCTTTAGAATGCCATAAGACTGGGAAGAATTACTGGAACTGTAAAGCAAGCTTTCAAAAGCCCTTAAGAAGAAGTAAAGAGACATTTAAGAACTATTGTTAAAGAATATTCCAAGACTGCTCTCTAGGCTGTAAAAGGTGGATCAGGTGAAGGAATCCATGTTCCTAACCATGCTTTCTTTGTTGAATCAGAAGCTAAAGCAAAGGATTACTGGAGAAGAGATAAAGAATGAGCCAGTTTACCAGGAGGAGGGAGTCATTCTCCTGATATTATATACAATTGGATGTTGAACCCTTTTTGTAGATTAGTGGTAGGGTAAAAGTAGGTTTTGGACAGAGGACAAATATTTTTCATTTGAGTAAACATCCCGATGATGAGCACCTGAGTTGTTCTTGATTTAGGCAGGGACAACCCTTTAGAGACAGGGAGAGGTCAGTTATTTGCTTCAAATCTTAATAAAGCTTTGTTGAAACATGTTACCCCTTTGTCCGACTCCTTACTCCACCTCACCACAGTGCCCTTCATTGAGGGGTCTTTGGAAGAAGCCCGATAGATTACACTAAAGGGGACTAAGGCACTTGGAATAGTGTTAAGGATGCATGCAAACACGAGAAGATATTTTGTTCATGCCCTGAAAAAGTATGCATGACACAATGGAAAACTTGCACGATTGTTCAAGCTTCAGATGATTCCAGGGAGTCTTCGATTGTCCAACAAACTCTCTGTTCCTTTTAAGCAGAAATACCTACAAGGCTCCAGTTAATGACGACAAGAAAGAAATGTTTGTTAACATGGGAACAAAATGACAACATTTTTCACAAAGTACATAAAGGTAAAATGTTATGCGCTTAATAAAAATGCATTTTGAAGATGCACACAAATTGAAAGATTACCGATTTATATTACGTACAGGAACAGCAAAGCCTTTTATTGTGTAAACACCTTAAAGCGCGGGGCCATATCTGTGTTCATTATTTAAAGTGCAATTGTTGAATTGCAAAATAATTATTTTATGATGGTGCATAAAAATAGTGCCTATTTGTTTTCTGCTATTTGCATAGGTCACCAGATAGTGATATGAAGTATATATCGCAATCTGCAGCATGCAGAAGCCACAATTGCTGCCAGAAAAGGTACAGGAAACATTTGATTTTATCAGGTGAAGTCCATTATTAAAACTCATATTCCTCAACTGTATCCAGCAGAAACCATTTTGTAAATGTCAACTGGAAGTTTACTCGCACAGCTGTCATGGAATCACTTGCAATATTCCAACCCTGCCATAATCAGCATCTGCTGTTTCAGGTTTTTTAATTGAAAGTAGAGTGGCCTGTTGGAAATTCCACTTTACTATTTCCAAATAGTTTCAACTGGATCCAGTTGCTGACGTATGGGCTTTTGTACATCCCCTGAAACACTTGGAAGACATTTTTAGTAGTGTTGTCCATCCTTGTGCACTGCACCACCATTCCAATGCCTGCCATCTGCACACAGCACCACTCTTTCCCTCACTATTCACTAACTCTCTTTCTCTCACTTTTCACTCTTCTTTCCCTAGCCCCCCCGTTCCCGCACTCCTCACCGTCCTACATTACCTCACTCCTCAAAGACCCTCTTTGCAATGCCTATCTAAAAGGCAAAAACAGCAGCTTTGCCAATACTTGTTTAGTTTTTCTGTCGCACTTCTTACGGTGGTCACGGTTTTGTGCACTCACAATTTTGACACAAGTGTATTTAGGTAGAGAGAGATGAAGAAGGAGATCTGCACAGGTTAACACAATTTTGGTAATGTGGGGAATTCAGCTCTACTGGTTCCAAATCATACATCTGTGCTTACAGTAGTTGGACACACACATGAATGGTTATAGTAAACAAATTTACCAAGACTCCCACCTAAATATTTATTATGCACTGGATAGATCTTTCATTTTTTAATCAGGGACCAGATGCAACATATCTTTCAGAGAACCGTACCTCAGGTAATTGCCCCACCCACCAAACTTTGCAGCGTTTCATTTTGTTTGATTTTCCCGTTCCAGAACCGGACTATATATAATAGCAAGGTTTACAATTGCTGGGATCTATTTAGTTCCTGGTATAGCCTACAAGATCCTGCTTGGCTTAACACCAATAGCTACCAGAAGGGACATTTGGCTCTAAAGTCAACTACTTTCATATACACAAACATACTTATGTAAAATTAACTATGTGTGTTTGGGAATGAGTATTACGGCACATCTAGAAGAGATTTTAAGCATCATGGGCCTCTATCCTGGACAAGAGTTACAGTTCACATCTGATAGGGGAGTTACATTTGCTGCATGCTATATAATAGCTCCTGGTTCCTCAAGGGTAGCTCCTACTTATTGGGTGATGCCGAATACCCAGAAGCTGCTTTTAGCTCCTGCTCTTAAAATCCAAATGTCAGTCCCTGTAGTAGGTTACAGAAACATGTTCGGCAAAACAAGGATGGCCCACTGTTAGAGGAGAAATCAGCACAACAGAGGATACAGATCTTATAAAGGAATGTAGTAACGAAGATGGATTATAGAATAAGAAATGCATCTGTTTTGTTCTACAAAGCGGAAAGTCAAATGTAAGGAAGGGAACAGACTGAAGTAGTAACCGGCGCAGGCATGGTTTCGACCTCACAGCCGATGAGGAGGGTCAGAACAGGGGATTTACAACATGGTAAAGCACCCACTCCGAGCCGCCTCAGAGGTGGAGGCTCCTATCTTACCCCTGTGTGGCAGACTCCTAACAACCAGACAGAATAAATGCAACCTTCTAGGGATAAAAGCTTGGCGCACCTTTTGCAAGAATAACGTTTTACTTCCAAAAAGAAAAGTACATGTCAGCAGATGCATTGAAACCCTACAGCCACGGAGTGCACGGTTTAGTTCAAAGCAGACCAGGCATTTTAAGGCACAACGACATCACTAGTGACAAAAACTGTTTATTATACCATCTCTTCATTATCATTGGTGGGGCCCCTATGTATATACAGTCGTCCCCTTACCGACCACCAGATGATTGGCCGCCGTTGCTTGTGTTGATCTTTTTCCTTGAGGACCTTGGCCTCAATAAGTTCACCCCCTAGCAACACAATTGGTTCATTAGATGAATAGACCCTTCTTTTCACATTTGGACCTCATTTGGACCACGTGATGTGCACCTAGAAATCTAGACATGAGCTCTGTGGATACTGTCGAAGTCAGGATAGCCCACAGAAATGCGAGCAGCTTCGTTCTATCCCAGATGCGCTGGCGCCCCACCATACCTCCCAGTCATTAACCTAAATTTGTTATGCTAAACCCGTGCACCTCGCGGTAAAAATCACAGTATGTTCCATCTGTCCTTCTCCCTTGGCGTCTTCCCCTTCCCTGGATTGTCTGTTACAGACACACTAATCAATCGACAGTTGAGGGATTTAGGAGTTTGGATAATGGGTCTCTGGTAGTTCAAACAAAGGCTGCGGGTTAGGGGACGTGGGTGCTCTAAATCTGGGATGCATGTTTTAGCAGCTTCAGACCTCTGCCCTGCTTCTCTTGAGATCATCCTTCAAAACCAGGCACAACCCCACCCGTGCTTCGCTGTGCATATTCCTTTCGGTTTAAATGGGCCTACAGTGTGAGCCAAGAGAGAGCTCTGTTCTTTATTGATAAAATAACCTTTTACGCTTTCGCCTAGGATGGGAGCAGGGATGGTGTGGATATTCTTGCCGAGGCCTACAGTGATTCGCTAGTAGCAAGTCCTAGCTGTGCAGAGCCTAACTAGCAAAATGGCAGTGGTTCATCATGCCTTTGCCACTTAAAAGGCCTAACATCTACAAACTCTACATTTCCAACAAGCTCTATTATTACTTCTATTCACCTCTACGCCAGCCACTGCAATCCATTAGCTATTTATTTCGTTTTGCATTTGTTACATGGAAAAAACCCTCAGGAATCCCAGTGCTGGTTACATTAGGGTATATTAGGAAAAAGAAAGAAGAAGCGGGGTGGGGTGAAGCAGTGGGGGGATGCAATAGTCTTAGGAAGAATACAGTCAGTTGAACAGCCACGTCTAGTTTCTGCGAAAGGGTTCAGTAGGCCTGTTCTTTTCTGAGTGCTGGTGGAAGATTGTTCCAAAGTATGGCCGCCATGACCGCAAATCTCTTTCCCCCTACTGAGAGGCGGTTGAAGTTGGGGGTCTTCAGGAGGTGAGACGATCTCAGAGGACGGGCAGGGGCGTATTTCTCTACGCATCGTGAGAGGTAAGTCGGGGCAGTGTTGGAGAAACATTGGTGGACCAGGGACAATATTTTGAATTTAATCCTTACCCGCATGGGCGACCAGTGTGTAGCGTTCATGGCTTCCGAGATATGGTCAGATTTGGAGAGGCCAGTGGCTGCTTGGAGGGCATTATTCTGGATCATCTGGAGTTAGTTCAGGTTGCGATCAGAGGTGCCAAGGGTTTTAACTTGCTTGAGCACTGGGATCAGTGTGCCGTCGATATTGATAGAGACGCAGTGTTAACAAAGTTGGTGATGGTGGGGGTGAGGGGGGAGGCACAAGCTGTAATTATTTTTGCTGGGACGTTATCCCCTTTGCAATTGGAAACTTTAAGCTTAGATATAGTATCCAGTACTAATTCTTGGGAGACCGGGGCAAAGTGGAAGAGCGTGTTAGAATTTACGTCAGAGGTGGTACAGGGATTGGTGATTATATTATTTTTATCTGCTAGTACGAGTCTTTTGATGGTTATTTTGTTTTGTAGCAATGTAATTTTGGCGGCTAGGGCATCTTGTATGGTGGTGCACCATTCTTTACTAGTTTCGGCCAGGGTCGTGGCTGGGGTGGGAATTCTCTAATTCTCTGAGGATAGAGAAGAGTTTTTTAAAATCCGAAGAGGCATTGCTGATGCGAGTGTTGAAGGCATTGTCTTTGTGGGCGATGATGGCTGTTTTATAAGTTTTGTTAGCCTCCTTGTATCCGTTGCCAGAGTCTGATGTAGGATGTTTAGTATGGGCGTGTTCTAGGGAGCGTTTGGTTCTTCTAAGTGAGGCTAACAGAAATGCGTCTTTTCATCAGCTTGACGTGTTTTGGTTGTTATTGGCGCTACTTCATCAAGAGTGAGGGTGAGGCATTTATGGTAGTAATCAGCAATGGTATTTGGGCTGTGTAAGCAGCCGCTGAAGTGATTAAATTCACTTGACGTGAGAGATTGAGGTTGGCATCCAGTTAGACACCAAGAGTGTTGGCAGCGGTAGAGGTGGTGATGCGTTTACCATCGATGATGAATTCAGTGTATGCTGGATCAATGTTGCAAAGTGTGGAGATTGAGCAGACAATGAGGATTTCACTCGTCGTTGAGACAGAGCAGGTGAGAAGCCATCAAATTTTAAATCACCTCATAAGCAACATTTATGGTTGCTGGGTCCTGGTCGTATGATCCGGAGAGGGGGATAAGAAGCTGGGTGTCGTCTGCGTAGTTTGCGTATGAAATGCCTAGTAGGTCAAGGTGATCGAAGAGGGGTTTTGTGTAAATGTTGTGCAGGGTGGGGAGAGGCAGGACCCTTGGGGGACTCCGCAAGTGACAGGAGTAGGTTCAGCGGAGAAGTCGTTGATGAAGACACGAGAGGCTTGGTCAGCTAGGAGGAGGCTGATGGAGAGAAGTTCCAATATGCACACTCTTATATTACTCTTAGTCTAAACCTCTTATGGGGGACCAGGGGCTGGGCCTGCATCCCCAACACCCCCCCTTTTAGTTAATCCAACCTTAACTAGCTCTGCTGCCATTCTCTGCGCTTCCTCATACCTCCAACTCCAAAGTTCCATCCTTTGGTACCCAAACCCTACACACATCTCTCAAACTTTCGCCAGCCTGGGCGTATTGTTCAGGAGTGAAGGTTCGATAAATACATCCTCCATCCCCAGATAGGTCTAGCCAAAGTTCAGTGTAGTTTCCGGGGTCTTGTAAGGGTGTGGTCAGAGTTCCCGGGAGATCAATGGCCTGTCAATCCTCACAAGCGGTCGTTTGGTGGGGTCATCTGTTTGGGCCTGCCCATCTTTTGTACCACGAAGAGGGCTATTTACCCAAATTGTAACCATCATCATTGCGCTATTCAGGAGTGTATTTACGCAACATCGAAAATCCATTTGGCACATGCAGAGCATCACCAACAGGAGCTCTACAATGGGGATCAGTATCTTCACCAGTGCTCCCATCCAGGATGGCGCCCATGAGAACATATTACCGAACCAATCGTCTGTGTCAATTCCACCTTGCATTTGCATGTTCGCCTTCAGTTTGGGGAGGGCCGCTATAATGTGCATCAGGGACCCATTTTTTGCATCATGTAGGGTTATGTAGGTACAGCAAGATAGTCTGATTTTCTTACCAACCTAATTGCCATCATTTCACCCTTGATCACATTTAGACCTTCCTCGGTATCATCGGCCAACTGGATGACTTCCCACCTCACCATTTGCAGCCATTTTGCATTTGTGGCTGCCTGCACTCCAGGTAGCAATATTGATGCGATGAACACTTTGGCTTTGTTGTACAGCTGATATTTGTCCAGGATTTCTTTTAGTAACTTGGAAGAGTCCTCAGACAAGTAGTTCGAACAC
Source organism: Ambystoma mexicanum (assembly GCF_040938575.1). Lineage (NCBI taxonomy): Eukaryota > Metazoa > Chordata > Amphibia > Caudata > Ambystomatidae > Ambystoma > Ambystoma mexicanum. The sequence continues at coordinate 988,860,766 of NC_090937.1, read as the reverse complement.
CTCTTCTGTCGTCTGAGTGAAAGTATATTTCTTATTGGTTGTGGGGGCCTGGGCGTGGGGTATCCGGGTTGCTTTGCACCAGTGTTTGGTGCTGCCCCAAGATGCGCCTCAGGAACCACAAGGATCGCTGCATGCAGCTTGGCCAACAAACATGTGCCTCTCCATGATGGTGGAAGTCCATAGGACTCTGACCGCTGTTATGTTTAGCAGCGTGTAGGAATAAAAACATTATTGTTTTTTGGGACCCGAGTACAGATATTGTTTAAAAATATAATGTGGTATGCTAGCAGAGTACATCTTTAATTAAATGAGTATATACTAGCAGTGAATAACGGGATGGGGAAGGAAAAATAAATCCTACCTATGTTCTCTCGAAGTTTTCATTAGAAAGCCTACATTTTGTATTACATACTATTTCGCACGTCACTTTGATCATTTTTTATTAATGGTATTAACATATTTTGTATGCGTTTAATAAAAATGTGTATTCAATAAAATATTTTATATTAAATTGTAAGGTTGAATTGAGTGTTGTAAGATGGTAGTCATTAAGATTGTAAGCCATATGAGATTGACATAATGACTTAAACTGGTTTGCTCTAAACTGAGATGCTCACGGTCATATGTTCGCAAGAAACAGTATAGTGGTGTTGGGATCTATGGTTTCGCTTCAGAGTATGATCCCAACTTCTATCATCACCCTGAGTCTCTTTTTGAGTTGTTATTGGGAGGTCCAAATACGCCTGCTGACTGCACACCCAGTGCATGTCCATGAGTGCTGCGTACCCTTTTTGAGATCTGGATATGCGAAGTCTTGTTACACTTGTTATTATTCCCTACAGGAACAGTTCCAACTCCTTGAAAGCACACCTGGTATTCTTCTTGCGCCTGCACCTTCACTGGAGCTTCTTTGGCTTCGTCCACGTTAGTATGGAGACGTGTTTTGTCCATATTTCTTGACACAGGTTGTTTATTTCCCATATGACCTCTTTATCAAACCCCACCAGGCCTCCAGCTGTGCAGCTAACAACTGTTCCCTCCCATCGGTAATATACAAACAGTAGACCATCCATCTTTATGAGCAGAAGCGGCCTACAATGCTGGCTTTTACGGTTCTCTGCACACTTCACTGTCATTATTCATCAACACGAGTCATATCCCATGCGCATGGAACAAGCTCTGCCCTCAGCATAGCGCTAGATGGACTAAGCACTGCGCATCCAATGCTGGCTTTTCTTGGGGTACCTCAATGTGTGGGGGGTGGGGTCAAGGAGCACACAAAGCAGCTCCCATTTGCCCTCTCCTTCCCCACTGAGCGCATATCGTTGTACCACATATTAATAAATACAGAATGGTACTCATCCTCCATTGCATCTAAACTAAGGTCGCTATATTCGTCGTATTTTCTTCTAGTGTCCATTTCTCTTTTACTTCTATGTAACCTTATAATGATACTACTTAACTGCAAATTGAGTAATTGCTGTTATATACATTACACAATTGTAAAAGGAGTGATACTACATAATTACTATTTTAAAAGTACTGTACATATATGATAGTGCGGGAAAGGAAAAACAGGTATTAGGAATACTCATGAAGTTGTTAACCAATAGCAAAGTTCGTGGGTGCATGAGTGCAGTTAACATTGGTTGTATCCATGAGGTGTATATGTTGTGCTACAAAATGAATGAAAACACCACAATTATTTGTCAGCCGGTATTGGTACTACGTTATAAGTGGTGGAGTGGTATGGGGTGCCCGTCGGACATCATTTAGGTTCACCCAATAGCGCAGCTCCTTTACCTTGACCGCAAATGGAGTTGCATACACGACCGTAAAGGGACCGTTATAAGTGGGCTCGCTCCACCTCCGTATACAGTTTCTAACATAGATGGAGTCTGCAGGTGATAGCTGAAAGGGTGGGGGTGAGCTTGCGTGCTCCGGGGCAGCGCTGGGGTCATCTTCTGCTCGTTGCGGTGCTATCTGGCGAGAGATAATTTTGATTGGGCACATACAAACTGATAAATACTGTTTCAATTCATCCCCCAGGATTGGCGGAGCCCTGTGAGCATCGGAGGGACTGTGCTGATACATGCTTGTGCATACATCGGAATGTCACTATTTTGTGGGGCGATAAGTGGTGATCCTTACAGGGCTGCATTCTCATACTAAACGGGACCAAGGGCAAACAATGGACCTAGTTTTTCCTGAGAGCAATACACAATTTGGAAGATTTTGCATTCAAGAGGTCATTGATCCATTCCGCTGTGCCGTTGGCCTGTGGGTGGTAAATTTAACGCATCTTATGCTTTATGCCCAATAGTCGTGTGTAAAGGATGAATCAGCCAAGGGATTAACGAAACGAAACAGCCTTTATTCAGGATATTGGAAGAAAAAAATTAATAATGACTCAGTTCTGAATTAGCCTTCTTCTTTCTGTAATAAGGATAAACCATAATAAAGTGACAGCTAGTCTTCATATGCCCAGAGCGTCTCAGGTACATCTCTCTCTCTCTCTCTCTCTCTCTCTCTCTCTCCTCCGATATTCTGCAAGAGATCAGGAAAGACACACACAGTCTGTCATTTGTTTCACCCTTATATAGGGGCTGGAGTTGGTTGGACCAATCAGGGAGGTTTTGTTCTGTTTTTCTATAAATATCCCCATAAGCCCCGCCCCCTTTCACTTTGAATGAAGTTTGCCATATTGCCTCGCCGGTCAAAGCCAGAAAAACTGGCGGGGGGGCCCTGCCTCTAAGCAAGCCGGTACAACTAAACCTCTGGCAGCGTGGTTTCTCAACAAGGAAGGTGAGTGACACGTACGTAAGGGGAACCGGGGAATGTTCACTGCCCCATTAGTGTCTGTTGTGTTTTCCTGCTGATTTGGGAGGGAAGCCGCGTGGTATGCAGCTGGAGGGGACAGGGGAGCGCGTACAGCACTGTTATCCTCAGCCGTGTAGTGTATTCTTGCTTGTTGGGAAAGGTATTTGAGGGATATGTGGTTAACAGGGGAGTGGCAACGCCAGGTCACTGTCGTTCGTGTCTCCTGGAATTTCGGCTCCATGTGACTCGCTGCCGTCACCCGCATGTTTATTGACCCCGGGAAGCGAGCGACATCGTTTTTCCCTCTCTCTGTGTTTCGCACTGAGCGGGCTCCCAGACTGTCTCCCTTCGTTACTGCGGTGCTCCGACTTCGGCAGCCCCTCCCCCTGCCCTTATTCCCTGCACTCCTCCATGATCAGTTCTCTCAGTTCACATCGTGTTATCGCTTTAAACAACTCATTAAAGAAGTGCGTGCCATTATCCGATCTTAAGGTTTCACACACACCCCATCGAGGAAATACCTCTCTCATCAAGAACTTGGCGGCCGATTTAGCATCTGGATGTGTACAAGGACCAGTCTCAATCCAAAGGGAGTTGGGGCATACCACCACAATAAGATACTGATACCTGTTGCACCGTTCTCCCATGTCAGCGTAGTTGATATGGAGCTCCCGTAACGGCCCAGTAGGGTGGGGCAGAGTTCCTCATATTGCCCCAAGTGTTTGCCCAGTATTATAGTGTTAGCACACAGTGCAGTTACAAATAAACACATACAGCATTTCTTGCAGGTCGGGGACAAAACAGTCCTCCTGAATGTCTTCAGCAGTATGTTGTTTGGATACATGAGAAGGATGGTGTAGTTGCTCAAATGTAACGACCACCAATTCATATGGCATAGCCACCTTTTTTGTAGTACTTTGCCTCCACAACCAGTCAGTAGGGGATTGTGCACACCCTCTCTCCTGCCACAACAATTTCTCCTCCTGGAGATCCCGCCCAAGTGACTCAATGATCTTGATGGTTGGCAACTGTATTCTTAATTCGTTCCCCTAATTCGAGGGGGGTTTCACTGGGGTTTAATCTAATGGCCATCAGTTTCTGGCGATAGAAGCTACAGGATTTGTCTACCCTTTTAAGAAGTCCCTCTTTTATGGATATAATGGTAGCTCCCTGGGCCAGGTTAAGTAGCTGCTAGGCGGTGTGTAGTTCGCCTTTCAGCAGGGGTCCCAAATAACATTCTTTTAGATTTTCCTCCCATCACAATAGTTCAGCTAATCGTTCGAAATTCAGAAAGAAATACCCTAGATCTTCACCCTCCTGATAAGGTTGCAGTATCCCTTGAGGTAGTAGGGGTGGGCCTGCAACTCGACTAATTTTAAAATCTCTTAAAGACAGGCTTCGGCCTCAATCTGATGGGCAGCCAGTTGGGCCATGATATTTTCAAGGTTGGCCATGTCTTCCGGGGGAGTAAGGGGTCCCTCTGTGACACTTTCTTAGTCAGGGAAAAAAAGGGTCTCAACTTCCTCAGAGAGGGTTTTAAAGTCGTCTGACTCCTCTGAACTTGATCACGATGGAGGGGAAGACCCGAGTAGGTTCGGGGAGAGGCAAATTCAGAGCGCTAGGTCTAATGAAGTTGTGTGCAGGTCTTATTTTAAAACTTTTCAATCCCATTGTTGGATATTATAGTGGGAGATCGGGAATCTAACAATTCCTAGGTCTTGCAAAAACAAAACTTGCTGCCCAATTAGGACTTGAAGCTGTCCCTCGAAGGCCTCCTTCGAGAGCCGACGTCACCGGATGTTGTATGTAGGACGCACAACGCCCGTAGCCTCAGTTGTAGTTTTTTCCCCAGAACGTGTGGCACCAATCTTCTGCAAGTATGACTACAGAAAGCCTTGCTTGACCTAAACGTCTTCCAGCGTATCCTACAAATAGCTGATTGTCCACTCTGACTAGGAACATCCGTGAGAGATAGGAGCTCAAAGCTCTCCTCGGATACAACCTATGGAGCCTCTCCTCTTCCTTACCTGGACACGGAGGAGGATAGAATGGCAGAAGAATTACCTTCTGGCTCAAATGAAATTCTGACACAACCTTAGAAAGAAAAGAAGGACGAACCCTAAGCACAACCCTGTCCTTATGGAGCACTGTGAAAGGTGACTTGGTGGCAGTGCCTGCAACTCACTCACTCTGCGAGCGGAAGTAACCGCAACTAAAAATACAGTCTTAAACGTCAACAGTCTCAAAAACAAGAATGTAAGGGTTCAGACGGAGCTCCCATTAGGAATTTTAGAACCAAGTTCAAATCCCATCCCGGCACCTGGAAAAGGGACGGTGGAAACACATTAGTTAGCCCTTTTTTAGAAACTGAGAAATAAAAGGAATTTTAAAATAAGAACACTCCTCAGACGAGCGCTTAAATATGGACAGAGCCGCCAGGTAACCCTTAATGGTACCCACTTCCAGGCCCTTGTGGGCTAATGAAAGCAAAAAAGACAGAACCACAGAAATTGAACATTGAAAAGGATCCACATTCTGTACCCTGTACCAGCCGCAGAACTTTCTCCAACGACAACGGTACAGGGATTTTGTTGCAGGCCTTCTGGCCGAAAGCAACACCTCCATCACGTCTTTGGGGAGGTCCCAATCCCTATACCTCAACCTTTCAGATACCAAGCATGAAGGCTGAGGGACTTGACCCCGGGATGGAGAACCCGACCCCCCTCCCATGAGAGCAGATCGTCTCGATAGGGAAGACGGCGTGGAGGGCAGATGGACATGTCTAGAAGGTCCGGGTACCATGCTCTCCTGGCCAATGCCGGATCAATGAGGATCATTCGGGAACCGAACCTCCGTAACCTCCGCAACACTTGCGGAATGACGGGGACTGGAGGAAGCGCGTACAGTAGTGGGAAGGACCACTCCACTATGAATGCGTCCCCTAAGGCTCCTCTTGGAGGAAATTCCCGCGAGCAGGATCGTTCACACTTCCGGTTGACACTGGTGGCGAAGAGATCCACTTATGGGGTCCCCCAAAGGGCAAAGATCTCCAAAAAGAACTTCCTGAGCCAGCTCCCACTCGTGAGAGACTATGCTCTGCCTGCTCAGAGCATCCTTCGCTGCTTTCTCGTCTCCGGCCAGATGAACTGCCGAGATCGAAATTTCCTTCTGGATGGCCGAGAACCAGAGCTGCATCACCTCTCTGCACAGTGGGAGTGACCCTGCCCCCCCTTTTTGTTGAGGTAGTGCATTGTCACTGTATTGTCCGTCATGATCAGGACATTTGTCCCCCGCACAGACGGCAGAAAAGCCTTCAGGGTTGGCCTGACACCCCGGAGCGCTAACAAATTGACGTGGTGTCTGGACTCCGACGGAGACCAACGACCGCTGACGGTAAACTCATTGGCATGAGCTCCCCATCCCGTGAGGGATGCGTCCGTCACGATCGTCACCTCCGGCCAGGGTAGCCAAAATGGCGCTCCCTTCATCAGATTGCCTTCATCGGCCCACCACAGAAGATCCTGGGCAACCAATGGCAGCACCTGAACGTGATACGACGTCCTGCCAGAGTACTGCGACCACTGCATCTTGAGAGCCCACTGCAGAGATCTCAGCTGCAGCCTGGCCTCTGGCACCAGTAGAATGCAGGATGCCATGAGGCCAAGCAACCTCAAGAACTCGAACGCCGGGAGACTCTGGGCACGTTGAAACTTGTCCACTATCTGCAGAAAATGACAAGCCCTCACCTGGGGAGGCAAACACTGTCCCAGGGATGTGTCGAGCACTGCTCCGATGTACTGGAGCCGCTGGGTAGGTGTCAAATGAGACTTCTTTAAGTTGAGGGAGAAGCCCAGCTTGTGAAGGGGGTGGCAGGTGACGGACAGATGATCCAGTGCTTGCTCGGGAGAGCGCACCCTGATCAACCAATCGTCCAGGTAGGGGTAGACGTGAATCCCCCCTTTCCTGAGATACGCTGCCACCACCACCATTAGCCTGGTGAAGACCCTTGGGGCGGAGGTCAATCCGAATGGCAGGACCCGAAACTGAAATTGCAAGTCGCCAACCGCGAACCTCAGGTACTTCCTGTGCTTGGGATGAATCGGTACATGAAAGTAAGCATTCTTGAGGTCGAGAGACACCAACCAATCCTGAAGTTGAAGGGCCTGGAGGACTTGAGAAAGAGTAACCATCTTGAAGTACTTCCTGAGAAGCTTGTTCAAAACACACAAGTCCATGATGGGTCTCAATCCCCAGTCTTATTTTGGGATAAAACAATATGGGGAATACCATCCCTTGTTCCTCTCCACTACAGGCAACAGTTCTATGGAGCCTTTCTCCAGCAGGGATAGGATTTCCTGCGCAAGGAGAGGATCCAGACTCTTCAAAGAGAGCTTCCCCGGTGTATTGTCGTGAGGCCTCTGCCAGAAAGGAAGACAGTAGCTGTGGGCTATGATCTCCAGAACCCACACATCTGAAGTAATGGCACGCCATTCTACCAGATGCTGCGCCAGCCTTCCCCCAACCGGCGAACGATGGGACATGGCCTCATGACTGAGCGGAAGCGGCTGCGGCAGTGCCTGAGGGCAAAGATGCAACTGCCCGAGTGGCTTTGGCACCTCGAGTACCTTGTTTTCCACCTCTGGTACTCCTACGTTGGCCCCTTTGACTGGCAGCTCCCCTCGATCTACCAAAGGAAGAGTAGTATCGAAAGGAACCTCCCCTCCATTGCTGTCCCCTAGGACGAAAAGGCAGAGGTTGACATACTGCAGCACTCAACGACTTTGCTGGAGCTTTGAAGGTCTGCAACCTCTCAAGGCTCTCGTCCGCCTTGCTGCCAAAAAGATGGACACCATCAAAGGGCATGTTGAGAAGCCGGGACTGTACATCAGGAGCAAACCCGACTTGCGCAACCACGCAAACCTGCGCATCACGGTGCTTGCCGCCATGGACCTGCTGACACAGTCTGCCACGTCCAGACTCGACTGAACGGATTCACACATGGCATCCTTGCTATCCTGAATGACGGCAAGAAAACCATCCCGTTCCTCCCCTTCGGGAATATGTTCAGCCGCCAAAGAGACACAATTCCACAGAGTGTGAGCGAATCTTGCCAAGGCACAAACAGAGTTGGCTGCCTTTAAAGCCATACCCCCAGATGAAAATACTTTCTTCGCCCAACCATCAAAGCGCTTGTCGTCCCTAGGGAGGGACGGTAGGGTACGCCGCCTGCTTCGCTGGGGCCGTAGCTGCCTGCACCACCAAACTCTCCGGAGTGGGGTACGTAGACAAGTAGCAGGGGTCGCCACTGGCTGGACGGTATTTTTTCGGTAGCGACTTATTCACTGCCGGGAGACTCTCCGGAGCAGTCCAAGCCGCCGCCACCCTTCTTTGTAAAGCCATATGAAATGGCAGCACCGGGTCAGTGGGTGGACCTTGGTCCAATATATCTGTCAGGTCATCCTGCAGAAAATCCACAGGTGGAGCAGACCACCCCAAGCACTCAGTCACCCTCGACATGAGAAGCCTGTACGAGGACTCAGCATGAGTACCAGGCACAGGCCTGCCAAACTCAACCTCCAGAGAGGTGTTCAGACCACTGGCGTCATGTAAGGACTGACGTAGGTCTTCCATCTGGCTGTGACCAGACAACAGGTCATCAGGAACCTCAGGAGGTACAAACTCCTCCTCATCTGACCATTCTTCCACCTCTGAAAAGTAATCCAAAGGCTGGAATAATCTCTGGATGAGGGTACAGAAAAAGACAAATACAGGCCTCACCGATTTACAGAGAGCCTTCCTCTGAGTTTCCACCGTCCTCCTTGGCACCTCCGGCAAATTCTCCTCAAAAAGCGTCGAGGGCGCTGATGGAATAGGCGTCAACGTCGAACGAGGCGCCGATGACGTCGACAACGGCTTCGAGGCCGGAGCCCCGAGCATGTCCTTCGACGGCATCGGCGCAGATGGCATTGACGACTTACTCGGAGCCTCGAGAGATTCCCTCGATGGACATGGCGCCGACGGCATTGTTGCCTTCTTAGAAGCCCTCACAGGCTCCGAGGGGATCGAGAACCGGGACCTGGACCTGGCACGGTTATGGCAATCAACCCTGTTAGTTTGGGACCTCGACGGCTCCCGATGTTCGCGCCGACCGCCCGAGCCCGAAGGCGTGCTAGCGGTGGCCCTAGCTCGTTCCTTGCCGGCTTCTCTCGAAGGCGCGGACGGAACGGTGCCCTGCGATTCGAAAATCGCCATCATCTCCTTGCGGAATGCGTCCCATTCCCCAGCGATGAATGCTTGTTGGGACAAGCTACCTGCCGTCTGGCGGAATCCTCTGACGATGACGGGGAAGGCGACCGGTGACGGCGCTTCCGAGTGTGCCTAGAAGAGGCAGAGGAATGGAGGGACCCACTCCGAGAACGAAACCCCCTGGACTTATGCCGACGTGGAGAGTCGGCCCTCAAATCGTCGGTCGAAACCCCAGCGGATTTTGACTTAGAGGGTTTGGAAACCCTACCTACAAACAACAACTTCTTCCGCTCCCGCAAGGCCTTCGACGCCAATGACTGGCATTCATCGCAGTCGTCGGTGGCGTGGCTCTTGCCGAGGCACCAGAGGCAGACGTTGTGCGGGCCCGTAAGGGACATTTTGGAACCGCAGTCTCGACACTTCTTGAAGCCCGACTTCGGGGTAGAAGACGACGAAGATATATTCTCAATACAAAGTTAGAAGAACCGATTCAAAGGAGAAGAACCGAGGCGCCGAGATTCCGAAGTGAACACGTTTGCGGATAAAACGGAACTGAGGCTACGGGCGTTGTGCGTCCTACATATAACATCCAGTGACGTCAGCTCTCGACAGAGGCCCTCGAGGGACAGCGTATCGATGCAGGACACGGTCGCCGAAAAATGTTCCAAAGCAGCACAGCTGTGGACATTTCTGTCAGAGATGTGGAATACGTCGGAGGACACAATACCCTCGAAAGAAGTGTTCACAAAAGTGATATGTCGGGATGTTCAGGCCGTTGGCCTCCTTTCCCACGTTTTCAGCACGGGACAAAGCGGTTCACTCGAGCATTGCACAAAGTCTGGGTTCTTTAGCACGAGGATACAGTTCACTCATTAGAATCAGGGCCTTCTGCGCCCATATCTCTTTACCTATCAAAGTCTCTTCATGCAGAGGGCCTGATACGACAAAACAAATTAAAAGTTATTTTCATCTTACAAATACTCAATTCGGCTGATTCACCATTCATCCCAGATACCCCTCAGCCGGGCACAGATCCCTTTAATACAACGATCGTCACTTGGCTTGACCCGTTTCAGGGCCACTTCGATTTCACAATTCCTTCTTACATTTGTCATCTTTAAGTTGGATACCTAACGGACACCTTTGAATAAGCACCCACGTGGTGCCGGACCACTCTGTTTACGGTATCTGTCTTGGGTTCAAACGTTCAGTGAATCATCTGCTGTTTAATTATATTAACGTCACTTGTTACATACACTTCACACACTATTCTCTTCAGTTTTCTCTATACAAAGTTGCTGCTTGCAACCTTGGCTTTAACACAGACCGGTCTGGTATCCGTCTCCCCAACTCACTGGCTGTGCTGACTTTACTGGTGCTGCTTTGTTTTAGGAGCCAAGGACAGTACATTGGCGATAAATTATCGTTCCCGCCTTGGCTATCGACACGGGAGAGCCCTGGGTACCTCCGACACACAATGGCGATTTCTTCAGCTTTGATTCCAGGTCTTACTTTCATGAGCCTTCGAAATAAGAAACGTAACAGTCTTTCTCTGAAAAAGTCAAGGGCACTTCCCTCTTTGGTTTTGTCATCTTTCTACTTTTATTAAACTGCCATCTTGGAACTGCTGCTTCCTTGTGCGTTTTGCCTTGCTCAGAGTGTGCTTTCGTGCTCCGCCTTTTATCCGTGTGGGGAAGTGCGATGGGAGTCAGGTGTGTGTAATAATCAGTAATTGCCTGACCTTGCCTGACCATTGTTTGGGAACATGTCAGTTATATGGCTTGGGTGCTAGTCCGTTTTCTTTCACAGTGAGCTGTCCGTGAGAAAGTGTTTCTGGAAGAAAAGCGGGAGGGGTTGAGTTCCTAAGTATCCTTCCTGGTTGGATGGGGAAAAGGTGTTACAGTAAAGGGGATACCGTGTCTCGCTGTCCAGTGTCCCACTTCCACTCCCCGAAGACCCCTTTGACTTTACTTTAAATTATTTATAAGGCGCATCCAAAGTGGCCCTGGGGCATACGGGTGCCGAATGAGACTGGAAGAGAGAATAACTGTTGTATGGCATTGGACCAGGCTAGCCAGCCAGCAAGCAAGATTTATCTGAACAAGTGCGTTTTAAGGTGCTTCTTAAAACACTCCAATGAGGAACAGCTTAATTCTAGAGGTAAAGCATTCCAATGGGAGTGGTCAGCCACCCCTCATCCAGGTGATCCTCCCACACTGGTCTACCTCCAGGAACCTGAGCCAAAAGCGATGGCCATGTCCTGGCCACCTGGATGACAGATCCCCAGGGACTAGCGGGTGAGACACCTTCAGGTTTTTCACAAAACATTGAGTGCTCCTTCAACAAGCACACTCCTGGGCTAGCTTTCACTGTCAAAGGGAAACCTGGTTTCACGGCACAGGTTTGTTCTGAGGATCTGAATTTCAGAGATGATCTAAGGCTGAGGATGGAGACGGGAAGGTGTGAATGTGAGGGCATGATCGTGTTGGTCAAATGGAGTCATAAGTGCATAGTGGAAGTCAGAGAAAGCACAGCCAACGGAAGAGGCATGAATAGAGGAAAGAGACAGGGTCCTCACATCATCAAGGTAAGGGGCAAGCAAGTCCTGCCTGAATTTCATCTTGGTCACTAAAGAGTGGAGATGAGGAGTTGAATGTGGAAGAGCGAGATGTTAAAGTCAACAATGGAGAGAGGGGTCAATGGAGAGGTCAGAAGAGGAGAACCAAGTAGAGAAAAAGAGGAGATCAAGAGAGTTCCCACCAAAGTGGGTAGGCTGTTCATGGAGGGAGTGGCGGAAGTGGTCAGATAGGAGGGAGTTCAAGGCAGGTGACTGCATAGGGACTGAGGAGGTCCCCCAACATGGCAATGGGGATGTTAGTAAAAAGTGACTGAAGCATAAGTGTCAGATATGGGAAGAAAGAGTTGTGTGGACCATTATGCGGAAAGCAAACATGAGTATGCTCTTATATGAGAATACTTGGTGCACCAAACTGGGAAAAGTGTTGGTACGGCCCGGCGTGAAAATGGTTTTTACACTGGCTTATATTGTGAGGAAAGGCAGCAAATATATTGTGAGGAAAGGCATTGGAAAATGATCCTGTGCACTGCTGGTGACTTGCATCTGTTTTTTCTTATCAGTTAATCTACAAAACCAATTGCAAACTGTGTAACTTTCTACCCAATTTTTCACAAAAACATTACTGTGAAATGCAACATTTGAACCTATTATTTTATAAATTTTGTCAGGGGAGAACCAATCCCAACCGCTCTTGGTTGGTTTGGGTTCCCTCGATATGCTCGCTCACTCCTGCATATATGTGGGAAACCTGAACGCCCCTCCAGTTAAAAACGTCACCAGACACCATTGATAAAGGCACAAGTTAGTCCCACCAAACAGGAATGATGTGAACTAAACATGGGAAATGAAACCCACGTAACATTATTTATCAAGAATATGTTCATAGCGGGATGATCCCTCCGGAAACATGTGTTAGGATGTGAACCAAAGAATAAGCAGGAAAATGCGGATCCAAAGAAGCATACACAAATCTAAAGCAAACATGTGACCATCGACCGAAATAAAGGCTGGCGGGAAGGCACGTGGCTGTAGCTTGTAAGAAGCACATCATAAACTCGTGGGGAATAAATCCATCGTTATGCAAGCTCGAAGAGCGGTTTGTGTTCATTTGTCTGCAAGCAATACAGAAAATGTGAACGCTACCAGACATCAATAGTTGTTTATCACAGCCAGCCAACAGCTTTCACATTCTCCAATTTAATTAGACATCCTTGTTGCTGCATTTGCCCACGAGGGACGACCGCGTGTCGACTCCACGAGGACTAAAAATAAAAGCAAACGGCAATATTTAAAATTTGAATGAGGCCAACAACGACAGTTTTGTCTGTGATATGCAGGGGAGGAATTGTACTGGAACAAGATGGAGCTGTGGCCCGGCAAAAAACGGCCTTGCCAGAGCACCATTCCGTGCAGACTCGCGAGGCCCAAACCCTCGCATGTTGAGAAGCTCTGCCCAGAAAACGGCTGCGAGTCTCGCTTTGTCTCTGACACGGTGGTCAGGAAACTGTCGCGAGACGCAGTTAGGGGCAGAGAGCGCCCTCAACTGGGGGGGTTATGGCGCTCGTTGCCTATCGCAGCTCAGCTGCGCGCATATAGACACGGCCTGATTCATGGAATGTTTTCCTATGGGATTGCGCCATTATAAAACACTTCCATGAATCAGGCCCTGTAGTGTTTCTTTGTGTGCAGCTAAGCTGCTATATGTAACGACTTCACAGACTACAAAGAGAGTTGTCCTTTGCTCAACAGCCCAAACTAAACAACGAAACCGTACGAATCTGTATATATGTCTCATGCCTTGCACACATTTTACTGTCAGTGGGCCTATTCTGACAGAGGAAATGAGCACTGTACCAAGTGTGCATTGCATGCTCAAAAGGAATTAACGTTTGAATTATTAGTGCAGACATGTTTGATATTGGTGGTGATTATTATGTTCCCAAAATACACCGTTTTTGTGCAAAGCAGCCAGCATCCTATATTCAAGGCAGGTACACACATCATTCGACACTTAGTTCCGCCCCTCAGTCCCGCTCACACCACTGAAAATCTGCCACCACAGCGCATGAAGGAGGGAAGGGGGTTTGTGTGGTACTTCCCCCAGTAAGTGTTGTCCATTTCCAGTACTGGTGATTGTTGTAAGTCTCTGGTTCTGTCCGGGGTGCCCGTGAACCCCCTTCCCGCCTACAGAGCCACATGCACACAGGTGTAGTCTGTTCAGGCTCCCCGGCTGCACCACACTCCTCCTTTTTCTTAACAAAAACAACTAACAAAGGATTGCTACCTATTAAACATCAAAGTACACTGCACACAAAGGGCCTCATCACGACTTCGGCGGTAACCCTTAAATCCGGCAGTAGCGTTATTACCGCCAGATTTAAGGGTCTGCCGAATCAGGGCTTCGGTGGATTTCGCCCCAGCTATGAGCTGGGGGGAAATCCGCTGAAAATTCACGCTATTACCGCCGGCGGGAAATCCGCCGGAGGTATTAGCGTGAAGATTCCCCATTGAGCCCAATGGGGAATGGGGCATTCCCGAATGGGCTCAGTGGGGAATGGGGACTTACATTACCGCCGAACTCGTTCGGTGGTAGGGCTAATACCGCCCGCGCTAATAGCGTTACCATTACCGCCCAAGTTGTGATGAGGCCCAAAATGACAAACCCCTTTAATTACACCCACCCTAGTCCCACACATCAATCAATTGCTATCCACAGAGTGTTCCCTCCACTTCAGGGGTCCAAAACATGGTCATTGAGGTGGGCAGGCTTTCCCCCTCCCAGCCCAGTCCTTAGGGCATACCTGCGGCCCGCCTCGAGGATCGGGCCCTCCTCACTTGAGCTCTCCCGAACCAGAGAGCCTAGCGGAAGAACCAGGTCACGCCCTCTTCCGGTACATCAGTCCTGTCCCTTCTCTGCACCGCTTCCTGGCTGGCTTCTCCCAGCCTCTTGAAGAAACTGGCATTGCGAGTCACAGAAGCAGTCCCGTCAGATGCCGTCACCATTGATCCATGCACTGTCACCACATCCAAGGGACCCGGCTAATAGGTCAATGACAGCTTTCCTTGAGGGTGGTGGTTCCTCACCATCACCTGGGACTAAGTGCTGGAGGCGGAGCCCTCTTCAGATTTTTTCCTGCTCAGTCCTTCCTTTCCTCTCCCTTTCCACCTGCTCATCGTTGATGACTGCGGGCTCACGCTCGCCCACTTCCGGTAAGAGGCCCCTCGTACATCGTCTGAACATTGCCTCAGCTGGCACCACCCTGGTAGATGTATGGGGGGTGGCATATTATTCGCGCAGAAATCTGTACAGGGCCCTCTGCAGACTCTGACCCTGTCCTTGAGCAATACGGAACACCAAGTTTAATGTCCTCATCAAGCGCTCTGCATCGCCATTCGCCCTGGGCCATAACGGCGTGATCTTCCGGCGGTGGACTCCGTACTGTTCCATCATTTGGGCAAAACTCTCCACCTGGAAATGCGCTCCATTATCTGAGCACAGCACCTTGGGCAGTTCGTGAGTGGCGAAGACCGTCTCAACAGCAACCACCACGTTCTCAAACGCCACCGACTCGACAAAACTCCACCTCAGGGTACCTCATCAACAATCACAAGAAAGTGGGTATCCCTACCTGCAGAGCCGAAATCTGCATGGACTACTCCTATGGCCTGGTGCCTCATGGCATTGTCTCTATGATGGGCTCCTTCTCAGCTGGCGACGCCGTCTGGCACCACACGCAGGCCGCTATGAATTCCTCAACCCGCCTCTGTCACGACTATCTGCGTTAATCCTAATGCGATGCCTAACCCCAACATGGCGGCTCCTGCAGTCCACTGCAGTATGTGCAGCAGTCTAGTCGCCGTGCCCCTGAATGCCTTGCAACGTTTCCAGGCCGACGCGCCGACAGTTTATCTGCCTACTTCTCCCAGACAAGGACGCGTTGCTACTCTCCAAGGTTCTTGCGAACGCTACGTGTGTCTGTGCCAGGGAATCCTGTTCTCTTTCTACTCAGACTTACCTTTGGGGCATATATTCTTATTGCCACTTTTTTATTGGAACTAACTGATCTTTGTTGTTGTTTATGTGTGTTTACATTAGGACGCTTCGTTGCCTTCCCGTTCTGGGGTTCTTTCAGAGCCGCCCAAGCCACTCGCCTTGGGAAAATTTGTTTCCAACATCCGCCTTCGACCGGTGTGGGTTCCTAGGGTTTCCTTTGGTAGGCATCCTTTTCTCCTAAGACATTTATAAGAATTTTTGGTTTCTTGTCCTGCGGACTTATAGTTTGTTTTCGTCTTCCAGACGCAACACCCTGTACTCTCATCCCTTCTGAACCTCAGTCACTCATCAAGCTAGAAGGGGTCTCTGTTTATTCAGGGTAACTATTGTTCTCTACTCCCCTCTTGGAGGTTAGGTTGTTTCCAATTACTCTTGAGTGTTTGTTCATCATTTTCCCTTATTCTACACCTTCCAGTGTATCCAGTCTTTCAGATCATACCGGATCGTCGGTTACTCTCATTTCTAAGTTTTACTACAATCAGATCCCTTGGTAAGGGTTCCGCTTCTAGAGGTGTCTTTTCCAGTACTAGGCAGAATCATTTCTAACCACTTTTGTTTCACTATTTCCCTTTAGCCAATCTGATTCTTCTACTCTGGACCCTATCCTTTAAAGACGTCTATTCATCACCACACTCCCGGGATAGCATAATCTACCTCCACGGGACGCTTTCAGGAGTCTACGCTCACTAGCAGCTCCACAGGGTTTTATTCCCCAAGAGGGTTTCCCTGGGAACCTCCCCTTGCCTTGGCCTTTGTGCCGGGTCTTTGGGTGTTTCTCGGGGGGGAATTCTAATAGTCATCTGAAGCTAGAACATCTCCATCTGGGTACCTTTGTTTTCTACATCCGTAGCTGCTATTCTGCTCCAAATTCCCAGGTGAGAGAACTTTGTTTCTATGTTTTCCTTACACGGGAAACTTTTGAATGTTAAACAGTAAAGTTTTGTGTTCATTCTTAACAGCCTCTCCAGATCCAGGAACCACACCTTCTGGCACAGTCAGGCATTTGTCTTGGTAGTGCCCTGGTGTCTCTGGTTCGCCAGTTCGATGAACAGCGGTATCTTAGCTTGCGGGATCACAATCCGGTTGCCCCTGAGCAGTAGACCGGCCTCGGAGAATGCCAGCTCATCCCTGACCTTCCACAGTTGTTCCAACGTGGGCTTGGCCCCCTACGTCCTCTGGGCCAAAGTGTCCTGCACTGACCTCCACGAGCCCTGCTGCAGGGCCCCCTTGAGGATGAGTAAACACTCATCCTCTGCAGCAGCTTGTTGCAGTTCACTAACGGGCACTGAGTTGGGAGTGGCCGCCTCCACCACAAGACTGACATGTTCATCGGCGTCCTCTGCAATGATGTTCAGCGGCCGTTCTGGTTCCCCTCTCGGATGTCGGGAGAGGTAGTCGATCGCATTGTTGTTGCCAGGCCGATATACCAGAGATACCCCATACTCCAGCAGGGCCAACATCCACGGCTCGATCCTTGCCGGTGGCTTGGAGGATGACCCTGCCAGTATGGGCAACAGGGGCTTGTGGTCGTCGACCGTCGTCACTGGTCTCCCCAACACGTACAACCGTAAATGACGACAGCCCCACAGGAGTGCCAGGGTCTCTTGTTTTATCTGCGAGTATCTCTGCTCCGTTTCAGACAGGGCTTTGCTGGCGTATACAACTGGCCGAACCTCCAACTTTGCATCAATCTGGGTGAGTACGGCACCCTGTCCAAACGGGCTGGCATCCACCACGATCTCAGACTGCAGAGAGGGATTGAAGAACGCAATTGTGTCCTCAGCTGTCAAAGCTCCTTTTATGACCTCGAAAGCGGCCTGCTCCAAAGGCCCCCACTGCCAGGTGACATCCTTCTTGGTGAGATCCTGCAGCGGCTCCGACCATAAAGCGAGGTTCTTGATGAACTGGCCACAATATGTGACCATTCCCAGGAAGCTTCGAACTTCGCTGATGTTTTCTGGACGCCGGGCCTCCATGATGTCTCACCTTCCGAGGGTCCGGTGACACACCAACTTCCTTAAAGACGAAGAACTCAATCGTAGTCTTTGGGAACTCGCACTTGTCTCTATGTAATGTTAGACCAATTGACTGGAGCCGCTCAAAAGTCTTTGCCAATTTGACCAAGTGATCAGCCTCCACCTTAGCAAACACCAAAATGTCATCGCTAATATTTAGCACTCTGTCCAGGTCAGCAAGGGCACCACGGATTATGTTCTGGAACTCCTCCGCGGCCGATGACACCCCAAAAGTCAACCGCTTGTAGCGATAAAGACCACTATGGGTGGTAAACATGGTAACATATCACAACTCAGGGTGTAGCACCACCTGATGGTATCCCTCCCTCAGGTCTAGCTTCGAGAAGAAGAACAAGCTACTTATCAACTGTAATATTCTTTCGACTGGATGTTCCTCCCACGTATTCCTCATTTTAGATATATCCTCATCTTCAGCTTTGCAGCTTCGGAATAGAATTTTTTCCACCAGAGGACGCTCTGCTCGAGGTCGCAGCATTGATGTCCCTCCGCGGTATCCGTCGAGCGTCAATGTCTAACGTCGTATAAATGGCTTGAGCCACGCTCGTTGGCCTCAGTTCTGTTTTTTCGTTTATTGTAGGCAATGATCAGTAGATAAGGTGTGTCCCTTTGACCAAAAGCTCTCAAGGAACCTTGAGTGTAAAGCAAGTAAACTGTACTGTGGGGCAGGCTGGGAGGGTCGATGAGGAATACGTGGGAGGAACATCCAGTCGAAACAACATTACAGTTGGTAAGTAACTGTGTCCTCCCATGTATTCCTCATTTTAGATAGGCTCCCAAAGCAGTATGAATTGGAGGAGGGAGTACCAGAAATATTAATCAGTGTACAGTATGAAGTACTGATTTTGCAAAGAGACCCCCCTGTGAAGAGGTCGAATCTAGGGAGTAGTGCTTTACAAATGTCTGCATGGATGACCACGTGGCTGCTGCGCTAATATCTTGCACCGGGACACCTCTCTGAAGAGCTGTTGAGGTTGCCATGCCCCTGGTTGAATGAGCCCTCAGCCCATATGGAGGATCCTTCCCAGCCAACCTATAACATTCAGTTATAGCTAAAATTATCCATCTGGACAATGTTTGTTTTGTCACTGCCAGCCCTAATTTGCGGCCAGTATATCCCACAAAAAGTTGGCCACACTGTCGAAATTTAGCCAATCTCAATATATATAAACTAAGAGGCCTCTTTGGGTCCAATCTGTGTAATCTTTCGTCCTCCTTACTTGCGTAACGAGGAGGATTTGAAGGCAAGCAGTGTTATCTTTTGTGACAGGTGAAAATCTGAGACAATTTTTGGTAAAAAAGAGGGTTTGACCTTAAGAACAACTTTATCTTTGTGAAAGATGGTGTGAGGAGGCTTACTAGAAAGCGGCAGCAACTCACTCACCCTGCGGGCTGAAGTAATTGCCACTAGCAGTATTGTCTTTAGAGTAAGGAGCCTTAACGGGCAAGAATGCAAAGGCTCAAATGGAATACATGTGAGGAATTTCAACACTAAATTTAGATCCCACACAGGTACTTGAAAGGGTATTGGAGGAAACACATTAGTAAGTCCTTTTAAGAACGGTACAATTAAGGGTATCTTGAAATAAGATTCCTCCTCTGAGGAGAGCTTAAAAATGGATAGCACAGCCAAATAACCTTTTATCGTGCCACCTTGGAGCCCCAAATTGGCCAAATGTAAAAGAAAAGACAATATTGTAGGAATAGTACATTAAAAAGGATCCACATTCTTGTCGCTGCACCAGTTACTGAATTTGTTCCAATGACACCGGTACAGAGATTTAGTTGCCGGCCTTCTGGCCGAAAGCAAAATCTCCATTACGTTATCCAGAAGGTCCCAATCCTTGTATCTCAGCCTCTCAGCAACCATGCATAAAGGCTGAGTGTCTTGACCTCTGGATGGAGAACCCGACCTGCCTCTAGGGAAAGAAGATCCTCTCTTTGTGGAAGACGTATTGGAGAGCAGATGGACATGTCCAGAAGGTTTGTTTGTTTATTTAATATAGCGCAAAACCAAACCCGCAGGTAGCCGGGCGCAAACATTACAAGGATACTGGAGAACTTCATTACAATGGAAAAACAGAATAGGCAGTGGGAGTCTGAATATGCTTATACAATTAATGCCAAGTGTCAGGAGCATAGAATACTAAGTAACCATCAGCCATAGTGTTGTAGTCCCATAAGGATCCAGAGAGATTCCTAAATAATAGCAGTGGTAGAAGGGAAGTCCCTATGGGGGGTAAAGTTTAACAAAGGGCATAGTCGGGGCAATACTCAGGACGAGTGGTTCTGGTGGGAGAGGGTGGATACCTTAGATGTCATTAGATCGTATCCATGAAAGAACCTTACGCCTGAAGCTAAGGTAAGGTTGGTCTTTTCTGAGTTCTAAAGGGAGTTTATCCCATGTTTGGGCTGCTATGACTGGGAAACTAGCACCGCCAGCTGTGCTCTTTTTATATCTAGGCACCATCAGGGTATAAGCGTTGGTCATTCTAGTAGGGCGGTTTGAGATTCTCTTGTTAATTCTATTTGCTAGGTAGGGAGGAGCTATGTTGTTGAGGCCTTTGGATGTAAGCGAAATAAATGTGAGGGTGTTTCTATCTTTAATGTTTAGCCAATGGATGTTCCTTCTGGAGGTAGAGACATGGGCTCTATTAGGAATGTTTAATGCTACTCTAAGATCGTTATTTTGGAGTGTTTGGACTTTGTTGAGGGTATACTTGTTAGATCCCGCATAAAGTGCATTGCAGTAGTCCAATCCGGATATGATAAGTGCATTAGCTAGGGTAATACAGCTAGCCTCTGTTAGGAATGGTCTACATGCTCGGTTCAGTTTACAGGTATAAGCTGTGGAGGAGGCTAGGGAATTAATTTGTTTCTTAAAAGTGAGTGCTGAGTCCAGATAAACCCCCAGGGTTTTGACTGCAGGAATCATTGTTGTCAATGTTAAACGCGGCATACTTCGAGTCAAGTTTTTTAATTGCTGTCTCTGTGCCGAGGTTCAGAATCTCCGTTTTGTCATCATTCAGGCAGAGGCCGTGGGATGCCATCCAAGCCTGAATGAGGAGAAATATCTTGTTTACCAAAGCTGAGTCTTCCAAGAAGTTAACCGAAAGGGGGATAAGGATCTGAGTGTCATCTGCATAGTTAGTGTAGATGCCGCCCAGTCTGTCCAACTTGTCAAATAAAGGTTTGGTAAAGATGTTGTACATAGTAGGAGACACACATGATCCCTGGGGGACACCGCAGGAGACTTGTATAGGATCTGCAGCTGCTACGGGGGAGAAGACTCTCATTGTCCGGTTGGCAAGGAAGGATTGTACCCAGGTTATGGCATCACTTGAGAAATGGGCAGCGGAGCCGAGGTGATTACATAATACTGCATGATCTACCAAGTCAAAGGCTGCCGAGAGGTCAAGGAGGAGTAGCATAGCTGATTTTCCATTATCCTTCAACTCGTCAATTTGAGTCTTCAGGTCAATCAAGGCTGTTTCAGCACCGTGAAGGGGGCGGAAGCCGGATTGTCGTGAGCCTAGAAGGTTATTAGTTTCAAGGTAGTCCTGGATTTGCAAGTGAGCTACCCTGTCGATAATTTTAAGTAGGAACGGGACAGTGGTGATGGGTCTGTAGTTAGTCAGGATGGAGGGGTCGAGGGTTTGTTTTTTTAACAATGGAAGGACCCAAGACTGTTTGAGGTTGTTGGGCACTAAATTGGTCTTGAAGGAGGCGTTAATCAGTTTGGAGATGAAGGGAGCTAGGTCTCTCGCAGCATCTTTTATAATTTGGGCGGGGCAGTTGTCTCCTTTGCAATTGGAAGGCTTTAGAGATAGTATAAGTTTTTCTGTTTCTAGTATAGTTATTTGTTTGAAGCTAAAAGGGTGAGGAGTGTTATTAGATTGGTTTATGGAGGGCTGTATCACGGGAGTAGGCTCCACTGGCAATAGCAATGCAGCTTTTTTCGTTGCAATTTTTGTTTGAAGAGAGCTAATTTTTCCTGCAAGGGCATTTTGAATATTAGTGCACCAGAGCTTATTTTTGGGAGTATTATCAGTTTGCTGAATAGGTGATTCCATTTCCCGGAGGATGGAGTATAATTCCTTAGTGTCGGATTTGGCTTTACCTATTCTGTCGGTATAGGTGTTCTTTTTAGTATTGATAATTTCTTTTTTGTAACGTTTAGCACGGGTAGCTAACTTAATTTTGTTCTCCTCAGTAGGCAAGTGTCGCCAGATTGATTGCAATTTTCTTTTTTGGGTTCTCAGGTCTTTCAGTTGAGGTGTGAACCAGTTATTCAAATGTGAGAGTTGTTTACCGTTACAGATTTTGGTGGGGGCGACCAGATCTAATGCCTTGGTCATAGTGCTATTATAAGTTTCCACAAGTAAGGTCGGGTCTGTGATATTGTCTATATTGTTGAGGGTGGGGAGGAGGTGTGGAAGGAGTTGTTCTGCTGTGATGTCTTTTTTACTTCTAGTGGGGAGAGGCAGGGCCATAATTATAGGTTTAGGGTGGGTGAGGTCAAGTGAGGCAGAGAATGAGATTAAGTGGTGGTCTGTCCAAATTTGAGGAGTTATATTAGTGATGCTGATGTTACAGTTAGCGTCAGCAACCCAATCTAGAGTCCTGCCTTTAAAGTGTGTGGGGCTAGTGACTTTTTGCGTTAATCCATAATCTTGCAGTAGTGTGGCAATTCATGTGGCATGTTTGTCATTGCAGTCATTAAAGCCAAGGTTGAGGTCTCCTAATAGTAAGATTTGCGCGTGATCTTTTGTATTGTTAGTCAGGATGCTAGTTAGGTCATCCTCGAAAGTTCCTAGTGGTCCAGGTGGTCTGTAGATCACATAGATGGTAAGGGTACGGTTGCATGAGAGTTGGAGTTTGGCAGTGAGAAGTTCACAGGACTGAGATGGCGTAGTAGTGACTAATCTGATAGGTAGGTTAGCTTTATGGATAATAGCTAAGCCACCTCCTTTGGTATTGGGTCTATCAACTCTTAACAGTTGGTAACCGTCGGGTATTGCTAGCATAATAGCCGGGCCAGCAGCCACATGGAGCCAGGTTTCAGTTATGAACAGTAGGCAGTAGGTCTAGATTCTCATTGGTTAGGGTATCAGAGATCTCGGTGGCGTGGGCTTCCATAGATCTAGCATTGATGAGGGATGCGGTTAGCGAGAGGGAGCTAGTTGGTTTGGTAATAGGTAGGGGGCGCCTAGAGGTGTAGGAATGGGCATGGGGTGTAGTGAGCGTTTGTTCATACGGTTAGTTAGGTTAGTATAGCCCCTAAATGTGCGGTAAGATGAAGGTTCATGTAGATAGGACAGTCTAGCCCTTAATCTCATGTTTCTATCTTTAGGTGGGTAAGAGGCAGCGGATGCAAGTGCCATGATGGTAAGGAGGCTTAATGCAGAGTGTACTGTATACTTTTGGGAGGTTTTCATTATAGTAGTGGACAATGAGTCATTAGGTGTATTAGTATAGCAGGTCTATCTAGGTTTTACAGTCATAGATTAGTCAAAAAACACAAGGTCCAGGTACCACGCTCTCCTGGCCCAATCCGGAGTAATTAGGATCATGGTTTTCCTGAACTTCAACCTCCTGATTACTTGAGGAATCACAGGGACTGGAGGAAACTCATACAGAAGTGGAAATTCCCAGTCCACTACGAACGCGTCTCCTAGAGCTCCTCTTGGGGGAAATTCCCTTGAGCAGACCTAATCGCACTTCCTGTTGACCCTGGTCGCGAACAGATTAATTTGAGGGGTTCCCCAAAGGGTGAAGATCTCTTGAAGGACTTCCTGAGCTAGTTCCCACTGGTGGGAGACTGTGCTCTTTCTGCTCAGAGTGTCCGCCGCTGTGTTCTTCTCTCCGGCTAGGTGAGTTGCCATCAGAGAGATTCCTTCCTGTATTGCCCAGAACCAAAGCTGCATTGCCTCTCTGCACAGTGATAGTGATCCTTCGGCTCCTCTCTTGTTGAGGTAGTACATGACCACCGTGTTGTGTGTCATTACCAGGACATTCTTTCCCCGTACGGAGGGCAGGAAGGCTTTCAGCGCTAGTCTGATTGCCCTCATCTCCAACAGGTTAATGTGTAGTCTGGACTCCGATGGAGACCAACAATGCTGATTGTCAGATTGCTGGTGTGGGCTCCCCTCCCTGTGAGTGAGGCGTCCGTCACTATCGTTATCTCCGGCAATGGTTGCCAAAAAGATTCTCCCTTGAGGATATGTCCTGGCCAGCTGGATGACAGCGGGTGAGACACCTTTAGGTTTCTCACACTAGGGAACGGGTAAATGGACTGCGGTCATGCGCTGGCTTCATTTAAAAATGTGATGTACAGGTTGGGCATTCCACTGAAGCTGGAAAAAACACAAGGACCTACAGCGGTATTGTATTGTATTATATTGTTTATTTATATAGCGCCTATACACATGACAGTGTTTCAAAGCGCTCAAGGAGAGTGGGAACAAGGGGAAAAACAACAGTCGCTCAGAGCCCTTGAATTTCTGAGACGATAAAAGTCTGCACAGGCAGAGTAATTGCATGAAATACATTCAACAGCTGAGGGACAGCAAATAGGCCCGACAGCGATTCTGCAATTTTACCAGTGCAATTAAGGGGAGAAGGCAAGGGAGAGCAGACAGACAATCATTAGGCATGTTACATTTGGGTCTTGCAAGTGCCTGGAAAGTCAACAGGGAGGGGGAGGACCAAATGCACCCAGTCGGTGGAGACTGGGGTAAGTGCAGAGAGAGCCACTCTTTTGGGTTATTATAAGCGCAGTGAAGGTGGGTGGGAGAAGGGCCCTGAGGCAAGTGCGAGAGAGGACTGGCGGGGCGGCCTGGTACCGGTGAGACTCTGAGGTACACCAGGCGACCAGTCAGCAAGCTGTAGGAAGAGGAAGGAATGATGGAGAGAGCAGAGGGATAAGTTAGCAGGGTGGAGGAAGGGCGAAGGAAGAGGAGAAGAGGAAGATCTTGAGGAGTTTCCGGAACTTAAGAAGGTCAAGGTCAAGACGGAGGGCGGCAGGAAGGCTATTCCAGAGAGAGGCACCTGCTGAGTATAAGGATCTCCCTCCAAATCTCTGCTTGGAGAACCGGCTTACTCGCAGAAGGCTGGAGGTAGATGAGTGGAGGGCTTGTGAGGGACAGTATTTAGGTAGGCAGCATTGCAGGTAGGAATGTCCCAGGCCCCAGAAAGCCTGTGGACAATGCAGAGGGTCTTGAACTTGATCCTTGCAGTCATGGCGAGCCAGTGAAGAGATTCCAGAGCTGGAGAGATATGGTCACTGGGCTTAAGGCCAAGGATAAGTCTTGCGGTTCTGTTCTGGATGACTTGCAGCGGGTGCAGGGCAGAAGAAGGGAGCTTGAGGAAGAGGCTGTTGCAGTAGTCAAGCCTAAAGAGAAACAAGGCTCTGGAGACAATGAGCCGCTGGGGGAAAGTGAGAAAAGGAAGAGTACCTCTGAGGAGGTGTAGCTGATAGACTTTTTAGAAAGATCAGAAATGTGAGAGGAGAAGGAGAGAGTAGAGTCGAACATGACTCAGAGGTTCTTTGCCTCGCAGCTGGGTGCGTGCGCAGGGTCAAGAGGGGCCGGCCAGAGAGAAAGTGGGAAAGCAGGAGTAGGTGTCCCAATGAGAACGATCTCAGTCTTACTGGCGTTGAAGCAGAGGTTGTTTGCAGCACACTATGACTGAATAGTGGACAGACCGATATGAGCGAGGAGGGAAAAAATATCTAACTTTTTTAGGTATTGAAATAGATACAAAAAAGGGTACATGCAGGTTGCCACGGGGGAAAGTACATGGATTGATTTCTGAGATCGGGAGAAACTTAAAGGACAGGACCACTTTGGAGAAAGTCCAACAATTGTTGGGGAAATTAAATGTTGCTTCCAAGGTTATTACCACAGGCAGGGTTTTCACCCGCAAGAGGTCAAGAGCAACAGCTGGAGTTTCACAGAGACATCACCATATCCGGCTGGGGTCAGGTTTAAAGGAAGATTTACGAATGTGGCAATCATTCCTCTTAGGGTTTAATGGGGTGCAGTTATGGAGAACCCTGTGGCAAACAAGTGGGGAATTACAGATGTCCCATACAGGTAATGAGGGATGTGGGGTAATCCTGGGCCAGGAGTGGTGTGTACAGAAATGGCCGACCCAGTGGCACAAGAAGGGGAGGACAAAGAATATCATGGCGCTCAAGCTCTTCCCTATTGTCGTAGCACTCACGTTGTGGTCCAAGGAATTGGAAAACAAAAGGGTGCGTTTTTGGTCTGACAACAAAGCAGTGGTTCAAGCCATACATTTAAAGTCTGCCTCTTGAGATTAGTAGAGATCTGCTTACACAGGAATATTGTCATGATCTCTGCTTCCAAAAGGTCAGGGTTTTCCCAACTCCCTTGGAAGCAGATCCATAACCCAGGTTCCGAGTGCCAACCAGTCCCAATTGGGACCTTTTGGACCCAGTCCTGGCGCCAGTGGCACCAGGCTCATAAATATGCCCAGTCCCAGCGCTGGAAGCGCAGGGCTCATAATGCTTGGGTGGACTTACCTGCAGTAGACCATGCTGCTTACTTGCCTGCCAGTTGAGCCTCTGATCCTCTTCTGTTTGGAACTACTTTTCCTGTTGGGTGGGGCAGGAGCCACTCCCTAGATTCAGAACACTGGAACTCTTCTGGAAAGCAGGAACTCTTTTCTTACCTAGGCGTGGCTGTGGAAGGAGACACCTAAGCACTACAGGAGGCTATTTAAACCACACCCGATGGATGAATCTTGCTTTGCGTTATTCTGCATCCTCTGCAGCAGAACGCTCATCGTGTCTTCTGCATCTGATCCTGGGCCTAAGGAAAAAGGCTTACCATCCTGAATCCAGTCTTCAGCAACACCTATAAAGACAAGAAAGAACAGGTTAGCATTACGGTCTTCAGTGACAGCTCTTCACTTACCTGGTCCATCGGCTGTCACCAACGCCTCGCGCTGCATTCCAGCATCTGAAAGACAAAAGCTTACCAACTCTTTGCACGCTCCGGAGGCCTTCGGCGCTGCATCCCGCATCTGAAAGACAAAACAAGGTGCGTTTAAAGACATTGGGGAACTTTAATACTCACGTGCCATTACTCCTTTCCACATCTAACCCAGTGGGTATTCCGGCACCCTGCAGCCGCTCCGAACTTGTACCTGCAAAATAAAAAGACAGTTAGAGCGCATCGTGAAGCAGGCAACAAGCGCTTACTAACGTGCTTCCAGGCGCTTCTATTCATCACACGGGCTCCATCTTCAACTCACTTCAGCCCGTCATCCGCCATCGCCGGAACCCTGCAAAACAAGAGACATCATTACTAAAGACTTTAAAGACATTAGAATTACTCGAAACTTACCGTTCGTGCAGTAAACGACGGACAGCAGTCCTCTGAAGTCAAGAGGCCTGCTCCCCTTATCCAGTGAAGAAACTGGTTACAGCACCCTGCCCCGAGGCAGATGGAGAGCACAGCCTTCACTTACCTAAGGTGAGAGCGTTAACCTTTGGGGTTCTACAGGAGAAGAGAAAGGGAAGAAGAGAGAGACATTCAATAACCCAGTTCCTTAATCCCATATTTTCTATCTGCAGACATCTTACCCTTCGAGTCAGACATACAGTGCACAGAGGTCCAGCCCAAAGAGCCAGCCGTGTGTTACACATCACTTTTGAAGATACGATATACGCCCAGTCAAGACCGGCGCCTCTACGGGAATCAGGTGAGCGTTACAAATATCGAGTCTAGGGCTCGGCAGGTGCAGGGTGGTGTTAATGCTGCCACTGATGTTCTTTCTCATTTTCAGTTGCAGAAGTTCCAGAAAGCACATCATACTGCCAAGAAGGAGGGGGTGCGGTTCAAGAGTGAGTGGTGGCAGCTGGTGTCGTGGACAAGGCACTATGGGACTTAGGGGAGTGACCGCTCACACCAGCCGTTAGGTCCAGGTACCAGCCAGGCTACGGTACATTTTTAAGAGTGTCAAAAGCATTGCAGAAAACAGACTGTGCCCTGGAAGAGCAGATGCGTAAGTTTGTAGAGTGGGCACACACGGAAGGAAAGAACAGGAGCTGGGCGGTGGGGCACATGGCAGCCGTAGCCTTTTACTGCAAATTAATGGGAAAAGGTGACCCCACCAAAGGTTTTGTGGTATGCATGGCGTTAAAGGGATGGGGCCGGTTAGAGGGACCCAAGCAGGATGGTCGAAAGCCCATTGACTGATTTATTGTAAAATTATTGCACGCCCTGCCCAGGGTATGCACGGATGCATTTGAGGTGGCATTATTTAGGGCTGCATTCGCACTGGCATTTTTCAGGGGGCTTTTTGGGTCAGTGAATTAGTGTCAACTGGCAGGTGGGACCAGTCGGGGAAGGCCCTCGGCCTGGAAGATGTTGAATTTGTGTCAAGGGGCGACTGTGAGAGGTTGAGGATCAAGTTGTGCCAATGTAAGACTGACCAAGAGGGAAAAGGAAATTGGGTTGTTCAGGGCCCCCTGCAGTGACAGCTATCTAGTCGTGCTCCTGAGGCCCTACTTGGCAATCAGGCCCCAGCAACTGGGCCCCCTTCTGATGCATGCTAGTGGAGCGCCCCTGACCAACTACCAATTTAGACAAATTCTGTCTACCACACTGGGAGCTGTGGGAATACATGGTATGGGCTGGTCCTCCCACAGTTTTCGGGTAGGTGCCGCCACCACTGGAAGGGATGCCCGCACCAGCAATTAAGAAAATAGGGGGATGGGTCTCAAATCGCTACTATGTGAGAACGCATGGCATGCCTGACCTCACTTTAGGTACTGGGCAGAGGGAGGGATTAGCATAGGAAGAATTGACTTGCTGATATCTGCCTTTTTGGCTCCTTATGACACTATGATTTTTGTATCAACATATCACACAGTATGGATTATGGGGCACTTGTAGTTCAGGCTGAGAAAGCAGCCCGATGATGGATTTTAAGTCCTGATTTAGGTGTTTTGGCTTGGGTCAGCCGGTATGAGGTGCCATTGCTTGTTGCCCGCAGTACACATGCAGCTGCAGTGGAGACCTGCACCCAGAGTGATGGCGATACACTTGGGTGGAAAGGACTTCGCCACCAAGGGGAGGGGCCACCTGTTGGCCCAGATATAAGTGGCTCTGCACATCTTGGTGGAATAATTGCCCGGCACTGACATAATTTGGTCGGAAGTAGCGTGCAGCGTAAAGTGGCGTGGTACAGCATCCCACGCAGGGATTGAGAAATCTAGAAGGAGGTTGGACAGAAGAATTGGAAAGTTACAAAAGTGGAGGGTTTGGGATTCACTAAACACTGTTGCTTGAATTCGCTCCCTTTATTTATTTGGCGCCGAAAGCCCACAGGCCGACGACCATCAAGAAAACAGGACACAAGAGCAACTAGATTGGGTTGGAACAATTCATTTGAACAGATGAGTTTTCAGAGATTTCCTGAATGCAGCAAGGACGGCTTCAAACCACAGGGCGATAGCAAGTGAGTTCCAAAAAGTTTCTGCCTTAACAGGGAAAGATCTTCCCAGTCCATTTGCATGTGTATGCTCCGGGCAGATAATCTGCCTTTTGTTGGAGGAGTGAAGTGTTCTAGTAGGACAGTACTATGGAATAGAGGTCTTCAAGTAGGTGGGAGTTTGACCAAAATAGCATTTGTGCACCAAGGTTCCCGTCTTGAACAGGATTCTCTCCTTGATGGGGAGCCAGTGAAGATTCTGACGATGTTTAGAGATATCGGTACGCCTGGAAACATTTTTAACAATGCGTACTGCATTATTTTGCAGCACCTGGCATTTTTTATATACTGGCGCTAAAAGCACCAATCAGCAGGGCATTACAATAGTCGAGCCGGGCAATGATGGTAGCCAGAGCTATGGTGGCGCAAATCTCTTCGGAGATGTACGGGCAAATATTTCTAAGAAGACGAAGATGGTCATTACAGTTTTTGTTCAACATATTGACATGGGCCTCGAGTTCAAACTGGCCTCCAACTGGACGTCCAAAGTCTTTACCTTGGTTTGAACAGGAATTGTGCTATCACAGATTGAGAAACACTAAAAGGATTGACTTAACTTTGTACATGCCTGTCTGGAGGCAAGGATAAGAATCTCAGTTGTGTTGCCGTTCAAACAAAGCCAGTTGGATGACATCAAGAGTTCAACCTGTTGGCAAATATTTACAAGGAAAATGTCAAATAAATGATCCCCAGAAGACTCGAAAACGAGCTTACAATGCTGATGGGGTGCATTTAACCAACAAGGGGCATGATCTCTTCCTCACGGTAATACTGGGGCATTGTTAAAGGCTGGTTGCAGTTAGGTTCTTTGGTAAGTATGACTTCATTGTGTGGGGGCATTGGGGCAGTGTGGTGGCCACCCCAAAAGCGTGGCAGAGTTACCAGGCGGTCCAAGCCAGGGAGGAGTATGACGCTGCGGTTTCGGCCGTGGGTGGTTTCCCTGATAGCCGTACTCAAGCCAAATTCAGACAACAGATACAGAGTCCTTTATGGACAGTTGAGACTCCTCATCAACCAGATTCAGTGGTCCTGAAGAATTACTGCTTGACAGTTTATAATCAGAAGCAGACGTCTGCTACTCTGCAAACCGGAAATGACAAGTGTCCCCGGGAGATATAAGATAATGACAAGCCTGACAAACCAATGGGCTACCTTAGAAGTCTAGGGAGATGTGACTTCTTAGCCCTGGGACTGCTGCCCACAATGTGGTATGATTAATAAATGTGATCTTGTGTTTCCAAATATACACCAATTGTCCTTTTGATTCTTAGGGAATGTGTAACCATTGCAGGATTTCTTAGACCCCCCCAGTAAGCGGGGTAGGGGATAGCCCCGCAAAGGAATCTACACAAGTGGGGCCAAAGGGTTACACTGATGCATCCAATAAGTGCTGTGTGTTGTTGTGGTTAAGACACTGTTGAGTATCTTTACACAGCCTGAGAGAGCAAGAAGGCATTCACTGTAATAAAGGGAGTTCTATACCAGGCAACTCAGACATTTACAACTAGAATGCCTGCAATGTCTGGGTACTGGCTCGATAAAGCCATAACATTGTCCCGAAATTGGGGCGTGGCTTGGCAGCCATGGAATAGGCTGCTCTCTTCGTGAGCTCCTGGATCCGACAACTGATCAGTAGGAGTGCATACCTACAAACCGTCTATTATAGCAAGAAACGTAGCATGAAGAAATAGGACAACAAGCTGAATCCGATGCACGTTCCCGCGTGCAGATCCAATGGAAATCATATGAGTTATGATACTTTGTAGCCTCTGACGGCTGAAGAGAGGCTGACGAAAAGATGGCGGCGAGATCCAAACAAATGAACCTCTGTAAACGCGGACCGAGTCTAATGTGGAGATCGCTATAGTGGGGGAACAGGAGCGTATTCCCAGAAGCGGCCACAGCGGGTACCCAGTAAGAAACGAAGTGGGTGACCGTGTTGCTGCCCATGCAGTAACATCTGGGTCACGGCAAATGCAAGAATGACCCCACAGGCGGCGGCAAACGGAGAGCGAAACACAGTACAAATGCAAGTATAATCGCACGGCGAAGCTTGGGGCACCCCGGAAGGCATGGATGCTAAGCACACAGAAATAGGGCTGAATACAGCAGCCAGATGAGCTGTAAAACGACGCTACATACAAGAGGACTGAACGGCTGTGCACACTAAATAGAGACACGGAAGCGCATGTGAAGAGAAAGCGCGGCCGCAGCGTATGAAATGGACACGAATCTCAGAACTTTGTAGCCTCAGATAGATGACGCTGGCTGGGGAGTAAAATGGTGGCGGCCCCTAACCAAATGAGCCTCTGCATGCGTGAACAGAGCCTATTACAAGGATAGCTCCGACAGGGGTACGGGCGTGTGCACAGAAAGACGAACGACAGCTGGAATACCCAGCAGTGACGCAAAGTGAGCGGCCGAGCGTCGCTGCCTCCGCCGGAGCACCTGGGACACAGGTGAAGCCAGGAGCGACCCTGCGGGCAGAGGAGTACAAGGGACGAAACCTCGCAGAGGTGCAAGCACGGCTGTGCTGTGAAGCCTGAGGCCCCCCCAAACATGGACGCCAAGCGCCCAGGAAATGGGCTGAATTCAGCGCCCACATGCGCCGCAAGCAGATGATGCACCTGAGAGACACGGACAGTAATATACAAGCGCACATTAAAGGAACGCGAGGCCACAGAAGGTAAAAGACGTACAGTACAGGAGGCGCAGAGAGACAATGAAGGACTACATCACTAAGTGAACGCATTGCTTAAAAATATCGTACTAATAAAGATGAACACAACAAACACAGCCCTCCCATACACGGATGTCATGTAACACTAGAGCAACCCCGCCCTCGCAGATAATGGGCATTGTATAGATACAGCAGCATACCCTGCCCGAGGACCACAAGAAACAGAAATAGGGTGCATGGAACCTGTCGTGAGCACACGAAAATTGCCTTTGCCCAAGGAACCGGTGACACACCTAGGGACACCATACAGTAGGCACAAACATACGTGTACGCCACAGCGCAGCTATGCATAATGGTATAGCACCTTGAGAATGCTGGTAAGACTAGGTATAGAATTGTGGACCAGCAAAGGTCTCACAGAGACAGTGGAACCGGACAGTAGCTGAAGGCACACAGACAAGAGCACCCGGCCCTAAAGGTGGTGCACCCCCCGTAACAGAACGAAGCCGCATAGTAGTCCTGCACACCGAAGACTAAGTGTACACTGCAGACAGGGCCACAAGGAGCCCTGCACCTGAGAAGCTAAGGCTGAGGACTGGCACGAATACCAATATACTGCGGCCACGTCTGCAGCCAGTGCAACATTCGGGCAGGACTTGGAGCGCTGAGTGCAATGGCTCTCAAGGGTGGTAACGGTAAAGGCAATTAGCCAACAATGGACATCTTTACCAAAACACAGCAAGTACCGACCACGCCTGCACAAGCCGCGGCCAACACAGCGGAATAGATGACCATGCAGAGAGACTACCACCAGATCCTGGCAGTCATCACGGAATTGAAATCCTCGTGGGGAGCCGCAATGGCAGACCTCAAAGCAGCTTTGGAAACCAAGATCGATGCCATTGGGATAGAGGTCAACCTTCTCAGACAAGGCGTAAGAGCATTAGTGGACCGAACCAGTGGCCTAGAGAGCGCTGTGAAAACCAACACTGATGTTACCACTACCAACGCCAAAGAGGTCCACATATTGAAGCAACAAATGTCGAACCTGGAAAACAGAGCTGAAGAGGCCGAAGGAAGAGCAAGACGCAATAACATACGGGTGGTGGGACTACCGGAGGGAGAAGAAGGCCAGAACCCCACAGACTACTTGGAAAACATGCTCATTCAGGAAATAGGAGCAGGCAAGCTCTCCCAAGGGTTTGCGATAGAGCAAGCACACAGGGCCCTGCTGTGAAGGCCTCAACCATTGGCCCCACCCCCGAGCTATAATAGCAAAGATACTGAACTACAGAGACAGGGAAAAGATCTTGGAATTTTTTTCGAAAAGGAGGAACAATAACACGAGCATCGGCGACTGTCACAGCATACACGGCCTACACCATGCTGGTACAGAGACAACGGTACAGCTACATGGCGGTGAATAGAAGGATGCGGACGGCTGGACTCAAATACATGCTTTTGTACCCAGCGAAACTAAAGTTCATAAACAAAGGGAAAGTACACTTCTTTGAAACCCCTGAGGAGGCGACAGGCTGGCTGGATACCCAGGGATGCCCAGAGTCTGGAGACAACCAAGAACGAGAAGGACAGGATAAGTGACGTGACGCCACGGTTGATATTGCGGGAGTGGGGAGATGCTACAGCCGACATAATCAAAGGGGGTGCTGAGCGCGCTAAGGAGGCGCAGATGCTAATTAAGGGATAAAAGCAGCAGGGGAATTGTTGGACTGGAATATAGAATTGCATATTGTAAATATGAGCCATAAATGCGCTGCGAATAACAGTCAAAATAGGAGACATGAGATGAAGACCTCCAACCCCTAGTAGTCAAAGTAGTTGAGACGCCAGTAGGGCGTTATCTCCCTGCTGTGCCCCGAGTACGGATGAAGGCCAAAAACGGGCAAGATGCGGGGGTGCCTGAGATTCAGGGATGGAGCTGGGCAACAGTTGGGATAGGAGGGAGTTGGGAATTGAGTTGGGGCAGGGAAAGGAGGAGAGATGGAAGGGAGGTAGGGAGGTTTGGAAAGTTTAAGTGTTAATAGTTGCGGGTAGCTTTTGTTGGGGTACGAGCCTGCACATGCCAGCTCTAGCATACTGGACAGGAGTTGGGGGAAGCACGAAAGGAGGCGGGGATAGGCTAGAACATGGGGGACCTTAAGGTAATTTCTTGGAATGTCAGGGGGCTCAATAGCTATCTAAAAAGGAATAAGATCATGATGTACCTAAGAAAGCAAAAAATAGATGTAACCCTACTGCAAGAGACCCACCTCACAAAAGATAAATTGGAGATGATTCAGAAAAAGTGGGGAGGTACTGTTATTGGAGCGGCATACTCGGCCTACGCCAGGGGAGTGATTACGTGGTTAGCACTGCATGTCCCATTTCAACTACTACAATCCACAATTGAAGCGGATGGTCGGTTGGTGGTATACAGGGCCTGGTGGAAAACAAAGAAATATGTATAACACATACGCCCCAAACCAGGACACTGTTACATACTTTAAGACCCTATACAGCAAATTGTGTCCGCACATGGGGGAGGCAGTGATCTGGGGAGGAGACTTTAACTGCACATTAAACCCGAAGCTGGACAGGTCGTATAATAAATAGGATAGGCCTGCCCCGGCAGCTAAGGCCCTGCAGACCCGGTTTATGGATTTGCAACTAGAGGATATATGGAGGTTGCGCCATCCACGAGATAGACAATACTCGCATTACTCCACTCCAAATAACCTGCACACGAGGCTAGACTACATGTTCGCCACTCAAGAAGTGGCAGCAGAAGTACTACAGACAGAATACAAGGCAAGGGTCCTATCGGACCACTCGCCGTTGGTTTTAATATGGCAATATCGTCCTCCAAGGGCCAAGATACCAACCTGGCGACTCAGAGCTGAAGCACTCAAAGACGTAATGTTTAAAGAGGGCCTAAGAGAAGAAATTGTAAAGTACTTTGAGATTAATACTGGGAGCGTGGAGTCGGCTGGTACGCTATGGGAACCCTTTAAGGTGGTGGTGAGAGGGATAGCGATAGCCAAATCTAAAGGACTGCAGGGGGGTATAACTAAGAGAATTGCAAAAGGCCGAAACCAAACTAGAGATAGCCTTAAGTAGAGGGGGCGGCACGAAGGAGGAGGCTGAAACCATAGGCCGCTTGCAACAGGAATGTGCAGAATACTGGGAGAGGTTATGTAATCTGAACTACAGAAAATATATAAATAGGCAGCATGCAGGGGGAGACAAGCCTGGAAGGATGTTAGCATGGCAGAGAGACCCCCAGACCTACGACAAGAGCAATAATAGGAGAAGATGGGCAACTGGTAGACACCCAAGAGGGCATCAATCGAGAGTTCTTGGAATACTACAGGAAATTGTATGGGGATGAGGAGGTAGTTATAACGGGGAAATAATGGATACGCTGGAGGACACAGGATTGCCACGGATTAGCGCAGCCGAACGTGAGGACCTAGATGCCCCGATTACGCTGGAAGAGGTGGTGGTGCAACTACCCACTAGTAAGACCCCGGTTGCGGGTGGGCTCCCCAGCCAATTCTATAAAATGTACAAGAACGAGGTACTACCCCCGCTACTTGAAATGCTAAATGAGGCATTCGAAACAGGGAGGTTGCCGGAATCCCTAAGAGAAGCAATAATCATTCCTCTCCCAAAACCCAACAAGCCAGGAAAAGACTGCAGATTTTTCAGACCGCTATGGATGCTAAATCAAGATAGCAAAATACTCACAGCGGTATTAGCAAACATAATTAAAAGGATAATTAACAAATGAATACACCCTGACCAAACAGGGTATGTTCCGCGCAGGAACATATCCGACAACCTCAGAAGACTCCACCGGGTTATAGAACACACAAAAGAAAATTCAGAAGAGATGGCGATTGTATCGCTTGATGCGATAAAAGCCTTTGACTCTATCAAATGGCCATGGCTGATCACGGCTTTCACTCACTATGGGATAGGTCCGGGTACCTCAAATGGGTCAAATTACTGTATAGCGCACCGCTAGCCAGAGTCAAAACTGGAGCCATCATCTCCGAAAGAGGACAACTGAGCAGGGGCACCAAACAAGGATGCCCATGGTCTCCGATGCTGTATATTTTAGCACTGGAACCCCTGGCAATATACCCGAGTCAGCAGTACGAGGTAATAGGGATTGGAATAAAAGGAGAGCCGAACCTAATCTTGCTATATGCAGATGACATGCTGCTATACTTACGATACCCGGAAGAAAATCTCCAATATTTTCTGGAGGTGATGGAGCGATTCGCGTCGCTATCTGGTATAGCGGTGAACCCCAGGAAATCATGCATATTCCCACTAGAGAGGTATGTAGGGACCCCAAGCAATAAATGACCGTTATTGAAAATAGCATGGGAGCCAAAAACGTTTAGATACCTGGGGATAGACATTTACCATACGGTAGAGGCGGAACATCAAAACAACAGCGTAAAAAAGGTACAGAAAATTGAAAATAGCATGAGGCTCTGGGCCAAACTTCCCCTGGCAATGATGGGAAAGGGGGCGCTGCTGAATATGGTGGTATTGCTGAGACTATTCCATCTTTTTGGTAACATACCATGCCTGATACCGAGGCGATTCTTCCTGAAGATGCACAGCATATGCAAGGGGTTCCTATGGCATGGGACGAGGAACAGAATCGCTCTCTGGAAGTTGAAGAATACACATGATAAAGGGGGTATAAAACTGCCGAACTACGAGATCTATTACTTAGCAAGTCAACTGCAATATGTGGCTAAATGGCTGTCGGAAGACCATACCCCAGAATCGGGATTGCTGCGACCAGAATGTGCTCCGTTCTTCCTAAAAGAAATAATATGTTTGCCCAAAGCAGAGATAAAAGAGTGTTAAAAGATGCTGATATTGGGATGGGAGATATGGCGAAAAGCTTGCCAGGTCATGGAGAACTCGACCCGTGCTCACCCCAAAAACTGCTGGTGGCACTAGTGGGAAAGGATAAGCAATTAAGACAATTAGGAGGCACTGCGAACCGGTTGGAATTGGAACAATGGGAGATTTGTGGCAGGAAGGGGAGATAAAGACATTTCTAGGGCTGGTCGAGGAAACGGGGTTGCATGAGGGGCAGTACATCACATATAACAGAATGATGCGGCGGATTTAAGAAACCTGGTCAGAGATAACATTAGAAGAGCAACCTGATGCCACCATAGACACGATATATGATATCGCAGAAGGAGGGCACGAAATATCTAGGCTATATGAACTTCTGATGACCAAAGTGGGGAAGGAGGTGACACAATTGAGACAGGATTGGGAAGAAGAGGTGGGGGACCCAATGAACGATGGGATGTGGTAGCGAGCACAAGGGTACCATAAAAAAGTATCTAGAAATGTTAGGTTTCAGCAAATACAGCTATATATAACCCATAGAGCATATATGACTCCCCAAAGAATAGCCAAATTCAAGAATGCTGAACAGCAAAAATGCCCAAAATGCGGAGAAGACAATTAGGGATGACGCACATGTTTTGGGCATGTCCTGAAATTGGGAAATTTTGGGAGGAAACAGCCCACCGGCTTGAAGAGAAGGGGATTAGATTAAATGTCAAATCAGCGTGGGCATGCCTGACAGGAGGATTCCCTAGGCCACGCCGACTAAAACATGTAAGTAAACTAAAGGACTTGGCATATATACTTGCCAAGCGCAGAATAGCCATGGGATGGAAAGCATGTAACAGACCTAGAATAGAAGCCTGGTGGAGTGATCTACAAAAATGGACCGAAGCTGAAACAGCAATATGGCACGAAACCGGGAAAAGAGGAGGGTAGGAAGAGGCAGAAACCCCAACAGCCTGGAAGAATTTAGTGGCCACGCTATATGGACACGCCCAAGACTGGTCAACCGACCAGGACCCAGAGGAGGATACAGAGAGAGGAATCCCTTAGTAGGAACAGGTGTAGAGTGAGAAATGGAGCAGGCTCGATTGGGGGGGGGGGCAGACTTGGAAGCGCAATGTAAATCTTGAAATGCTACAGTGTGTGTTGTCAGTTTGTTGCATTTTGTTTTGGTTGTAATAAATAATAAAAATTGTTTTTAAAAAAAACCATTGTCTCGAAATTTGTCGGAGGAATAAACCCTTACTACAAATTATCTTAAAGCTTATACAATGGTTTCAGATTCGACCTCCATATTAGTGTCTGTGGGAAATCAGTAGAAGTTAGAGAAAAGTAAACCTACTACACTTGTGCGATAGTAGACTTCGACTAACTACCAGCTACTTATGTCTGGTAATATTGGGCCTCATTAAAGGTGCCGGTAAAACCGGCAGGTTGCCGTCAGACTTGGAAATATTACCGGTGCCTGGCTTGCTAGAAACACTGGGGCATTACAGCTCCGGGAAGTCAGGCGCCGGTAAAATGTTAATCCCCATTCCCATAGAGTCTTACAGGACTCTATGGGAGTGGGGAACACGGAAGCACCAGCACGGTTCATAACGGTGCTGGTTCTTCCGTGTAACTCTGCGGGCGGGACGGCACCCGCCCGCAGACTCGTAGTGTGCCGGTCTGGTAACAACGGTGCCAGTAGGCTTACCAGCACTGTTCTTACCGGACTGGCACACTTGTAATGAGGCCCATTGTCGTCTTCCAGACACTAGAGGAAGATCAGCCGATAGGACGACCTGCCCCAGAATCTACATTTGCAAAACTATTGTTTAAGGGGAATCTAAAGGCCTGCCAGTCATACAGTCTTCCATGCGCAGCCTGGTTCCAGAATGTTAAGGCGACACCCAACACCCTACCCACCTCTGTATCACATAAACACATAAATATGAGAACGGTACCCTGTTCTGATGGAAGAGCAAAAAAGGCATAGGACTGTAAACAGCAAGCAACAAAATATTCCTACTATACTGAGACAAATTCATTGCATCTCTAGTATCTGATATGCAGAGTTCCTGTTGGTTCTACATTTGATGCCATTACTAACTTTCCCAGGTATCTCAAGTCTATCTGCCCAGGAGACACCCCTTGCCCCCACACCCCATCTCCAATTTCTTTCTCGGTTCCCAGTGAGAACTGAGAGGTCCGGTATTCAGAACAAATGCCCAATGGCCTCTGCTTACCAGTCTCCTAAAACACACTTCAGTGCCATTTCACGGTGATCAAACCTGTGTAACTTGGCCTTCCCCTCCACATCCAGTTAGGATCTATACACTGCTTAATTCTAAAGATTGCTAAGACTACAAATCTAGATACTTGTTTTAGCAATTCTGGATATTGCTGTAGCATTATTGAGAAGAGTTTCTTCATTAAGCGTTTACCTTTGGTCTGATTTACATTGCTTAACACCCTACCTGAGTATGAGACTTATTCCAGACATTACCACACAAGACATACAAGGCTGTGTTCTCACACGTACAGTTCATACATTTTGAGATCTATTGCTCTTCATACTTATGTGGAGTAATGTATCATCTAATAAGAAATTCACAATGGATCATTTTATGCTTGGTTTTGACTCACATTTCTTCAGTACACTTTATGCGACTGATCTTCAATTAGCGCAACTCTGATGTTTACTGTACAATTGCCCCTAGATTTCATGTTGCTGATTGCAGTAGCTTTTTGTACCTCCCATATACCACACTAAGAAACTGTGACGAATCCCAAGATGTCATTACTTCTCCCCGAGGGTGAGCCCCTTTCCTTGAGGCCAGGGAGGTGAGGCCGCTACCCGATAGCCCCCTATGGGGTGGGACACAGCAGGAGCATCTCATAGGAGGGACAGCCCCCCTCTGGGGATCAGGGAGAATGTCTTGGGAGAACACGGTATGACACCCGTCACCCAACACCCTACCCACCTCTGTATCACATAAACGCTATATCTAGTACCTTCATGTACTTGTGTAGGGACAGTGACATATGATCCATTGAGACAAGGAAGAGTAGGGAATACATAAGGATGACTCCCTTGACAAGTACTGAGACGGGGAGGTGCAGAACAATGAAACACCATAATGAGAACTTGAATGAACATTACAGTTGTCAGTGCCCACTCAGAATAAAGAAGAAGGAATTTACTTGTGAGTAAAGCCCTCCTAGAGGAACCACGAGCGAGGAAGCAGGTTGGAGGAGTACAGAGCAGAGACCGCTGGTCGGGACGCGAGCGAGGGAGCTTTGAAATCCCTGTTGGGTCCGGTGAGTAAAGACCACTGGCACAACTGGCAAATCAAAGGTCCAGACATACGAGGAGCCTGGATTGTGCGCACAAGTGCAGACATGCACGCCAAGAGAAACTACATGCTACAGAGATGCTGCAGCCTGCAAGAGAATGAGAGATTCCGGGGGAAGACCAAAGCCCGGACCTACTGGAGAGAGCCAACAAGAAAAGTACTGGGGTTGCTGGGACGGAGAAACCCTCTTCTAGAGGGCAGTACATGGCAGTAGAGTAAACCATGTCTGCTTGAAGTAAGCCATAGCGAAACTAGGGTCTGGGACCCGTAAACTCAAAAGAAGATCCATCTAAATACATCTTCATGGCAGTATGATATATATGATCTGATATTTTATTTGTATCGCGCTCGTACACAAGTGTTTCAGAGCGCGACTAGGCAAGGGAGGGGAACAAGGGAGAACACAGCACAACATAAAAATGATCTTACTAGGCCCAGTGACATTGAGAACGCGCAAGTGCATGGGAAAGGGAAAAGGGAAAAAGTGCATGGAAGGGGGAGAGTGGAAAGTGCAGAAGCAGGGGAGCGCAGATAAATAAAATAAATAGAAAATTGAGGCAAATTGTGGTAGTGCAGCCAGCAAGTGCTGTGTTTAAGGCAGCAGACTGGGTAAGTCTGAATAAGTGCAGAAAAAGAAGAAAAATGGGGGGGGCTGTATGGGTACAGATACA
This sequence comes from Ambystoma mexicanum, assembly GCF_040938575.1. Lineage (NCBI taxonomy): Eukaryota > Metazoa > Chordata > Amphibia > Caudata > Ambystomatidae > Ambystoma > Ambystoma mexicanum. The sequence goes on along the minus strand of NC_090937.1, from coordinate 988,819,924 downwards.
GTCCCCAGTGCAAGGGGTGGCCAGGAGACAGTGCAGGAAGGTGGCAGGGTGAGCAGGTACCTGGGCCCAGGGGACAGAGGGTGGCCAGGTGCACAGTGCCAAGAGAGCAGATCAGCAGGGGAGAAGGGGATCGAAGGCAAAAGCAAAGAGGAAGATTTTTAGGTGCTTCCGGAACCAGAGATGGTTCTCCTCAAGTTTTAGAGTGGCAGGGAGGCTGTTCCAGAGGGAGGGCCCAGCCAAAGATAGAGATCTACCCCCAGCTCGTTTCTTTGAAAAACAACTGACCCTGAGGGAGTTCGAGGTAGAGGAGCGTAGAGCTCGAGAGTGGAGGTATTTGCGGAGGGATAGCTGAAGGTATTTTGGACCCAGGCCCCAGAAAGCCTTGTGGACAATGCAGAGGGTTTTGAATTTAATCCTTGCATCCACTGGGAGCCAATGGAGAGATTTCAAAGCTGGAGAGATACGATCCCAGGGCTTGAGGACAAGGACAAGTCTCGCAGTCCTGTTCTGGATAAGTTGTAGAGGGCGGACAGTAGAGACAGGTAGATTTAGAAAGAGGCTGTTACAATAGTCCAAGCTAGAAAGAACCAGAGCTTGGGATACCATGAGCATCTGGGGAAAGGAGAGGAAAGGCAGAATACCTCTGAGGAGGTGCAGTCGGAAGTTTGACTTTTTAGAGACATCAGAGATATGGGCCGAGAAGGAAAGTGTGGAGTCAAAGATGACGCCAAGGTTCTTCGCCTCGCAGGTAGGGGTAGGAGGAGGGCCAAGGGAGGCCGGCCAGAGAGTGAGTGAAAAGGATGGAGATGGTGTGCCGATGAGGAGGATCTCCGTCTTGCTGGCATTCAGACAAAGATCATTGGCGGCACACCAATTTTGAATGGCAGTTAGGCAGTCAGAGATGGGAGAGGAGGTGGCTGAGGGCAGCCGGAAAATGAGTTGTGTGTCATCAGCGTAGCACTGGATATTTGAGCAGAAAATGGCGATGCAGTGAGCGAGAGTTGCCAGGTATTGGTTGAAAAGCCAGGGTGAGAGGTTAGACCCCTGGGGAACCCCACAGGTGGAGAGGAAGATAGATGATGGGAAAGACCCCAGTTGGACTTGGGAGGGTCGATCAAAGAGGAAAGAGGTCAGCCAGGCCAGAGCCTGATCAGTGATACCCAGATTATCACAGACAGTTGATGGTGTGGTTGATCGTGTCGAAGGCAGAAGAGAGATCAAGAAGGATGAGGACAGAGGGAATGTTAGAATCAAGGTTGGAGAGCAGATCTTGAGGAGAGCAGTTTCCGTGCTTCTGGCCGCTCTAAAACCAGACTGGTGGTCATGGAGACAACCAACAGAATCTGAATGAAGGTTAAGCTGAGATGGCCAGCTTTTCCAGGAGTTTGCCCAGAAGGGGGTAATGGAAATTGGGCGATAGTTTGCTGGACAGGAAGGATCAGCTGTGGGTTTCTTAAGAGGATGCACAAGGGAGTGCTTCAGAGGGGAGGGGAAGGATCCTGAGGCAAACGAGTGGTTGCAAAAATCAGCAAGGGCAGGAGCGAGGGTGTCAATGTGGTCCTTGATGGTTTTGGAGGAACAGGGATGAACCTGTTTTGACGAGGCTTTCATAGATCAGACTTGTCTAGCGACCTCGTCAGGGGAGAAAATAGGAAAGGAAGAGAAGGATGGTGGGGGGGGTGCTTTAAGGGGGGGTCTCCAAGCACAGACAGAGGGAATAGGAGGGGGAGGGGAGGCGAGGGTGGACAGGATGTCCTGGGTTTTAGAGATAAAGTGCGAGGCAAGGGCATTGCAGAGAGCCTGGGAGGAGACTGCTGCAGGGTTGGCAAGCTCCTTGCAGATTTTAAAGAGTTCGGCCGAGTTGTTGGATGCCACAGAGACACAGGCTTGAATGTGGGCTCTCTTCTTAGTGCGGACAGAGAGTCGGTATTACCTTTGGAGCAGGCGAGAGGCCAGTTTGTCAGAGGATGAGCAAGAAGACCTCCATTTCCTCTCATCCGCCCTACACTTACGTTTAAGTGTAACTAGGTCGGAATCATACCAGGAATTGCACTTGGCTTTGGACTTCAAGCGGATCCTCAGGAAAGGGGCAAGAGCATCAAGAGTATCAGAGATGGAAGAGTAGAGAAGGGACAGGGTTGTGTCAGGGTGTGAGTCTGCCAGGGGAGCAGGAGGGGGAGAGAAGGTGGCAGTGAAAGCCTCAGCTGACACACGCTTCATAGGTCGGATGTCCGAGAAGGTAAGTGGAAGTGTTGGGGTGTGGTTGGCTTGGGGAGAAGAAAGTGAGATGGAAGGAGAGGAGGCAGTGGTCACTCTAGGAGAGAGGAGTGGTCAGAGGAATAGAGAGGGGGAGGCCAGGGGAGATCAAGACATCAAGTGTGTGTCCTGCAGAGTGTGTCGGGCCAGAGGGGAGGATAGAGAGGGAGAGGGTATCGTAGAGGTTGCGAAAGAGCAGCGATGAGGGACAGTGAGAATCGAGGTGAATGTTGAGATCACCAAGGAGGAGGCCAGGAGGGAGGAGGAGAGGTCGGCCCACTCAGAGAGAAAAGAGGTGATTTGCCCGGGGGGCCTGTAGAGAGTAGCAACAGTAAGAGAGTGGCTAGGAGAGAGTGAGAGCCTGCAGACAAGGCATTCAAAAGAGGAGTAAATCTGAATGGGAATGATAGTGGCAGGAATCCACTCAGGAAAGATCAGGGCTACGCCCCCTCCAGGTCGAGTGGATCTGGGTGCGCAGAGGATCTTGTAGCCCTCAGGGAGTAGAGTGTCAAAGCTTGTGACAGAGCTAGCCGTGAACCATGTCTCTGTAAAACCGAGAACATCAAGGTCCAGTTCTTCAAGGAGGTGGCAGATGTCAGAGGCGTGTTTGACAGCAGAGTGAGAGTTGAGAGGGGCAAGATGAAGAAGGTTGCCGGCCTTAAAGACCTTCCGGGGAGGGGTACAAATCAGAGGTACGCCCTGCAGAGTTGTGGAGGTAGCCTGAAGAGTGACAGAGGAGGAGGAAAAAGTGGGTAAGGTAGCCAGGGAGTGAGAGGAGGGGACAGCTGGAGATGAAAGGAAGTTGATGAGGCAAGGGAAACGCCTATCGAAGAGGAGGAGATTGGCCTGAGGACCTCGGACCATGACAGTGCCATTTAGGTAGACATTAAGGATGACTCTGGAGGAATCGAAAGAAGCCACAAGAACATCCCAGCGAGTGCCACCATTAATGGGAGAGGAGGAGACAGGACAAAGCACAGATCATATGGGGGGTCCATAGATCCGGCGAAGGAACAACAAGGAGGATGTCGGTGAGGGTCTGTCTGGAAGAGGCGCTGGTATAGGTATCAGCGATGGGGAGTACAGGGTTGGAGGGAAGATATGCTTTTTACATTTCTTTTTTCCAGACTTAGTGAGAAGGGAAGGGTAGTTGATAGAGAAGCAGTTGGAATAGATGAGAGAAACAGAAAGCGCCATGAGTGGAAATGAGAAGAGGCAGAGGGAGGAGTAAGCAAGTAAAGCAGTATTGAACAGTCACTGGGCTAGCAGGTTACAATCAATGGTCAAAAGTTAAATGCAAAAATACACCCAAGTTTGACTTTCAAGTAAATGCAAGAATACACCCAAGTTTGACTTAAAAGTTAAATTGGAGACCAGTAGTTAAAGAATTTAGAGTGGTAGTCAGATGGTAGAGGTGAGTATAGATCAGCTTCACGTGAGAGCATGACAGGAAGAGTTTAGTAGCCTCTGAGAAGGGAGTACAGGTAAATCAAGGAGTGAACTAACCCAAACAGAATATGGTAAGAGAGTCATGGCAGTCCAATAGTCCAGGGAAGCAGCCTCAGTGACAATGAGGGTTTGGCTGTTGCAGAATCTCATGATGCAGCCTGTGAAGCAGACAGAGAAGCTGACAGGGACCTTTAGAAAGTAGACCTTTGAAACAGGGGCCGGCTGAAGCCTGCCGGTCCCCCGATTGGCTTGAAAACAAAGCGAACAGCCAATCACTGCAGACGATGGAGGGAAGCACTTTAGATACACAGCCAGCCTCATGCAAACAAGGAGGATAAGCAGCCATGATGGAAAACCTCAAACACACTGTGGGGCAGCAGGAAACATCCATTTCATTGAAATGAGTCAGTGCAATTTAAAGCAGCAGAAGGTTGGAACACACTGCCAATTTGCACAGTGTAATTTCTGAAATGAAAATGCTTTGCCAAGTGAAAAAAAACGCTTTTTTCCAGATTTTTCGTTTTTCTTTTTAAAAGCTTTTTTTCATGTCTAGTGCTGCAGGGACAATGGCAATGCACCTACCTGGTGCAGAAAGCGTCCGTGGGCCCAACAGATTCGGAAACTTAGGAAGGGTGGGAGCTTCAGAAAGACCTCGAGCTCCGTAGGATGTACCAGGCAGGAGGGTGAACCATTTCTGCCAAAACCAAGTATAAGACAGCCAGGGGAAGGGAATTATTCCCCCTGATGTTGTGAGTTGTGAAACCAAATATAAGAGAAGCCAGTGGAAAGCATTCCCCTGTGGCATTATCAAACCCTGAAATCAAGATACCAGGAGAAGGGAGGCATTCTCCTTGTCACCAGGAAAGAACATGGGAAGAGAGTCATTTCCCCTGGTAGTGTGAAACCGGGAGTCAAGAGACCAGGAGAATGGAGTAATTCTCCTGGTAAGCAAGACCAGGCGAAGGGAGTCATAACCTCCACTTGTGTTAAACTCTTAAATTAAGATACTAGGAGAGGGTAATCATTCTCCTAGTACCCAAAACGGTAAAGACTTTCTTATACAGACTCTTAGAATATAGGCAGTGTACATGCCAAGGAGAACTGCTTGAACATTTGCCCTTTGGTTGAAAGACAATTGTGACCCAGGGAAGGGAGCCATTACCCTGGGAGGAAGCCAGCAAATGGAAACAAACTTCTACGCCCTAGTCCAAAAGTAGGGAGTCCTTCCTCTGGACCAAGAAGGCCTGCTTTATCTTTATTGTAGTATTTGGTGTGAGGGACAGAAGTAGTGTTTTTGACAGAGGGCAGTGGACTATTGATTTACACTGGCATTCTGACCACACCCGTAGTATTTTAGTTGAGGCAGGGAAACACCTCTTAGAGATACGGAAAGTTAGGTGTTCTCTATTTTTTCTGTCTAAATAAAAGTCTATAACATTCACAATGCCACCTGTGTGTCAGTCTCCTCCTTCTGCACCCTTACAAAACCCACAACATCTGCGTTGTCATTAGTATGTATGTTGACAACTTCTAACCGGTTGGCACCACTGGTATAGAGGACCTCCACCTTTTAATCACAGAGCAAGACTGTGCATATATACTTGTGTATGCCACTATCACTAGAATTGCATCAATGTCCACTCGTGACCTCATCTGCTTCTCTAACAACAAATCTCCTACTGTACGTAAGCCACTCAAAACATTCTCTGTGTTTGCCTTGGATGACAACGTGTACGTTTGACACAGATTTGAATACAAGGGCTGTATGGAACTGGGCCTCCATCTCTTTCGAGACCAGCTTCCAGACAATATACATCATGGAAATAAGCCCACAACAATATACATGCTTGGAAATGCCACAACACTGCTCAGATCCCAGGGTGTGAACTGCTCCATTTCTAATCTTAGATGTGATCTTGTGTGTCTCTCATATCCAAACCTCATGACACATTGAAGTTGTGCCATGCCACATGGCAGAGGGAACACACAAATACTGACCTCAGAATGCTTTTAAATGTTTTTTTACTAAACAAAAGTAAAAAGGAAGACTATTGAATGGAAATTGGTACAGGGTGGCTGTAAAAGATTTTTGGGAGATGTAGTGATCGAGCTCAAGATTGTTAAGGAAGGACAGCAAGCAAAAAGTAATTCAGAAAGTTCCAAATTGGAAGGTCTCCTGTTTAGATAGCACTAGCATTCTGTCTAGAAGGCTATAGCATTTCTTCGTCTGGTGACTTAAGAAGGATTTCTGAACTCTGACCTGGAGGGGCAGAGGTTCAGAAGGCCAACCTAGTTTCTTGGAATAGGGTAACCTCTGGACAAGCCAGACCAATCAGGGTAGCTATGGCAGGCGGTCAAGACTAAATCTCAGGAGGGGTGAGGGTGACTGAAGGACCTCAATGAGCACACAGAGCAAGGACACTTACAAATTACTCCAGACATGTGTTATATCAAAAATATATACACATTTATTACAAGGCCTTTGTAACATAGACCCTAGCAAAAAAATCACAGTAACACTCAGTAAACCAATACATCACACTCAAGACAATATATATACAGAAGACCATGGGGGTCTAAAGGGGTGACTGCACGAAATATGTCGACGAAGGGAAGGAAACAGGCAGTGCAGGCAATCTTTAAGCCCAGTTCAACATCAATAATACACCTAACTAAGAGGCAGTCCAAGCCCTACGAAGAGAGGAGCCATGTGCTCAATAGTACATGCACGCGCTTGTGCCAATGGGTGGGATATGGTCTCTTCAGGAGTCTCTAGCAGCTCAGGAAGGTGACTGAGGCGATGCAGAACAATTTCCCACTATTCAATAAGGACCTCCACTTGAGGGCACAGGCAGTTCGAGAGTGCGGGATGGAGTCGCTATTTCAAAATAGCTGTGGAAAGGAGAGGGGACCCCGGGGCCACTCATGTGTAAAAATGGGCTCTTTCGCTAGGGGCCACCGGTTGGGGAAGGAGTACTCACCAGTCCCCGACGCAACCAGACCCAATCTTTGCCAGTTCAGTCCACTTCACTGGCAGGTTCGAATGCAGTAAAAAGGACGTCTCGGCACCTTTCAGTTCCTAAAATACAGCGATGATTCCCAAACGGGACAATGGCTATTCCTCTGCTCCGGGTGGAGGAATCGGCCCAGTTTCACTGCAGCAGGCTTCAGGGGCAAAAGGGTCACAAATACAGCAAACTTGCATAGGTCATTGCCGCGGCAGAGCAACACGGTAACTGAGTTTACTCCGGTCCTGGCACACTCGTCTCACTTCAGACCTGAGAACGCTAAGTGTACGGAATTCGGTGCGAGGGTGCCAGGGACACAGAGCTAGCAGTATACCAAGTTTCGAGGGCCTCCTCGAAACAGCAGCGGTGACGGAGCAAAGCAACTTGGTAAGCTGGTCAGTCCACTGGTTGGCCCAGGGACACTTCAGAGAAAGCGTACTTGCAGAGTTTGATGAAGGTGCCGAGAATAGTTGGTCCCACTATTCCAATGGGTCGAAGCGTCTTCGCAGACCTTCTAGGACAACCAGATGCAGAGGGGTCCCACGGGACGACAGCGGGTTCAGGGTGCCAAACCTTCCAGCAGGTCACCAGCGGTTCCTCGACTCAGCTTTGTAGTAGCAGGATACTTGAATCCTATCCTTTGTGCGGTGAGAACTCAGGAGATTGACATGGTAGTGGTGTTTTCAGCCGCCTCTTATCCAAAGCTCCCTTCGCGCCAAAACGGAGAGGACCCAATGGGAGATCTGCTCACAAACACACCCTCCATATGTGGACCAATCACGGACCACAGTGGTCCCAGGCATTCATGGCACTCCAGACTCTTTGGCACCTAGGATGTGTATTGGAATCAGACATTCCAGCCCACATCCTGGAGGCACACACACAAGGCATGCAGAAGCCTGCGAAAGCATTGGAATTCGCGGGAAAGTGCATGACTAAATGAGGACTGACCCGGGTCGACTCGACCTAGGGAAGGTGAAGGGGCAAGATGGCCAAAGGACAGGACAAAGAACCTCGTGGCATGGCCATTTTGGAGCCAGGCCACCTATTCGTGCCAAACGCGGTTAACATGGCAGGAAAGGGTTAAAAATAATGCAAAAAGATAGCTGCCACCAGTCCTGTCCATGACACATCTGCACAGTTCATAAAAAGTCCAGCGTGAGTTTCTAGGGCCTTTGGAAAATGACTATAGACCCAAGTGTGCTGTATGGTAAAATACATTGCACACTTGTTACATGCTGCACAAAAGCTGCAACATGAGGATAGGACTAAGGGAAACAAAGTCTCCCAGTACTGACTGTCTTAAGGGCATGTCAGTTTCCCCATATAAAGTGAGCGAAAGCCCAGAGGAGGGCAACTGAAGGCTGTGCTTCTTGGCAAAGTCAGACAATGGTGTATAAACAGCAGCAAAAAGTTTGGGGGTTGACACAAGGAGGGAAAATTACATACAATTATGAAATCTTTCCTAACAGTGACCACAAGACCGCTCCGCCTCTCTCTGGATATAGGACTTTCTCCCTACAACAGGTGTCCCAAAAGCCTTCCACTTCATTGTTACTTATTACCCTCTTCGGGGAAAACAGGCTCTCCCCCTCTGTTCTTTTACTATGGGATATGGTGCCTTTCCCCCTTCTAGAGCACATCCCTTTCTTGGGGTTCAGGAGACAACTCTCCCCCTCACAGCAGCAGACCGCTCACCAAGAGTTTCGAGGGGCTCTTCTACCACATCACTGGAGCACATCCCTCTCCTGGACTCCAGTGCCCTCCCACTTCCAAAGGAAACTCCTGCCCTCAGCTTCCAGCCCAACAACACCCTCTGTGTTGATTGGCATCAGCTTTAAAGCCCTCATTCTCCCATTGGCCGAGGCAAACCTTTGCATTGATTGGTTATTTGGCTTCCTATTCCAAGCCAGGGAAAGGAAGTCTTCACTATCTTGGATTTCCTTCAGTTGGTTTCCAAATGCAGGAGCTGGTGAGTGTCTGCTGCTCTGCTCCTACATAGCCTACTTGGGGGTTTGTAGTTAAAAGGCCATTCCAAGAGAAAGGTTTTTCTCTTCGAGGATCCAGACCTGTTTAGTAAGGGGCCTCTCTGGATGTGCAAGTGTTTCCTCTTAGCATATGTGGTCCTGAATCCCCAAAAGACACTCTAGAATCCGGTCTGGGTTTTGGATCTCTAAATCTGATGCACCTTGGAAGCTGCAGTACTATGAAATGATGATGGGACATGGTTGTTTCTAACTAATTGCTCTCTAAAGGGGTTTGGGAATAGTTCAGGACTGTTCCTTTCAGTCATACTTTCATATGGACCCGGGACTGGGTGCAATATTGGCACTGTGACTTTGTTACAGCTCCTATAAAATAGTTCCGTACATTTGGAACATTGAGTTCCCCTTCATCTTTTGGTCTGATCAACACATCCATGTTAATCCTCAGATTATTGTCCTCCCTGCTCCCACCCCAAAAAAGCTGCTCATATGTGATCTTAACTATTTGAAGGAGGAGGCGTGTACTGAAGGGAAACTTTGCAAACACATGTATACATGTGAGATCACAATAATTTTAATCAGGGCAATTCGCCATGTTAGTCTATGTGTAACCAGTGGCCCATTTAGAACACAGCTAGGAGGGTTATATTGCACACCACTGAGAAGGGTGAATAAAGAGCACAGACATCACAGTGAAAAAACTGTTTATTAAAGGCATTATATTGTATATTTTGTACTTGGTCTTCCCTGTTGTGCTGGGTGGAACAGAGGTGCCCATTCCATAAAGGACCCTTGAAATTAAGGAATGAACAATGGACCGGTCTCCACTATCCAAGGAACTCTAGAGGAGAGAAGGGCTTTTAAAAAAGGACCATTGGGAATGATGGTTGGAAGAAGAGAGGAAGGGGAGCAGGACAAGCAGCTAAAGGCCCCGTGGGGGGGCATGGCCTCCTGTAGCTCTTCAGGGTGTGAATATCCCCGGGAGCCAGGCTGCGTATACCAGGAGAAGACTGGCTTGAACTGTGAACCCCGGGCTTCATGCCCAGCACAGCCCAGTCACCCACAGGGGATGGGGATAAGTCGGCTGGCGCTGTGGCCCAGATAAAGACCCCAGAGCGGAGACATCTGTCCACGCCAAAGAGTGGAAATGGAATGGGGTGGGCCCGTCGGAGATGCAGTGGGGTGGGCCTGCCTTCCTGCTCTGCAGGGATGTAGAGAATGGAGGGCAAAGGTCCCACCTTGAAGAGTGAGTGGAAGCCCCAGGCCCGCAGCGGAGAGAAAATGCAGTATCCCCAAAGCAATGGGGTGCAGCATTGAAGATAGTGAGTGCCTGGCCGACGGCAGAGGTTACGGCAGCATCCCACAGGAGCATGGGGTTCCACTATCAAAAAAAATCTCCACGGGCTGGCAGCAGTGATTGCAACATCGCCTGTGGGAATGAGCAGCAGGGTAAAGATAAGACGCGGCCATGTGGCAGTGTCTGTGCAGCACCCAAGGGCATAGGGTGCCACAGTATCAAGGACAGCACCTGGGGCAGGCCAACCCATCTGAGGCAGCAGAGAGGCAGGATCCAGCGCAAAGTACACCACGATCAAAGTACTGTGGTTTGGGCCCTGTTGTGGTCAGTCACCCCCATGTAGTTATGTAATGTAGGCATGTTCATGGTTATTTTTAAGTAATTAGATCTTTTTTAAAAGGGTACTGTTCTTAAAAAAAATGATTTATTGATTTTTAAAACAAAACAAAACAAAAAACATCATCATCCTAATAACAGAGGAGTCCAGACCAAACAGCGATAATCTAGAAACATCGCTTGGAGGAGGAAGAACACATTCAAGCACAACATAATTATTATTATTTTTTTATTATTATTATTGTGATATTTGGTTATACAATTGACAACATTTATCAAAATAAGAACAGTTTTCCAAAATGTACTTTTCCCTTAAAATAAAAATTCATACATCTTCAAATGATAATAGCGGTTTCTGAATGGCAATAGAGAATTTAACCACGGCTAAAGTTATTGACTTTTTTCCTCCGCATTGCAGCATTTTCCACCATAAGTCTTTTGATTTATGTCCATACTTTGTTATGATGGGATTCATTAGAATGTCCCATTGTGACGTAAGGGCTGAACAATCCATTATCAAGTGGTTCAGATTTTCTATTGTCTCGGCTTTGTTACATAGCCTACAAGTCAAGGGATGAGCTGCATGATTCCGAGGCCAGGCGGTTTCTCTTGTTTTAATTAGGTTAAGCAAAAATCTAAAAAATTGGTCTCTGAAATACCAATGGTTAAACAATCTTAGATAGTTGGGTAGAGAATTTTGTTTTTTATTGTCCTCCTATTGTTTACCATATATTTTACATGTTGACCATTCTTATTCAGTTCTGAACCAATCACAGGAGTAGAGCTTTTTTTAAAACGTTGTCCGGGTTGTTGATCAAGGTATCAACCTGCTCTCCTGTAGTCTCTAATAAACTTCGGCAATCTATTTGCCATGAGGTCAGTGTCAGATCTTGTTCTTCATAACATAATTATTCCTCCCCATTAAGCAGAAATTGTACATATTGTGCCCGCACCTCTGGTGCACTGGCATAGTACGGATGAATATTGTCTCCATATCGTGACAATATATCACGTCTTTCAGCCAATTCTGCATGCTGGGGGCGGCGGCCTTCTATGAGCCACCACCAAGAGCAGGCCAGTCAGTCTTAGGTAGGTGCTTTGTGCATCCCAACAATGCCACCCTAGGATCTTGATCGCGCTGTTCACCGATAATGAGTGAAACCCTGGACATCTCTTCCCCCAGTATCAGAATATAGGCTGACAGTCCTAGGCCAAATGCTTAAAGTTGGCTGAAGTGCAGTCACATCTGGCACACATGTCTGGGGTGACTGGGAAGTCTGAAGTTTTACCGGGGTATGGTAAAGCTGATGCATAAAGTTAGAAATGCATAAAGTTAAAATGAATCAACTTAAACTTAGAATTCAGGGCCAGTCATCACTTGCGATTTCCTTATCTAGATCTCTGTCCCAGCACTGCTAGAGGCATCTCCTCCCCCAGAGGATATCAGCCTTAAAACTGTGATACAACCGAGAGACCAGACGGCCCTCTCCTTGTGACTATCAATCCATGCAGCAACATCCATGTAGTGGGCTGCTTTGGGAATGAGGGTAACAGATTTTAAAACATTCCACACTCGAATGTCCATGAATATGTCTAGTGATGTGGTCCCACCCCTGTCTTTCACCAGTTGCAATATGAATGAATCACCACAAAAAAGTAACCAAAGATTTCTATACCAACTTTTTCCACCCACCTTAGATAGGCCTTCTCCCCCGTAATCGCCATTCTGGCTACATGTCGGACAGGAAGCATTGGCAAGTATGGGGTATCAATGGCCATCTTGCTGGCCACTTTACGCCCGATAGCACAGGTAACCTTCACTATGTGTGAGGATCCTGTCACCGCCCTTGAAGCACCCAGATCACAGAACGTAGGAGATTGGGGGCAACCAGCACTTTTTCCACCGGGGCATGGGAACGAATGACATACGTGGTGTACCAAAACGCTAGATAATGTGCGTGTGCCACCGGGTAATACCGTTCTAAGTCTGGCAAGGCCAAGCCCCCTTTTCATAAGACTGTTTTAACGTGCCATAGGCTACCCTGGCTTGTTTCAAAGCCCAGATTAAGTCTAAAATAATCCCATGCAAGCAGAGAAAGAAGCCAATAGAAAGGAACAAAGGAATGTTAAACAAATAAAGAAAGCTAGGCAAAATAATCTTTCACTATCGAGATTCCGGCCCATCAAGGTACGAGGAACAGTACGCCATCTAACCACTAGGTCCTGGTACAGAGTGGACTGATCCCGTGAGATCTCCCACTGCCAAGTGCCGAACACTAGCGGACACCCAAGCAAACACAAAGTCGTCTTCAAATACCACAGTCCCGTCAGTGAGTGGGTAAACAACGGATTTGCCTTTGGTAACCTTCAACCCGGAGAACTCCCCAAACTTCAACACCTGACGCCTCACCAGTGGTAAGTGGTTTATTGCTGAGAAATAAAACCGGGTCGTCCGCATATAGAGAAATAATCCATCTGTGATGGCCAAGCAGTAGGCCCTGCTGTATATGCTGTTCATGCAGGATAGCCGCCAAGGGTTTCACTGCAAGGGCAAAAAAGGAGCGGGACAATGGGCATCCCTGCATTGTCCCACGTGCTATCCCTATGTTCTCCAGTCAGTGACACCCCAACACAATCATCGCAGAGTGTGATAGCAGTGAGATGAATCGTTCACCCAGACCGAGGTTTCGGAGAACTGAAAACCGATCGGGCCATTCGACTAAGTCGAATGCCTTTTCAGCAGCCAACAGTTTCGCTATCACCTGTGTCTGAGATGCCAATGCTCAGAGGATCCCAAAACAAGTGGCGCACCCCATAAGTTGTGTTCCTTCCTGGTAAAAAAAAACAGCCTGGTCTGCCATTACCAGCCCAGGAATCGATGGGAGGAGCCGATGGGCAAAAACCTTGGCAAAGATCGTGTCATCAACGTTGATTAAAGGTATCGACCGATAGGAGGTAAATGTAAGCTGAAAACGTTCTTGTCCTCGCACGCCGATACCCTTGGGTCTGGTGCGCGTTACAAATAAACAATCCGTGCACGGCTTCCTCTTTTTATGCAAAAAAATTATATTGGCTCTGTGCAACGGGGAAGGGGGCTGCATGGACACCTGCTGAAGAGACACAGCATATACGCACAGCAGTATGGGAGCAAGGAGAGATGCATAAGCTTTATAAAATTCCCCAGAAAGGCTGTTGGCGACTGGGAGTCTTAGACCCAGGAAGCAGCTTGATTATAACCAAAATCTCTTCCAGGGTCACTTTTCGATTGAGAACCTCCGTAAGCGGGGTGTCCAACCAATACAATTCTATGTTATGTAGATATGTCTGCATCCCATGTGTATCTAGAGGCATGAAGGCGTTTGTAAAATTCCCGGAATGTTGATGCAATGTCCTTTTCTGCATAGAGGGGCATGCCAAAGAGATCTCTGATCACCTCAATATGCGCAAGCTTCCTTTCAGCTACCAGCAATCTGGCCAGGAAGGCTGCAGATTTTTCCCCTTCACAGTACTGTCATACCGAGTTGCCCCTGCTAAGGAATTTGACCTCCCTACGTCCATTTGTCTGGAAACTGTCTAGCTCCAGTCTCAATGCAGCTAGGTCTTGGGATCTGCAGTAGATACGTACTCCACCTCCAGGTGCTTCAGTTTCTCTTCATTGGCTGCTAGTTCTTTCCTAATCAAATGGAGTATCCGTTTTCTTTGGCCATGCAGATACCCCTGATGTAACATTTAAAACAGATCTAGAGCACCCCCTGTGAGGAGACAGAACCAACATTATGATTGAAAAAAATGCAACAATTTCCTCATGAATGTCTTTTTTTTAAACCTTTTATTTTTTAAACCAACTTTATTTTCGGATCTGAGGCATACACTTAAATACGACATAACACTTTCAATCAGTTATTGAATAAGTTCTATATCTTTCTTGTGTTTGTACCATTCAGTTCGTTGAAATTTCTTTTGCCTTCGAAGATTTTCAAATTCTCCCCTCCCCCCAGATCCCCTCCCCACCAGCCCCACCCGACCCCACCCCACCTCAGCTTTAACCACTACTTTGTAATACAGAGTTCAACGGATATAGGTTCTTTCCCTGACGGTTGAGAGAGCCAAATTCTTTATATTTGGTAGGCCTCAGATGACATGTGTGTTCTGGAGAAGGCGAGGTTTGAAGAATTGGGCTTCTCTATCCCGCGCCAGTTCATGGAACGGGTTCCAGACGACCAGGAATTTTAGATATTTTCCAGTACTAAGTGTAAGTGCACATATCTTCTCCATAACCATTACTCCCCAAACCTTGATCCACCACCATGTTGAAGTCAGGCCCGCTTCGATTTTCCAGTTTTGTGCAAGTGTCATTCTTGCCGCTGATAAAAGGTGGGTGATGAGGGTAGCTGTCGCTCCTCACATTGCATATTTCCCTTCTATGGGGACTCCTAAGAGAATTGTTTTTGGGGATATTGCCAATTCAACTCCTGAGATGTTTTTTATGTGGCTTAATATCTCCTTCCAGTAAGCCACTGCTTTAGGACAAGTCCACCACATATGTATTAGGTCTCCCCTCTCACTGCAGTTCCTCCAGCAGTTTGAGGAGTATGACTTTGTGATTTTATGTATGCGGTTCGGGGACATATACTATGTAAGGCATAGATTGTAAGCTGGTTCCTTAATCATAGTGCATCTGGAGGTGCCGTGTGCATGTGTCCATATTTGGTTCCATTCCTCCTCCGTTAGCGACTCTTGCATGTCTCTTTCCCAGTTCACTTTGTATAGGAGTCTGTCAGTCGATTGATCGTTGGAGAGCAGTCTGTAGAGTCTGGTGACCCCCTTTTCTGTGTGGCCCTCCTGCAGGGTCAGTTTTAGGCCTGATGGCGTTCTAGTGCCCGCCCTCTTCACCGTTGGGTGGGTTATCCAGTGCCTTATTTGTGCGCATCTATAGCGCTCATGTTCTCCTATGTTGAATTTCTGCTGACAGTCTGAAGTGTAATGGAGAGCTGTTTTTGTACATGTCTCTCAAGCAAGGGTCTTGGCACCCGACCATCCCGCCCAGTATTTCGCTGGAGACCCGGTGTATAAAATCGGGGTTGTGCATCAACGGCGTGTACGGACCCAATCTGCTCGGGATGCTTTTCTTTTTATGGGCTTTGTCCCATCTTTGCAGTGACCATATTGTCGTTTCCAAAAGCGCACCCCCGCTCTCTCGGTTTTCTTCTTTCAGGCTCAGCAGGGTTATTGACGAGGGAGTTGACGAGGCTGATTGTTCAATTCTACACCATCCCTTGTGATTCTCAGGCTTTGCCAGTCTCAACATTGGCGCTAGCTGTGCTGCTAAGATATATGTCCATTTCTGGAACTCCCAGGCCGCCCAGGAGCAGGGGGCGCATTAGGGTTCTTTTCTGAATCCTGGGTTTCTTACCTTTCCATATAAATTTAAATATCGCATTTTGCAACTCTCAGATCTTAGCTGGCAGTATAGGGACCAGTATTGAACCTATTACGTAGATAAAACGAGGGAGGATAGTCATTTTGACAGCTGCGATGCGGGCGAACCATGATAGCTCCTAAAATTTCCATCTGAGCAGGTCTATGTCTTCCTGTGACTGTTTCCACAGCAGAGTTATGTTTGCCTGATATAGTTTATGTGGCTCGCTAGTAAGGTAGATCCCTAAGTATTACAGTGTTTCCCCCACCCAGCTCATCGGGAATGTCCTCGCCAACATCTCAGTCACTTCCCTCCTTGCCGTGATGTTCATAGCTTTTGATTTGGAGAAGTTTATGGAGAATGCCGAGACCTGTCTGAATTCATCCAGCAGAGCCATTGCTATGGCCATCGTATTTTCCGGGACTCCCATGAAGAGCATGATGTCGTCAGCGTACAGCGCTATATTTTGAGGGTCTCCTGACCGATCTTCACTCCCTTAATGCTAACATCTTCTCGGAATTTCATTGTGCGTGGTTCCATCGCCATTGCGAAGATCAAGGAGGAGAGTGGACACCCCTGTCGCGTGCCCCTTATAATCTTCACGAATTCCGTACTTTGTCTGTTGATCCTGAAACTTGTCGACGGATGTTGGTAATTGGCAAGGACCATCTTGGTGAATTCATGGCCACAGCTGAAGCGCTCCAAGATCAGTTTCAGATAGCTCCAGTCCATGCTATCAAATGCCCGGGTGGCATCCAGGGCAGCCACTGCAAATGTCTGTTGTGTTCGTCGCCCCGCATCTATGACGTCTACTGCCCTCCTTATGTTATCCTGAGTGTGAGGATCGGTGATGAACCCCGGTTGGCCGTCGTGTATTATGTTCAGGAGGCTTTTCATCAGGCGCGTAGCTAGGATTTTCGCATAGATTTTTGCATTGGTGTTTAGCAACGCTATAGGACGATAGCTCGCACAATTGTGGGGATCTTTTCCTGGCTTCAAGGGCAGGATGGTTATAGACCTCCCCATATCGAGCGTGACCTTCCCCTCTTCTCTGATTGAATTATATAGCCTTGTCAACGGGCCGAGTAATTGAGTGCGGAACGTCTTGTAATAACCGCTGCCAAGGCCATCTGGGCCAGGTGTCATATTTGCTGGTAGTGCCGAAATGGCATCGCTGACCTCGTGCCGAGAACGGACTCCCAAGACTAGTTCTGTCTTTTTCCACAATCTGGGGCAGCGGAAGCGTGCTGATGTAGGAGAGTTGCCACCCGGGTCAAGGTTCTTGCTACTTAGGAGTTGGGACGGGACCGGAGCACTTTGTAAAAAGCATCCACATGTTTTTAAAAAATCTATCCCTCCTCTTTCCTGTGCGGGGCCCAGCATGCGGCCGTAACCCCGCCCACCTTGGCTCCGCCCCGCGCATCGCTCATCAGCCCTTTTCTATCGCCAGGTCAAAGACCCATTAGCAATAACAGAGGAACCTTATTAGAGGGGACGGCGGGCGGGTGTATGGAGGAAAGGGGACTATGGACTAGGAGTAAGGTGGTCACTACGGTGAGTAACCTGGTAATACTCCTACGTCCCGTCCCCTTTCCTCCATACTTGTGGGAGATTCCCAAGCAATCCTTACAGGAACTACGGGTGGATGGAAATACCCCTTATTGAAACAGGTTCTTCAGCACAGCCTGACCAAACTGAGCGTCAGCTCTTGAGCTCATGTCGAGACAGTAATGCTTACAAAAAGCAGATGGGGAGGCCCAAGTAGCTGCCCTAGCAATGGATTCCCAGGGGACATATTTCTGAAAAGCAAGCGCGGCTGCCTTGCCCCGCACCAGGTGTGCATGGATACCCTTAGGAGGTTTCAGCCTTTGGACTGTGAAAGACTCTGTGACGCAGGTGGAAATCCACCTAGAAATAGTTGCCTTAGACGCCGGCTTTCCCTGGGGGTTACCGAAGGTCACAAAAAGTTGAGAAGAACTCCTACGCTCAGAAGTCCTGTCCAGGTAGAACTTAAGAGCTCTTCGCACATCAAGACAGTGTAGAACCCTTTCAGCCTCTGAGGCAGGGTTCGGAAAAAAGACCAGAAGAGAGATCGACTGATTCAGATGGAATTCGGTCACCACCTTCGGTAGAAAAGCCGGGTTTGTTCGAAGGACTACCTTGTCCTTGTGAAAGACCAAGAAAGGATGCTCCACCGACAATGCCTGGAGCTCACTCACTCACTCACTCTCCTCGCTGACGTAACGACGACCAGAAAGTACTTGAGGTCTACCGTAGCCATTGGTTCAAAGGGTTCATGGCACAGTGCCGTCAGGACTACATTTAGGTCCCATGGCGGGTGCGGATTACGAACCGGAGGGTAGAGGCGTGTCAAGCCAGCAAAATGCCTCTTCACCACTGGGTTAGTTAGAGAATAAGAACAAAGGTCTGTAGAAAGGTAAGCGGAAACCGCTGAGAGATAAGTCCTGCATGACAGAACATGAACCCCTGACTCTGCTAGGGCGGACACGAAGGACAGCACCGTGTCAATCGTGGCCACCCTCAGATCCAACTTTTTCTCCAAACACCAGTGACAGAACCTGAGCCTTTTACTCTTGTATTGAGATCTGGTCGAGGGTTTCCTGGCTGTCTGGATAATGCGCATGTTATCCGCAGACAAACTCAGATGCTCTAAAGACTTGAACTCAGGCACCATACCGCCAAGCTGAGCGATTGTGGGAGGGGTGCCACATCTGTTGTTCCCCTTGGTGAAGAAGATCGGGAGTTACTGGTAACCTGATCGGCGGATACACCGACAGGTGTTGAAGTTCTGAGAACCAAAACCTGGCTGGCCACCACGGGGCTATCAGTAGAAGGGAACAGTTCACAGAGTTCTTCAACTTCCAAATTGCACGGTGAACTAGAGGCAGAGGTGGGAAGGCTTAAGCTCTCATGTTGTGCCATGTGTTGGGGAGAATTCTCTGTAAAGGCTAATTTCCCAAATCTAGTGAGTCCCCCAGCAGCTTTGCTGGATTTTTGGGGTTTATTTTTTCTCCTGCTAAGAGTGAGGCTCTTTTACTTCCACTCTTAGACATGATTTGAGGTGTTCCTTTATCTTTCCATGTGTTTTATGGGCTATGGGGTCTTTTACTCCATAGCGTCTCATGTGTTTTTGATGTGGGTTACACAGCACCCTCTGTGCTGTAACCCAGGGGTGTCGTAGCGACCCCCCAACATAGACTCCATACCCTGGGACTGACTACTGTTTCCCATGGCATGTAAAGTCACCATTAGCTTTACTAGTCCCAAATTATGAACAGAAACCAGTGCAAACCATCATATTGTGGACGTACTGGTCGGGGCAATTCGATTGCCCCGGGGTCTGTCGTTCGAGGGGGCACGTCTCTGTCCCCCCTGATCGAGTTTTGGCTACTGGCAGTGGATACTACTTTTTATATTCGACCGCGAATATAGCTCTATGGGATTTTCCCATTGTTCGAGGCTACCAACTTTAATTATTTAATTCTTTTAGCCTCGAACATACCGCCGGTTTATTTATTTAATATTAATTCACCGGTTGGCATTTTTTGCCAGAACTCGATTTTAAAATGGCGTTTGTGTTCTCTTCTGTGACTCCAACCCAAGTCGAGCCCTTTATTCCACTTTTTGGCGGTCTTCTCCACATAAGCCGCCAAAAGTGGTGCCACTCTGCCTGGGTACCACAGGGGGTGTGGGAGGGGGTTTAGGCACCCTGGACTGAGTTACCTTGGTAACTCAAGTCGCACTCTTGTGTGATTGGACCAAGTGTTGAGCCGGCCGGCTCACCACTTAGCATGTTTGATTGACAGCTAGGCTGAGTGAATGAGGGTGTGCTGCATAAAAGCAGGGCTTTGGGGACTGGAACTTCAGAAGTCGCCACAGGACCTAAGAATCCGAGGAGGGAGAAGCTGAGCCGACCTGCAACGACGACACCACCGGTGGAGCCCTGCTGAACCGTCTCACCACTTTTCCCGCCGACAGAGGAGATCTCCAGTCCGGAGAGTCTTCTTCCTTTGACTGGTGGGGATAACCAGTTTTGCCTTCTTTTCACCTTCCTGGAGCATCTCGTGGCCGCCTTGCCCGTGCCAAGCACCCCGGCAACCGGAATACCACGGTTTACCACTACGGCGAAGAGAAGGGTAGTACCTTTTAACTGAAGAACTCCGCGGCTGGTTTCTTCCCTGGCAGTGCAACGACCTTCATCTTTCCTCCACGGCGAGACCTCCTCTTCCTCTGGATGAAACACCGACTTGCACTTGCTGCCAGGAACAACTCCCCCCGCTGGAGCTTCCTTCACACTTAAGGTACTGTGTCCCGCCTGGCTTCCCTTGCGACAGATCGTTCGGGTGACAGTACTTTCTAACCTGGGCTAGCCTGGGACAACCTAGCTAACTTTTCCTGACTTTAATTTTATCCTTTTTTGGTGAGAACTATCTACAAGACTCTTTGGGCATAACCCCACTGTGTGAACCTGGACCCTTTCTGCTTGCTCTCTCCAAGAGTGGGCCTTGCAATTGACTTCCTTGCTCTACAGTAGAACTCTGCCTATCCAACCTTATTGTGGTTCTTTTAAAAGTATTGAAACTTGTGCACTTCCTTAACTCTGCCTTTTTCCCTCCCTTTCTTTATAACTTATTAGAGTGCCATCTTATGTTAAGCGCTCACCTCTGTCTGAAAATAAGTGGTGTTTCTCACTAAGACTTGTCTAATACGTGAATAGGGTTGTATATATATGATAGTGACTGTGTGCTGAATTTACTTACCTCTTTTTGCTAGTGTAAATCACAAGTGTGTCTTTAAATAAATAATTATATACTTTTACACCAAAGCTCTGGTCAGTGTTTGCTTGTGCTACTGTGTTTCTGTACCTATTGTGTATACTCTACACACTGCCTAACTCTTCTTGAGGGAAGTCTGACTGCTCAGCCACAGCTACCAAGTGAATCTGTGTGGTACAGACTGCTACCAAGTGGGTTTACTGCCAAACACCTGTAGCCCTAAATCTGTTGCAGTGGTCCCTAAGGGAACTGCACAGGTTTCTGCCTAACACCATGGACTCTCGAGAGCATCCCCCAGAGAGAAGGCTCCCAGCCCCCCTCTGGAGGCATACTGAGGAAGTTTCTTGTTCATCGCACTGGTGAAGAGGTCCACCTCCGGTGTGCCCCAACGCGAGAAAATCCATGATAGGACCTCCGCCTTCAACTCCCACTCGTAACTGACCACTGCCTGCCGGCTGAGGGCATCCGCTGCGACATTCAGCTGGCCCAGGATGTGTACTGCAAGCTGCCAGACACCATGAAGCACGGCCCACTCCCAAATCTGGATGGACAGGTCCACGAGGGGGGGAGACTTTGTTCCCCCTTGCTTGTTTATGTAATACATTGATACCACATTATCCGTTCTTATGCGGACCACCTTGTTGACAATGAGCGGTCTGAACGCTTTGAGCACCAGGAAGATCGCCAGAAGCTCCAAATGATTTATGTGCAGGATCTTGTCTCGAGGCGACCAGTGGTCCGAGACCTGAAGAAGATCTAACGTCGCACCCCACCCCAAAAGGGAGGAGTCCGTCGTGATCGTCACCATGGGGGCTGGGTCCTGAAACCCTACGCCCACCGACAGGTTGCTGAGAGATGACCACCAGTCCAGGTCCACTCTCATGGAATCCGGAATCATTATCTGCTTGGAATCCGGGTCCACCGCCTGACACCAGGAACTCCAAAGAGCCATCTGGGTCCGTCTCATTTTGAGACGAGGAAGAGCCAGTACACACGAGGCCATGAGGCCCAGAAGCCTCTGGAACCACCAGGCCGACATGTTCTCCGACTGCGCAAACATCTGACACGTGGCTAACAGATCCGCCATTCTGTCCCCGGTCAGATACACTCTGCAGTCGATCGTGATCCAACAAAAACCCTGGAAGATCAGGTCCAGTGAGACCGTCATGCCGTCATGGATGATTTCCGCCAGTTCACCGACAGCCCAAGATGGAACAGGAGCTGAAGGAGAGACTGGAGGTTGCCTGCTGCTGCCAAACGGACAAGGGCTGCGTAAGAGGCCGTCATCCAAATAAGGATACACATGGATACCCTGGAGACGAAGATAGGCCGCAATCACCGACATCATCTTCGTGAAGACACGCAGCGCCGAGCTGAGGCCAAAAGGAAGCACCCGAAACTGGAAGTGCTCCTCTCCCAAAGAGAAGCAGAGGTATCTCCTGTGTTGGTTCCAAATCAGGATATGCATGTACGCATCCTGGAGATCCACCACGCTGAGCCAATCGCCCATCTGCAAAGAGGAGCGTATCTGGCTGGGCGTGATCATCTTGAATTTCTCTTGGCGTAGGAAAAGATTGAACTGGGAAAGGTCTAGGATGGTGCGCAGGCCGGCCTAGTTGGGTTGGGCACTGTAAACAGCCGGGAGTAGAAGCCCTCCCCTCGCTCCCCAAGGGGAACAGGTTCCACAGCTCTGAGGTCCAGAAGTTTCTGAACTTCGGCCTTGAGGGAGGGTGAAACCGACAGCTGGAAAGGAGGGTTGAGGGGTGCGGTAGGGGGTAAAGGCAAGCGGAAGCCCGCTCGAGCGACTGACAAGACCCATCTGTCTTCTGTGATGGTCTGCCACGCCTCCCAATGAGACGCAATGTGTCCTCCCACCGGGGTATCGTGCGAGCGTGGAAAACCCTCATTTGGCGGGCTTATCGGTGGCAGTGCCACCTGAACCTCATGAGGAGGCTGTGGAGCGGGAGAAAAACCACGTGCGTGGTTGTCTACGGCGGTTATTCCCCACAGGAGTATCCACTCTGCGAGATTTGCGGTCGAGTAAGCCCCTAAAACCAGAGGAGGGTCGACTTTGCGACAACGGTCTCTGGGATTTGGAAGTAGCTTTGACCAGAACAGACAATGATTTAGCCGTCTGAGTGCTATCCTTGGTCTTGCTGAGCTCTACATCAGTAGTAGAATGAAAAAGTTCCTTACCATCGAATGGAAGGTCCAACACCTTGTCTTGCACTTCCTTAGAAAATTTAGTAGCATGCAGCCACGCTTGCCGTGAGTTATCAACCCCAAGCATCAGGCCCCGAGCCGAGGTGTCTATGTGGTGAGCCGCAGCCTCCAGGAGATCCTGGGCCAAGACCCTGGCATCGGAAAGGCCTTCTTTGAAGTCTTCCAACTTCTTGACCGGGATGTGCTCCTCAAACTCCGACAGACCTTTCCACATCCGCATGTTAGCTCCCGCCAATATCAATTTGGCGTTGGCCTGCCTGAGTTGCAAGACCGAGTTGGTGAAGATTTTCCTCCCGAGGGAGTCGAGGAGCTTGTCCTCTTTTCCCAGAACCATGTGATGTTGCAAGCATGAACGACGCATGTGCGAGCCTCGTTCTGGCCCGTGCATGGGCATTCACAATAAAGAACGTCCGTGCGGGCAGTTGCCGCCGGGACGCCGTAAGGCACTCAGCGTGTCCTGTGTCCTGCCCACAACATCTGGCGAAGAGGCGGGATGCAAACGGAGCGTTCTGCTGACATGACGCTGCATGTACACTGCAGCAACGTTATACCGGAGCATTCCCTGAATCCAGCGCGAGCAAAGCGGATGGGTTTCTACGCAGGACACGTGGCAGTAGCGGCCTGAAAAGGTGCTTGTGCGCTGCTCACTTTCCACAGAAACTACAGTGAGCCTGACAGTTCTCGACATCCAAGACGACTGTCCTTCAAGCAGCGGTAATTGGACGGGTCCACGGCCACATTGATCCCCCACCACGCAGTGGCCTGACGTACGTTGACTGTCTGCACAAGTCAGGTTTGCGGCCTCTAAACCCTAAGGAGGTGCCAGTGCGACCTGTGAACATGGCGGAGAGTGACAAAGATGCAGGGACAGCGCAGGTGGTGGTAAGGAGGAGACAACGGGGATCGCTGTTACCCATGCAAGAATTCGACACATCGGGTCCACCCTCCAAATTGGGCCAAAGATGGCTGCTGTGGATAAGAAAATTGGACATGTACTTCACTGCAACAGGAGAAACCAATGATGACGCAAAAAGGGCAACTCTACTGTATTCCGCGGGAATGGACGTCCTACGCATTTATGAGTCCCTTAACCTGCAAGTAGTCACCTATGATGCGGTCAAGACTGCCTTAAAGATCATTTTATTCCGCTGTCCAACGTGGACTATGAGAGGTTCCTGTTCAATAGTGAAAAACAGCGGGAAGAAGAGTCGCTTGATCAATTCTGCGCTCGCCTAAGACAAATGGCCACGACGTGCAGATGGGACAACGAGGAGGCCATGATTAGAAACCAAGTCATCCAAGGCTGTGGCTCAGGCAAACTCCTCAGACAGGTGTTAAGGGAGCCAGGGTGGACTCGTACACAGATCCTGGACAGTGGAAGAATATATGAACTGGCAGAGTCGAGGCGTGCCACAATGGATGCAGCGGTGTGTCCCGGCAGGTCAGAAGAGGCGTTTGCGGTAGGGAGGCAGTCCGTATCAAAGTAAGTGGAGCCAGAAACGCCAAGAAGCAAGTCGGACGCACGGCGTGGCGCCCATTTGTCAGTATTGCGGATACGATTTGCCGCACTCCGAAGAATGTCCCGCCAAATCCAGATCCTGTGGCAGATGCAACGGACTTGGACACTATGCCCAGATGTGCCGCGCTCCTGCGCCGGTGGCTACTCAAAGGGGTCCGGCCAGGTTGTTCGTGGCACCTGTTTCAAAGGGCGGAAAGTCCATAAAAGCACGATTTTTCGTGAGCCCCCACTCCCTGCTTAGCTGTGCAGCGTCGGAGGCATTGGACCTTGTGCATTTTGCGTTTGCAGTCTATCAAGTAGACATTGAGCAGCTACTGGCCAGATTCTCAGGCATTTTCGAAGGAGTGCGAAAGTTGAGAGCTCCTCCTGTGCGTCTCCACATTGACGACACCATCAGGCCCACGGCTCTCAAACATCGAAGGATTCCGTTCCATCTCGGGGAGCAGGTGGAGGAAGAACTCCGCTCATTGGTCCGAATGGACATCATCGAAAGGGTGGAAGGCCCAACGCCCTGGGTCTCGCCCATAGTGGTGGCCCCCAAGCCAAAACAGCCGGGAGCGGTGCGCATTTGCGTCAATATGCACCTCCCGAATGCGGCTATCAAAAGGGAGAGACACATTACGCCCACTCTCGATATTATAGGAGACCTGCAAGGGGCGAGAGTCTTTTCGAAGTTAGATTTGAGGGCGGGCTATCATCAGCTCGAGCTCCACCCGGACTCACGTTATATCACGACTTTTATGACGCATGATTGCCTCTATCAGTTTAAGCGCCTGAGTTTCAGCATTTCATCTGCTGCAGAAGTTTTTCAGAATACCATCAGGGGGGTGCTGGCAGGACTGAAAGGTGTTTTGAATATGAGCGATGACATTTTGGTGTTTGCAGACTCAGAGGCAGAACACATGAAGAGACTGGAGTGCACGCTGAAGAGGCTAGAAGATTTGGGGCTTACCCTACACTGTGAAAAATGTGAGTTTTTCAAAGACAGAATTGGGTTTTTTGGCTTCATCTTTCATGCCAGCGGTGTGTCGCCCGATCCTGCAAAGATCAAGGACATTCGGGAGGCCGCAGCACCCCAGTCCCCAACGGAGGTAAGGAGCTTCTTGGGGATGGTAAACTACTGTGGGCGCTTCATTAAGGGTTTGGCCTCCCTGTCGGAACCCCTCAGAGCGCTGACCAAGAACGATGCTGTCTGGGTGTGGGAAAGGAAAGAGCAAGAGGCATTTCAGGTCATCAAAAATGCCCTGTCCGACGGAGACACCATGGCGTACTTCGACCCCACCGCAGAGTCCGAGATCGTTGTTGACGCCATCCCGGTGGGTGTAGGCGCTGTGCTGATGCAAGCGGACAAGAGAGGGGACATGCAACCCATTGCGTATGCGAGCAAGGAGCTCACAGACCCAGAAAAGCGTTACTCGCAAATAGAAAGAGAGGCCTTGGCCATACTGTGAAGCTGTCGCCATTTTCGTCTGTACATCCTGGGCAAGCTGGTCGTAGTCGTGACCGATCATAAGCCCCTGCTGCCCATCCTGGCGGGTGTGTCATCAAAACCTCCAACCAGAATTGAGCGATGGATGCTAGCCCTGGTGTACAGACCAGGGACCAATAATCCAGCGGACTATCTGTCGCGGCACCCAAACCCAGAGAGTGTGGAAAAGACCAAGGAGGTGTCTGACTGTTGAGGGCTGCTCTGTCATGTGGTGGAAGGTGCATTGCCGGTGGCGCTGTCCAGACTCACCATAGCGACAGAATCGTCCAAGGATGAAGTGTTCCACATCATCAAAACGGCGGTTGGAAGTGGCGATTGGAGAGAGGTGCTTCAGAACAATTCAAGGCGGCAGACTGACGCCCAGAAAGACCTTCAGGCGCTTTGGAGGGTGAGGGATGAACTATCCATTTCTGACGACGGACTACTGCTGAGGGGGAGGCAAATTGTGATCCCGCAGGCCCTGAGAGATTGTGTGTTTCAATTAGCTCACATAGGGCACCAAGGGGTAGCAAAGACCAAAGCGCGGCTTTGACCCAAGGTGTGGTTCCCTGACCTCAAGGGAATGGTCGAGCTGTTCATAAAAAGGTGTCTGCCGTGTCAGGCGGCGAATCCCGGGGATAAAGCTCCACTGATCAGCTCAATGGAACGGAGCGAAAAGCCCTGGGGAACCATCCATGCGGATTTTGGATCAACGGGTCGGGGCATGTATTTTTTAGCAGTGGTAGACCAATGGTCCAGATATCCCGAGGTGGAGGTCATAGAGTCCACCGCCACCGAGTACACCACCAGGGCCTTGGACAAAATGTTTGCGACCCATGGCTTCTCCGAAATACTACGCTCAGACAATGGTCCCCCGTTCACGGGCAGCCAGTTCGCACAGTATCTCAAAGCGAGGGGCATCCATCACCGGAGAGTATCCCCGTTGTGGCCGCTTGCGAACGGGGAAGCTGAAAGTCTCATGCGCACGCTAAACAAGGTGCTGAGAATATCCGCAAGCGGTGGAGAGGACCTCCCGAAGAAGGTTGTGGAATTCCTGCGAGAGTATCGGACCACGCCGCATCTATCGACAGGCGCAGCCCCTGCTGAAGCACTATTCGGGTGCTGCCCTCGCGGCATGATACCGGAGATAGAAGGAAGAATACCCGGGGTCATTGACAATGAAAAACTGAATGAGGAGCGGGCAGCCCGCAATCGGAGAGAGAGCGAGAGGAGAGGTCTCCAAGACAAGGAAGTGGCCGTAGGTGATTCCGTGCTAGTGCGGAATCGTCACCCAGTAGGCAAACTATCACTGCCTTACGAGCCTCACCCGTGGACAGTCACACACGTGAAAGGAACCATGGTCACAGCAGCATGCAACCGGGGGACTGTCACCCGCAACAGGTCCTTTTTCAAAAAAGTGGACACGTCAACGAGGTGAACCGGATGAAAGCACCTCCTCCGAAGCGGTCCCCGAAGATCAGGCGGAGGACGCCCGGTACCCTGTGCGAGGAAACCGCAGACTGTCGGCTCGCCTCAAGGACTATGTCCTGGACTCGGGAGACTGAGCCGAGGTCACAGTAGCCGGCCAACCCACGTTGGGTTACATGCTTTATGTTTACCAGGTATATGGTTCATCCTTGTTGATGTTTTGGTTGAAGAAAAAATGGGATGTGATGTTGCAAGCATGAACGACGCATGCGCGAGCCTTGTTCTGGTCCACGCATGCGCATTCACAATAAAGAACGTCCGTACGGGCAGTTGCCGCCGGGACGCCATAAGGCACACACGCATGTCCTGTGTCTCGTTGTTTGGATGCGTGTGAGCGAGTGCGTGTGCGGCGTGGCCCGAGGCACGGGCCTGCCCACAACAAACCTGAGTAGCCGTCGTGGAAGAGGATGCTGCAGGCCTGGACTGCAAAGTGGCCGCAGCCACCACTGTGGAGGAGAGAGGCGGACAAGATGACAGGGCCACCTCTTCCGAAGAATGCAGCCTGTACCTCGCGTCAATCTTTTTATTGACAAAAGTCCCGAGTGTGGCTTTTCCCAGACTCTTCAGACCTCGGCCAGAACATCCTTCTGCAGGAACAGGCCGGTATGCTCCAAGGGAGACAGGGTGAACGCCCCAGAAAGCACGCCCTCCTGCGGAGCGGGTGTCTCGGGCACCGGAACATCTAAGAAACTCATGTCCAGTACCCGGTCATCAAAGGCTCTGATAGAGCGGGGAAGGTCCTCGTTGTCCTGATCGCCTTGAGGGTCATCTGACAGGTCAGGATCCTGCTGAGCCGTGTCAGGCACTGCCTTGTCCACTGGGGACAATGGAGGCAAAGGCGGGAGAGCAGGTGGCTGGGGGCGCACCACGGGCAACGGTGGCGCCGGTGGAACCACCGGAGGAACAGGTGGAGCCGGAGGCGCCGGTGGACATATCTCCTTGAAAAGCCCTTTGAAATATTCCTTCGTGGGGTCGGTGCGCATAAGCGCTTGAAATTTACTGAAAAAGGCATCCTCAGGAGATTGTATCGGGACCTGAGGAGGCCTCTCATGAGGACAAATCCAGGGACGTAACGGGGAAGGGTGCCATACCGGCCCCTCCACCGACGTATCCACATAAATCAAAGTAGCCGCCCCCGTGGGCAACAAAACATTGTGCGGAAGAGGCATCTGGGCGTTCCAATCATAAACCGGGCGGTAAGGATGCGCACAAGGGACCTTGGGTTCACCCAAGAGACCGAGCCCTACACCAGAAGCCGATGGCGTAGTTGTAGGGGTAGCACCTAAAATTGCTGCCGTGGTCGTGGCGGAAATGGGCACCATTTTGTCCTCATCTGAGGGGAACTGTGGCACGTGAGGAAGTGAGGCAGGGGTCCCCGTCGATGGATCAGGGGTCTTAATCTTAGCCTTAACATAAGGAACCTCGGCCGAGCCGGTACTATGAGGCCTGGAATGTTTCTGTGACATACCAACCGCCAACTGAGCCTTCAAAGGAAGGACCTTGGCACTGCCGGTAAAAGAAGAACTTTGCTTCTTTGCCCCCTCAACAGATCTGGTGTCACCACAAGAGCGGGAACGGTGCGCTTTCACCGACAAAGCCTTGACCGGCCTCTCAGAACTGTTGGTAGCTTTAGCCTCTGTACAAGGGACCTCGGACCCAGGCCCGGTAACAGCCTTTCCTGCGCGGGCCTCGAACATCCGTTCGGTAACTACAAGCCCAGCCAAGGCCTCGGGGCGCAACCCGGTTTTGTTTTTGAGGGAAGCCGACAGAGAGGCCTCAGAGCGAACTCCGGTACCCCATGACTCAGTAGAACTGGGTCTACAAACAGCCCCCACAGGAGGGGCCTCAGAGCGTACTCCGGTGTTCACAGGCCCCTTACGGAGACCCTCGGAGAAAACTCAGGTAGAATGATTAGGCCCAACGGGCACCTCAGATCGAACCCCGGTGACAGAGCGATCAACGCCCCTCCCGGACCGAGAGGAACCCGGAAAGGTATCCCCCGTTCGGGGTGCTCTGAAAAGTAAAGAATTTACCGGGCGTTTTTTCTTTACGTCGATGAACGCCTGAAAATGAGAAGGAGGAGTTCATCAGAACACCTCCTCCCACCGCTCCAACCGACGTTGAAGTGCCCAGACCGAAAGGGAGTCACAGTAAAAACAGGAGTCCCAACACTGTTCCGGACCCAACCACTCTAAAAGAAGATGGGGATCCGCCCTCGCGAACCGACGGTGACACGATGAACAATCTGGAAAGTCTAATTTGAAAGACATAGACAGACTAGTAAACGAACGCCAGAGAGGAAAAAAGGGAAGAAAACCTTCCGAGGATGCAAGTGCGTCCGGCCCAGATCGAGCGGAGAAAAGGACTGGGCGATGCGGAGCCAATGTGGGCGGGGTTACGGCCGTGTGCCGGGCCCTGCGCAGAAAAGAGAGGAGGGACACATTTTTGAAAAAAATGTGGATGCTTTTTACTAAGTGCTCCGGTTCCGTCCCACAGGACGGAGAGATGTCCCCACAAGTATGGAGGAAAGGGGACGGGACGTAGGAGTATTTCTTTTTTGTTAAGCTCCGCTGTGTGGGGTTTTTCCGTGGACATCGTACAGTTGAGCTACGTAGTTCCGAGTCTTTCATTTTCTCAATTTCGCAGCAAGGAAACAAGTTGCCTTGCCCCCATAGATGTAATATGACTGTTTTGTTTGTATCAGTGACTGGGAAATCCGGTCTGCCGTATGGTTCTGCAGTTGGGCTCTGATTTTTCAGAGCGCTCTTAGGGATTTTCACCAACATTGGGCTTTGTGTTGGGCTTTGGCAGCTTTCACCTCCTTTTCCAGCTGGTTTGTCACCAATGCTCTTTCCCTGTAGTATGCCGCTGCCTGTGACATAAATTCTCCCCTGACCACCACCTTTCCCGCATCCCATGTTACCCCCCAGCCTGTTTCCCCATTGTAATTTTCTTTAAAGTAGTTGTTGATGATAGATTCCATATGAGCGCTTAGTTCTAAGTCCTTCAGGAGGATTTCATTTAACCTCCAAGGCTGTTTTGCCCTGATCCCTTCCTCTCCCTAGTCTATACCCACCAACAGTGGCCCATGATCTGAGTGACATCCCACTCCTATTTCTACCTCTGTTATTTGCGGGACTAATGTTGCAGATACTAAGATCATGCCTATTCTAGAGTATCCAAGGTGGACAGCTGAATAGTGGGTGTACTCTCTGGTGTCCCCTTGTGGAAGAATCGGCAAGTTTCAATAACCCCTAATTCTCTGAAGAAGCGACCCAGTGCCGGTCTATTTTTCTGGTCAGGTTGCTGTGTGGGGGTGGGGGGGGTGTTTTATCCAACAATGGGTCCATGACACAGTTAAAATCTCCACCTATAATCAGTTGGCCCTCGCACCAGCTGCCCAGTTTGTCCAGTAGATCCATTTGGAACACATCTTGGCGATTATTAGGAGCGTAGATGGCCAAGATTGTGTACATTTTCCCCTATATCAACCCCTTGAGCCCCAAATACCGTCCCTCTTTGTCTCTACAGAGTTGTAATTTTTTGAAAACTAGGGCCCTCCCAATTAATAGGACTACCCCCCTTTTCTTCCCACCACTTGAGGCAAAACATTGCTGTGGAAAGGCTCGATTGGCCATTCTCTTATAGTCCTTAGGGAGAAGGTGCGTCTCCTGTAGGAGCCCTATCGCCGTCTGCATTGCTTTCAGCCTGTCCAGAACCACCCGACATTTTATTGGCGAGTTCAGGCCCTGTACATGCAGGGATATTATCTTTGACTCAGCCATTTCTGTGTGGAGGAAGCTGTGCTATTTTGGGCTGAGAGCAGGGCTCTCTGGTGTCTCCCTCGCCTTTCTCTTCCATTCCCTGGGCCTCATGCCTGTTCTGTTGCTGTGACTCTTGGTTCCTTCCTCCTTCCCCCAACCCTCCACCCGTCCCTCTCCCCCCCCCCCCCCTATCTGAGGATACATGTGGCCCAGATTCGAGGGAATCCTCCCGTCTCTTCTCATTGGGTGTTGGGCCTTAACTTGTCTCCAGTCTGATCTGCCAGGGTCTAACCTTATCTTGATGAAGCATCCTTTCGTGGTAGTCCGGGCGATCTTGGTCTTCCTCCAGCTGTAGGATTGAACAGCCCTCCTCACAGGTGTTAATTTTCTGTTTGCCCTCCCATGTAAAGGATAGGCCAAACGGATGCGTCCACCTGTATTTGCTTTGTTTGGAGTGTTTTTGTAATTGGCTGCATCATTCTTCTCCATCATTTATACCAAAGCTAGGTCTTGGTATAAATGAATGCAAGAGCCGTTGATTGTGAGATCATTGTGGGGCCTTGCTGCTCTCAGGATGTCTTCTTTCAGGCAGAAGCACGTTACTGCTATCAGGACATCTCTAGGCCTTGCTCCGGGGTCATTCCGTTGTGGGCCAACTCTGTGTATTCGGTCATACCCAATTTGATCTGGCTGTGTGTCCGGGAGCATGCGGCTGAAACATTATTGCTAGTGTCTTTGAGGTCTCTATCCTGGATCTTTTTGGCCAGGCCTTTGACCCTGATGTTAGACCTTATTGAGCAGTTCCCAAGGTCCTCTGCCTGTAATTCCAGGTTGGTTGTTGCATTAGCTAGCTAGTCTAGAAGGACGCTGTTCTGGTTAGTTTCTTCTGCTACATTTGACAGACCATTTTCGACGATATCTATTGTGCCTCCCAGGTCTGCCATTTCTCTGCTTAACTCCTGGAGGGAAGATTTCAGTTCCTCCTTTATCTGTTCCAACTGGTTATGAAACGTATTCGTGAGTCTGGCTTCCATCCCCTTTAAACAATTTAGGAGTTCCTCCTTGTCTGACGCCATGGTGTTTAGTGGTGATGCCACTGCGTGGTTCGGTCGTTCCGGGGGGGGGGGTGAGTCACTCTCCATTAGTCGTCCCTGTCTCCAGCACTTTTCAAGTTGGCCTACTTGGGTTTTGGCCGGAGTTCTCATTTTCAATTGTCCGGATCTCGCTTTGGCCCCTGGCATCTGAATTGTTTCTGTTGGGAGCTGCCAGTGGCACTCAGGATTTTACTCTGACACTGTGTGTTTGTGTTTCTTGTCCTGTAGAGAATAGCCTGCCCTACTTTTCTCTCGGGGCACCGTGGCTCTCTCCTATGTCTTGCTACCTTCGAGTTGGAGGAGGTACCCAGCTAAATCAAGTTTTTGGTGGTGGATCGCCTTTATTTGTGGACAGGTGTCTCTGCTGGATCTTCCTTCTTCCACCTTTCGAGGGTTGCAGGTCCTCTCTCCTGGGGAAGATGTTGAAAGGAGGGCCAATTTTGGCCAGGGAAAGAGCCAACGGTGTCTGAACCCTTCTCCTACTCAGCTGTCGGGTCGTGTATGTAGGATCTGGGATGGGGGAATGAGAACAGTTATAACCTGTGTTGGGACCTCCGCTCCGCGCTTTGTTCGCCATCAGTTCTGTGCCTGTGTCGGGGCACAGGGTCCGCCCGGTAGTAGCCTTGTTGAGTTCTCCGGTGCGTTCCGGGGAGGAGGAGCTGCACGTCACAAGCCGGTGCTGGACCTTTAGGATTTATTTATAACCCACACAATGTCTGAATATGGCACCCAGTGACCACTGTATGTCAGTCTGGTAGATGGGCCTGCTGCATGTCGGAGCCCCGAGTGCAGCTTAGCCTTGCATCTGTACCAAGTGCAGAGAGTGTGCTTAGTCGACCGCTCGCTCAATCACACACGGTGGTAGCCGGGGAGGAGGAGCCTGTGTGCTGGCAGCTGCAGAGTGTGTGTTCCGGCTTGCAATTCATCGGCAGCAGTTCCCCGACAGTGCCCCGCCTCCGCACTCTCCTGTCATTAGACCGCGGCTGCAAGTGTTACCGTGCGGGCAGACACGGGCCTCAACCCCTGCCAGCCACAGGCTGAGGCCCCGACTCGGCTCACAGACGAAGCCACAGCGCGGGTGGGGGATGGGTGACGCAGCCTGTTTTCACACCTCACGCGTCCACCCTGCTGCTCTGCAGGTGCCCCCTTCCTCTCTCGTTGCACTGCTTTACAGACACTTGGGACAGGAGAGGAGTTTCTGTTTAATGTGGTGCAGGCCCAGCTATTAATTCAGTTCATAGCTTCCCCTGATTTAAGTGTCTTCAATAGACCTCTATCCCTTTCCCCGTTTGCCTCTTTATCAATCTGGTCTGGTTACCGATTTTGCCGTAGACGAGGGGGGGCCTGGGGGGGATGTGCGGCTACCTCCAAAACTGCTGGTATGAGCGTATTGCGGTTTGAGGGCTAGAGGCGCTTGAATATGCTTAGATGGACTCACCAGTGTGTTGGCACCTCTTGGGATTCCGCACGGATAGCCGTAGTGCTCCAGTGGAAGGGCCCGCTGTGTTCTGGGGCGGCCAGAGCACTGCTTTTTTCCCCTTCCCTTTTTGGATATGAGGCTCGAACCGCCTGCTTCTGCTAGGGAGGGAATCAGTGCTCTTAAGTTCAGTGGGTGTTTCGTTATCTCTCCTGCTAGGTGTTTCCCCCGCCAAGGTACCTTGAGTGCAAGGGGCCGGGCCTCGTGGCTGTTGGGTAGTCAGAGGCCTAGATCCACGCCTCGCAGCGGTATCCTGCAGATGGCTGTATCCCTCAGTTCCTGTTGTGCAGCTCCAGTGGGCGTAATTAGGAGGGATGCGATTTTAAGGCTGTCTCACCTCGGCCCTGCTGGGGAGCGTTGGCAGGTATTAATGCAGTAAGGTGCGGGCCGTGTCCCCATCACAAACCCTATGGTGTTATTATTCACAAGTCCCGGGGGGGGGGGCTTACTTGGATCCTTAAAGTGTGCAAGCTGTTTCCCCACTGCCCGCTGGGTGCCGGATGGCGCTCCACAGTTCAGTCTAACATGCGGTCTCGGAATGGGGGGAGGGGGTGGATGAGACGGAGCAGTGCTCCAAACCCCGCTGTCCTAGGGATATGCAGCCCTCCCTCGGTTCCTCTCCTTACCGGGTTGGGCTTTATCTGAGACCCACAGCGCTGGTCCTTCAGGATAGCTCTCCCGCTCTACATGGTATGGAGCCCTGCTGTTGCGGGCAGCGCCAGAGGGCCTCTCTCCCCTCCTTCCGTTCCGCTGGGCTGTTTTGGTGCGCAGGCTTCCCGCGTCTGGTCCACCGGACCTCCGGAGCGCTGCTCATCTGAACCGGTTCTTAGGTTGTCCTGCATCGATTTCTGTCGGGTTTGGAACGGGTGGTAGCTGATGCCACGTTACAACTACACCGCGGCTGGAAACTTCTCGCGGGATGGGCAGAGCGCGATTAAACCGCCATTGCTTGTAGGCTTACGAGAAGGCTGGCTCTCAGGCTGCCATCTTGCCTGCGCCCCCTGGTGGAATTAAACCTTTATTTTTATTGCCAACTTGACTAGGATAACAGAGAGCTGATGGAATCAGACAAGTATAGCATTTACACACATTCACATGATCTTAACAATATGTAATCCACACAGAATTTGCATTAGAAACAGACAGTAATGATGCATCATGAGGACGGTTTTTCTAAATCACATCTAATCCGCGTCCGCTCTTTCAAACAAGTAGGAGCGGAACATGGCCCATATCTCTCTGGGTCTGGATCACCGGGGGAGTGTGTCCACATATTGATGTTCTGTCTCGTCCTGAACCGAGATCAGTGCCAACAACAATTCTTTCTCACTAGGACACTTTTTATCCTACTTCAAGAGGATGCTACATTTAGCCACCATGCAACCTATATTCACAAAGGCTCTATGCATTCTACCCTGCAGATCAGACGACATGCCAAACAGGGCCCAAGTGGGCTCCGTTCCAATGGGGAGCTCACCACTTTGGACAAAGGGTCGAGAATTTTCTCCCAGAAGGCTCCTAATTGGCGACCCTCCCAGAACATATGTAGATTGTCTGCTGGGGTATAATCACCTCTAGGGCAGACATGTTCCTTGATTTGAAACATTTTAGTTAGTCTGGCTGGGGAGTAGAATGGCCTATTTAATATTTTCTTAAACTGCATAAACATGAATCTAAAACTTAGGGTCATCCTCTTGGTATTAGACCACTCCTCCGACCAGCGGTTTTGTGTGCGTGACATTAGAGGAACCATTTTCTTCAATACCATGAGTGTAGAGTATGCACCTGCAATTCCCAGAGTTAACTACGTATGCCCGTTCTGGTGTTTCAGGGGGTTAATTTGGGTACATAAGCCACCTATTCATCACTGCTGAGCTGATCCAGTAATATTGGAGCAGGTCACCTCCCACCCTCCCTTGCCCAGGTTTCCATGTAGTGGGAGTTATGAATTTCCCTTCAACGTATAAATCAGCCTATGTTCTATAGCCCAAACCCTCCCATCTTTATTTCACCGCTCCGTTCCACGTTTGAACTAGGTCCGGGAACTTCCATAATGGGAGCCACCGATAGTATGGATGAGGGATCCCAATAAGTGAAAATAATGCTCGCCAAGCTTTTAGGGTGGAGGCGAAAGGGTCGAATGGGCAGGTGTCTTTGTAGTGTTTTTCTAGCAATAATGTTGTGAGATCTGAACGGCCCGCTGCTAACGTTTCTAATTTAACATGGGGCAGAGGGTGTTCCGCAATGTACCAGGATGTGGCTAATTGGGTCTGCAACTATCCAATAAAGTTCCAGATGGGGTGCTGAGAACCCTCCGTTCTCGTATGGGAATGCCATCTGAGACCATTTCTTCTGGCCGTTCCAGAATGTCAAAGAAATTGTGCAAACAGACCTTGCAATTTGGCAAAATAAGGCTTCCCGGGCCATACCGGAACGTTGTGAACGTATAAAGTATTTTAGGCAGTAAAGTAATTTTAATTAGCGAGAGTTTGGCCACAGACGAGAGTGGGAGATCATTCCACATATTCCGTTTGTTTCCCACATGGGTGCAGATTGCTTCATAATTGTCCCTTAGTAATGAGAATCTGGTTCTGGAAACCACCATCCCCAGATATTTGATGTGGTCAGGGGACCAGCGAAGCGGTAAGGTATCATGGGTTTTCCATGTACTATCCATCAGTGGAAAAACCTCATATTTAGACAAATTAATGTGAAGCCGGAGAACTCCCCAGTTCGTTTAATATCCTGATCCAAGTTAGTGTTTGGATTTCTAATAAATAACATCACGTCGTCAGCATACAGAGAAATTATTTTGGGGTGCCAGCCAGGCGTAAACCACGACAATCGTGGTGTTCTCTAATGAAGTCTGCCATTGGTTCAATGACTAGGTCAAAAAGAATCGGGAGAGGGTAAAGTCCTGCTGTGTACCTCTTCCAAGTTGGAATGATTCAGACGTGCATGCATTAACCAGTACTCTTGCTAGCGGTTGCATGTACAACAGTTTAATATATTGTATCATGTCAGGCCCAAACCCCATTTTCCTGAGCACCACTAGCAAGTATTCCCACAATACCATATCAAAGGCCTTTTGAGGGTCAATAGTCACCGCGATTGCACTGACCTCGGGATCTATTCTGGCCATGATGTCAAACAGCCAACTAATGTTATGAGTCGTAGATCCTCCAGGAATGAACCCGGCCTTGTGACTATGTACTAGGTGTGGCATCAGTGGGAGCAGACGGTTGGCCAACACCTTGGCATATATTTTGGTGTCACAGATCATGAGTGAAAGGGGCCTATAGGAGCCACATTCGGTGCTAGGTTTATCACGTTTTAGAAGTACAGTGATCATGGCCTCACGAAGCAACTCAGGCAGAAGCGGATTGCTAAGTGATTCGTCCCACACCTCAAATAGATAGGGGGCCAACAATGCAGAGTATTCCTGATAGAATTCAGTAGTGAGACCATCAGGACCAGGTGCTTTCCCCTGGGGCAGGCTGGTGATTACCGCCATGATTTCTTTGCGTGTGATAGGGACCTCGAGTTCCTCCCTTGTCTGGCCATTCAGACGTGATAATGGAATGTTATCTAAAGAGTGATTGGATGACCTGTTCCCCCTTTAATGGAGCAGCAGTATATAGTGTTTTGTAAAAATCTGGAAATGTCCCAATCACCTCTTCATCTGTCCATTTGGTGTTACATTGATCATCTAATATACAATCCACCTTGATATGTCCTCTCTCCGCCCTAACCAGTCTCGCCAGAGTTCTACCTGGTCTGTATCCTTCCCCATATCTTCAGGCCGCCTGCGGGCGGGAGAAATAACATGTTTCTCTCAAAGTGTGCATCCCAAATTTTTCCAGTTCAGCTCGCATCTGCTCTAGTAGCCGTGGGGCTGGAGAGTAGGCGTATTCAACCTCAAGCTGTTTAAGTTTAGTTTCAGAGTCTTTCCTTATACTTTTGAGTACTCCAGC
This sequence comes from Ambystoma mexicanum, assembly GCF_040938575.1. NCBI lineage: Eukaryota > Metazoa > Chordata > Amphibia > Caudata > Ambystomatidae > Ambystoma > Ambystoma mexicanum. The sequence continues at coordinate 988,782,371 of NC_090937.1, read as the reverse complement.
TTCCTTTGATATTGCCATTCCCCTAATGTAGACCTTAAAGGCCTGCCATCTAATGCCCTGGGAGGTCGAATCTGCCGCATTACAGGCGAAGAAAGTTTCAATATCTGCTCTAATCTCTGCTTGAAACACTATCTTTCAGCGCATCTGGTTTAAATCGCTGGGCACAACCCGATCTGTTCCTGCCCAATTTCAGTGAAAGTGTCACCGGGGAGTGTACAAGGTTATATGCCAGCGTCCAATACTTTCCCCATGACTGAGCTAGATATCAGGAACATGTCAAAGCGGGATGACATATCATGTACTGAAGAATAGAAGGTATAATTCCCTAGCCAGCGGATGTATCATACACCATGCATCACACAAAGCTAACAATTGTATTAGGGACAATAGACAGCAAGCTGCTCTGGGTTGGGGCCTAGGTGCAGCATTTGCTCGGTCCAGTGCCTGATCTACAATCAGATTAATATCCCCTCCCCATGCTACGGGTATTCTGCTATATCGAGACATACATTTTCCAATAATATCAAATAATTCGGGGGACCCGTATGTATTTACTAGCACCAATTCGGTTCACCCCAGGACACAGTGAACCACCACAAACCTCCCATCAGGGTCAATGTGCGCTTTCCTTTCCACATATTTGAGAGACTTATGTATGAGTATCATGACTCCCCTGGATTGCGTGGAGTAGGAGGTACAGTACCTATTCTGCCCCCAAGTAGGAGCTATATTACGGCACACGTGTTCTTTAGCATGGGTTTCTTGCAAAAATAAAACACTTGCCCTGTGTCTCTGATCGTAGAACATCACCTTTTGTGTTTTTGTGAAATTCCAAATCATCATTTTCAACTCCTGTATCATAGCATATGCATTATTCCATCATTTACTGTGTCCCCCAATAGACCAAATTCCTGTGTAACAAGAAAACGCATCCCGAGTACTCCATTGCCAGTATTTTAACTGTGTCCAATTCCCATGTGAACTGACCAACAGGTGCATAACCAAGCTTCAAAAGCCTTTGTTAAAGCAGACCAACTTCCCCCCTCCGCCACCACTGCCACCCCCCAACCTGCAGTGTACCCAGCACTCCTTCCCCTCCGGCCCACTACCCACCAATTCCAACAGGCCCAAGGGGCCATGTTCTCTTGCAATCACACACAGCAACTGCAAGCAATGGGGCTCCTTGTTGCCGCACAGCGCTTAACTCTTAATTAGGGATAGCACATCTTACATGTCTAGTTTAATGAGGCAGCGATTAGCTAAGTTTACTGCTGACAACTCGTGTAAGAATCAAATTGTCAGAACCAAACCTGGGCTATGAACCCTTTCAGACAGGTAGGTCTTCTTCAACAGGCTTAGCAATGGGGCTGGTTATAGGAATCTCCGATGAATTTCACAGCTTCGCTCAGGACAGTAAAGAAATAGAGTTTACCCCGGAACTGAAGTTTCAGTCTGGCTGGGAACAACACAGCATATTGTATATTGCGCTCCCGAAGCATTTTCTTCACCCCTATAAACTGCCGGCGCTCATGCTGCACAGGCACTGACTAGTCTGGGAACAGAGAAATGGTTTGGGATCCCAACCTCAGCTCTTTTTCCCCCGGGCCAAGCGTAGTTGGTCTCTGTCTCGAAAGCTTAATATCTTCGCTATGATGGGTCTGGAGAAGTCCCCCGGCTTAGGTCTGGGGGCTAGGGCCCAGTGGGCAGACTCCACAGCAAAAAAGGGGGGAAAGATCTGGGTGCCCCAGTAGATCCCAGAGAAGGTTTTCAGCTGCTGGCTCCATGGGACTCGCCAAGGCGTCTTCCGGTACACCGACTTTCTGGATGTTATTCCTTTGTAAGCGTGACTCCAGATCATCACGCTTGTTTTTGTCCACCTTCATATCACTGGTAAGGGTAGCCACAGCAACCTGAAGAGCCTGTACATTGTACTCAGTGGCCCCTATCCTTGTCCCAGCTTCAGTGATTCTAGCCCCCTCACATGCAAACTGAGTGCCCATGGAGGCCACCATTTGTCATTATATCGTCAAGCTTTTCGTGGACAGCGGCAAAATCTTTCACCTTCGCTTCCATCATGCTTGTCAGATCTGGTGTGGATGACGTTCCAGTGGACGAGGTTGCAGGTTCGGGTTGGGACTCTGCTAGTTGTCCTTGCTCGCTCCTCGGGTGGATTTCGCGAATCTGTCCATCGCTACAGATTTCTTTCCCCCACCTGTTCCTTTGGTCATGGCGCGCTAGGGTGAACCTGCCCCAAGGGATTAGCAGGCAGCCCAGGTAGGGTTTGGGACAATCCACAGGCCACGATATTGCAGGGAACTCTGGTGCCACAGCGAGACAAGCCAGATGTAGATTGCAGAGGATATATTAGGTCTGCTTTTTCAATCCAATAGCAGAAATGTACAGGACCAATGACTGACACTGTTCCTGCAGTATTGGTGCATGTCAGCGGGGGTTACGGGAGCCCAGTGGTCGTATGGGGTAACACTGCGCTCAGTCGCTGACTCACAAATGCCAGCGCAGTGCATCCAGCAGACTCATCCCCTAGAACTCTCCTTGTGGGGGCCATGGCTACATGGCCACGTAAAAGACGTGCATCCCGGTGCTCCTGCTGATCCGACGAAGATCCGTAGGCTTAACAGGCAAAATAAACGAATATTGAATCAGGAAACGAAAACTGTAGCTGTACGAACAAGTCTGCATACGGCGCTGGAAAAGAAGTGAAGAAACTCGCAGCCGGGACAGAAAGCAGAGGAAAAGAAATTGGGACAGAGCCGCGGGTGAGTGCAACAAAATGGCGCCTGGCCAAGATCAAAGGAGAGGAAAATCTGCGCAGTGCGTATAAACAGTAACGGAGCCCCTTCTTAAGGAGAAATCGCACCAGAGCCCGCGAGTAGAGGCTGGATGACAGCAATAGCTGCAGTGAGTTGGAAGGAGCAGTGCTACAAGCGGCTGGCAAGCGTGTAGTAACGCCATACAGCAGAGGATACATTGTGTCCAGGGACACGAGAAGAGCAGACAGTGGACGGCTTGGGAGAATATGAGAGGCACATGCGTCCACGAATCCGTTGTGCACAGAACAGGACCCCTGAGAGGTGGCGTAAGCGCCCGTCACAACATGAGAGACAATAACGTGTCTGTTCAGTGGCACACTACCATACGCACAGCGAGGCGGGGGGGCTGAAGACCGCATGGTCCTGTCAGCTGGAAGGGAGACCAGCAGAGAAGTATCGAACGAAGCACAGAGGTATAACGAGTGCTGAAGGGGGAGAAAGCATCCTGTAAATACATGCAAGCAAATGCATGAGCTGGGCGTCCAGATAAGTACTGCAGCACCGATTGAGGACATACAGCAAAACAGAGGCATAGTGAGGCTACTGGCCCTGTAAAGTGCTACAGGCAAGCCCGCAGCGAGGACGAGTGGAGGAAGAGTGGAGATTAGCCCCAGCCACGAATGTACAATAGAGGGGCGCTTGTGGAGGAGCCTAACATGAGGGACCCCAGGGGCCTGGCACAGAAGCGCAGAGACAGGTGAGACACCACAGAACAGTCCTGCAAGAAGGGGTCTCCAACCTAATTCAGCTGCCGCAAGGATGACAGAGGGCCTAAGAGACACACGCACCAACGGACAGCCAGCAGACATGAGGCATATAGCGCTGGGGACACAGCACCATCGTCAGAGGAGCCAGAATAGCAATACGGGCAATCAGGAAGCACGGAAGTAGAGGCTCTACTACACCCACCACCCAGCAACAAGCTGGGGAGACAGCAAGGGGTGGGTAAAGCCCCTAAAACGACCCGGATGAGACAAGTGGAGAAGATTGCAGGGAAACATACATAAGTGCCGGCAGTGCGCTAATCAAGGAACTGAGGGTGCTGCGCCGCAGTGGGTGAAATGAGGGGTAATATCACCAGCGGCCCAAAGGCAAAGTCAACGAAGCTCCCAGAATTGGAAGAACAATAAGCTAGAAGCGAGCGAGGAGACACAGGTCGGTGGGCCCCCACCAAAGAGAGGGTACTGCCACTGGATCTAGGCAGGCTTACACAATGCCCAGAGGAAGAAAGGGGGCGCGTCTGCTAGGACAAGCTACACAAACAAGGCGGCCCCTCCAGAGAGAAGACAGGGACGACAGAGCGAAACCTCACGAATGCCAGGGAAGAAAGAGGTGGCAAAAGTGAAAGCAGTAGCCATGTCAGCCAAGGCGGACAGCAGCAGGGCGAAACAGTCATCCTTGGACGCGTTTGCCAGGCCGACGAAAGCTTTGGAAAGCACAAAGTCCAAAACGGATGAGGCGAGTGAGGTGGACACACAAGCAAGGATGGACAAACAAATACTGGCTGCAATAGCGGAGTTAAAGGTGTCCCTGGAGTTTAAGATAGACGCAATGCAAATAGACATGAATCTTCTGAGACAAGATGTCAGATCATTGTCGGAGCGCACAGGGATATTGGAAAACGAAATGAAGCCCACTGCCGAGAGCTGTAAACTTACTTCCACGGATGTCTCCATCTTAAAGAAACAAGTACAAAACTAAGAAAACAGGGCGGAGGAAGCGGAAGGCCGGGCCAGACGAAACAATGTGCAAATTGTCAGGCTACCCGAAGGGGAGGAAGGCCAGAACCCGACCAATTACATAGAGGACATGCTAATGCAGGACATAGGAGCTGGCGAGCTTACTCAGTGGAGAGGGTGCATAGAGCCCAGATGAGGGGACCACAGCCACGGCCCCCCTGCATCCCCCGAGTCGGATAATAGCAAAGATTCTTAATTATAAGGACAGAGAGAACATTCTGGAACATTTCTGGAAAGGGGGCACCATCAGCCGAGCGGCATTGACCGTTACTGCATACCCAGATTACACCTTCCTGGTACAAAAGCAGAGGATGAACTACAGGCAAGTAAGAAGAAGATTGCGGACAGCTAGCCTTAAGTTCATCATGTTGTTCCTGGCCAAGATGAAAGTGCTGCACAAGGATCAAGCTGTATTTTCTGAAACCTTGGAGGACGTGAGCAACTGGATGGACTCGCAGAATATGCCAGCTAAGCAGCGGGACCGGAACGGAGAAGGAAGTGATAAGTGAAGCAAACGTTTTCAGGGGTCCGGCCTACAGACGAGCACCACGACACAAGGGAAAAGGAGCTGGGACTAGGGAGGGTAAGAGAATAACTGGGGATGAAGGGTGAACTTAATATAGTAACCTGGAATGTGAGGGGGTTCAACAGTTACAAACGAAACAGGGTGATTACATACTTGAGGAGGCAGAAGATAGATATAGCATTGTTACAAGAAAAGCACCTGACCAAAGATAAACAAGAAATGATCACGAGGAAATGGAAAGGGACGACCATGGGGGCACCTTACTGCACGTACGCTAGAGGGGTCCTGACATGGATGGCACCACATGTCCCTTTCAAGATCCTGCAGTCCCATGTAGACAAGGATGGCAGGCTAGTAATTATACGGCGGTGGGTGAAAAGCAGGGAAATATGTATCATTAACCTGTATGCTCCAAATCAAGATACCGCAGGGTATTTCAAAACCCAATACACCAAGATCAGCCCATTTATGGATGGAATGGTGGTTTTGGGGGGTGGACCTTAATTGTACCCTGGACCCGGCAACGGACAGGTCAGACGGGAGACTTACCTATCTGACCCCAGCAGCAAAGGCTTTGAATACACTACTGAAGTCCTTTCAGCTGGTAGATGTATGGCGGGAAAGGCGCCCCAAGTGCGAGGGTATTCACATTACCCGGCCCCACAAACTCTATACACTAGGTTGGACTATGTGTTCACAGGAACAAACTCTATACACAAGGTAATACACGCAGAACGCAAAGCCATGGGCCTGTCGGACCATGCCCCTTTAGAGGTGACCTGGCAGATTCTTCCACCCCGGGCAAGGATACCATTGTGCAGACTCAGGGTGGAGGCGTTAAAAGATGTGGGATTCCGAGAGGGCTTGAGGAAGGAGGTGAAAGAATATTTTGATCTTAACACTGGCAGTGTGAAAGCAGCCGGGGTGGTGTAGGAAGTGTTTAAAGTGGTGGTGAGAGGGGAGGCCATGGCCAAGGCTAAGGGGATGCAAGGAGTCATCATGCAGGAGTTACAGTGGGCTGAAAGAGAGTTAGAAATGATCATGCGGGAGAACACAGGTTCCCCGGAGGAGATCACGACTATGTTGCGACTACAACACGAATGTAGGGGCCACTGGGAGAGGCAGGGTAATCTTAGCTACAGGAAATATATCGAAAGACAGCATGCGGAAGGGGACAAACCAGGCAGAGTGTTAGCCTGGCTGTATAAAAGTGACACCTCCAGGCAACCTATTAGGGCGGTGCGCGGGGGAAGACTGTCAGGTGCACGATATCCAAGAGGGAGTTAACAAATGTTTTGTGGACTTCTACAAACAGCTATATGAAGACTCAGATGAAGGGAGGGAGCTAGAGGCACACAAAACGCACAGAGATTATGCTCCCCAGACTAGACGAAGCAGAGAGGGAGAGCCTGGAAACCCCTATAACGATAGAAGAGCTAGGAAGCGTGATAGAGCATTTCCCCACCTGTAAGGCCTCAGGAGCGGACGGGCTCCCCAGTGAATTCTATAAGGCATACAAGGCAGAAATACTTCCCCCACAACTAGAGATGCTGAATGAGGTGCTTGCTATAGGCAAGCTGCCCGAGACTTTGATGGAGGCGATTATTGCCCTGCTCCTGAAGCCTAATAAGCCGGAGACGGAATGCGGTTCCTACAGACCTCTCTCATTGCTGAATCAAGATGGAAAGATCCTGACAGCGGTGATGGAGAACAGGTTGAGACCAGTCAAAGGCAAACTCATACACCCCGACCAGTCCAGATACGTCCCACATAGGAATATAACAAACAATCTAAGGCGGTTACACCATATTATAGACCACATCCAAGGCAGCGAGCAAGAAATTGCCATTATATCACTGGACGCTGTAAAATCATTCGATTCAGTCAAATGGTCATGGCTTCTAGCGGTCCTAGAGAGATACGGGATTGGGCCCATATACTTGAAATGGGTGTGGTTGTTGTACAGTGAGCCGGTAGCAAGGGTCAAGACGGGTTCCACCATATCAGAGCAATGGCAACTGAAGAAAGGAGGTATATCTATGGGGAAATAGGAATTAGTATGAAAGCTGGATAACGCCTTATATCGCTATACGCAAACGACATGCTCTTATACCTAAAATACCCAGAGGAAAACCTACAATACATCCTTGAGGTGTTGGAACGATATGCAGCGCTATCAGGTATAACTGTCAATCCGCAAAAATCAAGCACATTTCCCCCTGGGGCGATACATAGGGCGATACATAGGGAAGCCCATACACAAATTTCCGGTGTTATTGATAGAATGGAAAATAGAGACCTTTCGATACCTAGGGGTAGATATATACCACGACCCTGGGGTGGAACACACACAGAACACGGAGAAAACACTGACTAGAATTGAGAAAAGTATGGCATTCTGGGCCAAGCTGCCATTGTCTATGATGGGTCATGCAGCACTGCTAAAGATGGTGTTGCTGCCGAGACTTTTACACTACTTTGCGAATATTCCACAAGTTATACCTAAGTGGTTCTTTGGGAGAGTACAGAGTATATGCAGGAGCTTCATTTGGCACAATGCTAGAAATAGAGTGGCACTGTGGAAACTACAGAACTCATATGAACAGGGTGCCATTAAACTGCCCAATTTTGAGGCATACTATTTAGCAAGCCAGCTCCAATTTGCAGTGAAATGGCTATCGGAGGAGCAGACATCAGAGTCCAGGCTAGTTAGGGCCGAATGCTCCCCATACTTCTTAAATTAGATGATATGGCTTCCAAGGGAGATGGCAAAAGGAGGGGATCGGTTGTTGATACTTGGGAGAGATATCTGGTGCAGGGTGTGCCGAGAGATAAGTAACCCTGCCCCATGCCCCCTGCAGATACCACTGGTGGCATTGGAGGGAGTGGACACGCAGACTAGGTTCAACATCAGGAAGTAGTGGGAACCAGTGGGGGTGGCGTCGGTTGGTGATGTGTGGTTAGACAGGAAACCCAAGAGTTTTATGAGCTGGTGGGGGACACGGGATTACATCATGGGCAATATATTGTGTACGTGGTCCAAGCCAAATTGGCTCAGTAGCCGGACACAGTGATAGAAACAGTTCATGCGGCAGCAGATGGGGGACATGATGTCTCTCGTATATATGAGCTGCTGATGTCCAAGATAGGGAAAAAGGTGGTTCAAACGAGGCTGCAGTGAGAGGAGTATGTAGGAAAGCTGTTGACTGATGGGTTGTGGAGAAAAGTACAGAGGTACCACAAGAAGGTGTCCAGGAATGTACGGTTGCAACAGATAGAGTTGTATGTCACCCACCAAGCATACCTAACCCCCGGGAAAATTGCTAAATTCAACCTGGCAGAAATACAGACTTGCCCGAAGTGTGGAAAATTGATGGGGGAATGGTACGCATGCTCTGGTCCTGTGCAGAGATTAAGAGATTCTGGGAGGAGGCGGCTCAAAGAATGGCTAAAGTAGAGATTATACTGGATGTAAGCACACCCTGGGCATGCCTTCTGGGGGGGGGGGGTTCTCGAGGCCCCGTAGAGCAAAACACATGAGCAAACTAAAAGACCTAGCGTAAAAGCGTAAAAGCGCTCTGGCGGCTCTGAAAAGGGGAGGAGACCCCCTCTCCTCCCCTTTTCACCTTTTCAGAGCCGCCAGAGCGCCAGGGGACCACTTCGGTGGTGATAGTGCGCGGTACAAATGAACATTAACATTAACATTAACATACTGGTAAAACGAAGGATAGCGATGGGTTGGAAAGCACAAACGCGACCGTCTGCTGAAGCATTTTGGCACGATTTAATTAAATGGGTGAATGCAGAGACGGCGGTGTGGCAAGACGCCAGGTGTAGTCATGTGGAAGCAGAGGACGGGGTACTAGAAGCCTGGAGACAACTGGTGGCCGAATTGTCCCTACAGGACCAGGCAAAACCAGGTAGCACCCAATCCTACGGATGATGAGATTGCGAGATTAGGCCCAAAAGAGTACGAGGAGCTGGATGCAGGGTAAGGTAGGCTGGGGAGGGGGTAGAAAGGGGAAGGTTGGGGGTTGAAAAATAAATATGAAAAAAAAGCATATGACAGTATGACAAAGTATGTTGACGTTCGGACGATGTCCATTGTTATTGTATTGTATGGTTATATGTTCAAAACCAATAAGAATTTTTTTTAAAAAAAAGGAAAAACCTTCCACTGTACGATTCCCACTCCTTGTGTCTCAGTTGGGGGAGGGGAGAGGAACCCTCAAGCTCACACCCACCTGAATGGCCCAGGTCTCACCATACAGCCCAGGGTCACACAAATCCAATTGGTACTCTCCAGATGCTGTCCTGTCAAATCGGGATGACACAGGGACCTCCGTCCCGGACCCGCTGCTCCAGGGCACCAAATGCAGTCGGCCGGTAGTTGTGCCACATACCTCCAGCACGGGAGAAGAAGCAAGTCTCGTGAGGCCGCCCGTGTCTCCTCCCACTCGCATGATACGGCCGTCCCTGGATCAATATAGCTGCCACCAGGCCAATATAACGGGCTGTGGTGGGATGCACAGGGACACTATCTGCATGGGAGCACTTCCGACCCCTTTATATGGCAAAATAGTGAAGGATAGTGCTGCCTCAATGTCAATGTCCACGGCGATCTGCGGAGATCAACATCTATGCAGCCAATCTCCTTGGCTGCTCAACAGCACCCCTTCCTCATGAATTTCTTGACAGAACACAGTGTCTGCCAGAGCATCAGACTTGAAACGCCAGGATTGCATTCCCACTTGACCCTTAGCAACTTCACACTCCAAAACGACTAGGGAGTGGTCAGACAGAGTTCCGGGGAGAATCTGACAATTACCCAGAGACAACCCCCCATTTGGGACACCAATAAATATTCGAGTCTAGAGCTTGACCTATGCACCCAGGAGTGAAGGGTATAGTCACGCTCATTCCAGCATTGCATCCTCCATACATCCACCAAATTATGTCTTACATTTATCCAAAATTGTACTACCGCCTTGGATGATGGATCTATCACGGGCAGGATCAAGCACAGTGTTAAGATCCTTGCATCACATAATCGTAGAATCATGACACACAGCCAGGTTAACCAACACCCACTCCAAAAAGTCAGCGCTATCCACGTTTGGCCCACAGGTGTTAACCAATGTTACTTTCACTCCCTCCAGGACACCATAGACCATCCGGGCCTTCCCCTTGTCATCCTTCTTAACTTAACAGCCGCAATTGTACAGACTTGTTGATCAATATGACTATGCCCATCGCATAGGTAAAAAATGAGGAATAGTACCTATGGCAACCACAGTGAGAGGTCCAGCAAGATTCCGAGGAAGAGGTGAGATGCGTCTCCTGGATGAATTCCACGTCCACCCTATGCTTGCACAAGTATTGTAAAATCTTCCTAACCTTAGAGGGCTGATTTCCCATCATAATATTACAAGTAACTACCTTAAAGGCCCTCCTGTGGGGCTAAAGGGGCATAGTATGTAGTATGAGACAGGCATGGTATTAAGAAATGACACAGACAAGTGAACCAGTTTGAAAACCTTTATTTTGCTGGTCAGGATGGGGTAATGCCTAACTTGCCCTAGCTCTAAGGTGGGAATGCTCCCTAAAGGAAAGTAAGTTGAGGAAAATCTAAGTGTCAGTCCAAAATAAAATGCTTTCTGTGTCAAAACCTATGCTTGCCCTCACTTCTCTATCATAGCAATGTGTAGGGGACTGAATAAGCTCAATAGTGTTCAAAGTAAAAATAGGATGGCACTGGAGCTCTTGTGTTGCTCCCTTCCCCAAGTTCAAAGCACTCAGGATCTCAAAGTTCAATCGGCTTCGTTAGGATTCAAAGGTTCAGTGCCTTATTTCTCAAAATGGGTCTCTCAGGCTTCCCTTGGCCAAGCTCAGACCCCTCTTGGCGTCACAAACTTCACTTCAGAGAAAGTTCCTTGGGTTTCTACAGGTTTCCTTTTCCTGGATTCAAACCTTTCTGGACCATACACTTCAATGGGCCTAAGTTTCAAGCCAATCTTTGGGTTCACAATGTTCCACTCTCTTTAATACAAACGTTCAACTTGCAAAACACAAATGTTACATAATAGTTCAACTGTCTCCTTTCAGAGTTCCCTTCCCCATTGTTCAACTTCTCTGCGGTCAGGGTCTCACCACCTGCCCCTCAGATATTTTTTACCAAGTTGTCCCAAAGTTCACACATGTATTTTGCTAATCTCTTAATGGTGCTATTTTTGCGGCCTTCCTGGATCACTCTCCCGCCTGGAGGCCACCCTAGTGCTAATTTCTTGTGGTGGGGTCTCTGCAGCACTCCTGGCTTAATCTTTTGCCTGGAGGCCACCGCAATGCCTTTCCAACACTCTTTGTCAATACTTAGTTTGAGGAATTTTGCTCCCACTTCATTTCTCACACAGCTTCCCTTTTTAGGATCTCTAATTTGCTCACATTTTGTGCCTGCACACAGCTCCCTTCTTTGCAAACACTTCCTTTCCTTACACAGAGTCTTTTGAGAACGTGAAATAATACACATGACCACTCTGCCACTTTGTATCCTTGTCAATACATACACCAGGCTCTCACTGTGCTTCACTCACTGGTTGTGTTTTCTTTGTCAATGTCTTTGCCATCTGAGGTCAGGGTCTCACCGCCTGCCCCTTAGACACTTCTGGGGTCCTGTCCTGGCCGAGGGGAATTGCCATTTCTGATTACCAATTTCAAAATGGATTAGCTAGCCTCCTGGCTCCCTTCCATGGACTCTCTTGGCTCCCTGGACAACCCGGCTCGCTCACCACGCTTTCCTCTCCCGTTTCACCTTGCAGACCTTCAGCGTCAGTGTTCTGTTCTCCTCCAGCTGGTTCTGGCAGCCACGGCTCCCCAGCTCCTCTCCCTACTCTCTCTGCTTTACTGGCAAACCCTGGCTTGGGACTGAGAAGGGATCCTCTGCTGGACTCCGCCACTCAGCCTCCCTTCTCTCCCAGCTGCTTCTCTCTGCACTGCAGAGTGCCCCACCTTTTAAACACCTGAGTCACGTCAGGGGGTTTCAGGTGTGTGTCCTTGGCCTCCTTTGCCCGACTCATTAGGCCAATGAATGGGACATGCCTGACCCTTAGGTTTCCTCTTCTCCTTGTCAGTACTAGAGTGGTATTGCAGGTGTGGATGATTGCTGTTAAGTGCCGGACTCAGGTTGTCCCTCTCATGAGGTCAGTCGAATAGTGTAGTAGGCCTCTCCATTCATCTTCCTCCTCATAGTACTTTTCTTATAGGTAATCCTTCTAACTCTCGGTCATCTCTTCCTCGTCTCAGTATGTGTTGAAAATGGGGCTGTGTTGGGGGCAACAGGACAGAAATGGTAATGTGCCATAAAGGCTGAGGGAGAGTAGGATGATAGATAACTGGGAAGAGGGGCTATTGTGTTGTACCCTCAGGCATCTTCTTTCCACTTCCAAAGGACCCCCTACTCATGTGATCCTGCCTCGCTTGTTCAACCCCAGGGTAATTTCACTGCATTTGTGCCTTTTCCTTGGAAACCGAATTTAGCTTTGTGTATTTTACATCTGCATCCCAATTTCACTGCATTTGTGCCTTTTCCTTGGAAACCGAATTAAGCTGTGTGTATTTTACATTCTTCACCCTGATTTCACTGCATTTGTGCCTTTTCCATCATGCGCTCAAATTTGCATTGCTTTTTGTTCTCCCTTGTTACTACTAGGCCACCTATGAGATTAGACCATAACTGTGTAGTGCAGTCACCCTACTCCTTTCTACTTCCCTCCGCCGCCCTAATGGCACTCACCATCTCTCCTATCTTCTCTAATTGCTACTCTATATCCCACCCCCCTCTCTCACTAAATCTGGAATACAAAAGCACAAAAAAGACATCCTGCGTGCAAACCCTGGCCTTCCCATTGCAAACACCTATGTCAGCGCAACCTCCAGAGAGGTCTTCACAGATGTCCTTTTCTCTCTCCCCTCTATGGATTCCTCATCTCATCTCTACTCTCTTCGCTTTCACTTCCTCTCCCAAGTTCTCTTGGCTGGCTTCTCATCCTCACATTGCATCGTTAATGTCTACCACACTGGCACTATCCTAGTTCAGGGTCCTCAACCCAACCGCCTTCTCTTGGACCAGATCCTCCCTTCCATCATTAACTTCCTTCCTTCTGAGGCCTCTCCCCCCACCACTCTCACTGTCCCTCCCACTCTGACCACAGTACCACGTCCCTGTACTCTGCCTTAAAAAAACCTTCAAAAGGTAGAAAGCTCCTCCACCTGGCAACTCTTAACCCCCCCCCCCCCCACCCACAGCCAACAAACACTCTGCTGACAACTGCATCCTTCTTGAAGACACTCACCTGGACATTCTCGCTCTCATCGAGACTTAGTTAAATGCCAACTCAGTCACTGCTTTTGATTCCCTCCTCCCTGACGGCTTCAAGATCATTTCCAAGCCTTGCTGGCGGTGGGATCGCCTTAATCTATCCTGAGTGGGTTCATTATTCTATCGTATCCATCCAACTCTATCCTTCCTTTCAGAGCCTGGTTTGCAAGTTGGTCCTCTCTCCCTCCTCCACTCTGACCATTGCAACCATTTCCGACCTCCAGGCGCTACCACCCTGTTCCTCTCTGAATGGGCTGATTTCTGCTCCTTTTTACTTTCAACCACTTCAAACCTCCTCTTCTTAGGTGACTTCAACATCCAATTGGACTCAGAATGCACTATTTTCATTGACCTCTGCACCTCTCTTTCCCTCTCCTTTCTCCCCTCCGCTCCAACCCACTCAGCTGGACACACCCTGGATGTAATCATCCACTCGGACCTCTCTCTCGCTCCTCCTCTTCTCACCCCTCTCTCTTGGTCAGACTATTCTCTCCTTTCCTCCAACCTGGGTACCTCCGGCCCTCCTACAGCACCCTCAAAAGCCCTGCCAACCTCGTTCTTGAACATCTGCCCTATAAAACGAGTGTCAGCTGCTGCCTTTGCTTTTACCTTCATATCCCCTTCCCCCCACCTCGGACTAGACCACCGGCTCTGCTCTCAGCAACCTTTACTCAACCATCACCAATACTCTTGACATCCTTTCCCCAGTCATGAGGATTCACCTGAAACCTGCTTCTAAGCGGAACACCTGGTATGACTCCGAACTTGCAGCCCTGAATCGAAAGTACAGGGCAGCGGAACAGAAGTGGCAAACCTGCTCCAAAAGCAATGCAGACTCTCCATCCGTGCCAAGAAAAGGGACCACATTCAGGCACAGGTATCTGGTGCATCCAATAACATGGCCGAACTTTTCAAAATTTGCAGGGAGCTAGCCGAACTGTCTGCAGTCTCCTCCTCCCCTCTTCCTTCCCAGGCCACACACTATGTCACCAAAACTCAGGACCTCCAGAACACCCTTGTTTCTCACCCGCCAAACCCATCCCACACCCCCTTGGCCACACACCACCCTCCTTCCGCCTTCTTCTGCTTCACCCGTCACACCTGAAGAGGTAACTATGAAGGCTTCTTCCAAACAGGTTGCCCCCCTGGTCATCCAAAACCATCAAGGACAACATTGGCTCTCTTGCCCCTGCACTCGCTAATTTCTGCAACCACTCTTTCGCTGCTGATTCTTTCCCCTCCTCCCTCCAGCACTCCAGCACTCCTGCTCATGAAAAATCTTTCATCAGACCCTGCCTGTCCATCCAACTACAACCTATTTCAATCACCCCCTTCCTGGGGAAACCGCTGGAGAAGCTGGCCTTGGCCCCAACTCAACTTGCACACTGAACTTGTTGGTGGTCTCCACGATCATCAATCTGGATTCAGAGCACCCATAGGCACAGAAACTGCTCTTCTGAATACCTGTGAAGAACTGCTTGCATCCCTGGACTCCACTCCCCAGCTGTCCTCATTCTACTTGATCTCTCCTTTGCCTTCGACACGGTCAACCATTCCATCCTCATACAAAGGCTCCACGATACATTTGGTATCCCGGAACGGGCAATGTAATGGCTGACCTCTTTCCTAACTGCCCACTCTTCCCATGTCATCTTGGGCACCTTCTACTCTCCTACTTTTTTCTACACCTGTGGTGCCCCCCTCCCAGAGATCTATCCTCTTCCCCTGTCTCTTTACCATCTTCATTGCTCAGCTGGCACTCCTGATCTCCCCCTTCTCCCCCAACTTCCAGTGTTACACAGACAACACTCAACTCTTTTTCAAACTTCCTGCTGACTCACTCGCACCTGCCTTCATCCCTGACTGCCTATCTGCCATCCAAACCTGGTACACTTCCAACAATATCTGCATCAATGCTAGCAAAACAGATTCTTTCGATTGGGACCCCTGCTCCCTCCTTCTTCCCTTCTCTCTGGCCTCCCACCTTAGGCTCTCCCCCTGCTCCTTCTTCTGAAGCCATTAACCTTGAGGTCATCTTTGACTCCTCTCTCTCCTTCCTCACTCACACTCGGGACATTGCCAAGAGGTCCCACTTTCAACTGGTCCTTCTCAAAGGAATTCTCCCTTTTCTCATTCCCCTCCCCCCCCCCCCCCCCCAAGAGCTCAATGTCTCCCGAGCCCTAGTTCTCTCTAGGCTTGACTACCTTCTTCCACTGTACGAACCCTTCAGCTAATCCAGAATAGAGCATCAAGACTTATCCTTGGCCTTAAGCCAAGGGACCGCATCTCTCCTGCCCCAAAAAGTCTCAGCTGGCTCCCGGCTGCTGCACGGATCAAATTCAAATCCCTCTGCTTCATCCACAAGGCTGTCTGGGGCTGGGGACCACACTATCTGCAGCTCTGTCTCACAGAATACTCTCCTTCTAGACCTCTGCGTTCCTCTGGCACCAACTCTGTGTGTAAAGTGTTTTGCTAACAGAGTGCAGGAGGCTGTTCGCTTTCCTCAGCTGAATTCCTCCTATGGAACAGCCTCCCCCTCCCTCCGCATCCTGAGCAGGACCGTCTTAAGTTCTGAAAGCACCTCAAGAATCTCCTCTTTTCCTCCTCCTCCCCTTCTTCCCTCCTCTGCTAATCTCACAGTTTCTGTGATTGGCGTCTTGGACCCTTATGCATCCTCACCCAATCTCCCCAGCTTCGGTCTACCCTCAGCACTTGCCTCGGCACACCATTCGAACTGGAGACTCACACTTTACCACCCAAATCGGCTCCTGGCCGCATACCACTTTCCATACCTTGCACTTCATCTTTGGCTCACCCTCGAGCATGGACATCCCAGCACCTACCCCACTGCCCTCTTCCTTGCTGCACTTGCAAGTTCTGAATACTCACAAGGCATAGTAGGTTTGGCTGTCCCTTCCCCTACTGTATTTCTAGTATATTTCTATTGTACTTCAATCCCGTGTTCCCTCCCTGTTGCCCTGTGGGTGCTTTGAAACTGAATTTATTTGCTGTATAAGCACCTAACAAGCAAACAATAAACCAAACCAAGCGCAATGGCCCTTCCCTGGTCACCTGAGCAAAGAATCCAGAGGGAGAAAATGTGAGGACGCCCTCAGGTTTCTCACAGTAAACACCACCCTCCCGACCAGATATTTCAGGAAGTCTCCAGAGCGAATACACCTGCAAGTCGCTGTTAAGGTTTTCAGACTCTGAAAGAGAACACCCCCAATTATTCCAGATTCCCCACCCACCCCATGCGCATGGGCAACCCCAAACTGCTGAAATACACCCTTCCAACTACCCCCCAAATACTAACATAGAACAAGTGCTGTACTTGGGGCACTAGTACCCAACCCAGTGTGAGCCAGCCCACAGCAACACAGGATGAACAAGAAACCTAGAGAAGACACAGAGTGGCTCAGTCAGCACGAAAAAGTTTGCCTAAGTTGTAGGATCAATTGTACGGCATCCAAGGCTTACCCAGTTCTAGCAGCATCTGATATCCAGTGGTCCACCTCCAGGCCTTGATTCCTGGCACCATTAGGGGGGTTGCGGATGGTTTTGCCGTGCCGCTCTGTCAATCCAGTCCGTAATGGCGCTAGCAGACTTGGTAGACAAGAATTGCATTTTCCCTTCAAACTAGGACCGAAACATTGTAGGGAAAAGCATGTAATATTGTATATTGTTATCACAACGTCTGTGTTTGACCCCCACAAATTATCTCGCAGATGCTTGAACAGTCGCTGAGAAATCCGGGAAAACTTTTGTCACCATCATAGTGTAGATTCCCCTTCTGCCCCGCCAGATGGAGGATGGTATCACGGTCCCGGTTGTTCAAGAGGAGCTCTATAATGGGGCCGGAGAACCTGGCTCAAGTCGTGATGCTGGAATTTGGTGTGCCCTGTCGATCACCAACAGAGAGGAGAGGTAATTTTCACCAAAGACATCTCTGCAGAGTGATTCCACAAATTCTTCTATCTACGACTGGCCCTGGCGTTCTCTTATCCCAACAAGCTTGATGTTTCTGCGGGACCGGCCCTCCAGATCTTCATTCTTGGCGGAAACCGTCTTAAACTGAACTTCCAATGCGGATACCCTAGTCACTAGTGATGTAGAGTTGTCCTCAAAACCTGACACACTATGCTCCTCCTCATCAAGCCGATCGCCGAGTTTATCCAAGCGGTGTTGCAACATATCCACCTTAGATGAAAGAGTTCCATTTGTAGTCCAGACCACCTATTTCGAGCTTGAGGATCAGTAGGATCGACCTGATGTCGGATTACTGCTCCAGGCTCTCCTCTTCGGGGATGCCCCCCTCCAGCTCCTAATCAATTTGCTGTGACGAGGCGCGGGGCATCTTGGCAGCCGAACCTCCCACACAGGACATATGTTTCAGGAGTTTATCCATGTTGCCCATTTCGGATCCGGGGAGTATCAAGAAGTCTATCTAAGCAACCCTGCACAGATGGCACCACAGGAGAACTTGTCGAAAAGGAAGACCAACACAGCCCGCCCCCAAGGACGTCCAACAAAATGCAGATTGTAATTATCTGCCGAGGCTGCTCTATGAAACCAACCAGCTCCAAGCCACCACTTCCGTGTCCAGGGTGCAGGATCTGTGCCGAAAAACCCACCAGACTGGGTTCAATCTTTAAAAGAGCATATGACTAGCGATCCCTGCTGCGCCTTCACAACACTTCTCACCCAATCTAGGCCAATGATGTTTGCAAAGGCTGGGGGTATTGCTGGATGAGAGCGACATGCCCAGGGAGGGGAACCTTACAAGAAGCCGGCGGGACACGAAAGAAGACTGAGGGAAAGGGGGTGTCACTCCCCACCGATCCAATGTTCTGCCGAACCAATCGTCAATGGCAGACAGCCGACCAGCATACCGCCATCCCAGCAGGATCTTTGCCAGTCTGGGAGCAGGCTCAGCGGCACTCTTACCCCGCTCCGCCTCACTGGCACCAGACGACAAACGGACATCTGAGGCCAGGATTCCTCCACCCCAGCTGCTCTGGCAGCCACACGGCGGCAAAGCTGCTCCTAAGGCCAGTCCGGCCAACAGCTCCAGGGCACCAGCAGTCACTGCAGGGCCTGCCATAGCCCAGCGCAGCAACCCGCAAGGACACCACCTACCCTGCTTCTGTATCGGAAAGCCCGCCGGATGCCTCTTTTGCAGGACCCTGCAGGTGTTCTACGAAGTCAGGACCAACAGGAGCATGAAGCCTCCACTGTTTGAGCCCAAGTATGGCCACGAGGCTCTGAGCACCTTTGGATATCCACGGGCACTCTCTGCAAAGTTTGAGCTGCCTCAGAGCTGCAGTGGAACAGGATGAATGTGGGTCAGCTCACATGGAGTCCGCCATACTCCGTCGGGCTCCCTAGCACCTCCAAGGGGTATGATATGATATGATATGGCATTTATAACGCACCTATACACAAGTGTTTCAAGGCGCAACGAGACAAGGGAGGGGAAAACAGTGGAAGACAGACATTGATCCTACTAGGCCAGGTGTCATTCAGATCACGCAAGTGCGAGGGTAGGGAGAAAGGGAAGAGTGCAAGGGGGAGGGAGAGGGGAAAGTGCAGTGCAGTACATGTAAGAAGAATAAATACGATAAATAAAACAGCCTGATGGTGGCAGTGCAAGGTAAGAGCAGACATAAGTGCAGGTAAGGGGACTGAAGGGATTTCAGAACCAGTCACCAAGTGCAGGGGGTTGCCAGGCAGGCAGGGCAGGTGAGCAAAAGGCGGGACCTGGCCCCAGGATCAGAAAGGGTGGCCAGGTAACCGGTGCAGAATCGGCAGGGAATTTCAGCAGGGGAGAATGGCAGAGAAAGTGGAAGCAAAGAGGAAGGTTTTGAGGTGTTTCCGGAACCGGAGATGGTTCTCCTCGAGTTTCAGGGAGGCAGCAATGCTGTACCAGAGGGAGGCCCCAGCCGAGGAGAGAGATCGATCACCAACTCGTTCCTTGGAGAAACGGCGAACCCTGAGGGGGTTGGAGGCAGATGAGCAAAGAGCCCGGGAAGGAAGGTATTCAGGAAGAGAGAGTTGAAGGTAGTGAGGTCCCAGGCCCCAGAAGGCCTTGTGGATAATGCAGAGGGTTTTGAACGTAATCCTTGCAGCCACTGGGAGCCAGTGCAGGGTTTTCAGTCCTGGAGAGATACAATCCCTGGGATTAAGTCTCGCAGTCCTGTTTTGGATAAGTTGCAGAGGGCGGAGAGTAGAGACAGGCAGATTTAGATAGAGGCTGTTGCAGTAGTCCAGCTTAGAGAGAACCAGGGCTCTGGAAACAGTGAGCTTCTGGGGGAAGGAGAGGAGAGGAAGAATACCTCTGAGGAGGTGCAGCCGGTAGTGTGACTTCTTTGAGACGTTGGAGATGTGAGGAGAGAAGGAGAGTGTGGAGTCGAAGATGACCCCGAGGTTTTTTGCCTTGAAGGTGGGAGCAGGAAGAGGGCCAAGAGAGGCCAGCCAGAGAGCTGAAGGGAAGGAGGGAGAGGGTGTGCCGGTGAGTAGAATCTCAGTCTTACTGGCATTAAGGCAGAGGTCGTTGGTGGCACACCACTCCTGGATATCAGACAGACAGTCAGAGATGAGGGAAGGAGAGGAGGAGGCCGAGGGTAGCCTGAAAATTAGCTGGGTATCATCCGCATAGCACTGTTGGGGCAGAGGGCAGCAATGCGGTGGGCAAGGAGTGCCAGGTATTGGTTGGACAGCCAAGGAGAGAGGTTAGAGCCCTGGGGGACGCCACAGGTAGAGAAAAAGATATCGGAGAGGAAGGACCCAAGTTGGACCTGGGAGGGCCGGTCGGAGAGGAAAGAAGTCAGCCACACCAGAGCCTGTCCAGTGATCCCGGGTAGTGTTGTTTAAGGTAGTGTTGGTAAAGGGCTATGGGATTTAAATGTACGACTGGTGAAGTATGGGTGGCCTGCTGTGGGGAGGTCTATATAGATGGCCAAAAGTCAAAAAGTCATCTTGGGAGAGTGGTCGACCACAGGGGCCAACCACTGGCCCCACACATATGCGGGTGGCACAGGACAGGTTAGCAGGGTCTGTTCAATCTTTTGGACCTGGGAGCCCCCTATGACTCCATGAAGGGAGGGTGGGATGACTGAGCTGGATCCTGGTATGAGGGTTACACCATGGTGAGGTAAACTAGTGAGCGTCATGTAGACAGAAAAAGAGGACATAAGGGTGGGCAAGATTAGTATTAGCATCAATTCTCGTTTTATAAAGCAAAGGGCCTTTTTGGGTGTCCATTTGTGGCGGTATAAGTAATTATTTAGTGTATATATATAGTATGTCCAAGAACTCACTTGGTAGTCCATCTCCTGTGTGTCTATTAGCTATGTAGCATCTTCCATTTGCAGTTTGCCTAGCGTCTCTTTCGCTGAAGCTGGACTATGGGGAGGTAGGTTGTAGAGTATCCCCCCGGGCCCGGAGGAAGGTTTGCACAGATCCCCCGCCCCCCAAGACCAGGGAAAAAGCAGCAGCATTGCTACCTATGGTTAGTTTAATTCACTAGTCACCTTTCTGCATCAAGTGTTCGAAAAATAATGTTTCAGATTCTCATCTTCTCTTTGCATTTTGCATTTGTGCAATTTAAATCAAGTCAGCAGCCACTTCAAAGAAAATTCTGGAGCTCAGTCTGTCACCACTGGGGTGATTTGTGAACCATTCCAATTGCCCCGATTAATACACAGACCAGATATTTCACCAAATTGATCAACTCTATAGATGGCTACAGCCCAAAATTGTTCACAAAAAGTAGCACATTATGATGCAAATTCAATTGATGCCATTTGCTCAAACTGCCTGATTCTTTACATCATCATTTCCATGGTAGAAACTCTCTACGGGTCAGTAAACAGTAGTTCAACAAGATAAGTGAGGTAGTGGCCCATCCCAAACCTGGAAAGTAGCGGCTTCAGTCATTTGCTGGACACAGAATCAAAAGCTTTCCCTGCGTCTAATGCTGCCATTTGTATTCCACTGCCTGCCTAGTATGACATTATGTATTCTTTGTTTAAATCCAGGAGAACTGAAGGAATACATTCCATCTAATCCAAATGGATTAATTTAGCGGGATATTCTACGAGCTAGACCTTTCCCATCTATATTTATTTGGGGCTGTGGTCCGTATTAACCACATATTCTTGGTGTTTTTGTTAGGCTTCAAGGGGTTCGTTTTAGCCATCTTTACACCATCAGCAGCCTACCTTCCTTGAGGGTGCAATAAACATTTCTCATAACTTAATGGCAACGATGGCTGCTTATGTCTATAAAAACACTGCCCAGGCAGGCAGACCCAGAGCATTTTCTAGCTGCCTGAATCTAAAGCATAGTTGCCAGAAAGGCATGTGTTTGTGTTTCTATTCAATTACCACGAAAAGGTGCGCCTGAAAATGCAGGTAGTTACCTTCTTGCCTGAGAGACGGCACTCGACAAATTACCACAATTTCACCACATACTGAACATTCTTTGAACTGCATAGGCAGAAATGTGCTTAATATTGGGTGTGACCAACTTTAAATAGATAGCAAGAATGCTGAAAGCCCCTTTCCTAAATAAAACTTTCTAGTTTCATCTCAAAAATTGCATTTTACTGCACAAGTATGAAAAACTAAAGAACCAGCACTAGTTCTTACATTACCTCAAAGACATTGTCAAGCTTTTAGAGATTGTTTAATGTTGTCACCTGTAATTTCATAAAGCAAAATGCCTTGTGTTTTCAAATGAAAGCATCATATTGTACCAGGCAAGACAGTTTGCAGTGCATTTTATTCAGAGCACGTAAATTATGTTAATATAAAAGTGTTGCACGTAAATGCACTACATGTTATATGTGAAACTTTAAAATGGGTAATGCATTACAGTTTAAATTTGCATGGCTAGGTTGGTGTTGTAATGTGGTTTGGCAATGCTAAATTTGCTAATACTTTCTGGTAACTTTGCAACAAGCTTATTGATGTTTAGCCCTGCATAGATTGTTGACGTGGGTAGAGCTGAAATCTCAAGAGATTAGCTTGGTCATTTCGATTTTATTATGCATCAAAGAAATATATTACATTCCTTATAACAGTGACCCATCTGTTCAGGGCTACTACATAATGGGATGCCCCACCAACATGGGCTCATCTCAAGAGAAATATTCTTAGAAAAATAGATGTTTACATTCCAGCAGGCCCAAATCTACATTCCTCCCAAGAGATGAAATCTAAATGCAGTACAAGGCTCAAAAATCTGTTTTCCAGGAGGAGTGCTTCAAAGGCAGAAATGCAATTGAAGTTTTCACTTTTTGGCATTAGCTCGATAATACAATCTGGCATCAGTGGTAAAAATGTGAAGGCAGGCGCTCTGTTACCAGTCTTTAGCTTATCCTCCTAACGCACGTTTTCATGACTTCATCAATCTTCAGGGAGGCTGAGTTTCTGTGTTTTTTCAGGCGGGTCTAAATGTCTGTTTCAGGTGTAACAAATTAATTAGCTCCGAGTATTCTGGTACTTGTATTTTTCACACTTGATTTTGCTGGCAGGTGACTGGAAACAACTCCCTCCATAGCACAAATCTTCCCCTTGATGGGGGGAGGGGAAAAGCCATGGTTGTGGCTCTCCAATGTAAGGCATGATGCTGCTGCACTGCCTTGTGAGCCCGGGACTCCTGGAACAATGTTTAAAGATGTGAAGGCAGGCGCTCTGTTACCAGTCTTTAGCTTCTCCTCCTAACGCACGTTTTCATGACTTCATCAATCTTCAGGGAGGCTGAGTTTCTGTGTTTTTTCAGGCGGGTCTGCATTTCTGTTTCCAGTGTAACATATTGTCCCAGGAGTCCCGGGCTCTCAAGGCAGTGCAGCAGGGCCATCATGCCTTACATTGGAGATCCACAACCATGGCCTTCCCCCTCCCCCCATCAAGGCGAAGATTTGTGCTATGGAGGGAGTTGTTTCCAGTCACCTGCCAGCAAAATCAAGTGTGAAAAATACAAGTACCAGAATCCTCAGAGCTAATTAATTTTTTACACATGAAACAGAAATGCAGACCTGCCTGAAAAAACACAGAAACTCAGCCTCCCTGAAGATTGATGAAGTCATGAAAACGTGCGTTAGGAGGAGAAGCTAAAGACTGGTAACAGAGCGCCTGCCTTCACATCTTTAAACATGGCATCAGTGGTAATAATGGAAGTTCAAACAAAAGCGGCCTTTCAGCAATTCATATCAATCATTCACTGAAGGTTTTTCAACAGAGTTTCCCGAAATCTGCTCATATGATTTATTGTGCTGAAACAAACAAGAATTCAAATGTAGCACTTGAGTTAGCACATTGGTGCATGAAAACACTATTTGAGCCATAAAATCCCAACCATGAGATTTAGGGACTGATTTTCAAAAATGTGTCATCATGGGAAAGTTCCATTGAAAACATTTTTGTAAATCAGGCCCTTGGAATCAAAAGAAACTGGTCATATTTTGTAGAGAAGGATCATGCGGTTTCAAAACAAACACAATACTGTGATAATTATTAATAAATAAAAGCATACATACTCGGACCAGGCATCTCTGAATTCCTGAGGATTGTGGGATTCCAGTAATCCAGATTTCATCGGTGTCATGTTGCTAGAGATTTGAGATAAAGCATGATTCTGTATCCAGAGTATACAGTCCCACCCAGTGACATGTGCAGAAATATGATCAACCTATTCAAATTAAGGGGTGTATTCTCTGAGAGTGACAGCCTGTAAAGCAAACCAATCAGGCGATTCCAGCAATCCAAAAGGTACTTTTTCACCATGACATAATGTGGTAATATTACAGCTTATATGAGCAGAAACACACAGGGAATTGGGAGAAGAGCTATGATTTTGAAAACGGCCGAAAGGGAAATCCTTGATCCAAATGAATGAGTTCTGAGCTTAATTAAGATCAGAGGTGAAGGGGCCTTATCCACAAGGAAGCCTGAAGCAGATTTTACCTGGTTTTGTTGAGGGAGAACAAGACCCGAATGGGCCTAGATGACTGGGAAGTGATTGGGAACTGTTGAGGGGCTCTAATGGCTCTATGCCGTAAAGAATTATTCAAATGCGAGTATGAAGATTTCTCGGCTAAGTCTCAGTACTTAGTGGACTGTGAGGGATTGCCACTAGGGTGCATTCTTTCCAAATAGAATGATTTTACATTTTTGTGCGATATGCAACATTGCTTTCTCAATACAGTTAAAACCAAGTGAAATCTGATTTATTGTAGAACAGATAGCATTTTCCTGTGTATAGCGCACAATGGCTGATAAACTGTCATGGGTATAGACTAGTGTACTGCTTTTACTGTATTCAAGGCCAAATGAGATTGCATTTGATGACATTCAAAATGACAATTTAAATGGAGAGGCCTACTTGTTTAAAAGTGAACACGTGTTTCCCATGGTAGACTTTGGCCTAAGTGTGAACAATGCAGAAAGAGGTACTTGTGCCTTTTCAACTAGTATATTAAAGAAAGACTTTACTCATGGACAGCGAGCCCAGATGCCATACAAAATGTAATGTGTAAAATACATCTTTTCAATTTAAAATGCTATTCTTTTAGAATTATGTATGTAGCTTGTTTTCCCAATTGTACTAAAGCCTGTGTCCCTGGAACTCTGACCTCAAAGACCTTTGGCTGGGAACCACCAGGAAAAGCAGGCTCGTTTCAGTTAAAGCCAAAGAAATACAACAGTTTTAGATCAAAGGTGTGGAAGGGTCAGCTAAACCAGCCGACAGAACTTAGACTGTCATGGCCCAATAAAATGCCCCTCAGAGAATGCTAATGGAACATCAAATAGCATTGTTCTGCCTTTCTCTGTGAAGTGCGCACAGTACAAGTAGCATTTCTCAACAGAGAGCAGCAATTTTGCAAATTATAGTCAAATATACCGTAGCCAAACCATTTTCCATATGTATAGTCAAAACCTGGGGCTATAAACCCATGCACACACTTCATAGCCTGTTGAGTTCATCAACACCTGTAAAATTGTAAAAACCAAAAAGATATTCAAAGAGATAGATTAGGATGACAGGAAATTAAGCATTTCCATAGATAAGATGCACATCCAAATGAACAATAAAATGTCGCCATTCATCTTGTGGTGAAGAGAGAGTAACGCGTATTAAATATATCATCCAAGGGAATTGGGTTGGGGGTATGGTTGTCCTTTCCAAAAGTCAGAATCTTGGGTGACCATAGAGAGTAGACAAATCAACTTTCTGTGCATTCCAAATTGATAGCATGGCTCACTAGAGCTAGTATTTCATTTACATGCATACCCTAGAAACCAATCACCACATTGCACATGGAAACATATTGCTAGTGGAAAATATAAAGCAAATGCATCTTTCTGTGTGACATTTCGTGGAAAATAATATTTGTTTTGAGATTGTAGAAAACAAAAACAAATGCGAAGTGATTTAAATTGAACATGTGTACTGAAAATATAACCTATACAGGCCGATAAGCAGGGTTTAAGGGAATGTGAATTGTATTGTATTACTAGAGATAGATGTTTAGAAATATAGTTACGGGATTGATGGAATGACAGCATGTGTAAACTGCTTGTGAGATTTTCAGAGGCAGGCCAATTCTCATTTCTGTAAGCTAATGGGGGTCATTCCGAGTAGGGCGGTAAGGGTTAACGGTCACCGGTAACGAGACCGGTGGCGTTAAACCCTTACCGCCCTATTCCGAGTTCCCTTTGCGGGTTGGTACTTAACGCCTGCTTTTTGCAGGCATTAATTAAAAAACCAACCCGCAAAGGGACCTAGGAGCTAATTACGGCACCGTCATTTACGGTGCCGTAATTAGCGCCTTCCCCATTCCCATTAAGCCCTATGGGCCAAAAATGGGAATGGCCCATGGTGAATGGGGAATTACCGCCCCCGCCAACCTTGAATGGGGCGGTAATTACGCCATTCACCATGGCAGAGTTGGAAAAATACTGGCGTCAACCATGGCGCTAATAGCGCCATGGTTACCACAAGGGTCGGAATGAGGCCCAATGTATACCTATTTTACTGTGGTGACTTCCCCAGCATGGAGTTAGGGGACCACGTTTCGAATGATTTTATTTGAATAAAACAAAATTTTGATTCCTAATGCAGCCTGTTTCTTGTCCCATGTGGGGTGCAAATTCAGCCCCAGAGTGACAGAGACTGAGAGGACCTGCAAGGCCCTATTGTGAGAATGAAGCTGGCTGATGTTGAGACCCATTGGAATATGCAGGCCAGTGCAAAACTTTGTTTTCAAACATAAGGCCTAGTGAATGAACAAAAATGGGCCTCTTTCAACTTTACCAAAATGGACAGGCGCTCAAGTGAAGGAAAATGTGCCCAAGAACTTAAAACTGCTGGATGTGCCCAATACATGGCACAAGACAGGTGTGGCTGAAAATGCTGTTTTCATAAAATATGAAAAGCTACAATTTCACTTAGAGACAGATAGCATGTTACATTCATTTCAATGCAGCACATGACTGTGATCCTGAAATCTTAAGTGAAGCCAAGCACTTTGCATTTGTCACAAATAAAAACACATACTTTTCCACATTCAAAATGACAATTTAAATGGAAAGGCCTACTTGCTTAAAAGTGAACACTTGTTTCCCATGGTAGACTTTGGCCTAAGCGTGAACAATGCAGAAAGGGACACTCGTGCCTTTTCAACTAGTATATTAAAGAAAGACTTTACTCATGGACAGCGAGCCCAGATGCCATACAAAATGTAATGTGTAAAATACATCTTTTCAATTTAAAATGCTATTCTTTTAGAATTATGTATGTAGCTTGTTTTTCCCAATTGCACTAAAGCCTTTGTCCCTGGAACTCTGACCTCAAAGACCTTTGGCTGGGGCCCACCAGGAAAAGCAGGTCAGTTTCAGTTAAAGCCAAAGAAATACAACAGCTTTAGATGAAAGGTGTGGAAGGGTCAGCTAAACCAGCCGACAGAACTGACCACTTAGACTGTCATGGCCCAATAAAATGCCCCTCAGAGAATGCTACAGGAACATCAAAGACTGTTACACAAACAGCCAACAAGGATCCAAGCTGATGTCCAAGTTATGGGACTTTGGATAAAATGAAACTGCCTGAGTTTTGAGAAATGGAAACTCAAGGATGGCCCATATTAGACCTTGCCCTTTGATTAACATTGGACTCCTTTTCTGTTAACATGAGAACCGTGAGTCAAAATGAGCTCATCCAGGACTAAGATCACAAAAAGCCTGTGAGTTCTATGTGAATATTAACCAAATGCCATGTGTGTAATTTAATTTAGAGATGAAAATGGGTTTGTGATACTCCGAATAATCAGAAAAAAGTCTCAAACTTGATACAAAGTAAAATTAATGGGTGTTTTGTGAGATTTGATGTTAATAAATATTTCAGCTCACAAGTATACCATGAAAAATGATAGCTCCTCCCAGGAAGGTTGTGCCCAATAAAACTAGTGCTCCCGATTCATCATAATTTGTAGAATTCCAAAATATATATGTTTATGCAGTTATTTGAAAGGAGAAGATAGTTACCATGTAGTGAGATTCTAAGAAAACAAAATCTGTTTAAAAAAAAAATCATTTGAAAAATGTTGCAGTTCTCTTCTTCCCATTATTCATAATCCAGACCTCCTAAAACTCCTTGTCCTATCAGCTGGCAATGGGACGGATTGGTGGGAGGGGGAGGAAGAGAGGTGTCCAATCCGTAGCGTGGGAATATTCATGATATGCAAGTGTCATCAGCACTATATAATATCAGTTTTTAATCTAACAGAGGGTGAAAGACAAAATGAAGAGAGCAAACAGATTAGCTAAGACTAACAATAACAGAGAGCCAACAAAAAAGGAAGGCTAACACCCAGGAGAGCAGATAGACAGGAGACCCTGGGACACTTGCTGGGGACTTCTGCCTGGAAGCTGGGAGCCCTATCAGAGCTGTGGCTGCAGGGACGTTGCTGTGAATACAGACCAGAGGTGTGAGCTGCCTACCTATTCCCAAAAGAGGGGTCTGAAATCTGGCTGACCTTCTGAGCTGAGAATAGATTATGTAAGTAGATATATTCCCAAAGCTATCCATTGTGTTAGGAACTACCTGCCTTAATCCTTTACATTTAATTGTGGGTCAGAGGGTGAAACTGTGTAGATCCACAGCATATTTAATTAAAGTTAATTCAATTAATTCCCATATAGAAAAGATCACAGGATGATTTTTGTTAACATTTAAAACTAACAAATGTCATGCCCAGTGTGTTACAGCCATTATAGTCATTAGGGTAATTGGGTGACCCTATTTTCCTGTAACCCCTGACTTCCTTACAGAAGAGGGGTGTCCTTAATCCCAAAATCAGAATCCCTAGAAGTCTGCCTTCCACGTGAATGTGCAAAACAAATGTTCCTTTTTCATTCCAAACAAGAATCCCAAAGCCCTGCATTTCATTTGAATGTGTGTTCCCCAAAGATGTTACCACTGAGTTAATTTCCCCAACCTTGCCTTTCAAATAAAAAAG
Source organism: Ambystoma mexicanum (assembly GCF_040938575.1). NCBI lineage: Eukaryota > Metazoa > Chordata > Amphibia > Caudata > Ambystomatidae > Ambystoma > Ambystoma mexicanum. Next base: position 988,753,378 of record NC_090937.1, on the reverse strand, counting down.
CCCAAATGAAATTTCCATTATATTCCCACTCCCTGTACCTTGCCTGTAAACCAAAGAGGTCATATTTAACTGATGCCTGCGGGTCGGGGATTGTTGGGAGAAAAGAGCATTGTGATAAACCAAGCAATCACTGTGTTTTTAAAGTTTGCTATCTGTTAATGTGCCTAGAAATCTTACGTGTGTTTTAACTTAAAATTCAACCTGTGTTTGTTGTGGTAACTGAATGTCTATCAAAAAATACATGTCAGTCAATTGATGCAAGTAATTTGCAGTTGTGATTGTGTTGTGCCACAAAGTTGGTGCCTGGTCTTATTGTGATTTGTTTATTATTTGTGGTAGAAATTTAAATAAACATACACTATTATTTCTACACACCAGCCTGGTTCCTAGCTTATTGGTGATACAGAGGGTATCTACTGAACGGTGTTATACAGGTTGGAGGCCTAACCAAATTTGAATCTTCTTAGCACTTTGTTGCGCAACACCTTGATGTGGGGTGGGACTCCCTGAGTTGAGAGCGACTGTCCAATAAACCGTGACACCCAGAATTGTGGAGTGGGATTGCATTCCACAGGATGTTAACTTAGACTTAACTTAGTGAAGAACAATTATACCGCACCAAAATATCTAACACCAGTTACATCAAGCTGCTGAGGTGAATCCAACACCGCAGTTTTCCCTGTAGAGGCCAGTGCTGCACACTGTGGCCTCGGTTAACCTTGGAGCCTTTCAAGAGGTGGAATGTATCAGTTCTAGACTGAACATATCCACTTTTGAGCTTGACTCTACTGTTCAGTGGCTTTGACTGAAGCTCACTGACGGGCAGAATGAAGATTTAATTACTGTGAGGAAGAAATGGTGGTGGTGAATTATATTCAGCGAGCTACATACCGGGTGGTTTTTAGCAAACCTGATTGTGTGGATGCAAAGTAGTTATGGACTGCACACGGTGTAGTGTCAACCATCACTGCCCGGTCGTATTACTGGATGGCATGTGCTGATGCCAGATTAGGAGTTTGCTCCTTTGCCATTGAGACATTAATACCTCATAGTTTAGTCATGGTATTCTGCACTGCACAGGTACCTCATCAGAACTCAGAAATGTGAAGGGACAGAGTGCCTGTGAGAGGTATTCAAGAAGTGTCCCCAGGTACTCATTCGGGGAGGGGAGAGCATGTTCAGCAGCTCATCATGTCATAATGTAGAACACATTACAAGTGTTTGGCAATGAATGTTGTGTTCACTTCGTTCATTGTTGGGATTACGGTTATTGCCCTATGCTCCAGTCTGTTACCTGCTCTTACACCCCCCTCAGTTCCCATGGTCTCTCTGTGCTGTTACTCCCTTCAGCCCCACATCCGCCATCCCCTTTCCTCTGCGTGTTCACTGTTTTCTGTGCATATTACCCCCCCACAGCTCCTAGTTTTTCTCCTAGTCGTGTCCCCCCGCACCTACTGCTCTCCCTGTGGCCTCAGCCTAGTTAAGTGTACCTCAATCTCTGCAGTTTGCTATGGCGCTCTCTGTCTTTTCCATCTTCTCAAACTGCTTCTCTATCTCTTATCCTTCACCCCTTAGTATGTCCGGCAGGAAGAGACTCAAGAAGGACATACTGGGCTGTAACCCAGGCCTTCCGATTGCAGACACCTACGTCACTGCCTCTGCCAGAGAAACTCTCACCGACATTCTCTTTGTCATTCCCTCACCCGACCTATGGACTCTCCATATGATCGATCGCTCTTCTCTCGCCTTTCTCTTCCTCATCCCCTCCTCTCCACCTCCAGGGCCATCATCAATGACTACCGCAATGGTACCATCATGGTACAGGGTCCTCAACCCAACCTTTTACCAGCTCCATCGGCATCCCTGGCTCCCTTGCCAGCTGTGCACACCTTGGCTCCCTTGCCGCTTCCTAACCACCCTTCTACCCTTGCCATGGCCTCCTTGCCGCCACCCCCACACGGACAACCCTGCCAGTTGTCTCCTCTTTGGTGAACCTGCCAGTCACTAACACTGTATCTAGGGCTCCCTTGCCCCAGGCGGCCCCTCCCGCACTGACTCCCTTCCCAACCACTATGGTCCTGGTTCCCTTGTCGGCCTTGAGTCCTCTGCCCCCTTTTACCTCTGTCCCTCGGGTACTCTTGCCACTTTCTGGGGGTGGGGGGACCACTGTCCCCCGTAAGTCTTTCACAGATGGCAATCTGCTTCATATTGCCACACTTAACACTCGCTCAGCTGTCAAACACTCCTCTGACATCTGCAACCTCCTTGAACTCCTGGATCTCGATGTTCTTGCCCTCACTGAAACCTGGTTCAAAGATAGCTCTGTCACGAGTTTTGATACACATCTCCCAGAAGGCTACAAGATACTCTCCCTGCCTAGACCAAACAGACCAAGTGGGGGAGTAGCAATGATCTTCCCTGAGTGGATCCCTGTGTCTGTCATTGCCACTCAGGCCTACTCATCCTTTGAGTGCCCAATCTGCCGGCTCACCCTCTCTCCTAGCTCTTCACTCCTGCTGCCCACCTTCTATCGGCCACCTCGTCAGCCGTCCCTCTTCCTTTCGGAATGGGCATATCTGGCCTCCTCTCTCCTCCTCTTCTCAACTCCTCAACTCCTCCTAATGGGTGATCTCAATATCCATCTCGACTCACTTGATTCCTCAGGACCTTTCCACAATCTTTGCGACTCTCTCTCTTTCCATCTTACCCTCTGGCCCAATGCACACTGCTGGCTACACCTTAGATGCTCATCTCAAATGACATTCCTCTATCTATCCCTCTCACTACTTCCCTCTCCTGGACTGGTCACTCGCTCCTCTCTTCTCACTTGAAGCTCTCTGTCGCGCTCTGAAACACTTGTGTACGAGCGTGATAGAAATAAAATATCAATCAATCTCTTCTCCTCTTGCATTGGTAAGCCCAGCACTGCCTCCCATCTACAAGGTCATCTGACCCATGAAAAGAGTGTCAGTAGCCACCTTTGCCTCTACCTACTCTGCTCATTCTAATCCTGCGGCTGACTCCCACCATGACACGGCCCTTTCTAACTTTAACCTCTCTGCTTCCAAGACTCTTGATATTCTTGGCCCCGTCATGAGGTTACGAGTGGAGCCTACCAAAAAGTGCAACTCTTGGTACGACTCTGAACTGGCCGCCTTCAAAAGCAAGTGCAGGACAGCCGAACGGAAACAGGATTCCTCGGGTGCAACCTCTGACAAACTGGCGTGCCACCTCCTTCAAAGGCAGTATAGACTCTGCATCCGCTCCAAGAAAAGAGTCTTCATTCAAGCCTGCATCTCTGCGACATCTAATAACACGGCCAAGCTTTTCAAAGTCTGCAAGGAACTAGCCAACCATACCACAGTCTCCTCCATCATTGCACCCACCCAGGCCCTTTGCTCGGACCTGGCTGCACACTTCACCTCAAAAAATACAGGATATCCTATCCTCTCTTCCTCACCACCTCATGCATCAACACCTCTTGTACTGCCCTTGGCCACCCCCACCGCTCCCCTTCCCTACTCCCTTCTCTTTCCCCTGTCACACCTGAGGTCGTCACTAGACAAGTCTGGTCTATGAAAGCCTCCTCCAAACAGGTGGACCCCTACCCCTGCAAAACCATCAAGGACAACATTGACTCTCACCCCAGCCTTGGGCGACCTCTGCAACCTCTCCTTCACCACTAGGGGTTTCCCCACTGCCCTTAAGCACTCCTTTGTGCACCCTCTCCTTAACAAACCTTCTGCTGACCCTTCCATTCCGGCAGACTATCGCCCGATCTCTATCACTCCTTTCATGGGCAAACTCCTTTCTCACCTTACACTCCACACTGAATCTGTTGGTTGCTTCCATGACCACCAGTCTGGCTTTAGAGTATCCAGAGGTACGGAAACTGCTCTTCTGAACACCCATGAAGATCTGCTCTCAGATCTTGATTCTAATTCTCCCTCTGTCCTCATTCTACTCAACCTCTCTTCTGCCTTCGATACAGTGAACCACAACACCCGGATTGCACTTCTCCATGATACCTTGGGCATCACTGATCAGGCCTTGGTGTGGCTAACCTCATTTCTCTCAGACCGCCCATCCCAGGTGGAATTGGGGTCCTTCCGCTCCCCTTTCACTCTCTCTACGTGCAGTGTCCCCCAGGGATCAAACCTATCCCTCTGCTTTTTCAATGGCTACATGGCCCCCTGGCCTGTATGATAGCCACCTTCACCGCCAACTTTCATTGTTACGCGGATGACACCCAGCTCTCCTTCAGGCTACCCTCGGCGGCCTCCGCTTCCTCACCCATACCGGACTGTCTGTCTGCAATTCAGTCGTGGTGTGCTGCAAACAACCTCTGCCTCAATGCTAGTAAGACAGAGATTGTCCTCATCGGGACCCCTGCTCCCGCCTTCCCTCTTTCTCTCTGGCCAGCCTCCCCTTGGGCTTGCGCCTCCACCTACCAATGAAGCAAAAAATCGGAGGGTCATCCTTGACTCCACTCTGTCCTTCTCGTATCACATCGCGGACATCTCTAAAAAGTCCCACTACCAACTGCACCTTCTTAGAGGTATTCTACCTTTTCTCACCTTCCCCCCAGAGGCTCACCGTCTCTAGAGCCGTGGTCCTTTCTAGGCTGGACTACTGCAACAGTCTCTTTCTCAACCTGCCCTCTTCTACCCTACGTCCTCTTAAACTCATCCAGAACAGAACCGCAAGACTTATCCTTGGCTTCAAACCCAGGGACTGCATCTCTACGGCATTGAAATCCCTTCACTGGCTCCCTGTGGCTGCGAGCATCAAGTTTAGGACCCTTTGCATTGGCCACAAGGCTTTCTGGGGCCTGGGCCCATTCTATCTGCAACGCTCTCTTCATAAATACTCGCCTTCCCGAGCCCGCCGCTCTTCTTCCTCCAACTCCCTGCAGGTGAGTGTAACGCTCACCTGACTCCCACGGAGGCGCTGGTCTAGTCTGAGTTGCTGTGGCCTCTTCGAGCGTGATGCGCAGAACTCGGAACACCGACTGAACAGGACCCTCAAATCTTGCTTGTCTGGCCCGTAGGAATATCCTTCTGCAGATGAGAAAGGGGATTAACAGTCTGCAGAATAGTGTGCTTGCTCCCCCCTTCCCCCCTTCGTTCTTCTCTAACTTTCTCAGAAATCCCCGGTTGAAGCTCACCTTATGGTTTGAAAGGATAAACTCCATCCTGCTTCTGGTGCAGGGGCGCGTGTTTGTCCAGTTACTTCACTGGTTTTCAGAATGGCGCTGGCAAAATCCACTTGACTTTTCCGAGCGGCACGCCGTAAGTATGAAGATTACAAAAGTTCAAGTGTTGAGCCTCCTTTTCTGTTGCCTTCCTAACCTGTGATCTGTCCTTTATTTCAGGTGCAGAATGAAGGCGATGCGTTGAGGGATTGAATTGCCGATGGTAAACTCAGGTGAGTTAGCGATGGGGGCGATCCCTCTTAATGTCTTTTATATTCCTCCAGTAATATCTTTTGTACTTTCCCCATAGGGGCCGGGGTGCAGTACCTGCCAACGAAGCGGCGCAACCCGAAATGAGGAATGGTCCACCAACAGAAGACCGGTAAGTGTTATGGCGGAAAATTAGGCTTTCTTCTTATGTTCCTTCTGCTCACCTTTTGTCTCTTCTTCTCTCCCCTAGGCGCAGAGATGTGGCGACCGATGCAGACAGTCGCGGTGGAGCCAGAAGAACTCCCGAGGACAGGTGAGTGAAGCGCGGCGCTGCTGCGAGCAACGCGTTGCTTTTAAATGAAAGTCTTTTCTCAGGAACGCTGGCATGAAGGTTCCGGATGCAGGTAAGAAGTTTGATAAAATTCTTGGTTTTCACCTTTCTCTTCTCTTCTTTCCTTACAGGTGTTCCAGGATCGAGGCGGGCGTGGCTGGAGACCAGATGCAGGAGCAGACACGGTGAGCGTTCAGCCCGTTGGATGCAGAACAACGCGAAGCGTGAGCTACTGTCTGGGCATGGCTTAAATAGCCCCCAAAGTAGTTCCAGGTAAGTATCCTTCCCTGGCCACGCCCGAGTGGCAAAATAGTCCCAATGAAAAAATAGTCCCTTTCAGGTCTCGGGGAGGCCTGAATCTTGCAGCATGGTCTGCATCGGGTAAGTGCACAAAACACCTTCCTTTATGAGCCTGGCGCCTATGGCGCCAGGACTGATGTCCAACATGAGCCTGGCGCCAAAGGCGCCAGGACAGAGTCCAAAGAGCCCCTATAAGGGGCCGCTGGGCTTTTATCCGGGGGCATGATGCCTGCTACCGGGGGTGCTGGGCCTGGCCTGGTGCTCCGGGGGTAGGCATCATGACAGTGAGCCGAGCTTCAAGAACAAAATGAGGTCCACACAGGCCAGTTTCTGTGGTATCAAAAATTAAGATCCACGACACGTGCCAGATGGTCGACATGGCCAGAGGAACCAGACACAAACCCCCTGATTACGTTACTGTATGCGCTGGGAGAGGGAGGGAGACCAGTGTCTCAGATCTATAGCCACCTAAATGACACCCCCAACCCACGCAGTGCTGGACTCAAATCCAGATGGGAAGCAGACATAGGCCGAGAATTAACAGATGGGGAATGGGAAAGGGCTCTGACATTTCCTAAAACAGTATCCAGAAATCATAGGTTTAGACAAATACAATTGAATCTTCTGCATCGGACATACCTAACCCCATCCAGGCTGGCCAAACTCCATAAAACTCAGAGCTCCAAATGCACCTGGTGCGAAATGGACAATGCGGACCTGCTCCACGCATTCTGGCGGTGTGCCAGGACACAATCCCTGTGGTCTTTAATACAGCAGACAAGTGAAAATCTAGGGCTGACCAGATACGAATGGACTCCTGCGGAGTGCCTACTCGGCACATACCCCAGACCAGCAAAGCTAAAGCACCTTGTTAGATTAATGGACATTATGTGTATTCTGGCTAAGAGGACAATTGCTATGTCCTGGAAGAAACCATCGGGACCACAACAGAAAATCTGGCACAGAGAACTGAAACGATGGGTGCTGGCAGAAACGAGAGCCTGGGAAGAGAGTGTGGCTAGATCCACAGACGCCTCGAGTATGACTTTAGACGCCTGGAAGGGACTCACAGACCCCTTGTTCTACCCCTCCGATGATAAGCCCCCATGAACCAGCACAAACCCACAGTAGGAAGACCCACGGATAGAACTGGAGTCCTCGAGGCAGCCCAATCATAACCTCATGCGAGCCCTGCCATGGGAAGTTTCCCCCCCTCTGAAAGTCCTAATCCCCCCCTGTGCCCCCACTCGGCACCGGCCTCTCAAGAAACAAACATTTGGAGATAGTTAAAGTTTCTATGTTAAGTTGTAAATGTTAATAATCCGAGACGCAATGTGATTTATTGTTTGATGGCAGTAATGGTAATTTTCCTATGTTTGTAACAAATAACAAATGCCAATAAATAGATTTGAAAATAAATGACAGTGAGCCGCTTCTCCCAGCTTAGACTTGGGGGTCGGGGGGTATTATCCACTACAGGTTCCTCTCTCTGGAATAGCCTGCCTGCCTCTCTCTGTCTTGAGTCGGATTGCTTAAGTTCCGGAAACTCCTCAAGACTTTATTCGCAGCCTCCTTCTCTCTCCCTCTCCCCTGCTAACCACCTCTTTCTGCTCTCTCCTCTACTTCTGCTTAATTTCACTGACATGTTGCATGGTGTACCTTCAGAGCCTCACAGGTCCTAAGCTCTCCTTGCCAGTCTCCTGCACTTGCCCCAGGGCCTTGCACTTGCCGCAGAACTACTGCACTTCCGTTTCGACCCATGAGAGTGGTATCTCTCTTCACTTAAACTATGTTCTAACGGGACTGGGCGCACTTGGTCCCAATTGCTCCCCAATTGCTCCCCTGCCCACGCACTTCCTTTCTGGTCGCCTCCATAATCTGAATGTACCATGCCTAGTATGATTGATTGTCTCGTCTTCCCTATGTCTTCCCCTCCCTTGCATAGTTCTGCTTTAAAACACTTGTGTATAAGCGCATAATAAACAAAACAATCAATCATGGCACCCTCCTAGACCTGCTTAGAATTTTCTGACAGCATTTTCACGAGAGTCCCAAGTTGTATGCTGTTGCAAAAAAACCTTTTGAGATGTAGCAACAATGTCCAAGTTCAAAGCACTATCTTCACATAATGGTGAAGTTAACAGAATTCCAACCTAAACTGTGATGATTCTGGTTGACTTGTGGGGAATCTATGATAACCAGTGTCAACCATGTCTGTAGGTCGTTTGGTAATATACTATAAAGATCCCGGAATTTCCAATCTACTCAGTATGAACCTTTTACCTAAACTGTCCATGGTAATTTGAGCCAGGTGTTTTAATGAAAAACATTTTGGTTTGGTTCAATGAAGGAAGTTAATCACTTCTTAGGAGGGCGGAAGGGTGTGTGTGTGTGTGTGTACATAAAATGTGTTGACAGATCGTCAAGGATTCCATCACCTCTTAAATTACAGGCATGTGGAGGTATTATTTTATATTGTATTAATAGAAGCCCAAGTTATCTGCCTTATGCATGCAAGTTAAATGCAATGCACACATACCTGCGGCTTTCGAGCTAGTTCTGAAGAATTCCAATATGCTGTTCTTGTTCTTAAGTGTTAGGTAAGTTTTTCCTTTTTGATGCTTTTTAACCTCTTTGTTTGAGACCTGTGATGAATCCTGCAGTGTCATCCCTAAACCCCAGCCTAAAGTCAACTCCCATGGGGGCTGTGGAAGGTACCCGCTACCTGTTCCTAACCCTGGTGGTTGTAACATGAGGATCACTTGGGAGGAGACAGCCGTCTGAGGGAAGTGGTGACTTCATTAGGATAGGCACAGTATTCATCCCCTTCTGAGGACGAGATTCCCCTAATACCTAAATATCTAACCGCATGCTGTCAAAGCAAGGTTCTCTCTCCAAGAACTACCCAAAGTTCAGAATATGAAAACTCTTAAAACAGCATAAAAGTCGTACATTGGTGGTGCAGGAAGTTAATCTCCCAAATTCTCATTGTTATAATTCTTCCTTATATCGAGGTCTAAAACCCAAGGGTAAACCACCAACTCCTTTAACAACCTCCCATAAATCTGAACATTCTCTGTTAACAAATCAGCTTAAGTTAACGGACCATAAAACAAACAAAGACATTATAGACTTCAAGTCCCATAATGCTTTTAGTACTAGGATGAGGCAGAGGGACTCAGAGTTTAAGAGGTATCATGTAGCTGTTATGGCAGAAAGCACCTGAGCAGGCCCTTTAAATATATAAATGGGCTTCAGGTGCAGAAGCCGGAAAAAGCTGATGGTGTAATTGTGGTGGCAGCAGGACGCTGTGCGGGAGATGCTGTAGATGCTGGGGCACTGTGGCCATGCAGAGAATGCACAACGAGAAGCAGCTCTGAAGCATGCCACACCGTGAGGGAGACAAGCTCTCGACACGCATGAACTGCGCGGGTACTGAGGATCACACAGAGCTGCCAGAGCTCCTCTGAAGGACTGTGTGTACTGCAGCAGTCAAACTGGAACTCGCAGAAGCAGAGAAGGCCCCTAAGATATCCGGAGCAACACCAGCAAGTCAGAAGGAGACACCAAGGCATACCAGTGAGTTGGCCTGAAGTACGAGTTCCGAAGGATACTGCTAGCTAAAAGTTATCATTTTGAATACCGAACCCATAAAATGATGCAAACTGGGTGCAACTCTGCTAATATGGGATACCAATTAGGGGACCATTGTAACCTGCATTGCTAAAGCCAGAGAAGAAGGATATCAAGGCAAACTGGGCGCAACTCTCCTTACAAGGGATACTAATTAGGGGACAATTGTGACCCGCATTGCAAACGCCAGAGAAGAGTGATATCAAGGCAAACTGGGTGCAACTCTCCTAACAAGGGACAACAATTAGAGGACAATTGTAACCTTCATAGTTCAATCCACAGAAGAGTGATACAGGGCAAACAGGGTGCAACTCGCCTAGAAAGGGATATCCATTGTGAGATAATTATAACCCACATTGCCAGCAGCCGAGCGGTTGTATAACCAGAAGACAATGTTTGCAGGAACAAAGCCCTCCTTGTATGAGAGATCAAGGGGGAAGAGAATTGTAAACTGCATTGTCTGCAGCTAAAAGGCGAGCAAGACAACAATTATCTTTTTATGGAATATCAATTTGAGAAGAGATGTAACCCACTTCGATAAGAGTCGAGAGACTATATAAGGAGAAGCAGTTGTTGGTTCAAAATTTCTCAGAGTTTTGGAACAAGTCTTACCACAGAGTACAATTTTAGTAGTAGGAGTTTTATCCTGGCAGGCGAGTAAACCAGGAAAGGGACCAATTGTAGTTATTCCTGGCAGGCGAGTATACCAGGAAAGAATATGATGATTTAAAGTACTGTGGTTATGGAAAAAGCAGTGGTAATTCCAACACATTGGCCCTCATTATGAGTCTGCCGGTTACCTGCTGGTAGCACTGGCGGGTTACCGGCAGACTCACCTTACTGTTTCCGCCACCCGATATCCCGGTAATACAAGGATATTACGGGTGGCAAAGGAACGGTAAGTTCCCATTCCGGAAGAGTCTCAGAGGAATCCATGGGAATGTGAAAACTGAAGCACTGGCACCATTAGTAATGGTGCTTCAGTGAAAAATCTGCCGGTAGGGGCCTGAACTATCGGTAGGACTTGTTTGCCGGTCCGGAAAAGGTGCCGGTAACCGTTAGTAACAGCACTTTTTTCCAGCCCGGCAAACATGTATTGAGGGCTGCTATGTTGATGAACTGTTGCATTTCAGAAAGTGATTACTGAACCATCCGGACTAAAGCATTTCTTTTGAAGAAGAACAATGATGTATTAACAATTGCCTGGTCTTTGAGCAAAGAACATTTGCCCTGATTTATGAACTTGTGTTTTGAGGAAAAGACTTGTTTTGCCAAGAAGGATATTGTAGAAAATTGACAGTTGTTTTGATTTATAAACAAGCATTTGGAAGAAAGATATTCACTTTGCCAAGTTAATGGATATATTGAATGGAAAAGACTTTGTATGCTACACTGAATAGAACTTTGTTGTTGCACAGAACTTTCTTGAACCTGTACTTTGTTCAAGGTATTCCTCAATTGATCCAGGGGAAGGGAATTCAACACTGGTCACAAGGAGTAACGCTTAAAGATTTGAGTTTGAATTGATATATTATTTTGTGGAACTGAAGAAAGCCAAACAAACATTGTATAATTTTGTTGCATGTATTAATGGGAGGGTCAGATGCTTTTTGGACACAAGGTCATTTTTCTATCGCCTTAGCTTGTTAGGCAGGGATATGCTTGTTGGGGAAATATAGGTGTTTGTCTCGCCCCTTTTTAGTTATTAAAATGGCAACTTGTGAGAAAACTAGCATTGTGTCCGTCTCGCATTTCTGACCCCTCACAGACCCCAGTATATTTTCTGGCTCTTACGTGTGAGCTACTGCTTTTTGAGTAGGTGAGGCTCTTATTCTTCACACATTTCTTATTCTTCAAACATTTCTTTGGACAGCAATGACCAGTCCCTGTGTCAATTGTCCCCCATTCAGATTTTTGGGGATTACTGTTAATCCCTATCGCTAGTAGTACAGCAGCACACAGGCTCACACTTATCTTCACCATGAGTACGTTTTCTCACCCAGCTAAAGAGTGAGTACCAGATAAGCTGGTGGTAATGTAAACTTTTTTCATGTAGCGCTAATTAGGACCTTTTTTTTTCAATGTGAGATTGCCATTTGTGGATATATGGGAGTCAATATGGCTGCCATTTTGTTTTAAACCCACGGTTCTGAGGAACCTGCTTGGTTATCTCTCTTCTTTGCATTCTGTTGTGAGAATCACTATCTATGGTCATCCTCTGTGAATGGAAGGGGAATGGGAACCAGTTTGAGGTGGGTTAGAGGTCTAGTGGACACTCAAACCCACATCCAATCTGGAGTGACTTCACAAATTGTGTTTGGCCATCATTGGCTAGGAGAAAACTTGGAGGGATGGGATAGGCAACTGCCATGCTTTTCATTTATCTGGAGAGGGAATGGGTCCAATTCGCAGTCAACCACTAGAAGCTGAATCCAAGGATTAAAGGAGGATGTTGTGTATCAGAAGCCTTCAATTCCTTATCCAGATCGCACAAGGTGAAGCCTGGTCTTCTCCTTCAACCACAGGAAATGTGTGCAGTTGTCTCCCTCAATTGAGCCTGCATGAAAAGTAGACCCACAATCCTACACTACAGTCTGAGGTTTCCATGAATTTCTTCAAGCGCTGCTCATCCCGAGACATTTTATATAACAACTACTTCAGATTTCAAAGCAAATACTATTGACAGGCCACAGGTACTTCTATGGGCTTGTCGATGTCCCCAGTCTATGCAAATACATTTATGTATAGATTTGAGCACCAGTATGTATTGGACCATCCGGAATGGTCATGCAGGATACCGATTTGGAAACGTTTCATAGATGACATTTTTGGCATCTGGTGTGGCACTTCAGAAGAACTCAATTCGTTCTTCAATTCTCTCAACTCGGTACATCAAAACATCAAGTTTAACAGAGAGACTGGAACACCGTCCTTACACTTTCTGGATGTGAGTTTAGAAATCCGAGATTGTCAGATTGTAATCACTGTTTACCATAAACCTACTGATGTTAATAATCTTTTACATTTCATAAGCTTCCATCCGAAATCCATGTTGAAAAGTCTACCCTTTAGTCAGATCCTAAGACTGAAAAGAATTATCTCGGAACTGCAGGACTGGACATGAAATGCTCTAGATTGATGGAAAAGTTTGAAACAAGCGGTTACCCGGAATCAGTTCTTAATGAGGCTAAACAAAGATCTGATCTAATCAGTAAAGACCATCTCCTCACGACCAGAGAAAAGGACAATGACACCCGCTACTGTACATATCTAAGTACTCACGACAGAGTTTTCAAGTTGAGAAAACCATCAGAAAACATTGGGGGATATTACAGAATAATCACGCCCTGCATGAGTTATTTCCAAAGGCACCAATGATGGCTTTCAAAAGTGGCCGCAACTTAAGAGACACATTGGTAAGAGCTGAGAGACCTCCTAAGGAAAAACAACTCCTGTTAAAGACAAGAAAGAAGGGAACGTTTCCGTGTTTGAGCTGTACACACTGTAACAACGTGGTAAAGGGTGATACAAACTCACATCCCCATACGGGCAAGAAAATAAAGCTGAGAGACTTACAACTTGTCTCACAACAGGGGTCATTTACTTTATTAAATGCCCTTGTGGTAAGCTGTACGTGGGTCCAACCAAAAGACCCGTAAAGGAAAGACTGATGGAGCACAAATCAAAGATTAGATTTAAGAGGATAAAATCACCACTCGCAAGACATTTCATGGAAAATAGCCACACTGTAGCCCAACCTAAATTCCAAGTCTTAGAAGTTGTGAAAAAACCACACAGGGGAGGAGACTAGCAGTCAATTTGATCCCGTAGAGAGAACCACTGGATACACCACCTGGACACACTGCTCCCAAGGGGACTCAATGAGGAATTCTCACTTAAAAGTTTTATCTAAGCACTGGTGACTTACTGCTATTATGCTTTAAGACCGACATAACAACTCATCTGTACATGTAAAAGTATAAAAACGTTTTCTTTGGAAAAAAGGTTTCTTCTATACATTTACACGACATTTGGTGACTTACCGACCCTGGTAGACACCCCTTTGAGCATGAGAATGTCATCTTTAATTTATCCAATCCATGTGCCTTTGTTAACTCAATTAAGTCTCACCTCCTCACCTGATTATACATCAAGTGCTATAAGTGCACGTGTTTTAAGAAATGCATGTATTGTTCGTACTTAAAGGATAAAATTAGTTGTTTTATATCTCTCAGACTGTGTAAACATGGATTCTGGTAGAACTATTTGAGTTTTTACATTGCCATATGAACCACATACCACTACGATTGTGGATGCATGAACTACATAAACTTGTTATTTCCAAATATATACCTAGTTCACCATTTTACATCATCCGGTAGTTTACCTACTCCTTATATTTTCACTTCTTCCATATTCCATTGCTTTATTTTGTCTATGTAGATTGGCTCTGTGTTATTCTCTGATTCCCTTCAAGATAGATGCCTTGGAATACTCCTAAGTAACAGTTTTTTTTATCCACGTAGCTTTTCCTTCAGGAATGTAGTCCGTTGTTGATATCGAGCGACATCAGCTAATTTACCTATAGAGTGAGAGGGGCTTGCGCTGTACACACAGCGTTATTGGCCATCTCCCTAGCAACCGGTGCAAAAAGCAGCACGTGCGGCAGGGGCTTCGAAAGCCCATGATAGAGGGGCGTGCGCTGGATACACAGCGTGCTTTGCCATTTCCTTGACAACCGTCACTGAGAACAACACACGCTACACGGACTTGGAGAGCCTGTCATAGCGCAGGTAAGATACAACACACTTTACAAATATCCTGTTAGCAACAGTCACATTGATTACTGTTAGAGGCAACATTTTGCCCCTTTCTTTTCAGCTCTAACCCACGGACGTCATTTCACCAAAATGCCAGGGGTAGCGGAACTGACATCCCACGACCCTTGACAGCTGATGACATCACAGGAAGTGATGTCATTTGACCCTGCCCCAAAGTGATATCGCAGGAAGCGATGGAACACGACCTTTCACCCGTTGACAAAACAGGAAGTGGCACCACATTGCATTGTCACACACCAGAAGTCACAGGTCTTTACCAATTTTTTGAGTTATTCATAGACATCTACAAACGTGTAACCTATAACTAAAGTTGCCCTACAACATTTCTTCCTAAACCCTTGTGATTTTACTACCCCTAGGATGCGCTGACGAGCCGCTTATCTGGGGTTAGGGGATAGGGGGCTAGAATGGCCATATCTCACGCTATTCATCAATAGTTGTACAGGATTCAATTTAAAAATGTGTATGGCCAAGACATTGCTGATGATTTATATAGCTTTAATGCTATTCTCAGCTCAGTATGGTCACATTTGAAAGGAAAAATGTTTCTTTAAAAAAGTTTTTTGTGTTTAGAGCCCCAACCTGGGTATTTTTTGTAAAAAGGAGAATGAAAGGACAAGTGATGAGTGGTATCCCTTCCGCTCAGTTAATTTGTAACTGTGCAGTTGTTTCTTAATGCAGCTGTACTCGTAACCAATATGGGTATTTTTTAAGCTAAAAAGCTTTGCATGAATTGTTTTAGAGGATGTTGCCCTGTAGGATTAGTGTGTTTTTGGAGTGCAGCGCCACTGCATGGGATCAATGTATTGCTATAATGCGGTACAGCAAGCCATGTGTTGCCAGTGTAACATATGGACATGCAAATGAAGACAGGTTACACATTGTAAAAGCACATCATTTTTAATGGTGTAATATATGGACATGTAAATGAAGACAGGCTACACAGGTCAAAACCAAACAATTTTTCTCATTTAAAAGCACCCCATTTTTTTTTCTTTTCTCACCTGAAATGCCTCTATTGCAGGAGACACATTAGATAATTAATTAATGCAATTAACTTCTAACACGATTCTAACTTCTTAATATTATAATGTGTTCTCCATGTACAAAATGAGGCAGGCTGAGACTCATTTTAAACGGGTGTGCAGATTTTTTTTTTCCTCTGTGCTTTTCACGGTCTTTGCTCAGGAAACAAAATTTGAATAAGCAGGAAATGAATTTGTTACAGTTGCTTACTGTAAAAGTGAGCCATTGTTGGAGAAGGAGGATATAAAATGATAGAATTTTATTGGATGGACGTCACGTTAGGGGCTGTAACAGAGGTTTCTTGGTGCACCTCCGGGAGAAGGAGAGTTAGTGTCCATTTTGCATAGCTTCGGTGAGGACTTGGCTGGAGTGGCTGTGGGGTTGCCTGGCTGAGAGGCGTCATTCCAGTGCACTGTTGACCTTCACAGGCTGGGGATTCTAGTCAATTAGCACTGGCTTGAGAATAGAAGATTGCAGATTGGAACTGCATGTTCTCGCTGGGGTGCTCTAAAAGAAAGCCCTGAGCCATTTAAAGAAAGCGACCAGCCAGAGATTTCGCGTGCTGAACAGCTACAAATTGCTGGTAATTATCTTATACAAAAAGAGAGTGCGGTGTGTGAATGAAATCTATTTCAGGCAGGCAGCGTAGCGATAGCTTCTATTGAAGAATCACTGTATTTAAATGCTACACTCTAATGTTGCCATCTAAATGCAAGTCCACTGATGCATTGTTTTCTTTATTGTTGCAAAGAATCTAATGAAATGCCGTGTATGTTTCAATTGTTTCTCTTATGTTTATTTTAGAAAAGACTGCCTCGCAAAGCTGGTAATGTATGATTTTTTAAATGAAACTGATGTAAATCACAACCTGTGTAAAGGCTTCTTTTTGCTTCTGTTTTTCTCTGGTGCAGTTAGCCCATATCACATGATAAAAGGGGAGGTTATTAGGTAATATATGCCAAGCATCTTATGTGGAAAAAGTTATGTTATGAGTAATTCTAAATAGTCTGCTGGGCGTACATGAATCAGCGGAGAGAGAGGCCTCTGGAAATATAATCTCACTAATGTAAATAAATTAGTAATAATACCACATGTTATTGTGAATACTTTATGGAAGCATAGCTCACTGGTTTAGATAAATCAGTGATAACAGCCATAAGTGCCACTCCATATGGAAATGTGGTGTTATTGAATAATGTAGAAGCCTGAGGCCTCTAGAGATCACAAGAACAGTCTAAACAAAAGAAAGGGGTTTTGTATGTTGGGGCCACAAATAAAACAAAGAAATTATGCTCATCACTATACCACAACGAAATGTATACCAACTGAATGCATCTGTGTACTGAAATAATGCATAGCTACTATACCACTATAATACCAAACCCGATCAAATACAAGGAGTAGTTATTACTAAACTATTTTTGTTTTTGGTGGTAAGAAAATACTGCTAGGCCCCAAATCTACACAAAATACCCAACATATTTTTGGTGCATTTGAGGCCGGGAAAGTGATCATAGATCACCTAGTGGGCGTGGCAAGTGTGTCTCACACTGCCATCAGTACATTAAAGGGAACCCATTTCATAATAGCAGTGCGTCACTAAAAACGAATTTCAGAATGTCTCAAAGGGAAACCACATTCTCAGACCTAGTGCAATACTTAGAGGCAAAGTTATTTGCACATGGGACGTGGTCATCGAATAGTACCTCAGAATGGCATGACCGCATTCAGGGTGAGGTGCAGAAAGAAAAACTAGACAATATTTTTGCAGAAGGCAGCATAATTCAGATCTGCCTTCTAAGGTTATTAAATGCAGCCGATAAAAATGTAGAGAAAGACTGTTTGATATGGCTATGTGCCAAAATCTGGTTTATTTTGAATAGGTCCCTGCGAATGCAAGAAAATGACACCCAGCTAATTAACAGGTTAAGGACTGACTTAGATGGGGCAAGTAAGAGAGGAAATGTTAAGAGCAGAATTGGATGTATGCCAAAAAGACATGCAGTTAGAATGCAGAGATGTTGATGTTCAATTGTCCAAAAGCAAGAAACAGTTTGAGGACAGTGAACAAGAATTGGTACACTTAAAAGCATTGGTGGACCACATTAGACAAGATAAAGATGAGGTTGTGTCAGAAATGCAGATTTTACAAAAAGAACATTATGAAAAAGAATGTGACCTCCAAAATGCGGAACAAGAAATGATTAAAATGCTTCAAGAAAGAGACAAGAGAAATAAAGAATTTAATGAATGCCAAATGCAAATGTGTGACATGCAGGAGGTAATTAATAAAATGAGTGATGAAAACAACTATTTGCAAAACGAAGCAGACAGGCTCCTTAAAAAGTGTAAGGACTTAGAACAGCAAATGTACATACCCAGGTCCCAGGAGAGGCAGCAAGGTACCACATTCAAAGGAGTTGAGGTGAATTCTATTTCTACCCAAAGGGCGAGGGCCCCAGTGACTGGGCTGGTGACTGAACTTGGTTGCAGCGCCCTTGGGGGATTTGATACTCCCATTGGGGGCCGCCACCAATCCCATACACCTGGAACCAGGGTTGAGTCACCAAGTAGCGCAATTCCATGCATTGCAACAAGTAGCCCCATAAAGATAATGAAGTATATTAAAGCCCTGATCAAACCATTTAAAAAAGGAGGGGAATCCTGCATAGAGGATCACTTAGAAGCGGTTCATGACATTTTTAAAGCCCTCTAGATACCTAAGGAACAGTACAGGCAGTATTTTCATTTAACTTTAGATGCCCCGACGGCCAGTATTATAAGGATTGAATGAGCAGCAGAATATGACATGGGTGGAGTTCGAAAAAGATATTAGGTGTCATTTTTCTCCTTTCCTGTCATTGCAGGAGGCAAAGAAAGTCGCTTACATAATCACTGCTGGGCCCAATACATCCCCTCGCCAGTTTTTACAAGACTTAAAAAGAGCATTTTCTCGCTTTGATGTATCTTTTGACCCCAATTCCAATGAGTTTAAAACTGCCTAGTTCTATGGGCTACAGAAAGACATCATATCCCAATTGGTCCTTGAATTTGACCGCGACAAGTTCCTGGAATGGATTGTACACCAAAGCACAAAACTATATGAGGTACTCTATTGTCAGGGTAGAGAAAGTGATAAAATGAAAGATACTAGACCTAAATCTAAAGAACCCTCAGCAAGTGATGGAAATCAGGTCAGCCAAAATGTCCCTTGAGTCTGCTCAAAGTCCAAGTAAAAATAATTTGGCACCTGAACAGAGGGGTAATCAACAAAGGTCATCACACCCTGCACCAATGTTTCAATCACATGATCCTAGTAATAGGGAGAACTACATCAGCCCCAGGTACTTAGGAGATAGGCCCGGGCAGGCTATCTACCTGATATGTCAAGTATGAACAATAACCAGAGACAAAATCAGGATCAAAGAAATGATGGTCCAATCAGAGGGACACAAAGCAGATTTGATCCCAATACCATGATATGGTGATCAGGATAGACCCCGATATGTGGATCGATTTGCTGATAATGGGAATTAACATAGGGGCCAGTACACACAACCTGAGAGACAGGACGTGAGGCAGAACATGAACTACACTTCACGTCAGTACAATGATTCCCCACCAGGGGACTACAACCAAAGGATGGGTGCACCCCGCTCCCCTCCGCAAATGAATCAAGAGTTCAGGAACCATCCCAATAGAAATCATTCTCCTGAGAGGTATCAGAATAGATCCAATCAGGGAGAAAACAACCAATATCGATCTAGGCCACAGAGAGAGGATTCTAGAGAGATGGAAAGATTCCAGTGCCTCGAGGCCCAAGTGAAAATGTTAGCTGAGCAAATAGGAAAGCTCTGTACAGCACAAAAACAAACAAACAGTCATCAAAGGAGGGGGCAGAAGGCCATAGCAATGACCGGGGGGCTTCTGAAAAGTGACTAAGTACTTATGATACCTGCAGCGCCAAAAAGACAATTTGCTCTGATGTAATTTTGCATAATGACTCTGAGATGCCTAAAGATTTAAAAGTGAAAATACCAGTACATGAACATGTAACAGAAAATGCAAATACTTCTAAAAGAGAGGTACGGTTTAACCTAGAACTAAATCAAACATTGGTGATCTGTACAAATGAAATAGGAAAACCTGAAAATCCAAAAGAACAGAGACCGGTTTAAGAAAAATGATTCATGCATGGGGAATACCAGTGAACCCGGAGTAAGTGGCGATGCTATAACTCCTTCCCTGGGCAATCAAAACAATGACCAAACACAGGCAGGAAAAAGAAATGCTCAAAAGGAGGGACAGGTCAATCACCTGAAGAATTCTTTGAACCACATATTTTTGAAGTGGTTAAAAGGGCTGGTACCATACTGAATAATCACAAATGCACAGAATTAGACATTGACAAATTGCCAAGTGATGTTGTTACACATGTTCAGTTGGAGGGTTGTAGTGTGACCTCTGATGATACCTGGATGGATGGGCGAACGGTGGCCACACTCCAAAAAACCTCTGAACATGGAGAAATGAATAAAGTCTTTCACACAGGAATGAGCAAAAATGAGGGAAAAATGTCTTTCCATTTACCAATGTGCTTAGCCAAAAGTGAAAAAGGCCTGAGAAAGGTGAGCCGTGAAATCGGTAAGAATTTGCATTTCTTATGTGTGTTAGAGGAAGTTGAAGACAGGTATTATGCTCCCAAAATTGTGGAAGAAAAATGACATACATTTGCAATGATTGACACTGGCGCACAGGCCCCAATTGTGTCTAAAGAATTAGTATCAATGAAGAGAGATCCCCGCAGAATCAGATCACAGTGAAGGAAAATCAAGGTCCAGTGCATAATTTTAATGGGAGGAGGTGCCTATTATAGGCGTCACCGAGGTTGACATAAAGATAGGTAATCACAGAATGAAACAGGAGGTATTGGTCACATCCATTTGTGAAAAACCATTTCTGATGGGAACAGAGATTGTCTCCTCTAATAGATGGGGTGAATGGAGTACTGTGGTCATTAACTAAAAAACCACTGAGACCTAAGAAACTAAAATCACAAAACAGCAATATAAATGAATGTCACACCGTTGCAAAAACAAATGATGCAGTAAGGTGCATCTCCAGAATAGTTGCATGCCTAGCGTCACTATTATATTAATGTGTCAAGACAAAATGCAGAGTGAAAATGAAAATGTACCTGTACAAGTATACTTAGACCCAAGGAAAGAATGGCAAACTGCCATAGATGAGCACACCTTACGTTTTTATTTAAAAGAGAAGACATGCAAACAGAATACTGCTCCTAGAGCAGGTTTAGAAAAACCCATTACCACTCTTGCTGAAATACACATGGAAGATGAACAACCATGGGTTCGTGTTGGGTTCGTGTTGGGATAAGTGACTACTCTAAAACAATAAACGCCACTTTAGCGCTTGAACAGGAAAGGAGCTTCATTAATGAGACATTAATGGAAAGGGAGGAGATCCCGAAATTTAGGATTAAAAACCAGTATGTCTCTGGTTTGGACGGTCCAGACTTTGAAAAACCGAATTGCAGGTAGATGCATGCTGAAAATTAGCATTGGACAAAAAACTATTTACCATAATGTTTGGATAGTGAGTGGAACACAAAATGACTTACATGGGCAATGAAATCATGAACAGAATGTGTATGGTGTTAGATTTCCTTAATCAAAAGATATGGGGCCTCATTACACGGATGGCAGTAAGGGTTTACCGGTACCGGTATTTTACTGGTACCGGTATTTTACCGGTACCGGTAAATCCTTACCGCCTTACTACGAGGTCCCTTTGCGGGTTGGGGAATTTAACGCCTGCTTTTTGCAGGCGGTAAAAACCAACCCGCAAAGGGACCAGGGAGCTAATTACGGTACCGCAATTTGCGGTACCGTAATTAGCGCCTTCCCCATTCCCATAGAGCCCTATGGGGCAAAAATGGGAATGGGGAAGGGCTATGGTGGAAGGGGGAATTACCGCCCCGCCAACCTTGGAATAGGGCGGTAATTCCCCTTTCCACCAAGGCGGTGCCGGTGTTTTACCGGCATGAACCATGGCGCTAGTAGCGCCATGGTTCACCGCCATCCGTGTAATGAGCTGGCACCTGAATTTGAAGACAAAAGAAGGGCTTATCATTGCGCACAGCTGGTCCCTTATGCAATTGAATTACAAATGAGGAAAGATACTATTATCCCTGCATTCACAAAGCAGTTTGCAATAACACTGAAATGCAAAAATGGACAGCAGATGAAAGATTCTGATGCATTTGTGTGACTGAATGAATCCATAAAAAAGCAAGGCCTGGATTATGAATACATTCCATTGGTAGATGTGGGTGAAGGGTCTGTAAAAATTATGGTGAATAATAAAGGTTGTCAGGATATTCATTTAGAGCAAAACTCCCCAGTAGGAATGGCCATACAAAAATCACATTACACAGCAGATCTAAATAACATGGTGATTAGAAATATCCCTGAAAAATATGTTGATGCTAAGGGTGAATTGCCAGAATACCTGGACTCTCAGCCCAAAGGGATATTTAAAATTCATTCTGTGTACCCTTACGATTCAAGCGAGACAGTCTGCTGTCATCAAGAGGATTGCATAACATTTAACTTAAATGAAAATGAAATAGAAAATCAGCCCATTGAAGTGGAAGCTGATATGTCAAAACATTTAAAGGTGGCAGCTTTACAAAGAGAGACAGCCACACAATTAGAGGAAAGTGCTGAGATTCCCATGCCAGAACATTTTCTAGAATTCTCCAAAATGGAAGAGGAGCAGATTTTATCAAGGGATGCATGTGACAACGATGAGGATAGAAATGAACTGAGGAAGATATTTATGGAGTTTAAAGATGTATTTGCAAAAGATGCTTATGATTGCGGTCTAACTGATTTACATGTGGCCACGCTACCGGAAGGGTGTAACAGAAGTCCAATATTTGCGCGCCAGTATAGACTACCATTGGCGTGTTTAGAGTCATTGGCAGAGATTATTAAAAATTTGGAGTAGCGGGGAATCATCAGGCCCATTCATAGCACATCT
This sequence comes from Ambystoma mexicanum, assembly GCF_040938575.1. Taxonomy (NCBI): domain Eukaryota; kingdom Metazoa; phylum Chordata; class Amphibia; order Caudata; family Ambystomatidae; genus Ambystoma; species Ambystoma mexicanum. The sequence goes on along the minus strand of NC_090937.1, from coordinate 988,730,778 downwards.
AATACACCTATTTTAGGTGTGTTAAAGCCAAATGGTCAATGGCGACTGTGTGCAGATTTGAGGGAGTAAAATAAAAGAGTGCCAGTATCCAGATGGCCACTGCCATTCATTGATCAGGGATTAGCTCAGATACATGGTTCAAAAGTATTTACCACATTAGATCTCACCTCTGGGTATTTGTTACGCTCACCTGGCTCCCATAGGGGCGTCGGTCGGACCCAGACAGCTGCGGTCTCCACCCACGTGATGCGTAGTGCAGCGATGACTGACTGGATCTGCCCTCCTAATCTTGTCTGCTTAACCCATAGAAATATTCTCCTGCAAGTGGAGAGATGGGTTTAGCCACTTGTGGATTCAAGTGATGGCACCACCACAGTCCTCCCCAACTAATCACCTCCGAAATGCCCTCAGAGCAATCTCACTTTATATTCTTGAAAGATTAGCTCTCCATCCTGCGTGGATTTGCAGGGGTGCGTCGATTCCAGTTACTTGACTGGTTTGAAGGCTCGGGAGAGTTCCGGAGAGTATTGACTCTAAGGTTCCTGGTGAGGACCAGTAAGTATTAAGTTCATAGAGTTCAATATGTCCGATGTTCACTCTTGTTCCCCCCTTCCTTCCTTTCTTGTCTTGCAGCTGGCTCGTGAAAAGATGCTCTTGTGGCAGCTGGTGGCGCTCAGATAAGAGTCTGTATTACCCGGCGCTGTCCGGTAAACGTTGCACGAGGAAAACGTGTTTTGTCTCTCTTTACAGATGCGGCACGTGAAAATATGGAGAGTCACAAAAGGATGCCTCCGGTGGTAAATCAGGTAAGTCTATGGTGGTAAGAATTATATTTGTTGGCTCCCTCGGCTCACCTTGTGGTTTTCTTTTGTCTCCTAGGTGCCGAAGTTCGGCGAAGAAATGATGGAGGCAGTGCCGACCCGAAGGATGCTGTGAAGACTGGTGAGTATGGCGCAGCGCTGCAGCTGGAGGTGCGGCGCATGCAGAAATTATGTTCTTTACAGGTCCGGAGACAAGATGGATCCAGAATCAGTTGTGGAATAGAAATAAGTTTGTTTTCTAACCTTGTCCCTTTCTTTCCTCTTTGTTTTAGGAGCTCCGGATTCGAGGCGGGCGTGGCAGAAGACTGGATGCAGGCTGCAGGCACGGTGAGTGTTACGCTGCTGGATGCAGAATAACACGAAGCGTGTGTTGCTGGTCGGGTGTGGTTTAAATAGCCTTAAAAGTAGTCCCAGGTAAGAAGTCCCTAGAACCTCGCCCGAGTAAAAAATAGTCCCTGTAGAAAAATAGTCCCTTTCTTCAGGCTTCATGTTGGATTGGAGTCATTTGCAGCATGGTCTGGCTGAGGTAAGTAATGACTATGAGCCTGGTGCCTTAGGCGCCAGGACTGATTCCTACTATGAGCCTGGCACCTAAGGCGCCAGGACTGATCCCAGATAGCCCCTAGCCGGGGCTGCTGAGGTTTTACTAAATGTCTAGATGCCTGCTCCCGGGGCTGATGGACTTGGTCCGATGCCTGGGGGTAGGCATCATGACAGTATTGTTGCGTGCCATTGGCAGAGGAGATACAGAATTTATTTTCCCTTTTCATTTGATAAGACTCAATACGCATTAGAACTCCATTTGGGTACGTCAATAGTGGGAGTTAATTTGGCATATTTTTGAGAAAAGCTATGCCTGATGCAGCAGAAAGAGGAACCATAGTTTATGTGGATGATGTGCTGATAAAAAATGAAAGCTTGAAAAACCATTTTGATGAAATAAGACATGTGCTTGGCCAATTGCAGAAAGCAGGCGCCAAAGTGTCTTTACAAAAAGCACAATGGTGCAAGTAAAAAGTGAACTTTCTAGGCCATGAAGTGACTGAACATGGACTAAATCCACAAAAGAAAAAAATAGAGGCTATACAAAAACTAAAAGACCCTAAAAATGCGAAAGGGGTAAAAAGTTTATTAGGAATGACAGGCTATAACAGAAAGTTCATTGAAAATTATGTTGAAATCACTCAACCATTGACTAAACTGCTTAAAGTGAATACACCCTGGAAATGGGAAAAAGAGCAGTCTGAGGCAGTGGCTAAATTAAAGGAATGTCTTGTAAAGGCACCATGTTTAGCATATCCCATAAAGGACAGGGATTTCTTTATAGAAATAGGTTTCTCTGAACATTGTATGTCAGCAGTGTTATCACAAAAACATGATTTGAATCACAAAACCATTGCCTATGCAAGTAAGGTGTTTTCCCAAGTTGAAATGAAATTCAATGAATGTGAAAAGGCCCTATTAACCACTGTGTGGGCGCTACAACATTTCCGCCCCATTGTTCAGGGAGAAAAGGTGATTATTGAGACAAATCATCAACCTTTGCAGTTTTTAGAGAGTAAAAGAATTAGGTCAGGTAATCTAGCACAATCCAGAATCACTTAATGGACGCTGGCATTACAAGGCTTTCCTGTAGAAGTGAGATATGGCCAAAATAAAAGCCCAATTGCTCAAGGTTTAGCAGATTTACATGACTGTGCAGCTGAACAAGTATCAAACGAAATGGAAGTGGAACCTAACTTGTAGGAATTTGAACAATCACCACACAAAGCTTTTGATGAAAAAACATGCAAGGACTTGCCAACTGTATATGTTGATGGTTGTGCTTTTCACATTGGAAATGACACTAATAAGCAATTAGTGTCAGGAATGGGAAATGTCTGATTGAAATGTGAAGGCATCCCTAGTATAGGGATGAGAATTGGAGCTAGGAGCAGTCAAGTAGCGGAACTGGCAGCCATTTATAAGGCAATTGCTACTGCAGTTGATAATAAATTCAGTGAAATTGTCCTGGTGACTGATTCTGAATATGCACGAAATAGCTTTGTGGAATATTTACCTGGCTGGAAAGCGAGAGGCATGACTACATACAACAAGAAACCACTTAAACATGGAAAAATGATACAAGCCATAGACAAATTGGTGTCAGAAAATGATTTAACAATATACTGGAGAAACATTTGTGGGCATTTAAAAACACCAGGAGAGGATAAGGAGGGGAATGATCAGGCAGATCACCTGGCTAAAATTGGGGCTGTGATGGGAGAATTGCTACCTATTGAACATTTACTTGTGAAATACAAATTGATGCAGTAACACGTTCTAAAGCACCAAAGGAGGTAGATCAACCAGTAGCCCAATGGAGTTATGATACACCAGACCAAGATCTGATTGAGGCACAAAAGGGTGATCTAATTTTGGGAATATATTATAATAATTTGATAAATCCTGAACAAAACCCTAACAGAAAATGATTGTACAGGAAAAGAAGAGTTGAGGGTGCTATTAAAGAATAAAAAACGAATTAGACTACAGGATGGACTCATGATTAGAGAGTCCATAACAGGACAGATACAGTGGGTGGTACCCCTTTCATTCAGAGGGCTAATCCTACACCATGCACATGATGCAATAACTGCAGGCCACAGAGGTTCACACAAAACATTGGAAATACTAAAGGATTATGCTTACTGGCCACATATGTCCCAAGATGTGGAATTATATACTAGAGGATGTCTAGTATGCGCCCAATTTAAACCTGCTTCACCAATGCATAGAGCTCCATTAATGAAAAGAGGCCTAACTCTTCCATGGTCAGATTTGCAAATAGACTATGTAGGGCCTGTAAAGGGGTCGAGCAGGGGGAACCGTTCTATTTTAAGTGTGGTGTGTTTGATGTCGAAATGGATCGAGTATATTTCTGCACCAGATTGTAGTGCGCAAACGGCAGCCACATTACTGGTGAATCATGTGTTTTCAAGGTTTGGGTTGCCACAAAGAATAGAATCAGACAGAGGAAGTCATTTCACAAGTGCTCTAATGAGTAAGGTATGGCAAATACTGGGTGTGAAAAGAAAATTACATATTGCATATCGGGCGGCTTCTTCGGGTGGGGTTGAACGCAGCAATAGGTCTGTTGTGGACATATTAAAGAAATTCGTGGCAGAAGCAGGTTCCAGCTGGGATTTACATTTACCTTTGGTTTTGATGGCAATCAGATCAACTCCTGCCAAAGCAACAGGTATTAGCCATCATGAGGTTGTAACAGGTAGGACAATGGTGTTAACACAACAACTGCTATACAGAACACATGAGCATGACACTTGTGAGTGCATCCACAGTTCATGAATACATTGATAAACTGAGGAAGCATTTACAACATGCATTTGCTTTTGTACAGAGAAATCTAGAAAAAGCTGCTGACAGTGCAAAGTCATATTATGATAAAAAGACATCAGTAAAGGAATATTGTGTGGGCGATCAGATGTATGAATTTCATTTTGGAAAAGGCAAACAGAAAAATTCAAAATTTTTAGCAGCCTGGCAGGGGCCATTCCGAATTATAGATAAGGTTTCTCCTGTGGTTTATAAAATTTTGAAGACTGAAGGTGAAACAGCAACAGAACAGTTTGTTCATGTGAATCAAATTAAACTATGTCACCGCAGACATGAGATTAAACAACTTGAGCGTGTAGAAACAGATAAAGTCCCTTGAACATAAAAAGGTAAGGTAAATGGGTCTAGTCAGAAGGCAGCGGCAGAGAAGTTAAATAAAGATGGTTGGTTATTATAATGGCACATAAACACAGTGATATATATGGGATACATTACTCACCGTAATCGTATTTCTGATGCTTGTATCTGCTTAGATTCACATGCTGTGCATAGGCCGACATCTAGTGGAAGCTGCGGAGTATTACAGTTTGTTTTTCGAAATCGAAAAAGGGCGTCGACACAGGGCGTGCCAGTAATACTATCCCTAGTGTGACGTCCACTGTACCCATGATCCCTCACGCGTCTAGGATCCCCAGATTGTGTTTTTCCTGACATGAGGTAGCATGAGGAGTAGCGTGAGTACAGATAGTCCAAGCAGATAGACAGAAAGGTAAGACTACAAGCAACCATGCGCCTTCTCTCGGAGGGGAGGAAGGGTGGGTCGCATGTGAATCTAAGCAGATACAAGCATCAGAAATACGATTACGGTGAGTAATGTATCCCTTCTGAGGCTTGTGGAATCTGCTTAGATCACATGCTGTGCATAGATTAGCGAGCAGTACCAGAAGCAGGAGGTGGGATGTGAGAAGGGTCATGAGCAAACAGGTGTCTTAGAACCGCTTGTCCCACTTGTGTATCTGTCTTGGAATGAGTGTCAATGCAGTAATGCTGAGTAAAAGTGTGAATAGAGCTCCAAGTAGCTGCTTTGCAAATGGTGTCGAGGGGGAACATTTGCAATGAAAGCCAGAGTGGCCCCAATGCCTCTAGTAGAGTGGGCCCTTGGTGTAAACGGCAGAGTCTTTTTAGAAAGAGAGTAACACAGCTGTATACAGTTGATAATCCACTTAGAGATAGCGCCCTTAGAGACGCGATCCCCCTCTCTGCCTGTAGCTACGGAGACAAACAGTTGATCTGTTTTCCTTAGCGGTCTGGTTTTATTTACATAGTATAAGACCGCCCTACGCACATCTAGGGTGTGTAGTTTCACCTCAGCCGAGCTTTGTGGGTTTTGGAAGAAAGCCGGAAGCTCGATGGACTGGTTTACATGGAACTTGGATATGAATTTTGGTGAGAACCTAGGGTGTGTGCGTAAAACCAGTTTGTCCTTGTGGATAGTAAAGAAAGGATCTTGCACTGACAGAGCCTGAATTTCACTGACCCTTCTTATGGAGGTAATGGCTACTAAGAAGGCCGTTTTATAAGTCAGGTGTTTGAGACTACTTTTATGCATGGGTTCGAAGGGGGGGCCCCATGAGCTTAGCTAGCACCACGTTGAGGTCCCATCCTGGTGGTGGGTTCGAAATAGGAGGGTGAAGTCTCTTTACTCCTTCCATGAAGGCTTTAACCACTGGTACTTTCCACCACAAGACCTTGTTATGGGATGTGGTGTAAGCCGAGAGGGCTGCCAGGTGTACTTTGAGAGAGTTAAAAACCAACCCTGCATCCAGCAGGTGGAGCATGTATGTTACAACGTTGGAAGGAGTGCAATCAACCGGGTTATTGTTATTGTTATTGTTATTTTGCACTTATATAGCGCCTTATATACCATTGGTATGGTCTGAAGGCGCTGGTAGGTTGAACGCCCTTGGGAACCGAAGTTCATATCAGTAGAGAGAGAGTCGAGAGAGTTAAAAAGGTGCGTGTGAGCACCGGGTATGTGTACAGCTCGTGCAGTATCGGTGTAATAGCTGTTTTTTAGCGGTAGGTGTGGTGGTTGAGAGGTCAGGGGTATGTGTTCGTTCTGGCAGGATTTATCCAGATCGGATGTGGCTGCGTTAGGCCTGAGGAGAACGCCTCGCTGGGGGGAGCGTAACCAGCAGTGATTACTTAGAGTGATGTGGGGTGAGCGGCAAATGTTGATATGAGAACAGTTATACCGAATGGTGTCATAGTATCTCTGTGTTCTATTTGAGTGGTGATGTAAGGAGAGAGTAAGCGTGTTGGTGAGATATGATGGGTTACATGGGGTACACTTCTATATTCAACTTTCCACGGGAGGCTCTTGGGCGTACTTCTTGATTCACAGAGAGGCTACAGGGCACACTTCTAAATTCAGCGGGTTGTTGGGCACATTTCTAGAATCACAGAGAGGCTATTGGGCACACATCTAAATTCAACTTTCTAAGTGTAGTTCTAAATTAAACTTTCCACAGACAGGCTATTGGGCACACTTTTAAATGCAATTCTATATTCAACTTATCACAGAGTGGGTACACTTCTAAATTCAACTTTTCACAGAGAGGCTGTTGGGTACACTTCTAAATTCGCTTTCACAGAGAGGATATTCGGTATGCTTCTAAATGCTGCTTCTAAATGCACTTTCAATGCAATTTTCTAAATGTACTTCTAAATGCAACTTTCCACATAGAGGCTATTGGGCACACTTCTAAATGCAACTTCTAAATGCAATTCTAAATTAACTTTCACAGAGAGGCTGTTGGGTACACTTCTAAATGCTGCTTCTAAATGCACTTTCAATGCAACTTTCTAAATGTACTTCTAAATACAACTTTCCACATAGAGGCTAATGGGCACACTTCTAAATGCAACTTCTAAATGCAATTCTAAATTAACTTTCACAGAGAGGCTGTTGGGTACACTTCTAATTCCCTTTTTACAGAGAGGCGATTGGGTATACTTCTAAATTTACTATTGACAGTTCTATCCAAGTGTGGGCATGCTAACTTTCAAAATTCCATCTAAGGGTGGACATGCTAATATTCACAATTCCATCTAAGAGTGGACATGCTAACTTGCAAAGTTTTAACTAAGTGTGGGCAAGATATTCGGAATTCCATCTAAGAGTGGACATGCTAACTTTCATAATTCCATCTAAGCGTGGACATGCTAACTTTCACAATTCCATCTAAGAGTGGACATGCTAACTTTCACAATTCCATCTAAGAGTGGACATGCTAACTTTCACAGTTCCAACCAGGTGTGGGCATGCGAATATTCACAATTCCATCAAAGAGTGGACATGCTAACTTTCACAATTTCATCTAAGAGTGGACATGCTAACTTTCACAATTCCATCTAAGAGTGGACATGCTAACTTTCACAGTTCCAACCAGGTGTGGGCATGCGAATATTCACAATTCCATCAAAGAGTGGACATGCTAACTTTCACAATTCCATCTAAGAGTGGACATGCTAACTTTCACAATTCCATCTAAGAGTGGACATGCTAACTTTCACAATTCCATCTAAGAGTGGACATGCTAACTTTCACAGTTCCAACCAGGTGTGGGCATGCGAATATTCACAATTCCATCAAAGAGTGGACATGCTAACTTTCGCAGTTCTAACCAAGTGTGGGCATGCGAATATTCACAATTCCATCAAAGAGTGGACATGATAACTTTCAGAATTCCATCTAAGTGTGGACATGCAAACATTATGGCAGTCTATGTTATTTGGATGTAAGATAGAGTGGCATGGGCTTTCAGGAGTGGAGTGAATGCTCTACTCCCCACCCACACCACACTCACGGTTTTTTGGTGGTGTCTGTTAGTTGCTGGCTTCATTGGCTTCCCCTGCGGACACCTGCAGACACATCTTGGAGCCGCCTCTGTTGGAGCCGCCCTTGGCCTTGGGGCCCTTAGCCGCTGGGGGCTGCCGGGCAGAGGGCTGCCCTGGGAGGACCTGTGATGAAGGGCTCACGGCCCAATCAGAGCGGGGGTGGGCGGGTTGGGGGGCGGGAAACAGGAAGAGGGTGCGGGGTGGGAGAGGGACGCTCCAAGGGCCTGGGGGCCTGGGGTTGATTTGTTTATTCTGGCACCAGATAACGAATCTTTTCCACTTGTCAAAGTAACAGTGTCTTGTATTTGGTTTCCTGGACTCTTTTAGAATGTCCATACACCTCTGTGGTAATTTGAGATGTCCAAACTCTATGACTTCAGGAGCCATGCTGCTAGGTTCATAGAGTTGGGTTCCTGATGCAGTGTTTGACCTTGTTGCTGGGACAGAAGGTTGTACCAGGCTGGGAGTCTGATGGGCTCGCACACCGCCATCCTGCGTAGGTGTGGAAACCATGGTTGTCTCACCCACATGGGAGCAACTAGGATGAGCGTCATAGATTCCTTGTTCATTTTGTACACCACCTTCCTGATGAGAGGAGTTGGTGGAAAAGCGTACGCAAACATCCCTGACCAGTTCATCCACAGGGCATTCCCCTGGGAGTCTGTTTGGGGGAACCTGGATGCAAATCCTGGGCATTGTTTGTTTTCGCTTGTGGCGAATAGGTCTATAGTGGGGAAACCCCACTGAGAGAAGAGATCTTCTACTACGTCTCTGTGAAGGACCCATTCGTGTTCTTCTGGGAGGGGGTCTCTGCTTAGAGCATCCGCTAGGGAATTGAGCTCCCCTGGAACATGTTGCGATGACAGGAAGATGTTCCGTCTGAGTGCCCATATCCATATTTTCTGGGCAAGCTTGGACAGATTTGGCGAATGAGTCCCTCCTTGCTTGTTCAGATAGAACATGGCTGTCGTGCTGTCCGTCCTGATCTGCACCGACAAGTTCAGTAGATGGGGCTCGAACGCCTGCAGCGCACGGAATACTGCCAGAAGCTCTAGCAGATTGATGTGGTTCTTGGCTACTGAGTGAGACCAGAGACCCTGAGCTGTGTGGTGGAGATGGTGAGCTCCCCACCCAGTCAGGCATGCATCTGTAGTAACCACTGCCTGTACTTCGGGATCATAAAAGGGTTTCCCCTTTGCGATATTCTCTCTTGTCCACCAGTGTAGGCTCTGTACGAGTGTTGGCGAAACGACCACTAGATCGTCCCACTGACCACTTGCCTGAGACCACTGTTTCGCCAACCATTCCTGCATGGGACGCATGCGCAGACGCGCGTGGGGGACCAGGTAAATGCATGACGCCATCATGCCCAGTAACCGCATAGCTTTGCGTACTGTTATCTGTTGACCTGACTGATAATGCGGAATTTGCAGAAGTATATTCCGAATTCTTTCTTCCGAGGGGAAGGTCAATTCTCTCTGAGTATCTAGGATAGCTCCTAGAAACTGTTTTGAGGTGCTTGGCACCAGACTTGACTTCTTCTCGTTGATAGAGAAGCCTAATTCGTGGAGGAGGTCGATAGTCCTCTGAATGTTTGATCTGCAGATTCCTGGGGTTTCCCCCGTTATGAGCCAGTCGTCTAGATAAGGGTACACTGGGATTGCCTCCCTGCGTAGGTGTGCAGCTGCCACCGCCAGTACCTTGGTGAATACCCTTGGTGCTGAAGCTATCCCGAAGGGCAGTACCTTGAATTGGTAGTGGCGACTGTCCACCTTGAAGCGCAAGTATTTTCTGTGCGCCGGGAGCATAGAAATATGAAAATAGGCATCTTTCATATCTAAGGTTGCCATGTAATCCCCCTTTTTTAGGAGTGGGATTACCTCTTGTAGCGTGGTCATACGGAATTTTTGGGGCTTGACATACTTGTTGGCAGGCCGTAAGTCCAATACTGGGCGCATTGTTAAATCTTTCTTTGGCACAAGGAAGTAAGTTGAATAGATACCCTTGTTTACCTGGTGTCCTGGGACGAGTTCTATCGCGTCCTTTAGGAGCAGATTGTAGACTTCCTCGAGGAGGATCTTTTGATGTTCTAAAGAGTGGACTTTTTGTCTTGGAGGGTGGTTTCGGGGACGTTGCAGTAGTTCTATACAGTACCCCTTGGATACTGTCGACAGCACCCATCTGTCGGATGTTATCCCTTCCCATGCCTGGGTGAAGCTGGATATTCGTCCCCCTACTGGGGTTGCATGGGAAGGGACCCTGAAATGAGCGTCACTGCTTTGGTGGAGGCGTGCCGCCTCCTTTACTGGGGCTGCCTCTGCCTCTACCACGTCCTCTTCTACTAGCCCTACCATACCCCTGGGTAGACTGTTGTGAGTTGGTGTTCCACTGTGTACCCTGGGTGTGGGAATAGCTATTTCCTCTATTGGAATTTTGGCCGCGGGGGCGACGAAAATTGCCGTTCCCTCTTTGGTTAGGTGGTTTTGTAGTTAACTGGCCAAGGGATTTGAGGGTGTCGAATTCCTCCTTAGCGTTTTTTTAGTGCGTCCTCGACTGCCTTTCCAAACAGGAGATCACTTTCCACTGGTTTGTCTAAGAGTGCAGCTTGTGTTTCTGCTCTGAATCCCGACTGCCTCAACCAAGCATGTCTTTTGATGACAGTCCCCTCTGCTATAATTCTACCCGCATTGTCTGCGGCGTCGAAAGTTGCTTTTAAAATGCAGCCTGAGACGTTTCTTCCCTCTGCACAAATGCGAGATAGCTGGCTCTTAAGGGGTTCGGGAGCGGAATCTATTAGTGCTGCCACTTCTTCCCACTGATGGCAGTTGTAGCTGGCCAACAGTGTGGTGGAATTCGCGATTCTGGTTTGGTAGGCTGCCGTGGAAGCTACTTTTCTACCAAAACCATAGAGTTTCTTACTTTCTTTGTCGGGGGGGGCCTCCGAGGAAGATAATGGGGTTCCAGCTCTTTTGCGGGTGTTAGTTACGACTAGAGAGTCTGGCTTAAGTTGGCCTCTAATATATAGAGGGTCCGACTGGGCTGCTTTAAACAGCTTCTCTACTCTCGGGTTTACAGGTCTTGTCAAGTTTGGGTTGACAAGGGATGGTGTCTGCGTTGAATAGATTTCAGGATGGGAATGGTCTGGGCTACTGTCTTCCTTTCCCCAATTAGTTCCTCCGCGAAGTCCCTCTCTTCTTGGACACCTTGTGTGTCTATGTGGAAGTGGTTAGCTGCCCGAGAGAGCAGTTCATTTAGGAGGGGCTGATTATCTATTGGGGAATCAGACACTGGGGCTTCCCTTTCGACTGGTGAGTCCATTCTGAAAATATCCGGGCTATTTTCTGGCTCATCCTCGTCTTCGTCCTCCCCGTAATAATCTGACACTGCGAGATCTTCTGGTGTTTCAAAATCCTGGCCCTCTATAAGGGAAGAGTGTCCTTGGCCTGTAGGGAAAAGGCAAGAATAGGGTTGGACCTCGAAGGGTTCTGAAGCCTTTACTGGTGTCTCGACCCGGGGCCTTTTATTTGAAGGGATAGGGTCCCTTGAACCTGAGGGAGAAGATTCCTGAGGGTTTAAAGCTAGTAGTTGGTCAGGGTGTCTTTCGAAGAAATTTGCTAAGGAGGACATCCTTGACATTACTCTGTCAATGTCCTCGCATGACCAGAGTTTTGAGCTTGGGGTGACCCTGCTGGAACTCTCTATGGACTGTCCCTGAGAAGACTTGGACGGGGAAGTCAGTTCTATTGTTGTGGGGGATTGCAAGGGTTGTTTCCTTTGTTGCTTACCCCCTTCCCCGTGGGTGGAAGTGTGTTTACCCTTGCCCCTATCTTTCGACGCCTGGCGTCGAGGATCGGAGGTGGAATCCCTGTGTTTCGAACTAGGCTTCGAAACTGGGCCCTCCTCACTCCCAAGTGATGTACCCTTTCCCTGGGGTGCAGGCTGGGGATGGAAGCCGTGTTCGTCTCCGGACGAGTGATCTTCCGTGATGTTAATGGGCGAGGCACTATGTGCAAGTGTGGAGGCTTGCCTGACGTCGTGCGGCGACCTCGACCGGGACCGCCCAGAGGACGTCCTTTCGGACCGCTCCTTTTGTGCCTCTTTCCGAGGTTTCGACGACGTCGAATCTCGGGTGGGTTTTTTGTGTTTAGCGTGTGTATGTGTAACGCTCTTGTCGCCGGGGGACTTCCCCATAGTCGCTGGGACGGACGACCTTCCGAGGCCGGGGACGTGCGTTAGGCTGTCTTTCGACGCCTTGGTGCCCTCGCCGTCCGAAAGTCCGGCGTCGCTGCCGTCGCTGAAGGTACCCTCCGCCTCCATAGCTGCTAGCTTGGCGTGGTGGGCCCAACGCTTGGTGGAGCGGTCCTTAAGAGTTTTTGTCTTAAACCTGCTACAGGCCCTGCAACCCGCCTCAGGGTGGTCTCTGGGCAGGCAAAGGTTGCACGTAGCGTGCTTATCTACCCAAGGGTATTTTTTATTACACTTGGGGCAAAACTGAAAGGGCGTACCCTCCATACGCGCCTGTGGGCAGCAGGCAAGTGTGTGTAGGTAAGAAGGTGTTTCTAACCGAGTGTGGAAGTGTACCACCCCCCACTCTCCCTACTGTAGGGCCGAGGCCAGCGGCCCAGGCCCGAGCCGAGGCGGAAGCCTCAAGGCCCAATCCGTCGGGTCTCGACGTTGATCTCCTCCCCGGTTCGGCGTCGAGATGCTGGTCGACGTAGGGGTGAGAAAATGGGGCAAATTAGAATTATTTTAAAGTGTAAATATGGCAAAGCCAGGGAACTCCGATGAAGTGCTTCCGACCAGAATGGCGGAAAAAAACAATCTGGGGATCCTAGACGCGTGAGGGATCATGGGTACAGTGGACGTCACACTAGGGATAGTATTACTGGCACGCCCTGTGTCGACGCCCTTTTCGATTTCGAAAAACAAACTGTAATACTCCGCAGCTTCCACTAGATGTCGGCCTATGCACAGCATGTGATCTAAGCAGATTCCACAAGCCTCAGAAATATATATATATATATATGAAAAAATGGAAGCTGAAATTAATGGAGTTGGTGTGCAAAATGAAAATGTATTAAATATTGAATGCAGTGTTATGTATGTTTGTTTTCTTATTAACCTGTGCTTAATTTCAGAAGGCGAGAGAAAAAGCGTGAAATGTTATACAAAGCATGTTTTATTTTTGGCAAAAGGGTTAAGTTAGTATTGTGCTATGTACTTAATTTGTTTCTTTTCTATTTGATTTAGAATATTAACATACATTTAGTCGGAGGTTCCGGGACCGCAGGCCACGGGAGACGATGGAGTCCTGGAGTCCCCTAGATGAAGATCAAATGATGCCTGCCTCCGTGTGGAGGTGAAGACAAAATAACCGGAATGCCAAAGAAGAGATGACTTCTATGAAAAAAGGATCCAAGAGTGCCAAGATGAAAGAGCACCCGAATGAACCAAATGATGTGACATCGCCGGTCGGGACATATCAGAGGCAGACAAGTGTCCTGGAGTAAGGAGTTCCACGTATTTATTATTTTAATTAATTATTTTAATCTGTTATGTTAATTATTTATTTTAACTATTTGTTTTATTTTATTGTTTTGTGATTAACTTCAACTATAAAATTAGAACACTGGACTATGGACACTTCCATTGGGAAGAAATATGTAAAATATTTCATAAGAACTGATGGACTCAGATGAATTTTGATATTATGATGATTGAACAGTGATTTTTCAATTTTCATTTTTCACATGTGAATATTCATTTTGTTGGATTACTACATTTTAAAAGAAGAAAGAGGGCAAGTTGGATTTCTTCCAATTGTGGCTTGGACCATGGCCACATTCTCAGAAAAAGGAGGGGATATGTAGGATTATTTAGTGTGTTTTTGGAGTGCAGCGCCACTGCACGGGATCAATGTATAGCGTGTTTTTGGAGTGCAGCGCCACTGCATGGGATCAATGTATTGCTATAATGCGGTACAGCAAGCCATGTGTTGCCAGTGTAACATATAGACATGCAAATGAAGACAGGTTACACATTGTAAAAGCACATCATTTTTAATGGTGTAACATATGGACATGTAAATGAAGACAGGCTACACAGGTAAAAAACAAACCATTTTTCTCATTTAAAAGCACACCATTTTTTTTTCTTTTCTCACCTGAAATGCCTCTATTGCAGGAGACACATTCGATAATTAATTAATTAATGCAATTAACCAGTACTAACACGATTCTAACTTCTTAACATTATAATGTGTTCTCCATGTACAAAATGAGGCAGGCTGAGACTCATTTTAAACGGGTGTGCAGATTTTTTTTTCTCTGGGCTTTTCACTGTCTTTGCTCAGGAAACAAAACTCGAATAAGCAGGAAATTAATTTGTTACAGTTGCTTACTGTAAAAGTGAGCCATTGTTGGAGGAGGAGGATATAAAATGATAGAATTTTATTGGATGGACGTCACGTTAGGGGCTGTAACATAGGTTTCTTGGTGCACCTCCGGGAGAAGGAGAGTTAGTGTCCATTTTGCATAGGACTTGGCTGGAGTGGCTGTGGGGATGCCTGGCTGAGAGGCGTTGTTCCAGTGCACTGTTGACCTTCACAGGCTGGGGATTCTAGTCGATTAGCACCGGCTTGAGAATAGAAGATTGCAGATTGGAACTGCATGTTCTCGCTGGGGTGCTCTAAAAGAAAGCCCTGAGCCATTTAAAGAAAGCGACCAGCCCAGAGATTTTGCGTGCTGAACAGCTACAAATTGCTGTTAATTATCTTATACAAAGTGAGAGTGCGGTGTGTGAATGAAATCTATTTCAGGCAGGCAGCGTAGCGATAGCTTCTATTGAAGAATCACTGTATTTAAATGCTACACTCTAATGTTGCCATCTAAATGCAGGTCCACTGATGCATTGTTTTCTTTATTGTTGCAAAGAATCTAATGAAATGCCATGTATGTTGCAATTGTTTCGTTTATGTTTATTTTAGAAAAGACTGCCTCGCAAAGCTGGTAATGTATGATTTTTTAAATGAAACGGATGTAAATCACAACCTGTGTAAAGGCTTCTTTTTGCTTCTGTTTTTCTCTGGTGCAGTAAGCCCATATCACATGATAAAAGGGGAGGTTATTAGGTAATATATGCCAAGTATCCTATGTGGAAAAAGTTATGTTATGAGTAATTATAAATAGCTGTGTGCGTGGTTCCACTCAGTGTATATTTGTGGGTGTGGCTTCTGAGTGGAACACAATCCGATAGTCTGCTGGGCGTACATGAATCAGCAGAGAGAGAGGCCTCTGGAAATATAATATCACCAATGTAAATAATTTAGTGATAATACCACCTGTTATTGTGAATACTTTATGGAAGCATAGCTCACTGGTGTAGATAAATCAGTGATAACAGCCATAGGTGGCACTCCATATGTGTAACGCTCACCTGGCTCCCACGGAGGCGCTGGTCTAGTCTGGGTTGCTGTGGCCTCTTCAAGCGTGATGCGCAGAACTCGGACCACCGATTGAACAGGACCCTCAAATCTTGCTTGTCTGGCCCGTAGGAATATCCTTCTGCAGATGAGAAAGGGGATTAACTGTCTGCAGAATAGTGTGCTTGCTCCCCCCTTCCCCCCTTCGTTCTTCTCTGACTTCCTCCAAAACCCCCGGTTTAAGCTCACCTTATGGTTTGGAAGGATGATCTCTCCATCCTGCTTCTGGTGCAGGGGCGCACGTTCGTCCAGTTACTTCACTGATTTTCAGAATGGCGCTGGCAAAATCCACTTGACTTTTCTGAGCGATACGCCGTAAGTATGTAGATTCAAAAGTTCAAGTGTGAGCCTCTTTTATGTTGTCTTCCTAACCTGTGATCTGTCCTTTATTTCAGGTGCAGAACGAAGGCGATGCGTTGAGGGGTTAAATTGCCGATGGTAAAATCAGGTGAGTTAGTGATGAGGGCGACCCCTCTAAAGGTCTTTATAATTCCCCAGTAATGTCTTTTGTCCTTTCCCCATAGGGGCCGGGGTGCGGTACCTGCCAACGAAGCGGCGCCGACCCGAAATGCGGAATGGTTCACCAAGAAAAGCGGTAAGTATTATGGCTGAAAATTCGGCTTTCCTCCTGTGTTCCCTCTGCTCACCTTTTGTCTCTTCTTCTCTCCCCTAGGTGCAGAGATGTGCCGACCGGTGCTGACAGCCGCGATGGAGCCGGGAGATGTCTCGAGAACAGGTGAGTGAAGCGCGGCGCTGCAGCGAGCAACACGATGCTTTTAAATGGAAGTCTTTCTTCAAGAATGCTGGCGTGAAGATTCCGGATGCAGGTAAGAAGTTTGAATAAGTTCTTGGTTTTCACCTTTCTCTTCTCTTCTTTCCTTACAGGTGTTCCAGGTTCGAGGCGGGTGTGGCTGGAGTCCAGGTGCAGGAGCAGACACGGTGAGCGTTCAGCTGCAGGGATGCAGAACAACGCGAAGCACGTGTGGCTGTCCGGGCGTGGCTTAAATAACCTTGGAAGAAGTCCTAGGTAAGTATTCTTCCACAGCCCCACCCAAGTAACAAAATAATCCCTTCAGTAAAATAGTCCCTCCTAAGCCTCATTTGGCTTGGGTCTTCATGCAGCATGGTCTGCATCAGGTGAGTAGGCAGCATGGTCTGCATCAGGTAAGTGCACCAAACACTTTCCTTTATGAGCCTGGCGCCTATGGCGCCAGGACTGATGTCCAACATGAGCCTGGCGCCAAAGGCGCCAGGACAGAGTCCAAAGAGCCCCTATAAGGGGCCGCTGGGCTTTTACCCGGGGGCATGATGCCTGCTCCATGGGGTGCTGGGCCTGACCTGGTGCTCCGGGGGTAGGCATCATGACAATATGAAAATGTGGTGTTAGTGAATAATGTAGAAGCCTGAGGCCTCTAGAGATCACAAGAACAGTCTAAACAAAAGAAAGGGGTTTTGTATGTTGGGGCCACAAATAAAACAAAGAGATTATGCTCATCACTATACCACAACGAAATGTATACCAACTGAATGTATCTGTGTACTGAAATAATGCATAGCTACTATACCACTATAATACCAAACCCAATCTAAATACAAGGAGTGGTTATTACTAAACTATTTTTGTTTTTGGTGGTAAGAAAATACCGCTAGGCCCCAAATCTACACAAAATACCCAACACCCCCTTCTCTTTGTATCTTAACATTTAATAGATGTTAATTATGGGTATGCATAGGAGCGGGTTCGCAAATTTAATAGTGATATAAGGCTATTATCTTACAGCAATCAAGCAAAGGTTCCGATAGAGAAAAGTGTGCGCAATCATTCTCTCAGTGACTAGATACATGAGGAAATATTGCATGAAGGTTGCAGAATCACCATTAATCACAATGTAAGTGATTTAGAGCACTGTGGTTACGGTGATTTGATTTTAAATATTCAGTGACTTCTTAGCAACGTAAGTTCCCTTTCCAGTGATAAGATATTATGTAGTTACATGTAGGCTCCCTTCTCCATTTCTTTTAGGATCACAAACTCTATTTTCAATTTTTTACAACACAGAGATCCCTTTGAATTAAGGAGCATCGTAGGACAGACTCAAGGTAGCCCTACATAATATGTAAAGATTCCGATTGGTATCCTGATCAGAGAGAACTCTTCGAGTTGCATGGAATTAGGTGAACAGACACGAAGGAGGGCATAGGTGCAATTATAAGAGTTGAACTCATTCCCCTCTATTCTTACTTTAAAGTGGAGTCTCACTCTATGTGAGCTGGGTATTAAATGAAGATATCTGTGAAACCAGTCATTAGAAGTGTTAGATCCAGACATCGTAGTGGTAATTAATGTGGATATTATGAACATGTTTCAATTGTTATTTTTAATTTGTGTTTGATTTATGGTATAAACATCTTTGAGTTGATACACATGCTTACAGCATTTCTCTCTCTATACATTATCTGTCCACAGTTCACTTCGGCTGAAGAAGAAGCGAGAATAATCTTGAAACGTGTCAGCCATTCATTTTGGACTTTGCATACATTCTTGTTGACAATATTGTTCATTGATGAAATCTCTTTTTTAATCGAAACTAAAAAAATCTCTTTTTTGAATAGGCTATATATGTAAATGCTGGATATCTTCAGAATTGATTACTTAACCATCTTACAACGGGATTTGACAGTGTGCAGGGGACGGGAGGGTTCCAACTTTGGATCCTCTTTTCACTGTTTATGTTTGTAATGGTGGTTCTGTGCCAGGACCATTCTTCCTCCCCTGCACCTTAAAAATTGAAAATACTCACATTTAACTTTAATTAAAAAAAACACTTTATTAAGTTTGCAATAAACAGTAATAACTTCATAAGTACATAATGTTTCACATTAAATAATTGCAACCAATTTACAGAATATCTTAAGCATCATACTTCATCTAGTCCATCAAAACAACTATATGCAGTGAAACATAATACTCGCACAGGTATTCACAAAACAACACGAAAGACAACTCAAGTGGGAAGAATGAAATAAAGAGAAGAAAAAAAACCCTCACCTCTACCATATTCCACCTCCTCCCAAAGATTCCTCATCTATTAGAACAGCCCAATTATCATATCAATCATAAAGAACCATAAACGGCCCCCACAACTTATTGTATTCCTCTTTTTTATCTTTGTTTTCCAATGAAATCTTATACTGTGATAAAACATGCAACTCAGTTAACCACTCTTCAACATCAGGCTTTTTCCTTTTCTTCCAGATCCTGAGAATTAGCTTAATTGCTACCATTATAGCTCTGTCTATCCAGCAAGTATGTTTTCGAACACGCACGCATCTTTTTTTATGTGAGAGTAAAATTATGTTTGCTGCGGACCTTTGCAAGGTTATTCCAAAAATCAAGTCAAACCCGGAGCTGCCCACGCTGCCAGGAAGAACAAGCAGGCATGGCACATATGTTCTGGTCGTGCCCGAGAATAACGGCTTTCTGGAACATGATAAAAGAAAGAGCGCTAAAAGCAGGAATTCATATGCACACTTGTTCACCAGCGTCTTACGTATTGGGCCTGTTCCCGAGGGGTGATAAGCAGAGGATGCATGTAGCAAAGATGAAAGATTTGATGACAATACTGGCGAAGCGCCGCATTGCAATGGCGTGGAACACAAGTACGGGACCCACGATCGAGGTTGGTGGGCAGACTTACAAAAGTGGGCAATAGCAGAAACAGCAGTCTGGACAAGAGCCACGCAAAGGGGAGAGGGTAACAGCAGGGCCAGAATACTGGCATGGAACACTCTCGTACAAGACCTGTTCGGGAGCGGGAACAGAGACAGCACGAGCGATTCAAGTGGCCCGGAGGAGGAGGGAAACTGACCCGCTCGCACCCAGGGGCGGTACATAGGCCAGTGTGAAGACAACACGACCGAGAAGGAAGAGGCCTGCCGTGGCCCGAGTAGACAACGAACATTATGGACCTAAACTCGAAAACGGCCAGAGCAAATGTGTAGTGATTTGTTGTTTCATTTGTTTTTGTGTTTGTTGGACGTTTAAATGAAGATAAAAAAGTACAACAAAAAAAAAAGTACGCTGTGAATTATTTGAAGTGATAGGGAAAAAAGGCTGACACAAGCAAGGAGGCAGAGTTTACGGGTAGCTATCGGGGCGCTGCAGAGAGTTGCTGTGGCTAGAGCCTAGATTCTGGCTAGGGCCAGAGACCATAAAGGAAAAGGATGTTACTACTGGCCTACCGGGGGAGGAGCGAGAACTTGGATACAGCCTGTGATTCCCAAAGAGACAGCGTGGATAGCCTGGTCTATAACCCAGACCCTGGCAGAAGCCAAAGATTCAGAGAAAGAATATTCGTGTTGTGTTCAAGCTCAGGAGGGTGACCTTTCACCAGTAGGGAGAATAACTTCAGTCTGACATGCACTCAGGCGGGGGCGCCAAAGGCCTGTTGATAAGTTTACCTATCTGCTAAATTCTTACGGGCAGGTGTGCGAAATGACAACGTTCAAGAACCTGGGAAAATGACTGGTGGTCAGGAGACCAAGGAGCAAGCAGAAGAATCATGAAGGAGAGTGGGAAGCTACGTGCAAGGAACTTTTGGATCTCAGACTTTCAGTCCTACTTGGTGATTAGATGCATTAGGATTTTAACGTAGGTTAGGGCACTGTAACTCTGGCACTAGGTCCTGCGGAGAAACCCCAATTTTTCATATTGCATTAATTCTCCGTCCTGAGGCGGTCTTCCTTGGTTGGTTCCTTTTTGAGTATTACCCAACCTCAAGAGCCTTGCTCCACGCCTCCCTGTGTGCAAATAAAGCTGTTAAAAAAGAGCTAATTTCTACATGGCAGGCAGCTCTACCAACTTGTCTGGCAAATCTTGCTACTATGGTGAATCATTGAAATATAACTTTGGCACTGAAGCAAGTTTTACAGCCGATCTCACATGAATCTAATTAAACCGGTTTGGTAGAATCTATAAAAATGAAAAAAAGGTTTTACTACTGCTCTCACCTTGTGAAAAATATCCTCACAAAACTTCATTATATCATAAATGTTTTTATGGGTGAACACATTTACACACGGACTACTTTCAGAATAGCAGGGCCACACTTCCGTGTTGGCTAATGCAGCGGTATTGTAGCGTGGACCCTTTCAGAGCGTGTCCAAACGTGCTGTATTTTGCGGGACTGGCCCGCTTTAAAGGACGTTGTCCTGCGTCAAGCAGAGAGCCCATTTGTTAAAAGTCGCGCATTGTTCCTCTGAAGCAGTACTACCTGTTGAATGCCTTCCCAGCTTAGCAGGGAAGCACAGGCTGCAAAGCATTACAATAAGAGGAAGGAGGGGCTTAATGGGCCAACAAGGGGGGTGGGGGGGCCTGCTGAAGAACATTTGTCCCTTAGGAGGTGGGAATAGTGGGTGATAAATAGAAGTTGCATAAAGTTCCAGGCTTTTTGTGACATACCAACAAAACAAAACAGTTCTGCAGGATTCTTGTGGGGCTAGTAGAATGACTCCCTTCTCCTAGCTGATTCCCCAATGCTCCTTATAGTCTTCCGTAAAACGCTGCATGCTGTGCGAAATAATGACAGTGGCAGGTTCCCTCAAACTGCTCTGCATCGTTTTTTACTGTGAACATTTTTTAGATAACAAATGAGAATGAACAGTTTGAAAGCCCAAATGAGGTTTGTTTGGATTTGCATACCTTTGAAGGCTGCTACTGGAATCTTGCATTCAGGATGGGAAAAATAAAGCTGCACTTCTGCGTTTTACTCATGTTTCTATAACCATATATATAGGCAATTTAGTTTCTTAGGAGATTTATTTACTTTTCAATATACTTCGATAAAATAATGATTTAATATCTTCAACCCTCAAAGCCAAATGAAAACTTATAAGAATTATAGTTGTAAAAGATTTGTGGTCAAGTATTTAAATCGCAGATAGGCCCTATTCCTGGTTTCACTGCTTAAGCAATTTCTGTGCTCCTGGGCAAATCATTTAATCTCACATTGGCTGATCTGTCATAATTGTGAGTCCCTTGATGTAAAGTGTAGCTTTTGATAGGAAATCCTCCTCTCTCGCGGTTTACTAAACTTTGGAATTTTTACACATTAACAACGATAGTGAGCATTCAAATATTGCTTACCATAAAGTAATTTGCCTCTTGGCTTATACATGGAAAAGTCTATTAATGTCACTACTAATGATGACCTAGAGTATCCAAGACAGACACCCCTTGTAATGTGATTTTATAATGTCCCTTCTGGTGACGTCTATACAGATCCAAACTAGTGGGTCTGCCAGTCTTTTGTTGCAAAGGGACTCGGAAATCCCAAGACACGCTTTGAAGAGAAATCTTATTAGTCAGTCCCATTAAGCATAACAGTCCCATAGATTTGATTTTGTTTGTGCTGTGCTTGTGTTAAAAGCCATTTTCCAACTAAACTTACCAAAAAAAGTAGATGCGGGCAGAGGAAAAAGGTGGGCGTGTATGATGCCGTCCGGTACTGCGCACAACACAAACCACTTTTGATGCACCACCACATCTAAAGTGCCCTTCTAAACCAGTTTGGAAAGTTGCCTACCATACACTTTTACCAGCCAAAGGCCACAGAGGCCGACAACTGAGTGTTAAAACAATGCCTCTAGGAAGCTTAAGATCTGTAGTCCACATCCACAAGCTTAACATAAGTAGGGTTGCAATCTTCTTCAATATAAGTTCTCGTCATTCCCACGTATCCCGACTAAGTATTGGTACAGCTGCAATGCGTGTTGTAGCAATCTCTTTCTTCAGACTACCACTAGCTTCAAGCTTTGAGAAAAATGCCAACGCTACTGTTAAGGTTCTGAGGCGCCTGCCCCAGTACCAGCCCCTTCGAAAAGTCAAAATCAGCCTTTATGGATGATCAGAGGGGGCTTGCTTAGCTTTTCCACGCTGGTGTGGCCTTTCAGCAGAGCAGAAGTGGCGTTTCTAACATGACGCACAGCAGCATCCCATGGTGCTAACAAGGGTCCTGGGCAGCAGGCAACTCTCCAGGTGAAGGAGAGGAGCAGGGACATACCCCCGCAGTGACACTGTTGCCAACGTGGAGATGTCCTTTCACTGCCCCATAAAATAATTGTAAAAGACAGGGCCCATTGTAGCTTTGCAACATCTATTTTGCATCCACGAAAGCGGAAACCTGACTATTGGCCAAGATCAAAGCAGGAATGGTCTGTGATTCTTCACTGCTTGGCCTTTGCCTACTTGACCAAATCTCTTGCTGTTGTCAGCCCTGAGAGGCTGTTTCTCGAATAACACAGGCGAAATCCTTCCCTGGCCTGCGACAGCTTCAACACAAGTTAGTGCGGTTATTGTTCAGGATGTCTTTGCGTGGGTTAATGCTGCTTTGTACTAAAGTGACTCCGTCTTCTTTCAGCTCACTTCTGTTGCTGTGCCTTGAAGCATTCTAATCTCAGAACATAAAACAAAGGATAACAAACACACAGCACAAGACTAAACTCTCCTTGAGTGGTGACGTTATTTTTCTGGGCCACAGACCTGATGTCCTGGCGTCTCCTTCCTCTCAGATGTACCCCATGCCACTCAATCTGCCTCTCCTATATCTTTTCTTTTCTCTCCAACCACACAAACAGACTCTGTGCACCTATTTCCCACCGTATGCACACGTTCCTGTAGTGATGTATTTAATTCAATTCCAATGGTACACCTTGCAAAGCTTTGTGGACAGTACAAACCTATTTACACAGAAGAGCAATTATAGTGAGCCAAATTGAGAAACCAGAATGGTATGCTGTATACAGATCGACTAGCTTCTAGCATACACACCGACACACACATTTAAATTAAAGCACCTTCTGCCCTGGTCCTGATGTTTCCTCACAGCGCTACAGCTCCTGCATAGCAAAAACAGGAAGCAAAGAGTGCTTGCTGGTTCGTGCACATACATGCAAGAGCCGGAACGCTGATGATGAAGAGCCCCGCTCCGTTTGTATGTGGGAGGAGGCGCAGGACCCCACCCTCGCACATACAAACATGCAGTTCCTCTTCCAGCAACCCCAATGGGCCAGGCATGGCTGGGGAAGCAAAATGCCCCCATCTCTACATGGCTCATTGGATATGCGTGGCTGAGGAACCGAAACTGTCAAAAAGGAAATCACGTTTCCCTTTGACAGTTCAAGCCAGCCGAAGAGCGATCCCTCAGCCGCATAAAGCAGCTGAGTGAGTGCTCAGTGTTTACAATGGGCTGGCTCCTCCATTATGGGCGAGGGTGCCCATAGGTCGGTGCAACCTTGCCCACTATGGACCGTCAAAGAATGTATGCCATGGGTCAGTGTGGCTGGAGATGAAATATTGTTGACTTTGAAGTCATGTACACACACTGTACTGTTGGTAATACAGTGATTTTGAACATGTGAATGGACTCTTAGACATGCCCTACAGTAGAAAGCTACCAGGGTATCCCATCAGGTTGAGTGACTGTTGCTAAGATGTTATATATTTAAAACTGTCTGCAAATCATATGACTTTTTGCAATTCCTTATAAAAACAAGTGCTATAAAATGTTATCAGATAGGGGATGTGGGTGGGGGAATTTCTCCCCCCCTAGTGAAAATCAAAAAGTTGGCACCCATGAACCCACAGTTTAATTTCCTGATAACTGCTGTCAGCACAATAGAAGTATTTATTTGCGATTAAGCCATTTGACAAACATAGAACAGCTTTAGAAATATGTCCTGTGAAAAAGCACAAAGGAAGGGACACACAAATCAGAGGGTATTTGTGTGGCAGTCCGACAACAAAAAAAATACATTTCAAAGAAAATGAGTGAATGTAAGTTCAAGAAGCAGGTTTCAGTTTGGAAATGTCTTGTTTTTCTTCTACACAAGTGTAAGCTGCGCAGTTGGAAAACAAAAAAGTGTGCCTATCATGTAGGTAGCCTGCTTTTATCAGTGATGGCCACCAGTGATATTCATGGCCCATTGCTTCCCATGGTATCCCTTTCAGGACAGAAAAAAGAAGACAGGCTATGCAAATAGAGCCTGCTAATGTGCGAATGATGGCAGGGCAAATAAGCGCCTTTAGGTCCCCTGCAAATAATTATTTGAGGGGCGGGGGGGGGGGGTCGGGGGGCATGCCATCAATTAGGGGGGGGGATTGCCAGCAATGTCACAGGCTTCAAAGACTTTCGTAATGAAGTTCGGCCCGCTTTCTTTTCTGTTTTAAGTGGGCCCCACTTCATCATGCAAGTCCTGTCCATCAGGGGCCGCAATGCACAATACCGCGGGGTGCAAATGACCTGCGGGCCTTATGTTGTGCACCCCTGGACTGGAACTTTAAGATTTGCTTGTGTAAGACGCTAAAGGAATGACATGAAAACTATGACTTTCCATGTCTTCCTGAATAGGGGTAGACTGTTTTTGCTCAAGATTGTTCCTCAACTCTAAAGGTTTCATACTTTATTTACCTAGACGTTGCTGTTTTGTGTGGCAGATATATAGAGCAGCAATGACCTCTAAGATACAGCAATGTTTTTAACACCATACAAGTAATACATATGTTGATTATCTTTGACAATCTCTCAGTTTTAAATAGTGCTACAGGCAGGATTCCTTTCGGTTGTAAGCACTATAATAATAGGTGCTGGAAACTCATTGGATAGTATTCACTCTCTAGAGCGCATAAGAATGAATGGTCAATACTATCGGATCCAAAGCTGTTCACTGGAGGCCGAACACAGATGTCTGCTTACCTCACTGAGCTAGCTTTCAGCTGCAACAGGTGTCTTAAATTATATGAGTTTGAAAGCACCAAGGACCCAAGGGTGTTAAAGCGCTGTATGCAAGCCTAAATGACCCAGAGTTTGCAACATACCACAGGTGGAGGATACTGGTAGGATATTAAATCGCTGTTGGAAAATATAGGCCTCAAGAAGTTTTTGAAATTGTTGAGACTCGGTTCAATTTGAGGAGGAAGGTGGTTCCAAAGTGACATGCCTTAGATTGACAGAGCACGTCCTTCATCTGATTTAAGATGGAGTCTCTGCAATTTAAAAAGTAGTAGGCGACTGGAGATCTCGCTGACAGGGAGGTTAAAGTCTTGATTTCAAATAGACAGGTATACCTCTGAAGATACAATTGCGAATCAGGGTGACTGTTTTGAAATTAATTCTAGCTGAAACAGATAGCCAATGCAGTTCTTCTGGGATGCGCATTTTCTTACTGCTGGAGCCATATTATTATGCAGAAGTCGGGAACTTAACTTGGTGCTCCCAGATAGAATTCGTTTTCAGTTCCTGTAAAGGCTCTGGCTATAGTACCACATGGTTTTCGGCTGAGGAAGGGCATATGGGTTTGCAGCGCATATTACAAAAACTCATGAAACTATAATAAAGCAGGGTGTCCGGTCAAAGGGTCGACTAAAAGGATCGAATGGTCAAAGGATCGACGCAATAGGGCCGAAAACAAAAGGAAAACAAAAAGATTGATTTTATTTTTTTATTATATATTTTTGGGGGGGTTTCGTTTAGGGGAAAAAATTGGTTTTTACCACAAAAACATGGCTTTTTGTGGTAAAAATTACATTTTTTTTCGATCCTTTTGTTTTCGGTCCTTTTGCGTCGATCCTTTGACCATTCGATCCTTTGTAGTCGATCCTTTGACCTATACAGACATGTCAAGTCTGTGGTTGGAAAACACACCAAGAGCTGGTTAAGATTGATAGAGATATGGCATCAATAGAAAATGAAGGGGGTGGAGGGATTGCAGCTCAGTCTTTTCACTATTTAAACTAAATAATTTTGTATCCATCCCGGTCTTAATGTGTACTAAGGTCCATGCAGGTTTTGCATTACTCCGCGGAGCACTTTTATAAGTCTGCAAAAGATCTAACAATCACTAGCACTTCCGTGGTAAATTAGTTTAAGCTATTATACTAGATCATGTAGACACGAGGCTTGGAATACACATGAAAAAGCAGGGGTGTAAGTGGAGAGCGCTGAGGGACTCCGCATACAATGCAAGTGAAGGGAGTTTCTATGACGTTTAAGCTTACACGGATGTTGCGATTGGATTACAAAAAAAGATTCAACCCAGTTGACACCCTGGCTACCAATGTCAATCTTTGTGGGATGACACTGTGGTCCAGGGTATCAAACGCAGCACAATGGTCAACATAATCAGGATAGCATCATGAGGATGGTTCCTTCGCCATTGTAGCTCTCTTAATGAATGTTAAGGAGCACTGCATCTGTGCCAAAACCCTGGACGAAAACCGGATTGTCAGTCTCCAAGGCAATGAAGCATTAGATCAAATATTAGTGTCGTGTAAAAAACTCTTGGGAAATGTAGCCAGGCTCGGGGCCTTCGCAATGGGTCTGTTATTTGTTCCCAGCAACTGAGTTATCCAGGCCCCCTCAAGTCATAAGGAATCCAACCAGTTTCCAATGAGATATTAGCAAAGTGTATAATAAATAGAAGTACCTCTTCTATGTAGTTTTTTAAATGGGTGTACAACATATATTTCCTAGAAAGGGTGTTGGATGCATCTTTGCAATAATGAGCCAAATATTTTCTGCAGAAACTTAGAATTCAGGTCATTAAATAAAGAAAGATAACGCCAAATGACTTACTGCAATGAGGTTATTGCGAATTGTGGCAGTTTTCTCTTCAATATCCTTGAACTTGTGTCCATTTGTGGTCTTGTGGAAGGTTTAACATGGTCTTGATTCCTTATGACACAGCACAGCCTTGTTGCTTGGTTATGCCGCTTGATCTGGAGCAAAGCCTGGTACTGGAGTTTGGAGTCCTGGGGGAACTGGTGGGGCCAAAGACTACCACATCCTTTGTAGTCTGTCAGTTCGGTTTTTGGAGAGGATCCATTTATATGGCAATAACGCAGTCGCCCAATGACTAATATTCTTGTCACTTCCCCCAGGTAAGGAGTTGCAGAAGGGGAACGATCATATACAGAATGCTTAACTGGTTGTTTTTCCAGATCATTTATTCATGTATTTACCTTAGCTTTGAAGTAAATGACCCATATGTCCCTGACCAAAAGTTGGCGAAGGGTCATTATTACAAACGATAATGACCACTCCCATGGTCTAGAAGTATATTACCACAAAGTGATAATAGCAATATAGGCTTTAACAGAGAGCAAAGTAAATGGACTAAACCTATTAGTAAATAAAATGCATTTTTAGTTTGTAGTATTAAAATAAGGTTGTTCTTCTCAAGTAAGCATTTTAATTGTAAGATTCGTTGAATTGAACTATTTTAACATGAACTTGCATTGGATGCAATGTAAAAGTAAACGGTTTCTCTATATGAAAGGGATTTGCTTTTCCAAGTTAAAGCTGGTGTGTTAAATCGGATATTGCCTGTCACGATTAAGGGGCAGTTAAAAAATGTTATCGCAGAGAGGGGATGTCTTGTTGAAATAACTCTTGCTGGGAAATTGAAAGGCTTTTTCTTGAATGCAGAGAAATGCTTTCTGCTGTTTCCCGTCTGCTTCTGAAACCTGAATAATCAGAAATCAGTCAATAACAGTGGCGTCTGACTGCATTCAGTGCAAACCGATTGGGTCAGAGAAGGTCAATAATGACTTCCATGTGTTAATAAAACAAAGTACAGTTTTGCAACTGGTACTCTGAACTGTCCCTAGAGGTTGGGGAAATTCGAATGGGAATTTTGTAGTGCGTCGGTTGATCATGTGCCATGTCTCCAGAATGCAGTGCTTCCCAGGCTGCCTGTGTCTAGTGTGACGAATCCCCAGATCTCATTACTTCTCCCCTAGGAGGAGCACATTTCCATGAGACTAGGAAGGTGAGACCGCTACCCGATAGTCCCCCTGGGGGTCGTACTCGGCGAGTGGACCTCATGGGTAGGAAAGCTCCCTATGGGATTCGTGACAAACCCTAACAAGCCTTCCTGTCTAACCCCCTACAACACCCTCCCTAGTGTTCCTATCTGTTTACTTAAAACCAGTAAGGTAGGGAGTAATGGGACGAGGAAGAATCCAACTGGCTCACTCGGAATCCTCAAGATCATTACTGGGATGAGGAGTATGTGCGGAAGCAGAGAGAGAGCACCTCTGTGAATCATACTGAGCAGTCTAGTCTTTGTGCACTTTCTATTGGTCAAGACACAAGTGAAATAGAAAAGGGAAATTCAAACTCAGTGAGAGATCCTCCCTGGAGGAACCAGGAGCTGCAGAGCCAGCGACCAAGAGCCGAGCGAGGCAACCAAGGACGGGACACTAACCAGTCAGAAGAGATACTCCGGAGAGCTACACCATGGTCGGGCCATGTCTGGAAACAGGAAGATGAAGCGCCAGCTGATCGAGCGAGCTGCCGAGTGTGGTCTGCATGGGACGTGACGCCTGAAAGCAGGAACCTGCTGCGGAGCTGCTGCAGAACTCAAACGCAGGAGGAGGTCTCCTAAGGGGCGCGAGACCCAGAAGCAGCTGACAGACCAGTAAGCAACCAGAGGAGGGTGGTGAAAGCGGGAGGCTTGGTGGGAACCCCAAGATACTACACTGCATACTGCAGTGGTACGTGGGACGTGGAGCTGCATCCAATTAGGAGTGTCCCCCAGAGCCATATTCTTCGTGGCAGTCTCTGGGAGAGTGGAAAAGCAGGGCTGCCCAGATCAAGAGAGCAAGAAGCCAAAGTGGTCTGGGACCTGAGAGCAAGAAACCAAAGGGGTCTGTGACCTGAGAGCAAGAAACCAAAGGGGTCTGAGACCCAAAAGAGAAGGAAGCCAAATACCACAGGGGTCTGGGACCCGACAGCAAGAATACCTGGCAGGATAGTGAACTAGATACAAACTGCTAAGAATCAGAAAGAGCCAAGAAGGAATTGGGATCCACACCCAATAATGAACTACACACAAAACCTTTGTTATAGTCACAGTACTTGGCAGGATAGTGAACTATGTAGGATATGAGCACAGTGAGCATTGTTGAGACATATCCCTGGTGTTTGTGGACATTTAAAACAAATCAAGAGGAGAGGGGCCTTCTCCTGACATTGTTAAGATACAAGACTCTTTGTTCTACGTGCCTTATTGGAACCTCACCCAAGGAACCTTTTGAGACTTTTGATTTGAATCCCTTAATAAGAACATTTCATTTTGAATCATCCAGAAGTGAACCTTCGCCTATCATCCTGAAGAAAGAAACCATTCTTCTGAATCAAGAAGACCTGCCCTTTTCTTTAGTTGTGTATATAGTGTAAGGGTCGGCAATAGGTTTTGGTCACATGACCGTGGACTCTTTGCTTTAGACTGAAATCCTGACACACACCTTAGTATTATTTGAGGCAGGGAAACCCCTATTAGATCTAGGTTCAGACAGGGCCTTCTCTTTTATATTACTACCAGTAAAAGTCTCCAGCCAGAAATATGCCTCCCGTGTACCGGTCTCCTCTGTCCCCACCCATACACCAGCCATAAGGCAGTTTTGCCCCTGCATCTGTGTCATTGCCTCTTGCCAGAGTCTGACCAAGTAACTTGTCCTGCCCTTTGTATGACAGACCTACTGCAGATCCTAAATGGGCAGTAGTGATCCTAGTGATCTGTGCAGCACCTTCCACTTCTGTTGCCAGAGAGCTCGTGATGCAGCTGCCAGTATGTAGTCTGTTCTCTCCGCTCTTCCAAAATGCATGTCAGCAGCACTCCTCACTCGTAATACACCAATTCCCGCTCATCAAAACACAGATGATGGAGGGTTTCAAGTTCTCCTTTTGCTGGAGAATTGTACTTTTCACCTCTTAGAAGGACCCATTCAGGCAGCCTCGTAAAGAGCTACCCAAAGTTTCATAGTCCAGTTATCTGAAAGGCAGCAAAACCTTTTGTTTCAGAGAAAGGACTGGGGTCAGGTGGAAGTGGCGGGGACCTTACAGACAGAGTGCGGGTGGAGGGAGAGAACAGGCTGCATGTTCTTGATCTCTTCAATATCGAAAGGGGAGGATTTGACATCAGAGTTTTACTTAACATCTGCAGAGGGCAGAGCTGGCCATCCTCAAACTACAGCAAGGACGGGTTAAGAGAAAGTAGAGAAGGGAGGTAGGAGGGGGTAGCTTTAGCATCATTGCATACGAGTAAAGCACAGCTTGCAGGATGGCATATGACCACAGCTCTCTGGGCCTGCAGCAAGGGAACAATAACCCTTGACCCTAGGGCTTGATGGAGGGTTTGCAGAGAATTAAAGTTCTGTCTAAATTGGATTTAGCATCTGTCGGTTTGAAATCTAACAAATATATTTCCTGCGTAGTGTAGACTGACAGAAAAAGGCTATATATATTCATACAAGAGCGCTCTTCTGCAGCCAGCGATGTATAGGCACTGGGCAATATTGATTAGTCTGAAGTTCCTTTCTGCACTTGAGATGGAGGTGAATTTGCAACCCAGAAAGGGCCATCGCAAACAATCACTACGTGCTCTGAAATAGCCAAATAGGAACATGTCCAGCGTGTGCATCAAGAACAATCAATGCATAAAACTCGAGCTCTGAAGTGCCCCTAGTATGTGAACTCATCTGCCTCTGCAGAAAAAAAGCGCAACCAGTGCAGCACTATGCCCCAGATCCTGCCTGATGAGCAGAAGTGGCTATGTGCATGTATGTGTGGCTAGGAAGCCGTGGAGCGCTGTACATACGGGACTTGCAAAAGAGGACACACCTAAAAAAATAAAAGAGCAAACTAATTGACAGACAAGGTTTGGGCAGAATCGTGGAAAGAACACAATAAGTAGTATGACGTTTCCAGATGCGTCGCCTCAATTTCCCATTTTCACAGAGTGGGTCATACTGTGCAGCACTGTCCAATGAAATTTCTCATTGTTGCCTTGTATTTCTAGTGCTCCGCATTCGAGAGAGTGGTCGCTGAGTGGGTTGTCTTGCTGTCACCCATGCTGCCCAGATCGTGAACTTTGGACATTTCCTCTGCCACCGACTGGTTTCTTCATTTCTTTTGCTACCCATCTGCTTCCTTATGGATTGGTTGTTTGTTTATTTTATTTGTATAGCGCTCCAGACCCAGGGGTATATGGGCGCTCAAGGATATGGTTACAGGACACAGGTATATATACATTTGGAACAATTGTGCAGAATTTATACAATTTTCAAAATACAGTTATTGCAGAGGAGTTATACATTTTATATAATATGTACACAGGAATGATACAGAAGCTAGTGCTTTTTTTCGAACCCGTCCACACTCCCAGCAGCCCTCTAATGCGTTCAGCGCGCGTTTGTGAGGGTGGTCGCTGAGTGGGCTGTCTTGCTGTCAAGCAGGCGGCGGGTGCTGAAATTTTATGTTGAGCTGACGCTGTGTCATTAAAAAAAGTTGCATAATTGTGTCATTTAAATGTCCACCAATATGTACACATTAAAGACAGGCATGCCCCGCGACTCCAACATAGTTGAGCATAACCTTTCATCTGTTAATCTTGTTACGAGAACGTTACTCCCGGTAAATGCAAGAACTGGGGCTTCTTTAAAAAAAAAAAAAATACAAAGCTCGGTATCCCTGGCGTCAGACATACGCCAGTTTTGTACCAATGACACAAAAGTGACAGATTCCGGGGGGTGGGTTGGGGTTGTGGCCAGCTGAGGACCCCGACGGATGGTTTCTTGCCAAGCTCCGTGAGTCCTTACGGCCCTGAGCCCCTCAACCCCCCCTAAACGCACCAATATTCGATCTAAAGCGACCCACGCAGCAGCGAACATCTCAGGCACCCGAGGATGTCGAAGTTCAGCAGTAATCTGTAACAGAAAGGAAACTACGGGCAATCTTCGTTGGGGTCTCGCACTGGACCTCGCGCCAAAATGGCAGCCGCGGCTCTCTCAACGAACGGAAAGAAAGTACGCAGCAATCACATAAGCATGAGGGACATCTGATTGGCGTTACCCTAATCACCCCAGAACAGAAACGAAAAGTGGCACACCGTATGCTTACTGAATGCTTTGGGAGATCATCCGATGCCCGGGGCCTGGGGCGCACTGACAAAATAATGCCGGGGTGAAGCTGAGAGGAAACCGCGGCTCACTGCCTCTTACTTCCCGGACACGCACCAGTGAGGCACCTACTGCTACAGCGTGGGAGCGGTGTGCTCGGAGAACCGATGGGCGAACCCCACCGAAAAAGATCACCGAATGTGAGCACGGAGGAAGGAATAGAAGCAGCTGGGCAAGAGTCGAACAAGACAGCAGCCACCGACGGAGAGAGCCACTACCCAGTGTATACGCAACGAGCCCGGAAGAAAGAGCGGATTGGGATGAGTACAATAGCCGCAGCAGAGGTGCAGCAGAGAACCCCTAAGCGTTAGAGATAGCGGATACGCTACGGCTCACCCCCAAAGCAGAAACAAAAAGGGAGCTTTATCGAAGCGCTCAAGTTAACGGTGGAACGGGGCGGAAGCATCTGGGGGAAGAGCCTCGCTGATGCGAGCGGAGGGAACTACGAATAAGGAGGAAAGAGCCACAGGTCTTGGGGAAAGCTGCAGCTGCCATATAAATAAGGGGCTCCACACCTAGTGGATGAAACCCGCTTGAGCACAGAATGAAGTGCCCTGCAAGGCACTGTACAGAGCAAACATAGTGCCCAAAAGAGGCTGCAACAATTGGAAGCGCCCAAGTAAGCAGGAAGGTTGACGGAACACCAATCTCACAGCTAATGACAGGAGCTAAGAGCAACACGCACAATCCCTTTCAGAGAAGCTGGAAAAGAATCTCTGCACTGCAATAACGCACCAAATAAAGGGACTACCTATAGAACAGAAAAGTCTGAAGCATGTATATGCACAACTCGCAAACTCGCAAGCCGCACGCTAATCAGGGAGAGCCCCAGGAACAAGAAACTGAGAAAAACCTACTGAATCTAAGCTTCTGGTGTAGCCTCCTTCTTGTCGCTTGTATCCCCCTCATCAAACATGTCCATGCAGGGGCAGAAGCAGAAAAGCTCGTCCTCTGGAGACATCAAGGCACTAACGCATGCCGCAGATACACAAACAATTCCTATTATAAAACTTTCCAAAACATATTGGTCGGCCCACTAACACACCTATTCAATCATATAAAACACTGGCCAAGTCACGGGGGAAATGTGCCCAGCCACTACAGTCCTTCTCCTGAAACCAGATCGAGATCCAAAAGAATGCGCAAGTTTTCGTCCAATTTCATTACTAAATAACAACGCAAAAATATATTCTTCTGTGTTAGCGCAAAGGCTGGCCAAGATCCTCCAGACAATAATCCACTCAGACCAGGCGGGCTTTGTGAGAGTGCGCCACACATACGATAATATTCGCAGAGCAATAAATATCATTGAATGGGATTCAACAAACAGGCCAACCTATGTCTATATTAGCGCTGGACGCTTCTAGGGCCTTTGATAGCCTAGATTGGAATTTTCTCCAGCTGGTCCTGGGAAAATTCGGATGCGGTCCGATCTTCTCTCGGATGGTACTGGCCGATTTTGTACACCCATCGACAAAATTGATGATCAATTGCCAGCTGACTGAGAGCATCCCAATTCGTAAAGGCACTAGCCAGGGTGTCCTCTTTCACCATTAATTTTTGCTATGGCCATGAAGCCACTAGCACAAGGAATACGGGCAGAGCAAAGCATTCGAGGGATAAACACGGGGACCTGCGGAACCCAGAAAATCACATTATATGCAGACGATGGACTCCTCCTGAGAGACAGAGAACACTCCCTCCCCCATGCAATTACAATGCTAAAGAAATGTGCCGAAGCCTCTGGGTTCCATATTAACTACCCTAAATCTAACGCACTTAATATCACAGAAGACCCCAAAAAAGTAGCAAGGTGGGAAAAGGAATATCCACTAAAAATTAGTCAAGTGCCCATAAACACCTACCTATAAAAAGTTCTATGGGGCAAATATCCAGAGACTGTTGGCAACATTGATAGAAGACCTGAAAAGGTGGGATATGCAGGAGCTATCCTGGTCTGCACGAATAGCGGCAGTCAAGATGTCCCTGCTCCCCAGATTCTTATGTGTTACGGGTGCCCTCCCATTGAAAATCCCTCCCCCGGCAATCCAGAATCTACAAAAGAAGGTTATGGCCTTCATTTGGAAAGGAAAGAAGCCAAGAATCCCCAAAAAAGTCCTCTTCCGTACACAGGCCATGGGAGGTCTGGGGGTGCCAGAATTCTGCAGATACCTATGGGCAGCACAAGTAGCACCAATGCTACAATGGTCTCGAAGAGAAAACCAAAATCGATGGGTACACCTAGAAAAAGAAGCAACAAAAACCCTGTTAGAAGGATTGGGATTTCTACGCCCAAGACATAGAGGTGTGGGAGGCATGCTGTTGGAGACAACAAAAGCAACCATTTGGTATTGGGATAAGGCCCTACGGAGTAAAAAGCTAAAATTAGGGGGAGGCCCACTCACATCAATGGCCAATAATCCAGACTTCTCCCCAGGTACACAACCACACTTTTGGTCCCAATGGGAAGGAGGGGGGAATCTTACCCTAAGAGAACTCTATACAGAAGGAGTACCCCTGACATTCAATGAATGTAAAGAAAAGTTCTCGATCCCCGAAACCGAGCAATTTCACTATATGCAAATAAGGCATTGGATCACAAACACAAAGGTGAAAGAAGGAGCACTCCGACAACAGGGCTGGAACTTACCATACAAGAAGGGAAACCTGAAAAAGGCATAGCGCAAATATATCGCCTAATCAGCGGACCAGACCAGAAGAAATACTCACATACATGACAACATGAGAAAACGAGATCGACAAGCTCATTCCTATAGAAACATGGGGACAAATATGGCACCGAACAGCGAAAAGCTCTAAATGTGCCTCAATCAAGGAGGCAGCAGTTAAACTGTGCCTTAGATGGTACATGACTCCACAGCAAATTCACTCCATCAAAGCTAGTTACTCCCCGTTATGTTAACGAGGCTGCAGGGAAGTAGGAACATGAGCCACATGTGGTGGTCCTGCCCCCGGGCACAGACATATTGGAAGGAAATCCTAAGTCATATTAAGGAAATAACAGAAGCACAGCTTCCCATGGACCCTGTGGTGATTTTGCTGGGGGCGCCAGTCGAGAATATTTACGCTAACACCGGAAATAACGCCACGCTCATTACCCACGTTAAGCGCAGTAAGGATCAACTTGGCACATATGTGGGAAAACAAACAAGGGCCAATTGAAGCAATGTGGTGGGTTAAACTGTGGGGAATCGTGGCCCTTGAAAAAGTAACCGCCCTGGCATACGGCTCATACTCGAAATATTTGAATACGGGGATGCCCCTGCATGAATATACCAGAGACAAAGAACAAATGTACTTTAAACCTATGATATTACGAAAAGTATCTATAACATGACCAAGGGGGTCAGCTGAAGCAGCCCGCAGACTGATACCGCAAAGACATTTAGATGGACATGTTTCATAATAAACTCAACCGCACTTTACTAATATATGAACAAGCAAGGGAGGGAGGGGGGAGAGAATAACTTAAATTTGTGTTGTTCATCGTTTAATAATAACTATTAAGCTCAAGAACTCAACTACATACTTAACTGCATGAAACTATAAGAAAACAAGACACAGAATGAATTATATCATGTTTCACTCTTTTTTGCATACTGTATTGTCAGAGCTCTTGTGGTAAAATACAAAATAAAGTTTGTTAAAAAAGAAGTGATGGATCCCTTTGAGGGAGATCTCCCTGTAAAAGCCCCAGCAGAGATTCTAGGCTCTCTGACCCCAGCTGACAACGTGTGCGTGCCTTCAAATCAAATCAAATGGCCCAAATCACTGAAGTGGCTTCTGCTTCTGAGGAGTCTCGAGTGGAGGCCACAAACACGCCACTCAAATCGCCCCCAAAAAGGGCCGGCAGCATGCAGCAGGTTATACCTGCTAGCACATTGATAGATAGTGAAAAGGAGCTTTGTAAAGATTTGATTCCTAATAAGGATCTTGATTTAACACGAGCCCCGGAAACGTCAAACTCCACATTACTCACAGCATATAATAGCGGCGAATTGATGGCCACTCAGACCACCACTGTGCTTTATACCTCGCATTTATCACAAGAGGCTCCATTACTAGACTTAACCCCTCAGCTCTGCATGGTTCTGGCACAACAGAAACTACGAGCCACGCATTAGGCATTGATGGTTGTGGGGGAAGTCGATTAAGACATGATAAGCTTCATGAATACATCTAATAATACCTGCATTGACACCGGAGATGTGATGCAGATCTGCTCAAATACAGGGGACTTAAACCCATCGAATCACAAGAGTATATCGCCACCAACACAAAAGAAAACACTCACCAGACACTTAACTATAGAAAATGAGGAAAATAATCAATGCCATGAGTTGTCCAAGTCACAGATTATGTTCGATAAGTCCCATGAGCACTCACTGAATGATGCTGTGTCCTTTATAGCACCAACACCACAGGGCACACGATTTGGTGAACTGGCTCAAGAGCATAATTTCTTTATAAATGGACAACGCCCTGGCCGTCCCTCTTTCCCTGAAGCTCCAGTGCTAAATAATTCTCTGAGTGCGATGAACACTGCCCTGATGTCAATAGCAAGATTATATGAAGTTCTTGAATGCAAGATGAATGCCCAAACTGAAATGCTAATGCAATTAATAAGAGACAGTCCCAAATTTAATAACACGCCTAAACTGTCTACAACACCACCCCGCCAGGTGGTTGTCAAGACTCCTGCAGGGACCGCATTACATATTATCTCGACAACTAGTGAAGAGCAAGTCGACCTTCCCAAAAATGCATCTAACACCGCTGCTGAAAGTGGGGTTATTAAGGACACAGTACATCAATCAGCCGTGAATGCTGAAGATATACCATGTGGCAGCTCGGCTGTTCCTACTACGACGAAAGGTACAGCACTTATACCATCCATCCATCAGTGCTGAAGAAGTTAGGACAACTTTATCTTCAAATCTCCCCAAGGTGAATCCCTTTAGCTTTCTAGGAAAATCGACAACGTACCATTCCTTACAAAGCAAAAAGCAGGTGACCACAATCAAGCGGAGGAACACTAAAATGCCTCAAACAAAGAAATTGGTCGCCAAAAAACAAACTCCTCCAAAGCTTGCCTAACGATGTTGAGGAAGAAAGATCTGAGCCAAGTACAGCCAATCCAGGCCAACAAGGAACAGGTTCAAGTGCTCCGCTACTGTGTCCTGAAATAGCATTCAGGTAGCAAGCCACTGGTAAACTAAGAGCCTCGTTGAAATGAGCAGAACAATGCATGTATATATAAAGAGTCTTCCATAGTTAATAAGTAAGCGTTCCAGTGCACAGCATACTCAAAGAAAATATTATTGGTGCTGCTAAATGCACAAGTCATGTATGCTTATGCTAGCTGCACTGTTTCATAGTTGTATTACGTAGCAAAAAACCTTACTAAAAAAAATAAATATCTGACCGCGCCATCTTGTCCCGCATCCTTGTGACCTGCATTTGGTCTTTAGAGGCAAACAAAGCGACCATTTATTCCTGCCAAGCAGCAAAGGGCATTTCGGGATTGGCCATAAACTGACGGGTGTGAAGTGATTTTAAGGCATTATAAGCAGCAAACGCATGAGGCATGCCGATGGTAAAAGCAACCTAATAACAGAGCAAGTCAGATGGACAAAAGAAGGGGGAGGGGGTACTGGGGGTAGAATGGCACAGACATTAATAATTCGACAGAAATTAAGCAACCTTCATTGTCTGCTGGGTCAGAAATACAGATACTCTGCTAGACCTGAAAGAAGCATGCAAAGGCCATGCCCAACGGATCAGAGGTCAGATTGCAGGCATGGTGGCCATCCCTGCCCAACTCGCAGCGGAATTCCATCATAATCCGATATAATGGTCCTCATTATGAACGTTTTTTTTGCCACCTGCAATATTTTCAGTTAGCAGATGCAAAAAAACAATTACCAATACGATTGCAGATACGCAACACTGACCAGGAAGGAATGCGTTATTTACTACAGGAGTACACCACATGTAGTGTATAACTTATGTTAAACATTCCATCCGAGTACAAGTTGAGAGAAAACCAAAATAACCGGAGCGAACAGGTTTTACAACAAGTGCTATTTATCATCCATGAGACATTGATATCATGTGCAAGGTGAGTGACCTAGTTAACAAGCACTGGCAAAGCCAATAGGTCTGGCTTTCCAAACTTAGATTTTAGGATATTTCTGTAAAGCCCCACGGGTAACACGATTCTTAACCTCTACTTTACATTTGCAAAGCCAAACATATAGGCTTTGCTAATGCTTGCTGTTGTAGATTTGCCATTGAAGATATTTGCTAGTGCTTTAAGTTCATAACTGTTATACTCTTGTCCCACTCGCTGTTTGCACTGCGACCCTATTCTTATTTTAATTTCTCTGACCAGCATGTATCATGCATGCTCCAGAAATTAGCCTAGTCTCATTTTCATGTTTCAACAAAAGCGATGCAGACACAGCCTCCTACCACTCGCCCCCCACCAACAAACGTTGTAGAATAATGACATTATGGAAGAAAACGCTAATCTCCAAGCTAAAATGTGTTGCTATGTTATGATGCAGATTAATTCACAGCTGAAAGTAGTTGTCGCGCACAGGTAAACTATCACCACACAAACAACGGACCCGTTCTTCCGTTCAAAGATGGTGTCTATGGAAACACTTAGTTCAGATGAAATGGGCCAATGAAAGGCACTCTGCGCCACAGAACTCATTATCGTTGAGTATGGGAAGCATTGCTACTATATCATCATCATCATCACTTTATTTCAGCTTAACGCCATAAAAGTTTTCACAACAAAACATACATTTCAAATAATACGTAACCGACCCCTTACAGACATGGGCACAGTAACAATGCTCTTAGGAGTCGAATAACATCTTTACACAATGTGGTGAATTCTAAGACTAAACCGAGCCCTGTCCAACGCTGTTGGCCATGGGTGGAAAAGGCCTAACAGATCTTGATCCTAGTGGGGCTGCATTTGCTTCAGTCAATACACTCGCAGGTGGCTTTGTACCCCAGGAGTATGGACTCACTGTCATTGCACGGTTTACAAGGAAGTTAACTGAATTAATAGTGTTTAGAATACCCCTAGTCACATTATTGAAATAAGGCTTTGTGACACTAGAGTCGAATTTATAGTCTCCCGGGTTTGAAGTCCTGGAACAGTCCAGAATCTCCTTCCCTGTGTAAAAATGAAAGCCACTCACTGAGCAGAGCCAATGAAGAAATTTGTTCTTTATTGCTTCCCTTACTTCATGTCGCTTTGTGACCAAGTTTGGGTACACCATGCAGAAATACAGCCCTGGATGCAAAATCCCTGTGGGCCTAATTGGTTCACTAGCTAAATTTGACGGATTTTCATCCTGAGCGTGGGTCATTTGACATGGTCATAGCCCTTTTGTCACCCCCCTGAGATGACATAGGGTTCCTGACTTCAGCTTTCATTCCAAAAGCTTCCGTGACTGTCAACAGTTCGGGGAGCACAAGACTGTGGCAGCAACAGCAGCACACCTTTGGCCCTGGGCCCACCTCCCCTTTATCCACAGGAATGAAGGCTTCTCCTTTTGTGTTCGTTGATTGGGTCTGTGAAATATCCGACAAAACTTTGTTGACGGCCCCAGTGCATGCATCAGACTCGACCCCCCACCCAGCACAATACCCACGCTTGCAGACTGTGGGCGGGAAGACAGAGAGAAGCCCGTTAGAAGTGGGGGTGAAAATGGGAGCTGTTGTGGGTTCGTTCAGCCCGCAGCAGGGCTATTGTAGACAGGGGTGGGTGATGGTACAATGAGATCAGTTATTGGGTGAGTGGGGTTTGTGTGGCAGGCCGGACCCTTTCATGCACTCCGCGTTGGGGTCAGTAAAAGATGGACAATTTGGGGTAACGAATGGGATAGCAGGCAGAATATTGGTTGTTTTGGCAGTTGTTTTGACAACAGGGGTTATGGCAGGGGTTATGACATTGTTCTCAGTTTCAGTGTCAATGTCTGCCCCCACCCCATGGAGCAGGCTACCCATAACACTGGAAGTGCCCAGGAACTGCTGTATTTCAGTGATCAGCAGGAGGGTATTCCCAAAGCAGACCAAAGCTTCAGTTACACCCAAGTCACCCAAATCAGTCGGAGCAACAGCACATGGGGAAATCAAGGTAGATGGTTTAGTGATTCGTAGTTTCCTCTTTATGGTCAACATTTTCCGTTGAGGCCCATGGCCAACCCCAGTGTCCAAATCGATCACTGGGCCATATGCAGGGAATGATAAATGAGTCTCCACAGGTTCCACTGCATTTACCTCATCCAGCTCCAAGACCAATGGTGCTGCCATGATGGGAGTATGCTGGTGCCTCAGAAGAATCAAGTTTGGTTTCACCATAATACAATGTGACCCGACATAAGGCTACATCCAACAGTTGCCACCTTTTCCGTAGTTAGTCCCACGTTGTCAGCACCAGTGGGGGGATCATCGTAGTCGTCCCAGGAAGTAAAGAGTGAATATCCCCCTCGGGTCCGCTAACAACCCCAGTAGGATGCACACACTCAGTGTCCTCGACTCCCTGCGAGGCTTCACCCTCGCGGGGGAGGCCGGGAGCAGGCAGCAGGTGAGAGAGCTTGTGTCGAACAGCAACAGGAATGGCAGGGCCGGCAAGCGGGATGCCAACACCCCTCACCTTTGACTCCGGGCAGGCTTCACCCTTGCGTTGGAGGCCAGGAGCTCTTATGGCCGTGAGCAGGCAGCAGGTGGGAGGGGCTTGCGTCCAACAGCAGCTGGAATGGCAGGCGGTCCAGCGGGACGCCAACACCCTCCGTCCTTGACTCCCCGTGGGCTTCCTTTAACTAAACTAACAGCATGGGCCATAGACACATAAAAAGCAAATTGTAAAACAAACCATAAAAAAGCATGTAGGTACCAAGTAGAATAAACAAAGTAATGTAGTCTAAAACATTTATTAAGCCAAATCAAAACTAAAGAAGCTCTTAAAATCAACATTCAAAAACACTCTCCCCAATCAAGACATTTGAAATATGTCCTACAAAACAGCTGGCACACGAAGAGCTTTCACCATCATAGAGCAGCTGAGTGAAACTAGGGCTCTTCAAACAGACCTATTTATTTATTTTGCTAAAAAAGGAAGTAGCTCTTAGAGGCAACATTCGACATCCCTCCCCAACTCCCACAACAGCCATGGCTTCTGCAGAATGGCAGCTCCAACAGTGCACTCCACATGATGCACTCATGACCCTCTTAGACAATTTTCTGGGAAATGTAATGCTTCTATTGTGTACCTGGACGTCTCACTCTAATTATAGCCAGTGGTCGAAGTGTCTGAAAAGAAGTAGTAGAACTGCGTTCTGTGCTGGCCTGTCCCCGCTCCACACAAACCCCATTGCCATGTCCCCTTTCAATGCGCAATCCAAACCCCCAAACAAACACACCTCCAGTTCAAGGTAAAGTTCAAAGATTCAACTTCTTCCTACACTTTTATTTTTAAAACGAAACCCTTCCGGAACGGTTTCTTTTTATAATAAAAGTATAGGAACAGTAAAACGTAAAAAGAAAAAGTAGAGGAGCGCTGCTCCCGCCCACTTCGACCACGGATTTTAGCAGAAGTTTTGCTTGGGTTGGGAGATTGGGAATAGTACTTTTTTTTGGGAAAAAACACATTTGTCACTGCTTATCCATGCATCACAGAACAGCCTGCACTCTTTACAAAAAATAAGGCTAGCTATAAATGCAACACAAAGGTGGGAACAATATCAATGCACTAGAGAGGGTAGACAAAAGGAACTCTTACAGGCAACACTCCAGAGTCCATCCCCCTACTTGTATTGCATGCTGCATTTTGCAAAATGGTCGATCCTGTTACGGGGTACTGCCTCTTTAAGAGAGAGGCAGGGGACATGACGTGGATAAGGGGATGGAGTTGGGGAAGGAGTTTTAGTTTTGTTTGGAGTTGAATGAAAGAAAGAAGTTTCCGTTTGAGCTGGTGTTGCGTCCTTGATTTATTCCAATGCATTAAGTATAACAACTGGCGGACGAGGCTGCTATGCCCGCGCACCAGTGTCCTCCTTCGTCCTGCATCCCGGTGATCCCACCGTGCAACGCTCCATTCTCCTGCTCTGGCTCCTCCCCTCTTCCACGGCGGTCCTCCGGCTGCAAGCCTTCTCCGTGCCCGCAGCAGTCCTCCACACGTGGCAGACGGCTGCCCCTGGGCCTCCACCATCCACGCAGCCTGCAGAGGCTCCTCCACGCAGGGACACCTGGGGTTTCTGTCTCTCTGCCGCGTGGCAGTCCCCCAGCAGCTGGTGGAGCCCACCTGCTGGAGCATGTGCAGACAGCAGGAAACCACAGCGGGCCCCCACGTGAGTACCAAGCTCCGCGGGGCAGCGATTTAAGGCCCGCCTGCCCCATCCGGGCCCCCAGAAGCCCCAAGAGGCTGTGCCAGCACACTAGTGGCCCAAGTGGCCTAACAAGGATTTAAAACAACCCCATAAGCTTGCAACGCAAGGATGCCCCTAACTACGTGTGGGAGCCCAGTGAGCCTTATCCCCACATGCAACGCTCGCTGGCCACATACGTATTTGTTTCAACGCTGTAAGAGGATTCAATTCAGCACTACAGCTAAGTTGACGCCTAGTCTAGAATACTGAATGAAAACCCTTATTGATATATCTTTATGTCCAGTTCATGCGTTCTGGATGACTACCCCTATATAACACCCCTCTCTTGGAATCCCCCTGACCCCACTGAGCCAAGAAGTAGTTCTGTTTTGCAATTTTAAAAGGTTTATTTGATAATTTAAACAATAGATATATATCACCCTTTATAGTAAATTAATAATTGAATATCACACTTAATCTGATATGATAAATATTAACAACGGAGAATCTGGCACTAGCACGCTTCTTTATAATCACTAATGAGTTGAGATGAAATGGATAAGATAGCACACAGGTGAATAGGAACAAAAGAAGAAGGTGGTACAGAATGCTTTATGTAAGCTCAGGTGGATGCAATATTCAATGAATGCAGTATAGAAAATACTCAATATGATTTCAACCAAACAATGTAATCACTTTTCTCTGGCAATCCCCTCCCCCCCTTGATGCAAGGCAAGGAAATGGAAGGAAAACACACAGTTCTCAGAAATGCAATCAATGTAAATCAGTTCACCCCAGCAAGCTTACACTACAGAAAACAGATAGGAGTTTTGAAAACACAGGCAAAATGCTTTGATATGTGCTAGCAATGGATGAGAAATATGCTGGAAATGCTTTTAACTCCCTTTCAGAGGTTCAGGGTGAGTGGTATCTAGTTAATATTAGTCCAGGCTCACACTAGCAATGAGGCAGGGATAGTTAGCAGGTTAAACGAATTTCTGGCAAATGGAAGGCAAGCAGCAGCAGTTTTTACATGTGAAGAAATTTGCAAATCGCGGTAAAATTCGCGAATGCGTGTTCCGCGATTGCGGTAAAACTATAAGGGGTAGGAATGCGGTTCTAGGTTCGTATGAAAGTTATTGCAAGTCTCTAGCACAAACGGTTGCGGAGATATGAGCGATTTTGTGAAGGTCGTTTTTCAGATTTGAAATTTTAAAGTTCAAAAAGACAAGTGCAGCTTGCAACTAGGAAATGACAAGTGACAGCTTTACAAATGACAGGTGACAGTTAGGAGGCAGTTCTACTTAGATTAAATAGATTGAATTATATGATTTTAACTAAGAGATTGGTTCTGCACAGTTTTCTAGGTACTCACACTATATTCTTGAGTGAAATGGGCC
The DNA here is from genome assembly GCF_040938575.1 of Ambystoma mexicanum. Lineage (NCBI taxonomy): Eukaryota > Metazoa > Chordata > Amphibia > Caudata > Ambystomatidae > Ambystoma > Ambystoma mexicanum. The sequence continues at coordinate 988,686,412 of NC_090937.1, read as the reverse complement.
TCGCCATGGATCTGGTCAGGTTTTAAACTGGGCTCTGGTCTCTCTCTGGGCACAGCACTGCTTTCTCTCTGGGTACAGCACTGCTTTCTCTCTCTGGTCTGGTCTCTAGTTTGGCTTTCTGGAGGTTGATGAATTTGAAGTCTGGATCTCTGGATGTTGTATGGTCCGGCAGAGCGCGTTGCAGCAAATGGAATTGAAGGTCCCTATCTGTCCTGTCTGTCTGCTTTTATGTGTTTAGAATGTGGGTGTGTTCTAGCATCACTGACCCTACCTCTCTCTCAGCTTCTAATTGGTCAAACTTCCATTTATCATTTGATTGGGGAATGAACTGTGAGTCAGAGGGATGTCATTTTATGGCTTGCAGATAGGACACTCCTCTGTCAGATTGCACACATTCTATATTTGATAATAAAAGACATATTTCACAGTTACACAGTTGCTTGAAATTACATATACATGGTGTGGCTGAATTTAGCCATGTCTCTGTCCAAATCTGCTGTTTCTAAGAGCTTGCATTCAGAAATGGCACATAATTGACTTTTTAACTGATTTTTCAATTTCTGACATTGACCCAACTTTACATACATGTGTGCAGGGAGTATGGACATTAACTGATGAAGTTTCAGATTTTTAACATGCATACATTTAGAGTAATATCCACTTTTCCGCTAAAACCCCCCTGAACATACCACCGGTTCTAAAAACCTCTTAAACTGTGGGCAGAAAAATCACAAGAATTATGGTATCATTTATAAAATTTTCACATGTCCGCTCTATGAATGATCCATCTTTTTCTAAACAATATTCTGGCTACAAAGGGGTGTGGTTTCCCAGGTCACATGGTGGAAATACTGGTTTATCCAGTTCTGCCAAGCCAGCTTGCTCTCACAGGCAGTGCTCCTCCCAGCTTCTGCCAAGAGGAAGCTACATTTTACGACTGCTGTAATAAAACCTTTGCCTGAGTCAGGAGAGGCTCATTGTTCAAGAGGAAGCCATTTATGATCCTCTCAATAAACCCTCTGCCTGGGTGAAGGGAGTTGCATTGTTCACTCTCCTGCAGAGCACAGGTAATTCAATTATCAGATAGATGGCATATCCTTAGTGTGAGCAGCAAAAGGGCAGCTAGGCCTGGGAACACAGCTGTGACTCAAGTTTCACTCCTGATGGGGGTAGTTGCCAGGCAAATTGGAATCTCTTTAAGCTGTCATTTCTGTTCCCCAGTTTCTGCATTCAAATAAAACTAAACATTTTCACATATGCAGCTAGAAGGCTGATTCTAAGTTTAAAACTATGACATTTAAACAGTTACAAAGGCATGTGACACCAAACATAGGTCACTCATTTAATCTAAACATTTTCGATTTTAGTGTCTTTAAATCCAGTGCAACTTAAACTGCTGACTCCATAGCAGTTTTGTTATAAGCATTGTTTTGGGCTCTTCATTTCCCAGATTTTGTAGGCACACAACACTCCATTCTACCAAATGTCTGCTGGTGTCCAGTGAATATTTTGCACATATTGCAATGTTTGAAATAGGCACTTTGGCTTGCCTTCAGAGAAACACAGGGTGGTTTTAAACTGCCGGCTTTTGGATAGTGGTGAGTACTGGTACTGCACCCATTTTTGGGATTTAAGAAAATGAATTCCCAACAGTTATGGGTTTGCTTTTGGCAATCAGCATTGCCATTCCCAATGGTTTCAGACTACTGTGTGGGTAGTCCAATGGTGGTTTTAGGCAGTGTCCTTCTGTGCCCATAACATCGGCAAAAATGGGTGGCAGCCTATTCTTCATGCATTTCCCTGTGCATTTTCTGGGAAGCTCTGGCCATCATGATGTTTTCCATGTCAGTACTGCACAGTTTTGAGGTAGGGCCCGGATGCATGGGTAAATACATCCCACAACGCCTACTGCTACCATCCACACCTCTGCCGGCGCACAAATAAATCCGGCAAGCACACAGGTGCCCAATCCCATTCAGCTGATGCCATGAGTACAAAGGATGCCCCGGTGCTCCCACCGCCTGTTCTCCCACTGCCCGTTTTGCCCTCTCTCCCCATGAGATCCACCGCCACAGCATGGCAGATGCCGCCTCCCTTCTCCATGTCCCCGCAGACTGATAAAGGCCCATGGTGGGTGGAGTGGGTTGATGACTTCAACAACTTCATCAAGGCAGCAGGGGAAGAAGACTCACCAAACTTAAGCAATATGTTCTTCATCCTTGCCGGCACCGAGGTCAAGACATTTATCAAGACCATTCCACTGGAGGAACAACCAGACTTCGCAGCACTTCTACACGCCCCCAATAAAAGACTTGTGATCAAGCCCAACCGCGACTACGAGAGGTACATGTTCAACCGGTGTACCCAAAGAAGTGAAGAGATAGTTGACGAGTTTATCACGCGCCTGCCAATTAAGGGAGCACAATGCCAGTTCCACGCGTTCTCCCTGGACGAGGCCATCCGGCTGAGGGTGATTGAGGGGTGCCTGACCCAGACCCTGAAGAAACAGTTGCTCAAGAAACTGCTTTCCAACACAGATCTTCGAAAGGGTGGACACACAAGCAACCCTAATGTCAGGGGGTGCCACCACCAAACCGGAGAAGGGTGAACTGATTGCCGCACTCCAGCCAATGACCAATAGACCCAGGGATAGAAGCACTACAGGAGGATACCAGATGACACCCAGGATGCAGAGGCAGTGCTATCAGTGCGGGATGGCATTTCCCCATCCAGGAACGTGTCCCGCTCTCTCCCAGAGATGTGGCAATTGCGGCAGAGAAGGCCATTTCCAGGTGGTCTGCAGAGAGGGCAGACCCTTCCCCACATCTCAACCACCACCGCTGCCGCATAACAAAATGTTCAGTCGGGCCCCGCAAGCTTCAACTTACCAAATTCGCCTGTATCAGCAGGGGCAGAGACGCTACGTGAGGATGGTAGAGGACTACAACCCTGAAGATGACCCCCAAGAACCAGAGGCTTATGAAATAAGTTTGCAACTCAGAGACGAGTATGATGGTCCGCCAAAGCAGAGGCTCAGCTCCCATGCAACTGTGGCAAATGGACCTGTATACGAAGGTGAATACTACGACCAATATGGACAAGACAAATACGTCAACCTCATTCTGGATGACAAGGAATCCAGAAAGGCCCCAAGGATACGTGTCGACATCTGTGGAAAACAAGTCTGGTTCCTGGTCGACTCAGGGTCCGCCGTCAAGATCATGGGGGAAAAGGAGTTTCTGCAGCTGCCCGACAGACCGGCACTAAACCACACAGTATCCAAAATCTTTCAATGTGGAGCAGACCTTCCTCTCCAGTCCATAGGACATTTTGGTCGACAGCTCATGCACAAAGGCCTATCGACGACCACTCTTATTCATGTAATTCGAAGCCCAGCGAAAGGGAGATGCCTTCTAAGTTTCCGCACTGCATCCTGCTTGGGACTTATCAATGTCCACATCCACGAAAGAGACACGATACAGTCGACTGCTCCCCCGAATGTTCATAAAGAGTTCATTGACATGGTTGGCCCGACATACCCGATCACCAACCTCATCACAAAGGACAAGATCATGGCAGATTTCCCGCTCTTCTGCAAAGGGCTGGGCAAGATGATGGGCACCGCCCGTGAAGCTACATGTAGACATATCAGTTCGACCCATCCCTCAACATCCGAGGAGAGTGGGGTTCCAACTGCAAGCTGCAGTCTCGCGTGAACTCACACAGCTGTTGGAGGACGGCATCATCGAACCAGCCACGGGACCTGTCCCATGGGTTTTGCCGCTGGCGATAGTAACCAAAGAAGGGGGCCGTCTAAGGCTCTGCGTGGACATGCAGATGGCCAACAGAGCCATCCAAAGGGAACGGCACCCAGGACCAAGCATAGAAAATATGATCATGCAACTGAACAAGTCCGTTCTCTTCTCCAAGCTAGACCTAAACAAAGGCTATCACCAGCTGGAGCTCCACCGTGAGTCAAGAGGCATCACCACCTTTGCTACCCACGATGGCCTCTATTGATACAATCGCCTCAACATTCGGGATCTCATCGGCGGCTGATATTTTCCAAGGGGCCATCAGGCCGATCCGGGGAGCCCTCAATTACAGCAACGACATCCTTGTCTTTGGTCAGTGCTGGGAAGAGCATGACCCCGCCCTCCTCGCAAATTGCGCTGCCATCCAAGGGGCAGGGTTGACCCTGAAAATTGACAAATGCCGATTTAGTAAAGCTAAACTTAAATTCTTCGGCCATATATTCTCGGGAGATTGGATGATGCTGGATCCTAACAAGGTCTCCACCATTTTGAACCTGAAAGAACCGACCCAAGTGGCGGATGCTAGATCATCTCTAGGGATGGCGGGTTACTGCACCAGGTATATCCCGCACTACGCCACCCTCTCTCAGCCTCTGCGGCGGTTGCTTCAGAAAGACTCTACATTCACCTCGTCAACTGAGTGTGAGGAAGCGTTTAACAGCATCAAATTGGCACTGGCAGAAGCTAGGAGGCTAGCCTACTTTGAGCCTGAGTGGCACGCAGAGATTGTTGTAGATGCAAGTCCAGTGGGACTGGGGGCCATAGTGGCTCAGACAAATGGGACAGACTCTCACCCCAGACATATTGTCACATACGCCAGCAGGGCGTTAAGCCAACTGGAGTCGGCCTACTCGCAGACGGAGAAGGAGAGCCTGGCTGCCGTCTGGGCCTGTGAACACTTCCACAAGTTTGTGATAGGGAAAAGGTTTACGCTCATTACGGACCATCAAGCTCTGCTGTCTTTTTGGAAACCCCAGGATCAAAATGCCCCCCAGGATTGAGCGGTGGGGCATCAGACTCCAAGAGTATGACTTCGAGATCATCCACAGACCCGAAGGGGATAACAACCCAGCTGACTACTTATCGAGACATCCCGCAGGCAAGCCAGTCTCCAGGCCCGGGGACGCTAGGTACATCAACTATGCCGCCTCCAATGCGCTCCCAGCAGCAGTATTGCTAGAAACAGTTGAATCGGCCTCCGCGGCTGACCCCTCCATGGCTCTGGCGATCAGCCTGACAGAGAATAACAAATGGAAGGACTTCTGCCGAGCAGTGTTAAACCACCCGGGGGCCTGCAGGGACGAGATCGAGAGGCTCGCCAAGGTGCACACGGAACTGCCCGTGAAGGACAGCGCGATACTGCTAAAGGGTTTGCCGACTCGTCATTCCTGCAACCCTCGGAGCCAAAGTCATCAAGCCGGCACATGAGGGACACTTTGGCGCCGATAACACGAAGAGGCAACTCCGGTGTCACGTGTGGTTCACTTTCCTGGATGCGATGGATGATCGGTGGGTGAAAAACTGTGTAGCCTGCCAATGCACGGCCAGGGCGGAAGCCCCGCTGCCAATCCAGCCCACTCAGATCCCCGACCATCCCTGGGAGAGGGTTGCTGTTGACTTCTACGCTCCACTGGAGCCAGGAGAATATCTCCTCCTATTTATAGACAAACATTCAAGGTTCCCCATTGTGAAGAAGGTTGCATCCACAGCGTTTGCACACGTAGCAGCAATCTTTGATGAAGTTGTGAGTGAATGGGGAATCCTGCTCACTATCAAGTCGGACAATGGGTCCCCATTCAGTGGTCACGAGTTTGCGACGTTCGCGAGACACCCGAGTTTCGCTCACCAGAAGATCACGACTCGCTGGCCACAAGAAAATGGCATCGCCGAGAGGTTTATGGCTTCAATAAAGAAGACGCTACAGAGGGCCCGCCTGGAAGGGACTCACCCACACCAGGCACTCTGTTGAATGCTCCTTGACTACCGCAATACGCCTCATGAGGCAAACAATAAAACACCGGCGGAACTCATGATGGGGTATGACATTCGCACTCGGATTCTGAGACACCCTGCGAGTCTGCCAGAAGGGGACCAGGAGGTCCTGAGACGTGATGCAGAGAGAAAGGAGAAGGCACGTGAAGACACTGATGAAAGAAGGGGAGCGAAGCAGAGAGAGTTCTGCGTAGGGGACGAAGTGTGAGTGCAGCAAGTGATGTCAAAAAAGGCTGATGCCCGGTTTTCACCACAGCCGTTGTTGGTCAGTTCAGTCAAAGGGACAATGGTCACTGTGGTCAACGCCGAGAAAGAAGTGACAAGAAACAACTCCCTTTTCAAGCATGCCGTCAAAGGAGAAGTTGAGAGGCCTCCGCCCCCTGACCCAGAGCCTTGTGACTCTCGAGATGATGCTGGAGTTCCCCCGGGGGACAGTGGTCATCATTGATGTGAACTTCTTTGTACCAACGAGATGATCCAGGGTGGCGATGCCAGTGCCAGACCACAGCGGTCCATCAGGAAGCTGCTTCACCTAGTGGAGGAGTGCTGGCGGACGTCAGGACATTTGTCCTGGGGTGTTGTTACTGGGTATTGCCTCTTTAAGAGAGAGGCAGGAGTCATGTGGAACATGACGTGGATAAGGGGTTGGAGTTGGGGAAGGAATTTTAGTTTCGTTTGGATAAAGAAGTTTTCGTTTGAGCTGGTGTCGAGTCCTTGATTTATTCCGACGCATTAAGTATAACAGATCCTACATCAGAGCCTTCCCCATGATCTACTCAACTAAGGATCACAGAGCAGTTGATGAGCACCGGGGTCGGGGCACTTCTACATACGGATACAAGAGTTCTGGGGGATAAATAAAGCGCTCTAGAAACGGACATTAAAAAAAAGCCTGTAAAACACAGTCAAACGGCATCAATCAGCTCCGTCGCCTTACGAATCACCATTTGCTTGCATTGCACTTTGCAATAGGCTGAGCCAGGCTGTTTCAGCTCATCCAACTGAGAAGTCAAGTGTTGCAAAGGGTTTGGAAAAGCAGGGCAACATAGCACTTCTGCCATCTCCAGGGGTACTTTTTGACCAGCACATCATCACCGTCTGCCTAGACAAATCCACCTTCCTGTTTATCATATACTTCATCCAAGAGGAGAGCGAGAGCCAGATCAATATCAGCACTGTAAACACAGCACATTGCAGTGTTCAGTTGCTGGGTTCGATATTCATGTGCTCTATGCACTAATTAAGCTCCTGGTGCAGCCAATCAGGCACCTACAAAGTGTGTGGCAAGTGGTGCTGCGCCCGGCAAGAGTGCACAATATAAAGTACCTATAGAGAAACCACAAGTAGTTCAAAGCCTATGCTGGGAATGCTCGTGCAGAGGCAAGCGGGGGCAGATAGACTAACAGTCAGAGTTGCTGTCACACTGCCTGCTTTTCTTGGCTGCCAACGCGGATATTCCGTGGTCCTCCCCCCAAGATTACAGGATGGCCTCGAGTGTGGTCAGGAGGTCATTGTGGCCTGCTACGAGGGGCAGTTGAATGAGAGGTGAGCATGGGAGAAGAGGACAGTTGTACCTCACCCTTGCAGGGCTCTTTCGTGGCCTGCACGCTCATTGCATTGTAAGCCTGCTGCAGGGACTGTTTACCACTAAACACATAACAGAAGGAGCCGACCTATGTTCTCCTGCCCCCCTAAAGACAGTACCCACAAATCGGAATCAGCGGGTCACTGCAGCTTGGCTTACGCCCTGACATCAAAAGGTGCCAGTACATGCAGTCACCGTGGCATGCTGCACGTGTAGGTCCAGCGAGTTGCACACACAGCAGCTGGCTTGTGATATCTCAAACAGAAGCCCAACCTTGCACGTGCATCATAGCACCGGATAAAAGCTGCTTCAGGGACAGGAGTGGATTGATGCTTAGCAAGGGGGAGTGGGTTAAGGGGAATATAAAATGCAAGATATAAAACAATTGGGATTGCCAACAGTTTCCGATTTTGTGTAGGCATGGGAAAGGCCCTTGCTAGGCCCTGGCGTAGTGGTATTGACTGGCTTTTTATGGTAACAGATGCATAATGGTGCGAGTACATGGGCATCTAATAGCCGTGCCTGGCAAATGCCCAATACGTATGGAGAAGCCAAGACTGTTGGTTTTGTCAATGCTAGTTTTTAACAGTACTTCAGTGAAGGGCACACGTAGTACTTCGAAATATAGTGGCTGAATCCAGACCTGGTTCAGACATTTGTATTGCACCAGTAGCGTGTTTACAACTCTGCTGAGGAGACTGCTTTGAAAAGAAATGGCAGGCACTTCAAGTGCAAAGTTAGATGGTAAGACTTGAATAAAACACGTTTAAAGCGTTCCAATGAGGAGGCGTTTTGGGCTGGGAGGGGAAAGAATTGGGTGGTAATGACCATAGGGATTAGCATAGCCATGGGCAGTCAATGGGTGGACCAATAACCAAACAACACCTACAAGCTTTGTGTCCCTCCTCAAATGCCATTTCTCCAGATATGAACTCCAATGAAATTGTTTTGGCTTGTAGGTGGCACTAAAGTGCCACCCAATAGCCCAAACTAAAAACCAGAGATCCCAATGTGTTCCTTTTCAGGCATGAGTAGTTCATCTGTCCTGTCCCCGAATTACTTGTAATACAGCTATTACAAAGGTAAACCAATTAAAATTACAAGTACTAGAATGTAAACATTAAAACTACAAATACGTGATCTCGACAGATCCGGAGAAATGCAATATTTTTTTGTAGACATTGCCAATATATTCTACTGAATCGATATATATTTTGTGCACACTGATGTAAGCATAGCAGTGATTTGCTGGGCTGGCCGACAGTGGTATGTTTGGATTATGAGCATTGGAATGAAGGCACATTAATAAAGTTCACATGCCTACACGAAGGACCATGTGCTTTGAATATGACTGTGCAGAATGGTCAATGCATTCAGTGTCAGCTGCATCATCATCTTGCGTGAAAGGGAGCAATGAAGCCAGACGGGATGTCTTAAATCCCTTTCACAGCACTCCTCCTCATGTGCTAGGCAGGCACGTGGTTTATGCCTTGCATCATGTATTATGCTAGAGAAGAGAGGCAGGCGAATATGAAGGACAGAAGCGTATGAGCAGCAGCATTTACTCTTAATGACAACCAAGTGTAAGGATTCGGTCACTTCTCCCCATGGTGAAGCCTTTCCCTGTGAGGCTTTGGACGTGAGCCCGCTATCCAATACCTTTCCTATGGGTAGAAGCAAGTGGGACCTCACCGGGAGAGACTCCCCCTCTGGGGTCAAGGACTCCAATTCTCATGAGGAACTCCCTAAGCAACATACCACTCACCCTCCTTCACTAACATCCTGTGAAGAAAGAGACGAAGAACAAACTAGAATCTGCTATTGTCATTCCAATACACTCTTGGTACCTGTGAAGGAAAACCTATTTGGTACTGGGACGAAGAAAATTACTCGAAGAAAACAGTATGAGTCAGACAGAGAAGAAGGACTGACAGTATGCCAGGAAAGTCCCACGGCAGCGTCATAAAACTTAGAGGCGGAGACCTTGAGAATGAGAGAACCGGGGAGTTTCAGATCAGCTGGCCGACGTATGCTGAGAGACGCGCAGCTGTCCGATGCTGGAAAGTAGTTTAAGTGCAGCCCCCAACGCACTGCAGGAAAGAGATGAGACAAGAGACCAAGGAGAATAATAGGCGTTAACAATGCTGATACAATGCCCATTGAGGTATCACAGGGCGAGCGGACTAAGGAAGGAATGGAGAGGACGTTCTTGATGCTGCTGAAGAAACGAGAGGCCAGCCTGACAAGTGAAGATCCCAGCATGTTATCTGGCCTGTTCTAGGATAGCGTCACTGGGGCTTGTAACAGGGAAAGTGGGAGAACCCTGAGGGGGACCGAAGATCATTATTGAAACACTCATACTCGTGCCAGTTGGGATACATTTTTAAGATACAAGAAGAGAGTGAGAATCATCACTGGAATGTTCATACTCGTCCCAGTCAGGACAAAGTATTAAGAACCTAAAGAGTTAGAATCATTATTGCAACGCTCATACTCGTCCCAGTCAAGATAAAGGGTTAAGAATACATGGAGTGAGAATCAATACTTGAACCCTCAAATTTGTCCGAGCCAAGATAAAGAGTGGACATTAAATAAAAGGAAGATCTTAAATTTGAGGAAAGAGAAAGGAACCCATGTGTCTCATGAGAGGCACACAATTAACTAGAATAGAACAAGAAAAGAATAAGAAGGACAGAAGGAATAATCGACTGAAAGATGGTCAAAACCTTGAAGAACCCAGTATCAGAACTGTGTGCTTTGATAAAAATAGTTACCACAAACTACCTATGGATACTTTATTGAACTTAACTTGGTGGAAATCACCTCACAGGAGAAGGGAGTCACTCTCCTGTACTTTTGATTTTTCTAACCGTTGTAGGGTTAGGATAGGTTCATTAGGACAGTGAACTGATCTTGATTTGAACTCTCACGGACAAGCACCTTAGATTGGTTAGGTAGGGAAAAACCTTAGTATAGGCAAAGATCAGAGTTTTCACCTTTCAGTTAATAAACGACAGCAGTGAGATGCAAAATCAGAGTCTGTGTTCTTTTTCTGACCCACCACACATGCTCATTCATACATGACAACATGCCTACTCAGTCCTGTTCATGGTGTTCTGTCGCTTGTGTGTTTGCTTTTGCCCATTCTAAATCCAGGACTACAAGCCCCAGAATGCAAAGAAAAACAAGACTAGAGACGCATCTTTCAATTGCATTGGGGCTTGTTGAAATTAATGTCTATATGTATAAGAAAGTTAGGAAAGTGTTTTGCCAACATCTAATACCGGAGCTATGTCTATCTGTGTTTATAAAGCGCTTTCAGCCAAGGCATCAAGTTGGTAATATTTAAAATGTCCTGCAACTCACAAACATCTCAGCACAGCCTTGCCCCAGTCGGTGTCCCCAAAGGATCAGTTCTTCACCCTGTATACCTCTGCCCTAGGAAGACTTACTTTGTCTTTGCCTTTCCCTATGACCTCTTTGACAAAGATAGTAAACGTTTTCTCCTGTCCATCCTTCACCGCATGTCACCTCAGAAGCGATTAACAACCATCTGCAATTTGTCACTGGTCGGCTCTCCGATTCCTCATGCTGAACTGTTAAAAATACAGAAGTCCTCTAACTCCGAGCTTCAAACGCCATGCCTCCCTTTGGCTCTTCTATCTTCTTCCTGCCTGACCTCATTGCTCGCTCCCCCACATAGAGTAAGCTTGGAGTCCTCTTTGATTCAGACCTCATACAGCAACACTTTATCAATACCACCACCTTTCCTGCTCATATCTCCCCAACATTCAGGAAATGTGTCGAGTCACTACCCTACGAAAGCTCTAATCTCCACCCTCATGCTCAGTAAACTCAACTACTGTTCATGCCTACTCGTTGGCCATCCTCTCTACTCTTTCCTCCCTCTAAACAAAGTACTCGCTACCAGCACTCTCTACAACCTACACAGATCCTCCCCCACTTCTATGTACCAAGACCATGCTGGTTGGCTCTCAATTCACAACTACTCCATTTTCAAGTTCTTTCTCCTAGGCTACAAAGCTATCAATGGCCTTGGCTCTTCAGTACATGGCTGACTTTATCTTTGTCTGCTAACCATCTTGTTCCTTTCACTCGTCTGCACTCACATTCACTGTCCTATGGCCACCTTGTGCCTCACCTTGCTTCCATTCTTTCTTCCTACTCACCCCGCTCCATGAGAACCCACTGCCCATTAGAATCTAAGCCAGTCCAACTGTGGATCCCTTCAAAGCTCAGTTTAAATTTCACTTACTTGCCAAAGAAGGAGCACATCCTACCCTCCCCCATCCACTCTACCTCACCCCACCGCTCCCTCTAGTGCTAAGAGTACTCTTCTTTAGTTTGAAGCACTTGCCCCCCTAGGTTAATGTTTCCTTTGTAAGTCGCTGGTTTCTTAACTTTTGTTTGTTTTGTCTTGTCGTGTACACCCTGAAACTAGCTCAGCACTTTTTCTCATCTTTGTGCTATTTTATAGGCATCCTTCTGTGGAATGCCTACGCCATCAGTAAATGTTTTATTTTAAGTCATTTCTGATCAAAACTGACATCCCTGTTCTTCCAAGGAATACAAATATAGGTGGAGGTACTTTGCATATATTGGCACTTTCTGAGGATATGAGGTTCTAATTGGCACATGGGCAACATTTAAGGCTCTACATTGCAAGTTGATAAGACCTAAGCAGATGAGTCAGAGCAGAAGGAGAGCGCTCTGCGCAGGGGAAGCCTGCTGACATCACACTGTGTAAAGGTGGAGTCAAGGCAGGTTGTAGATCCCACGCCTTTCGAAGAGTCAGAGAAACACAGCGGGAGACGCCAGAGCCCCGGTGTATGCAACCGCAAAGGAAGCAGTACGAGAAGGAACAGAGGGAAGCAATACCTGGTAGTGGCATGACCATGCTTGCAGAGCGGTGAGCAGGGAATCCCAGGAACAGAGTTGAGACTACCCAGACAGTAAGCCTGAACAAATCCCGATAGCCAATATCTACAGGAGGCAGGTACCCAGGGAGGAACGGAGAATGGGAATCCAAGCAGCGAGAGGAGCGAGAAGCAGTACCCGAGCGAGAGCCGCGCCCTGCAACCTTTCCCTGCATGACCAGAGGAACCAGGGTTAATCGGGAATAATGGGAGGCCGCGGGGGAATCAGATGCGTCAAGAAACGCATCACAGTCCTGAGGACGAGAACGAAAATTTTAAAAAACTGAAAGATTGGAACTTTAAAAACCAGAGAAAGCAAATAAACAACAGTCAGGGAATACCGGTGTCACTTGAAGAGGGAAAGTCATCCCAGTCTTGAGGACGAGATAGAAATGACAAAAGCAGTTTAAAAGGAACGTAAAACATATATAAAGGAGAATTGACCAACCCAGGTAGGTAGCCAATAGAAACTGAACTAAAACCCTGGGAGGCAGGGGAATCATTGTATATCTACAGAATTGAAGGCTGTAAAAAGTACAAACCGGAAACACATAATGAGAACAAAAAGATAAAGCTTGCCAGTGAACAAGATAAAAGAGCAGACAGCCTCAGTGAGAATCCTTGGCAAAGAAAGCCTAAATGGGAATCAAGACAAACAATTTAGGAAAGGCTGAGCAAAAAGACTGGGAAGAACATATGTGATGACAAGAGTGTGAAGAACTACTGGAAAGAAAAGTACTCTAAAGATAGGGTCTCAGAAAGCACGTGACCCAAGAGTCATTTTGAAGAACTTCAAGAGATCATCAAAGGAGATTACGCTAAGAATTATATGAGCCAAAAAGAAACCAGTCTATAAAAAGACTATCCGTGAAGAAGAGAAGTCCAGGGGAAGAAGAGACATTATCTTGGCCTATTTAATTTAGTTATATTTAGTGGTAGGGCCAGATAGAGTTAGTTTGGGAGGAGAACATATTTACTTTGGACTTCCTGACATCTGACAAGCACCTTTACGTGCAAAAAAAGGAAATGCGAGATATCCTGGATACTACCTTCTGGTGAGAACAAAACCAACATTAGCAATATAACTGCTCTCTATAAAAGTGAAATACTATTGGCCAAACGTGAAACTTATAACACTAGAATATCTCAAGCCAACTCTAGTACAAATGAGCTTTTCATAATCTTGAAAGAACTAGAAGCCCCTATCCCAGTACCAGTCAACAGTGTAAAAGATCAACTTTGGTGTTCTAACATACAGCAAGCGCTTGCCAATAAAGTCACGACTTTACAAGCCAAAATTGCCAAGAAAAAAGCATCACTTACTACAACTCCCCCCCACAAAAGCTAACCCCCACACCTTCCAAAAATACGGCATGCCCCCCCGCTTCAAGTTCCCTAATGTTTCCATCATCGAGACTGAAAAAACTATTCTATCGCTCAAACCTTCTAATTGTAAAGGAGATCAAAGCCTTGCCCAACTGATAAAGGATGCAGCCAGAGACTTGGCCCCCTCTATCTCCAAACTCATTAATGCTTCATTCTCCACGGGCTCTATACCAAGTAATCTCAAAGAATCTTAGGTATTATCTTTGTTTAAAAAACAAACAGACGCAGGGGCGTGGCTTGGCGCCAACACGAACAACATGGCTCTGTGAGAGCTCCTGACTGAGCCAGTCGTTCGGGCAAAAATACGCGGCTCCGCCTCATCCGATTTTCCCCTAAAAACGCAGCATCCAAACCTGAAGGCGCCTTCACGCCGGCGCTCCATCCAAACTGCGGCTAAAATCACCCACTGACAAGAAATCACTGTTCTGTGGCAGCTCCCGCTCCCATAGACTGGATCAAAAATGGCGGCCGCAGTCTACCGGAGCCTAGGACGGCTTGCGCAATGAGGAGGAGCAGAAGCATGGTCATAGCAATGCCGACCTGAGACGCTGCCATGGGAAGCCCGACACAATTGGCACGCAAGCGGGCTCCATAAAAGCAAAGATCAACGTGCCGGGAAAGAGCAGCACCAGAGCCTCCAAATCCAGCCCCAATCACGAGACCTGCGACCGGCGCGCTCAGCCCCTGGATCAGAAGGGCGAAGAGGTCCCATTCTAGACAGCCGCTTCACCCTCAGCCACGGAACAATCAACCACTCCAGTTCCGGCAACTCCAGAAGTATACCCGAGCCGCCCGGAGCGGGAACCAGGTGCCCAGGCACATCGGGCCGTTGCTCCATGGCGGGACAAGGTGAGTCCCGGACACCCGCGGCACCCGACCTTCAGCGGCACCGGGAGCAAGCGCGAGCAGCACGGAGCACAGGCAAGGTACGCGCGCCCCAGCGCCATTCCAGAGCCAGGACATCTACCTCCCAGGTGCTGGCTCCAGCAGCGAGGGGTCCACTGGAGCAGGACTGCAGCACCCACATTCGGACGCGAGCCAGGTGCCTTTGGCTGCGGAGGCCAGGACATCCGCGGCCCGAGTGCCAGCCCCGACGGCGGGGGATTCATCGGAGCAGGACTGTAGCACCAACATCTGGGCCGCGGGCCGGGCGCCCTCGGCTGCGGGAGCAGGGAGCGTGCCCTTCCCCATCCATCCTGGGCACGATCGGGGGACTCCTTCAATACTGCCACTGGGCAAGGCCATCAGCACTCCCGACCGAGTCTCCACCCCACCCATCCCAGGTTCCTGGGAAAGAGGCCCCCACGCCACCAATACTGCGCTGGACTGGGAGGGCCCCCTCCCTGAATCAAACACCATACAAGCCCCTCACTGCTGGGGCAAAGCGGCCAGACACCCTCCAAGTCCCCCCCAGAACAACACCCTGGAGCTGCGCCCCCATAAGCAGAAGTGGAGGACTATCCACTTCACAGCATAAAGCCCAGACAAATCTCCGCCAGAAAGACACACGCTTCATACTCAACCGGATCTCTGCGCTGCAACAAGATGAACAGTACGCGAACAAGGACCCTGGGAGTGCCTGAACCCAGGGAAAAAGCACCACCCGGGCGGACAAATCAGAGCGAACTCCCCACACCAAGGAAGCAGAGCCACTTGCTCCTTATAACAACTAAAGCTACGCAACCACCTGACTATCTTGCCTCTGATCACCCATCCAACTCCTTCCCACCATCGAACCCAATCTGCAATACACAAAAATCACAAGAGCAGTAACTTCGACTACCAGGAAGCGGAAGCCCAGTGGGGGAGATAGCACCAATCAAACAGCAACTCTGGGGTGCCAGCAAATCTCAAAGCACAAGTCTGCTGTACTGAAACCAAGAACCTCCAGCACGCCCACAGACCCCAAGCACCATCATGGCGAAAAGCGGCAAAACACCGAAACAGACAGACATCGCTGCGTTAATGGCCAGAGCAGCATCAGAAAAGCCAAAGAAAGCTGATCATACGCAGGGCCCAACCCCGGAACCGACTGCCCCCACTCCCCCACGGGCCCAGAATCAACTCAATCAGCAACGAAGTCCGATCTAAAAGACCTACTATCAGCAATAAGGAACAAGTTACTTACCGGTAACTGTTGTTCTCCAGCATGGGTCTGGCATGGATTCACATGCTCATGAATATTCCCCATCAGGCTGGGAATCCTCGGTAAAGAAAAAAATCAGTATCAGTTTCGTTTCTGATCTGTCTTTCTTAGTAGTAACCAATCACTGATCTCTGGGTCATACTGCCCCCAGCCAATGACTGCCCTCTCCCTAAGCCCCGCCTCTGGCAGCCATCCTCAGATTTGGTAGCACGCCAAGTGGCAGTATGACAAAGTGAAGAGCCGCAGAGGGGTAGGTGGGAGGGTTCACTTGTGAATCCATGCCAGACCCATGCTGGAGAACAACAGTTACAGGTAAGTAGGCCTCAACTCCCTGTGAAAGCGAAAGTCAGTAGAGGGAAGGCTGAACAATCTAGATGGAGATATCATCCTGCAAGAAACCCCCTACTAGCAGCGGACGAACACCGCCTAAGGTTCCGCCGATTCACACAGGCCTTCTTTGTCACCTCGGGGGAAAAGAAACGGGGCGTAGCAATACTGTTAAGCAAGAACATCCTGCTTCGAGACCTGACAGTCAAAAAGGACCCAGCAGGCAGATTCCTCATGCTGAAGGGAAACCTAATGGAGCAAGCAATCACAATAGTGGGAATATATTGCCCAAACACAGACCAAGCCAAATTCCCGCAAAACCTAATCCCAAAACTAACAGCATTCACTGAGGGATACCTAATCATAGGAGGAGATTTCAGCATGGTCCCAGATCCCACGATGGACAAAACCCACTCAGCATCCAACTCGGACTACACCCGCGCTCTTGCTCTTACAAAACTGATGAGAGAAACCAAAACTGTGGACTCATGGAGGCTCGCAAATGATGGCACCAAAGATTTCACTTTTTACTCCAATGCCCACGAAGGCCACTCCCGAATCAACCTGTTACTGATAACAGGTACATTATTTCCATGCCTGGAAAACATACGAATACACACCAGAATGATCTCTAATCATGCTCCAGTATCAGCTGACCTAGCCATAAACGGACTCCCAGCACCACCGCCAAGATATTGGAAGTTGAACGACTCCATCCTTCTGGACGATGCGATTAGGGTGGAAATTAGAGAAGCCCTCACAGCCTATTTCCAGGAAAACACAACCTCCGACATACCTATCGGCACTGTGTGGGAAGCAATGAAACCAATAATCGGGGGCACCATAACACTGCTGAATTGCGGGGATCCAGGCAGCAGCACTAGAAACCAAAGTCGCAGAGATAGAGAAACGACTCAAAATTCGCCAAACCAGGAAACTCGAAAGAGAGCTGAAACAAGCCAGAACAGCACTAGAAATGCACTGGGCAGATAGATCAGCCAAGGCCCTTGCATATACCAAACAGTTTTACTATATCAAGAGCAACAAAGCCAACCGCATCCTGGCCCACAAACTACAACGGTTACACAAAAAGAATAAAATAACATGCATCACTGGGGATGATGACTCTACGCAATACTCAGACCAAGGCAAAATGAGAGCCCTCACAGCCCATCACAAATTAATAATGACGGGCCCACCCACCAACCCCGAAATAGCACGCCAGAGCAAACAATACCTACAGCCGTTCACCACAACCCACAACAGGCAACAACTCCAAGTCCTCGAAGACCCGATAACACCCGAAGAAGTCGGAGAAGCCATCAAAACCTTAAAGCACACTGCCCCTGGCCTTGATGGGCTAACAGCGAAATTCTATAAATAATTCTCCCGTACTCTAGCACCTCAACTCTCCCAAGTGTTCAACTCATTCCTAGACACACAGACCGTCACCAAATCCATGGGAGAGTCCCTCACAATATTGGTCCATAAGCCCGGAAAAGACCCAAAGCAAGTAACAGCATACAGGCCAATAAACCTCATGAATCTAGACGGCAAGATATATTCTAAAGTCCTAGCGGCTAGACTGGGAAGAGTGCTCCCGGACTTGATTGATAGGGACCAAATCGGATTTATTCCTGGGAGAAGCACGTTTGACAACCTCACGTGAACAATAGACCTAATAGAGAGCGCTAACCGGAGGAAAGAAGAACTAATGGCAATATCCCTGGACGCACACAAGGCGTTCGACCTGGTACAATGGACATACATTAAGCACACCCTTGAACACATGGGATTCGGGCCCGAATTCACAACCTGGACAATGGCAAACTACCAATCTCCAACAACTCAACTGAGAATAAATGGCCACAGATCCGACAGCATACAGATCAACCGGGGGACCCGGCAAGGATGCCCGCTCTCCCCATTGGTGTTCGCACTATCCATGGAGGCCTTCGCCGGCAGAATCAGACAGAACCCAAACCTACTTGGCATCGTTGTGGGAGATAGGGAATACAAGGTGGCACTATACGCCGACGATGTCCTAACAATCACCCGCCCGACCGCCTCCATTGACCCCTTACGAGAAGAGATTAACGCATTTGGAAAGGCCTCAGGATTTAAGGTGAACTACAAGTCGGCCGCATCAACAATCAACATCCCAAAGTGCCTAAAAGAAGAACTCTCTCCCAAATTCCCCATCCCAGGGGCCAAGGATACGATCCAGTACCTAGGGGTGCACATCCCCAAACACCACACCCAGATATACAAGAGCAACTTCCCACAATTACTCAAAGAACTAAAAAAAGGACCTAACACACTGGGCCAAGCAGGAAATATCTTGGTTGGGGAGAGTAGCCGCCACAAAAATGAACCTAGTCCCAAGACTAATCTACCACTGCACAGCACTGCCAACCCACATTCCAGGAAAAGAGCTTAAAGAACTGCAGCAAGCAATACTGAAATTCACATGGGGGGAGGGGAGAGAGCCCGAATAGCTAGTCACATAATGACCAGGGGCCACAACATAGGAGGGCTGGTTGTCCCAGAGATCACCAGATACAAACAAACCGCCCAACTAGCCCCAGTGTTCACATGGTCGCAGTCCACTGACCTCCCATACTGGGCACATATAGAAGAAGCATGGTGCAAAGTCCCTCTGCGCGACCTCCCACACATACGAATCTCAAGAATGCAAACAAACGCTCGACCTCTGAACACGACACTCAACACAATAGCGAACTGGAAAGCAGCATTGCGTAAATGGGGACTTACAGGCGTCACAGGCCCACTATCACCTATCTGGGGCAACCCAGACTTCTCCCCAGGCCGACACCCCCCGAGTTACGCTATATGGAAATCCGGAGGCCTAAGAACAATATCAGACTTCCTGGCAGGAGGCAACCCACAGACATTCGAGGAGTGTAAAACCAAATTCAAGGTCCCAGAAACCGAAAGATTCAGATACACCCAGATAAGATATTGGCTATCACAAAGGACCATCAAAGAGAAAGGGTCCAGAGCACTATCACCGCTAGAACGCACAATGACTGCAACACCACCTAAGGGGCGGATATCCACGTTATATCGGCTGCTGGACAAATACGACCCCGCAACCAAAGAAAAGTATATGACCGACTGGGAAAAAGATCTGGGGCGGCCCCTGGACGAGAGCGCCTGAGCAAGATATGGACGAGGAACCAGAAATGCTCCCAATGCACCACCAACAGAGAAGGCAACTACAAAATCTGTTACAGATACTACATCACTCCCGCTCGACTGCACAAATTTGACCCAAACATCCCATCCGGCTGTTGGCGGGGATGCAAATCCGAAGGAACCCTGTTCCACATGTTATGGACATGCCCACAAGCTGAAGCGTACTGGAGAGAAATCCTGAGCCACATAAAAGCAATCACTTGCCTTACCATCCCCTGGGACCCAGGGATACTACTACTAGGTGACACAGACGACGGCGAACTCCCTCTCACTGGACACCTGGCTCACCTATGTACACACCTCCTAACAGCAGCAAAAATCACACTTGCCCGCCTTTGGAAGAACCCAACAGGCCCATCAATCCCGCTGTGGTGGGCAAAATGCTGGGACACAGCAGTCGCAGAAAAGATCACCGCCCTACGAGCAGGGAACCCGCGCAACTTCCAGAACACATGGGCCCCATTTATGGACTTTGCGGAACAATTTCCAACTCTATCCCGCAGACCCCCCTCTCACCCGCTGGTTGGGTTAAATAAGAACTCAGAAGCATCACAGCAACAGAACTCCCTTCCCCACCCTACAACATTAGGGACCGAACGGAACTAGAACCCAACGCCCAAAGCCCGCCCACACAGATGGGCAATTAGCTAAACCGTGAACTCAGCTTGCAAAAATTTGTAGCAAAACCTTATGAAATGTCTGATGTCCGTTGTAATGTTAAAATGCAAATAAAATGTTATATTGAAAAACAAACAGACGCTAGACCCTGCCATAGCCACTAATTACCGTCCAATGACCACTGTGCCCTTTCTTCTGAAAATTATAGACAAAATGGCTTACTCACAAATTCAGAAGTATCTGGAATCTTACCACTTTCTAGGAGTTCGTCAGTCGGGTTTTCGACCTCAGCACAGAACTGAA
The DNA here is from genome assembly GCF_040938575.1 of Ambystoma mexicanum. Taxonomy (NCBI): domain Eukaryota; kingdom Metazoa; phylum Chordata; class Amphibia; order Caudata; family Ambystomatidae; genus Ambystoma; species Ambystoma mexicanum. The sequence goes on along the minus strand of NC_090937.1, from coordinate 988,666,084 downwards.
ACAGCTTTAAGTGATTTAAAGGCCCAAATTGATGTGCTCAGGGACATGGGTAAATCAACCTTACTTCTTCTCCTCGACCCATCAGCTGCATTTGACCTGGTGGATCACAAGGTCCTTTGCAGCCATCTGGACTCGGCTGCTCATTTCTCTGAAGAAGCCATAGAGTGGATTCGATCCTTTCTTTTTTTTGAAAATTCAGTTTTATTAAAGTTTTTAAGGTCACATCATCAAGACAACAATATAACCATAAGAATACATACAAAGTCAATCACAACCTTTCCCACCCCCACCCCTCCCGCTGACCCCCTCCCTCCCTCTTCCACACCATGGATCTCTGGGTAACATTATTGTCAGCGGGGTCCAACACAGGAATTTGTGGCACATTACTTGCAAGAGGTAGTTCACGTACAAATGCTCAAAACGCAAGGCTCTTCAGTTGAAAATGAGGTTAGGGGGTGTCCCGAGGGCAGTGTTCAAGCCCCACGAACAGTCTCACTGTGTTCATGTCCCTCAGGTTGCTCTCCCATATTTGTCAAAGAAGGGAAGCCAAAGGGCCTCAATATTAGTCTTAGATTCATCAATCAGATGGGTCAGAAACTCCATGTCATATGACGCGCAGTTTGGATACCCATTCTCTCTCCCCGGGGGTGTCGGGGTGACTTCCATTTCTGAGCCCAATAGGATCTGGCGGCAACTAGCATGACCTGTACCATGTGGTCGTGCTTCACCTTCGGCCCCCCCTCCGCCTCGATGCCAAACAACATTAGCCAGGGGGATAGAATTCATTTGGTTCCATCAACACCCTTTATCCAAGACAACACCTCACTCCAATAGGTTTGCGCCAACCGACACTTCCACCACATGTGCACATAATCCCCCCTTACAGTGTGACACTTCGAGCAGTGCGGATAATAGCCCTTTCTCATTCTGTCTATCCTCTGTGGAGGGTAGTGCCCTCTATGAATCAATTTCAAGGCCTGGTGGCGGTATTGAGGCGCAGCTGTGGATCAGTTGCCCTGTCTGCAGATCTTGCTCCATCTCCTGTCGGTGATGGGGGTGCCTAGATCTTTTTCCCATTGTAGCTGAGCAGACGGGGGATCTCGCGGGGTGGAGAAACGCAAAAAACCGTAGAGCTTCGATATCGCACCTTTAGTCCCTTTATAGGTGATTAAGAATTTCTCAAAGTCTGTTAATTCTCGCCTAAGAGTATCCCCCCCATCTGCTTTCGGTAAGGGCTCCCTTAAGCTGTAAATATTGGAAAGGAGACACGTTGGTGAGGCCCAGGGTGTCCTTTAGGTCTACCAGGGATATGAATTCTTCATCCACCCACAGCTGCCCCGCCCTGCTTAGACCCGCTTCGTACCACTGTTGAAAGACCAATGGTTCATTAATTCCATCCCAGAGTGGAGGAGCCCATATGCAGCTTAGGGGTGAGGACCATGTCGTGAGCCACCTAAAATGACCCCCCCTCATTCCATATGGACCACAGCAGCCCCAGGACCGGGTGATTCTGAATTCTCCTCGGGATACGTGCCTTGGGGACCCACAACCATTCGTCTAGTGTAACCGGAGCAAAGAGCACTTTGTCCAATGCCACCCACTGTTTCTTTGGGCCCATCACCAAATGTTCAACCAGAACTCACAGCTGCAATGCTTTATAGTAGGTTTCTAGGTCTGGGTAAGTAACTCCCTCCTCATCTTTGGGCCTTATCAATGTTTCGTATGCAATTCTATGGGATTTTCCCGCTCAGAGATAGCGGAGAAGAGCCCGCTTTACCTCTTGGAGGAACAACCTCGGTATCTGGGTCAGTAACATCTGGAACAGGTACAGGAACTTGGGGAGGATAACCATTTTAATGGAGTTGAGGCGTGCCATCCAGGAGAGGCCAGACTTTTTCCATTGCTGCAAGTCTTGCTTAATCGCCAACCATAGAGGGGGGTAATTTACCTTGAAGATGTCTGCCAGATCTAGTGGTATCTGGATTCCCATGTGGCAGAATCCCTCCTCTTGTTTACAGAATGGGAGGTCCATAATGTAATGCCTCTCTACCTCCTCCAGTTGACCAGCAATAAATGCGACTGATTTTCCCAAGTTGACCTTATAGCCCGCGAGAGACCCATATAGTTCCAAGCTATTTAACACCTCAGGGACTGATTGGGATGGATTAGAGGATATAGTAGCACATCATCGGCAAACAGGCTCATTTTACAGTTGGTTTCCCCTATCTTAATACCTTGGTTTTGTCGTTTCCCCTGACCGCTATGGCCCAAGGTTCCATTACCAGTGCGTATATAAGGGGAAACAGCGGGCACCCCTTCCACGTGCCTCTTTCCAGTGGGAGGGGTTCTGATTCAACGCTGTTAACCACCACTTTTGCTGAGGGATTTGAATAAAGGGCTGCCATCCATCCCTTCCACTTGGGTCCCATCCCCAGGGATGTCAAAACCCCCTCCATAAAGGCCCAACTCACCCTGTCGAACGCCTTCTCCGCGTCTAGGGATAGGAGAAGAGCGCCCTCCTTCCCGACCCCCTTTGAGCTTAATACATGTATGGTTTTACGCATGCCATCAGCTCCCTGTCTATTTAACACGAAACCAACTTGATCTGGATGAATCAGTCGGGGGAGGCATTTTTCTAGACGCGTCGTTAAGATCCTGGTGAAGGTCTTAGCATCCATGTGCAAAAGCGAGATGGGCCTGTAAGAGCCACATTCCGCTGGGTCCTTACCAGGCTTGGGTATGACCATTATCAAAGCCTGCAAGAATGTGGGCGGGATGGTTTCTGAGGTCTTAATTTTGTTGAACAGCTTAGTTAGCGGTTGCATGAGCAGTGATTGGTATTGTTTGAAAAAGTCAGCCGTGTATCCATCACCCCCCAGCGTCTTACCCACTTTCAAATGTTTAATCGCCCCCCCCCACTTCTTCCTCCGATATTTCCCCTTCAAGTGCCTCTCTCTCCAGCTCTGTAAGCTTAGGGAGCGGGTGATCTTCAAGGTATCTTTGGATTTTGTCGTGGGGTACGCTGTCTTGCTTAGCGTATAGTGCCCTAAAGTACCCCGCAAATAGTTTGGCTACCTGTTTGGGTTTTGTTTGGAGGTTGCCTACTCCGTCGCTGATACCCTCCACCCGTATATCAGCTCTGTTTCCCCTCAGCCTGTTTGCCAAGAGAGTGCCGACCCCATCTCTCTTCTCGTAATAACTCTGCTTTGTGTATCTCAGTTTTTTTACCACTTACCCAATTAGAACTGTGTGTAGGGCCTGTCTCTTTTCCCTCATTTCACCCAGAAGGTTTTCACGATCCACATTGCCCTTGTTGAGCTGTGCTCTCATCACCTTTAGGTCTTCGCGGAGCTTAGATTCAATGAGTGCCCTCTCCCTCTTCCTCCTCGAGCAATCTGCAATGAGGCGGCCCCCGAAGGTGGCCATTGCGGCTTCTCAGACTGTGGCCATTGGGATCCCCTCTGTGTCATTCGTTATAAAGAAGGCCTCTATTTCTTTCCTTAGGAATTTCTTGAATACCTGGTCTCTCAGGAGGGTATCGTTACAGCGCCATCTATATGATTTCGGGGCACCCTCTAGCCGCCAGTCCATGACTAGGAGTTCATGGTCCGACCAGGTTACTGACTCAACCATGGAATTTGCAATCACCCCTCCCCCTTCCTCAGACACCAGTAGAAGGTCAATTCTGGTGTATGTTTGGTGCGGGGGAGAGAAGAAGACGTACCGCCTCCTCCCCCGGGGCTTGCCAGCATTTTCGCCAAACATCAACCCAATAATATTCTTGGAAGAGGTCCCTCAAGGCGAGGTTATCCCTGGAGGGCGCCCTTGGCCCCATCCCCTTCGCGGTCCACCAGTCTAGCCGGGGGTCTGTAATGAGATTAAAATCTCCCCCCAGAATCATTGCGCCCTCCGCCCATTCGTCCATAACTTTAAATACTTTATGAATGAACCTGATTTGACCAGCGTTGGGTGCATATAGTGTGGTCAGTGTGACACGTACGCCCTGGGACAGACCCTTGACCCCCCAGAAATCTTCCCCCAAAACCCCTTTTCGTCTGAACCTCGGTGAGATGAATCGGCTTACCCAGCAGAATGCCTACTCCCTCTTTCTTGAAGGATTTGTGTGAGGCCCAAAAGTTCCTTCCTATCTCCCTTCCTTTTATTGTCGATTCCGCCCCTCTCCTATAATGCGTTTCTTGCAAGAAGAGGACCGATCGTTTTTGTTATCTGAAAATATTGCTTGTGAGAGAACGCTTGCTCTGAGAATTTAGGCCCTTTACGTTGAGCGTGCCTATACGGCCTTCAACCATAATCGTTGCTGTCCTTGCCCTGATAACTCACAGTGTGGTTCCCCTGTATATTTTCTTTATTTGACCCATTGTACCATGATGTGGTGTCCCCCTTACCCTCATCCCTCCCCCTCCCTAACCCCTGTCCCCCTGCCTCCCTTACCCATTTTATAAGGTGTTCGTCTTCGTCGCCCACCAAACGTCGGGGGTTAGACGACAAACCACCAGGGTCACTACCCCGGCCCTGGGAGAATTAATAATGTGGAACTTTTTCCTCCCCACGTCTATTCAAAAGCTGTTCTCAATTGTGGTTAAGATCAGGATCCCAACAATCATTTCTTAGCATAGCGTTCACCTCACCCACCTCCCAGCTCATAGACTTTTAGTGAGACTCGGAGAGGGTTCCCCCGTAGCCGGGGGTCAGGTGTGTCTCCCCCAATCACGAGACTCTCCGAGCCTCTCGCTAGGCAGGCTCCAACCTTCATGTCACAACAAATGAACGGAGACCTCGCTGATAGTGGCAACACCCACAGGCAACACGAGGTTCCGCCAACCCGGAGAACCCCCCAGAAGTCGTATAAACAGCTTCAACATAAAAGATAACATTGTGGCTTTTCCATTATGATAACGAGGGTCCGCTTCGGCCTGCCGGCGGATGTCTAGTTTTCTGAAATTTCCGGGTACCCTTCACCTTGTGCTTCCCTTGAGTCAAATCAGGGCACAGTGAGACTCGGGCAGGGTCCCTGTCTGTCACATTCCAATCTCCGGATGGTCCCGGGGGGTCCCCGAGTAGCTCGTCTATGGCTCTTTGGATGTCATCTTCAGTCACAAGGTGGTGGTGCTCCCCTTGCCATTCAAATGCCAAATGGAACGGGTGTCCCATCTATATTGGACCCCCTTCTCTTGTAGCCACCTGGTAATTGCTGCACATTTTTTCCTCATCTGTAGCGTGAGGGCGGACAGGCCCTGGTAGATTGCAACTCTAGAATTGCTGTATTGTATGTCTCTCAGGATCCTCGCCCTCTCGAGTATCTTTGCTTCATCTCTGTAGTAGTTGAATCTTGCGAAGTCCGAGCGCGGCCCCCTACCGCCTCCACCACCCCGATGAACCTTGTCAATCAGGACCGTCTCCCCAGAATCAGTTCCTAGAACAATCCTAACAATGTCCTGCACCTAGTCCTCTAGGCTCGTCTGGGTCTCCCGCTCCACCTCCACCTCCACCTCCACCTCCGCCAGGCCAAAAATCCGCAGGTTGTTTCTCCGTTCACGGTTCTCCATATCATCCACCCTGAGAAGGAGTTCCCCCTCTCGGTGCTGTATTTCTTTAAACCTGGCTTCCATTTGCGTCTCCAGGAGGGCGGTGGATACTTGGTTGTTTGACACCCTCCATTCGGTCCTCCAGGGTGGAGACTTTGGAAGTGAGGTCGGCCAGCTTGGCTCCCATGTCTGTTCTCATTCCTCTAATTTCATCAAGAATTGTCTGGATATTGTTTTGCATGGTATTCATGTCGGGGGCCTGGGTGGAGGGGGTCCGGTCTCTATTGCTGCGTCTCCAGGTGTAAATTGGTACTTCGCTAGGGATTCTTTCCAACTCATAGGGTACTTATCCTCTGAAATCTCTGTCGTTATTCAGCGTCCCCAGTATCCCGAGCTCACCCCCCAAGGTCCGCCGCAGTTAGCGCAACACGCTGTGTGGTAAGCAAGTCCTTATGGTTTGTTGCGCTTGTTGAGGGATTCACATGATCCCCAGGGCCAGGCTCCACGGCCACCTGCGCGCTTTGCCCCTTCAATCTTCTTAAGCCAGCCCCCCAGCGGTGCCCAGAAGGGTGTCTGATGCTTTCTGTGGCAATATGTTGGGGGCCCCTGGTGGTCACCTGGTTACACCCCTGAATCCAATACCATGCAACACTTCCCACTTTGGCGGGCCCGAGGTGTCCACCTGGGTCCAGCTGTCCGTGTCGTTGTCTGGGGATGCCCCTAAGGTGCTGGAGCAGGGTGGTGGGGCGAGGGTCGCCCTCCCTGAGGGGTTTTATGTGGGCCCTGACTCGGGGGGAGCCCGGGCTCAGGATGTGGCGGCACGGGGAGAGCCGCGGCAGCGGCTGGCTAATCTCAGCCGCGGCTCCACCCGCCATGCCCACCTGGTGCCGAGTGGCGCTAGGGCCCAGTCGGGCGCAAGGAGGAGGAGGGGGGCCCGGGCGCGCTCCCGAGACAGCCCGGGCAGGTCCAAAGTTCCATTGGTGTGTGTGGAGGAGGTGAGGCAATGCCGCAGGAGCCCCCCTTGGTAATGAGGGCCCCGGCGAGCCTTCGGTAGTGCAGCGTCTCGGTCCGCTCCCCCCTCTGATGTCACGCTCTCTGGGCAGGGCGGGCGGACTCCTCCAGCCGGAGGTCCTGTGGTCGTGGTGCTCGGGGGTGCTCCAACTCCCCCACTAGGCTGCTCAGCTGTAGTGAGGCAGCCTGGCAGGGGCGTGGGCCGCAGCGCAGGGATCGCCCACTCACAGGCGCAAGACAGCTCTGGGCTCCCCAGCTCTCATGTGCTGCCAGGCCAGATGGGGGAGGGGAAGGTGCCAAAGGACCCCGGCGGATATCTCCGGGTCCGGCGAGGCCCCGAGTCTCAGTCAGGTGTCTCTGGATTCCCCCAAGGTTCAGCCAGCTGAATCTCCACAATTGAAAGGGGAAACGTTCCTTTTTCGCTAACAACTCCGGGTGTCTCCCAGGGCCATTCAGGGAGCTTGTGGATCAGGCAGCCATCTTGCCTGCGTCCCCTGGTGGCCTACCCCGATCCTTTCTTAATAATAGGACTCCCCTACAGCGGCTACAGACCCTATTGTCATGCCTTTAGACTCGCCGGATCACGATCGCGTGGTTTGCAGGCGGCGGAGAGAAACGTGGACCCCTCCCGCGATCACCTCCGTTTGACCTTTAGGGGGACGCTGCGCTCCGAGGCATCCCTGGCGTCGCTTTCCACGCCTGCATTGGGGGATTGCCTTGGAGACTGCAGGCGCGAAGGGGAGCGCCACTCCATGCTGCGGTCCTCCGCCCGACACGGCTTGTCACGAAGAAGGGTCACGTGACACGGCCTCCAGGAAACAGGCGCCAGATGAACCACTGGGTCACGTGACCAAGAAAATGATCACGTGACCAGGAAATCGTCCACGATTGGCCAACGAACCAGGAAGACTGCAATAAAAGGGGCTTGGCCTTTGCACACATTGCTTCTCAGCTGATCTCTCTGCGTTTAGGGGTTTTTCTGCATTTTGAACTTCATGGTTATCGAATTCTTGGATTTTGGACTTCGTTTTCTCTTCTGGATTGCCCTCAATTTTGACGCTTGGATTCTTACTGACCAGTATACCTGGATTACCTGAACTTTGGACTGATTCTTGGATTGTTTATGGATTGACCTTTGGATTTGGCGCTTGGCAAACCTTCAGCTACCTTTTGTCTGAACTCTTGGAAATCTGTCAAGTACTGTTCACCTTCAATCAGACCCTCTCCTATCCCTTCAGATTCCGTGATCCCATCCTCTCCTCTGCACCACCCATCTGACCCCAGGGGGGGGGGAATACAGCTAGGTTCAAGGCACTCATCATTCACCTCAAGGGTAGGTCTTTCTTGTTATTATCTGTTTATGCTTGTTGTGAATACCGTGGGACGGAGCTATACTAATCCACGTGGACCTCAGGATTTGACACCTATCCCTATCACTTGTGGAGTGCCCCAGGGATCTTGTGTCTCTCCCACGCTATATAACATTTTCACGAAGCCCCTTTTCGATGATCTGGACCATCTTGGTGTGACCTACACTAAATATGCAGATGACACTCAGATTCTCCTACCACTTACAGGTGATTATGACAATGACTTGGCCTTGGTGAACAGTGTGTATCTCATCATCCAGGCATGGATGGCCACCCATGGACTATGCCTGAATGACAATAAGACAGCGATTATTATCTTGGGCACCTCCTCCACTCTCAAAAAACTGGGACCCAGGTATTCTACCTTCAATATAGACAACAACCTTATCACTGCCGCCAATGAGGTCAAAACTTTAGGTGTATATGGATTCTACCCTCACCTTTAATAAGCAGGTCAATGCGACGGCCTCTGCCACCGCATATACCTGCAAATTAATCAGAGCAGGTAAACCCTTCCTATCCAACAACAGCTGCATTACCTTGGCTAGAGCACTCGTTCTGTCAAAGTTGGATTACAATAATGCTCTTTAGATTGGAGTCAACAAGGCTATTATCAAGAGCATCCAGCTTCTTCAGAATAATGCTCTGAGAGCAGCACATCTAACAATTGGCTCTCATCTCATGAAAAAATCGAGTTAAAAGTTGCTTCACTTACATATAAATGTCTTAACAATACTGCCCCTTGCTATCTCTCAGAGAGACTAACCAAAATCGCTCTGACTAGACCTACCAGATCATCCACTACCAACAGCCTTTTAGTCCAAGATTCAAACTCTCCAGAGTTGCGGGACGTAGCTTTCAGGTCAAAGCGGCTCTACTTTGAAAACTCACTACCCTCTCCTTTGCGAGTGGATCAATCATACCTTAAATTCCGTCAGAACCTCATTACATGGCTCAAAGATTCAGACAAGTAATTGCCCTGCCCCAACTTACCCATGACTTACTAATTGGCTTACCCATGACTAACAAATTCTATACCTTCCCCTCTGCACCTTGTTGTATATAAGTACACAATTTGCTTAGTTGTGCAACCAAGATGTAATCTGCATGTGATTATGATGATGTGTAACTAAGCTGTAAGTTATCTTATGCCATGCGCCCTGATACCCAAGGGTCTGGAGCGCAATACAAGTAATAAACAAACAAACCTTTAGTTCCATTAGATCGGTAGGGTATTCTCTTGAACAATACAAAGAGAAAGACATTATTCTTATATGTTTAAAGAGAGTACATAATGTCCTCAATGTGTCTGTCTCCTACTTCCGACCCAGCACACTGGACATAGTTGGTTGTATTTGTACATTAGGAGGTGGCTCCTGGGTCATCCAAAGCAACATTTCCAATACCCAGCTATTTTGAGCTCCTGCTTCAACCTCTATACCATGATTTATGGTATGTCACAGACCACATTCTCCTCCACCTTACTTGGACAATTCATGTAGTCACAGGCTTCTGCTGCAGCATGTGAACAATTGTCTTGCCTTCACTACTATGGCAAGCCAGCATCAAGGCTGCTGTTGTAGCTTTCATGGAGTAGTATGAGGCAAAGGACGGAAAGGCATGCCACAGCAAAACGTCTGGACTGTGTTACTGCTGTTAAAAGCTCCCGTTTTGCTCCTCCCCAACCCAAAACAATTGTAGAGTACACGCATTTAATTTAATTATCGGTTCTATAACTTGCCGGCAGGGTTTTATGGCATTTTTCTGCTTTCTGAAGGTCGCACATAAAAAAAAAGCGATATTTATTTCAGTTGATTTTGTGCGGCCCTCAGAAAGCGGCAAAAGGACAAGACTGAGTTTTTTTGAGGGTTTTCTTTTAATTTGGGGGTTTCACCCCCCCCCCCCGTCCTCCCTTTGTTCCTCGCCACCCTGCTCCCCCATTCCTCCACTGCATACACACACCGTTTCTTACAAACACACACACTCAGACAGACACACAGAGACACAAACTTAGCCATCACTCCCGTGTCTCCTCTTCAGGGTCTCGCTTTGCCCTTCAGCCCCTTCGTGCACTTGTGTGCGTCGCAGGGGCTGACAGATTGATTTAGAAAGACTGCTCTAAACCAATCTTTTTTTCACTCCTTTTTAAAAAAAACTATTATTTGACACAGGACCTCCCAGGAGATAGTCACGAATGACAAAGTTACTCACCGTAGTGATTACCTTACTCCTAGTCCATAGTCCCCTTTCCTCCATACTTGTGGGACTTTCCGTCCTTCGAGACGGGACCAAAGCACTTTAAAGCTTCAAAAGAATGTACTTTTTTGTCCTTTTATTTTTACGCGGGCCACAGGAACGTGACCCAAGCCCCGCCTTCCTGAGCTCCACCCCATGCTTCGCCTTTCAGTCTTTTTCTATCGCCACCTCTAGGACCATTTAACAACCACAGAGGATACTTATTAGAGGAGACAGCGGGCGGGCGCATGGAGGAAAGGGGACTGTGGACTGGGAGTAAAGTAGTCACTACGTTGCGTAAATTTGTCCTACTCTCACATCCGGTCCCCTTTCCTCCGTATTTGTGGGAGATTCCCAAGCACTGACCATAGGTATTACGGATGGATGGAAATTTCCCTTATTGGAAAAAATTCTTAAGAACTGCCTAGCCAAACTGGGCATCGGCCCGGGAGCTCAGGTCAAGACAGTAATGTCTTAAAAAAGCTGATGGGGAGGCCCATGTAGCCGCTTTGGCAATGAACTCCCAAGGGACATATTTTTGGAAGGCAACAGCAGCCACTTTGCCACGATGTGCATGAATGCCCTTTGCTGGTTGAAGGCACTGAACCTTGTAGACCTCGGAAATGCATGCTGCTATCCAACGGGAGATGGATGCCTTTGAGGCTGGTTTCCCCTTGAGGTCACCAAACGAAACAAAGAGTTGTGGAGAGCTTCCGAGTTCACTCATTATATCGAAGTAGAACTTCAGAGCTCGTCTGATGTCTAGGTTGTGCAGAACCCTCTCGGCCTCAGAGACCGGGTTCGGGAAGAAGACCAGTAAAGTTATTGACTGGTTCCAATGGAATTCAGATACCACTTTAGGAATGACGTAAGGGTGAGTGCAAAGCACAACCTTATCCTTATGGAAAGTTAGGAACGGATGTTCCACTAAAGAGCTTGAGGCCTGCATATTCGCCTTGCAGATGTTACTGCAATCATAAAAGCCACCTTCCAAGAAAGGTACTTGAGTTCAGTAGTGGCCATAGGCTCAAAAGGCTTATGACAAAGCAGCGAGGACCACATTCAGATCCAATTCGGGATGAGGGGCACGAACCAGAGGCAAAAGATGAAGAAGACCTGCAAAATGTCTCTTGACTGGATTCGGCAGTGGAAAAGAGCAACTGGTGGTAGACAGATAAGCCGCAATGGCGGACAAATAAGTCCTGCATGATAAGACATGTATGTCAGAGGCTGCAAGATCAGATACAAATGACAAAACAGTGTCAATAGAAGCATGCCTGGGATCAAGCTCTTTGGCTATACACCAATGACAAAAACGGAGCCACTTGCTCCTGTATTGAGCTCTCGTAGAGGGCTTTAATGCTGCTTGAATTATATGCATGTTGTCCTCTTGAAAGGTTGAACTGCGCTAATGATCGGAACTCAGGCACCAGACCGCCAAGCTGAGCGATTGTTGGGGGTGGGAGGGTGCCATAACTGGTGATTGCTCTGGTGAAGGTCGGGAATCTGATCTACGGCAACCTGATTGGGGAGGACACCGACAGGTATTGCAGTTCCGAAAACCAGAACCTGGCTGGCCATCAAGGTTCTATGAAGAGGAGATTGCAATTCGGCTCACTCCTGAGTTTCCAAAGTGACCAATGAATCGGTGGCAAAGGAGGGAAAGCGTAAGCTCTCATGTTGCCCACAAGATCTCAAGGGCATCCCCCCCAAGGAAGACACTCCAAGCCCATCCCTGGAAGCATAAAGAGCAAGTTTCCTGTTCAATGATTTCGCAAAGAGGTCCACCACTGGACAGCCCCACTGCTGGAAGATCTTGGTGAGAACATCTGTGTTCATCTCCCACTTGTAGCTCACCGCAGATTGGCGGCTGAGGGAGTCTGCAGTCACATTGATGTGGCCCGGAATGTGCACAGCTTGGAGCCAGACATTGTGTTGGTTAGCCCAATTCCAAATTTGGATAGCACGGTCCACCAGGAGGGGAGACTTGGTGCCCCCCCCGTTTGTTGATGTAGAACATGGCTATTGAATTGTCAGTGCGAATTCGAACCACGCTGTTGGTGATAGAGGATTGAAAAGCCTTGAGCGCCAGAAAAACTGCCAGCAGCTCCAGGTAATTGATATGGAACCGCCTGTCTTGAGGCGTCCATAAATCGTACACTTTGAGGTGACGCAGTGTCGCACCCCACCCTAGAAGGGAGGAGTCTGTAGTAACCGTTACTTGTAGGCTGGGCTCATGGAAGGAGGTCCCCACTGAAAGGTTGCTGGCGGATGACCACCATTGAAGATCCGCCGTCATGCAGGATTGGACTGGAATCATCTTGGAATCCGAAGAGCAAGCTGAGTCTGTCTCATTTTCAGGCGTGCAAGAGGTAAAGCTAACACGCAAGACTCCATGAGGCCCAAAGGTCTGTGGAACCACCTGGCCGACATATGGGAGGACTGAAGGAAGAGCTGGCACATGGTCGAAAGGTCCACAATCCTGTACTCTGTCATGAACACTCTGGTACTGACAGTATCCCAACGGAAACCCAGAAAGATGAGGTCTTGAGCAACCATCATCAATGTTTTCCGCCAGTTCACCGACAGCCCGAGATGGAACAGGAGCTGATGGAGTGACTGAAGATTGGCCGTAGCGGTCCGTGGGCAAGGACTACACAGGAGCCAATCGTCCAAGTATGGATACACATGAACCTCCTGCAGTCTGAGGAATGCTTGGATGATCGACATCTTCGTAAAGACACGCGGTGCCGAGCGGAGACCAAACGGAAGCACACAATACTGGAAGTGCTCCATACCCACAGAGAACCACAGATATTTCCGGTGCGGACTCCAGATCAGAATATGCATGTATGAATCCTGAAGGTCTACCACGCTGAGCCAATCACCTTTCCGGAGAGAGGATTTTATCTGGCAAGGTGTAATCATCTTGAATTTCTCTTGGGGCAGAAAGAGATTGAGGATAGTGCGCAGGCCAGCCTGGGTGGGTTTGGGCACTGTAAACAGACAGGAGTAATAGCCCTCCCCTTGCTTCCGCAAGTGAACAGGTTCACTGCTCTGAGGTCTAGACGTTTTTGTACCTTGGCTCTGAGGGAGGGTGACCCAGTCTGCTGGAGAGGAGGGCGAGACGGTGGGCGGGGGGGGCAAGCAGAAGCCCTTCCGAGAGACAGAAAAAACCCATCGGTCTTCTGTGATGGTCTTCCACGCCTCCAGATGAGACGAAATTCATCCTCCCACCAGAGTCTCATGCGGCCGATAGAAAATATCATTTAGAAATTTTATCGGCGGAGAGACCACCCGTTGCTGAAGAGTAGGCTGTTGGCTGAGAGAAAAGCCTGCCACCTTGTTGTTGCTGTTTACGGCAGGGGCCGCCAGCTGGAGCTTCAGTGTGGCGCACACGGCGGTCCTGATAGCCTTTGAAACCAGAGAAGGACCTTGTTTGAGCCCCTGACCTCTGACTATAAGGTGCCTTTGCTGATGTTTTCACAAGAACCGACAATGACTTGCAAGTTTCAGTGCTTGCCTTGGTCTTCGTGAGTTCCTCATTCGTGGAGGAGTGGAGCAGTCATTTACCCTTCAAAGGGAGATCAAGCACCTTGTCCTCAATTTCCTTCGAAAACTTCGTAGCATGCAGCCACGCTTGGCGGGAGATGTCTACTCCGACTATAAGGCCCAGAGCAGAAGTGTCTACATGATGGGCAGCAGCCTCAAGTGGATCCTGCGCCAGAACCCTGGCATCAGATAAGCCGCCCTTGAAGTCTGAGTCGATCAGGGGGAATACATTCCTGAAACTCAGCGAGCTCCTTCCACAGTTTGACATTAGCAGCTGCCAGGATAAGCTCAGTATAAGCCTGATGCAGCTTAAAAGCTGAATTGGAAAACCCCTTTTTCCACCAATGGTGTCAAGAAGCTTTCCTCCTTGGAAAGGATCTGAGACACTGCTGTGGAGGATGTAGAGGCCGGCTTCGACTGGAGTGTAGCTGCTGCCACAAACAAAGAGGGGAGCGGGCATGCAGACAAGGATACGTCCTCAGACGCGTGAAACTTGTGGCAAGCATCAATTTTCTTGTTTAGGTGCTGCCCGGAATGATGTTTTTCCCAGACTGTATGGGCCTCCGCCAGGACGTCCTTCTGAAGGAACAGGCCGGTGCGCTCCTGTGTCGACAGAGGTAAGGTTCCAAAAAGTACCCTCTCTTGTGGAACTGGAGGCTCAGGTATTGGGAGGTCTAGAAATGCCATCATATCAAACACCCAGTCGTGAAAAGCTTGAATAGAGCGGGTCGGCCATCACTGTCCTGGTCTGCCTGGTCCTCATCCAATGAGGTAGGAGCAGAAGTTTAATCCGCCGCAGGTGGCGCCTCAGGGCCCGAAGGCGTGGTTGACAGAGCTACCAGAGTCTTTTCCACAAGGGAAAGTGGAAGCAGAGGAGGAGGCCCCACAGGGAGTGGTGGAGAAGGTGGCAGTACCAGAACCTGCATAGGGATTGCCGTGGCCGGTTCAGGCAGCTTAGGATACATTTCCCTAAATCAATCGTTAAAGTACGCCGTTATGGGATCAGAATGCATAAGCGTCTGAAACCTACCAAAAAACACATCCTCAGATAAAGGTCTAGGCACTGGAGTGGGCATAGCCCCAGTATCGCAAGGAGGATGGTTGCCAGGATGGTCCCCCACCAACTGGATCCACGTAGATCAAAGCCGCGGACGTAGGTGGAAGGGAGACTGTATGCGGCAGCGGAGTCCGAGCACGCCAATCCATTGGAGGGCAGAACGGGTTCTTATCCACAAAGCGTGGAAAAGGCTGCTCTGCCCTAAAAACAGGCCCCTCAGCACCAGCCGTGGTGAACGTTGGAGTAAGAGAGGTAGTCAAAATGGCTGCTGTGGACCGCGGGGGTTGGATCGCTATTTTGTCCATGCCTCAGGCGAGCTGTGTCATAGGTGTTAGTGAGGCCATAGTCACCACAGGGGGGTCAGGGGTATTATGTTCCATTTTAGCACTGTGACAAGGAACCTCGATGCTAGTAGATCTAGAGTGTTTCTGAGACACCTTACAGACTGCTGATGAATAGACAGAGGAAGAGATGACTGTAGAACTGGAGCACGAATGAAGGACAAGGGAACAAAAAGAAAAATATTCCCTGTGATGCAAGTGCGACCGACCCCCGACCGCAGAGAAAGGGACTGAAGGGCGATACGCTGGGCAGAGCTCAGGAAGGCAGGGCTTTGGTCGCGTGTCGTGGCCTGTGTAAAAATAAAAGGACAAAAAAGTTAATGTTTTAATGCTTTAAAGTGCTCTGGTCCCTTCCCGAAGGACGGAATGTCACACAAGTATGGAGGAAAGGGGAAGGGACGTAGGCGTATGCTAAGTAATATCTGCATTCAATATAACATCAACCTCGTAATGAGGGTCACAGTCATGAGTTTACTGTAAAAGGCTTCAGTGAATCTGTGCACACTACAGTGCAGCAAACAACTTTTCTAACACTTGGGACTGAATGTCATTCTCACTGTTATGTTATCTTGCATTTGTATCCCGCCTCCGTATGACAGAAGATACAGTAGTGGTAGGGAGGAGCAAAGTCGGGTAGATAGTTGGATAAATGCAGAAGACAGATAAGAGGCCCAGGGAGGCCTGAGAAGCAACAGGTAGCGTATCTATGTGTACAATTGGACCAAATGTATCATGGCTCTTAATTGTAATCTATGGGGTGCAGCGCCAAAAGGAGAGGCAGCTGGCGATGGGTGTTCGCCACGCCAGGGGATCTGTCTGTCTGGAATTTACTCAACATGAGAGCCAAGTCATGTTGAAGCCATGCCCAAGAAAACACAGACAGCAAAGTACTTTTACGTAATTCTTTCCTGAAGCCCCCAACAAACATTTGGGAGGGGTTCACTAAACTTGACCATTCACGCAGAGGTGTTGTAAGATCTGGAAAAGATCACGGGCTAAGCTAATGTCGGGATTGGCGGGACTCGGGGCTAGCTACAGCGTTTTGGTTGTAGCCCCTGCGCTTCTATCCGGGGCTACAACCAAAAGACCCGGGGTTATAGCCCCCTCAGCCCCCCCATACCACCATAGCAACGCCTCTGCATTCTCGTATCTAATACCATCACCTTCCAAGCTAAATTTGTCTCCTTTTTTAATCTAAAGACTTTTGTTTTTTTTCTTTTGAAAAAATATGTTGAAAATATAGTTCTGTTGATTTTGAAGGCCATCGGCTCAGGATATGCATCAACATTTGAATAAAAACGTACATTTGTTTCCCATGTATATGGTCCTGATATTTTTACTAATGCAGTGATGTGTTATAATTCGAAGAACACCGTCACGTTTAGGGAATGAATACTGGCAGAATGGCAGAAATTACACACTTCGTCAAATTAACCATTTTCCAGCAACAAGAGGGACGTAAAGGTTACTTTTAAGAAATCGGAGATGAAGAAAAAATGAATAAACAATCGATCTTTGCAATTATAGACGACATGAAGTGCACTCTACTGCACCAGAGCGCACGCATTTTGAACTATAATCCAGCGCTCGTCACTGCCTAGAGCAGAAATCAAAAAGGTCAATGCACCGCCAGATTCAGATGAACACTTAAGTGGAAAGCACGTGATCGAGAAAATAAGCGCAGCTTAAGCAACAATATTAACACTTCAACATGGCGGCACAAAGTGGGTTACCATTTTGTTGCAAAACAATCAAGCAACCTATTTCAAATCTCAAAATGTCAGGGTGATGATGAAGAAAAATTCACAGGGATTAATTCGGTCGTGGTCTACATACTTGAGGATTCACCAACGTGCGGACAGACACCCCCCCCCTTTCAAAACTTGCCACACATTTGAAAACGTGACTTGGGACTTGGGCCTTGGGCACGTGACTCGAGCCAGGCCCTACCTTTTCCTATTCATCCGCCATGCAACCTCCTCAAGTCCATCGCTTTTCTTTCTAATTCAGGCCATTAATCTTTTTCCTTACACCGACTCCAAAACTAGAAAGCAACTAGTGTCTCACATGCATACCAACATTGCAAACACCTTTCCTTTGCTTGCCACTAATGACTGATAAAAACTAAACTGAAAGCTGCATTCGAATAGTGATAAAATAAAGCCCTCAGTGTACGTCCAGGCCCCAACAGCCTTAAAGCCCGAGTAGCAGTCTATAGTGGGATTTAAAAGGGTGACTGTGACCAGAGCATTAGACTGTAGACAAACAGGCTTCGTTAAAGGCGTCGGGTGTAATCTTAACCTGCTACTAATGAGCTTGATGAAAATGCAAACCCTTAAAGACTGTAAAATCTATCTTGCATATATCGACTTAGAAAGTGCATTCGACAGCATTGTTAGGGAGCGCCTGTGGATGAAAACGACTGCTGCAAAATGTCCAACTGACCTGTTAAGTGCTATTAAAGATCTATATACAGGAACATCATTGCAGGTCAGTCTAAATCAACAAGGCCTCAGATCCCATTCCCACCGTAATGGGTTAAAATAGGGATGCCCTCTAGCTGCCTTCTTGTTAAACTTCATCTCTGATGTGAGGCATGTCATTGACCCTGCACCATCGTGCACGCCAAAAATAAACGGCCAAATGCTCGGGGTGGCTTTTCTATGCCAATGACTTGGTGTTACTAGACAGAACCCCAACGGCTTTCAGAAGAAACTAGACATTCTTCAAAGATATGTAGATCAAAACGAGCTACGAATTAAACCCAACAAATCAGAAATTGTAGTTCTCGAAAAGAGAAGTTCACGGAAAACTAAGGCCTTGAGACAGTTCATAAACGAGCATTGCCTCCAGGCGGTATCATCAATCAATTATCTAGGCACTATGATCAGCTAAAGTGCAAGTGAAAGCCTGTGGAAAGACCAACTGGAGCGCAAATTAAAACAATTGACAGTTCAGGCCATGATAAAGGGTCAAAAATATGGGAAATTACCACTCGTCCCAATTGCTCAATTTTATAATCAGAAGGTAATTCCGGCAATCACATACTCAGCCGAAGCCTGCCTTTGTCTACCGTGGAAGACGTGGGATTGGCTTGAAGGGCAAGTTTGGTGAACCATTCTATACCTGCCGAATGCAGTCCCTATGGCCATTATGCGACACGAGGTTGGACTCCTATCCCTCTATGTAAGAATGAAATGGAAATCGTTACTACTCTTCAGCAAAACGCCACAAACGGAATGTCCGATCCAATTTGCTGTCCTGTTACCAAAAATGGAGGTCTTTACAGACTGGTCATAGGATCTGTGGGCGAGATCTTGTCTCGCCCTGCTATCAGAGGTGGGTGTCACAGTTGAGACTATGCTGTAATCCCCCGTACATGGAAAAAATGTGTGGGCAGACGACTGGAGAATTACGGAAACGCAAAGGTCAAACTCCAAGACCCATTCTCTCTCAAAAACACTAACGACCTCCCTTAATGTGACACCACCTTACTTGACAAAATGTCCGAATCCTAAGCATCGAGACTAGTTTCGAAGATTTCGATTGAACATTCTACATAACAGAACTACATTATGTAGATACGGAATAGGTATGAACAATACAAAGTGCAGACTATGTGATGGAGAATTGGAGTCCCTGCATCATTTGACTCTGATCTGCCTGAACTACGACAATGGAGAACTGTATACTTGTACGATCATCTGTTCCCGAAATTTGAATTGGGTGCTGAGACATGGTGGGAGGCACTATACATGGGTGGAAATGTCAAGTGGTTGCATGCACTGGTAAAATATTTGGAAATAGTTTTTTAAAAATGGTCAGAAGTATAGGATATGGAGGATGCAGGATGATTGTGATGTGACTGGCAAAAAGTTTGTAATTAACTGTATGCCGAATAATAAAATAAAATAAAAATCACCAGACAACTTGTGGTAAATAAGCCCTCCTTGGAATGCTTGAAGGGTGTATAAAGTACGAGCACTGGCATTACAACCCAGCATGGACAGAGGACTGCAAAAGATGCTAGCTGACCAAGCAGGTTTTAGGACCAGATCAAAAGTTGCCTAGTAAGGCTAAATATAATGCTCACTTAGGCTGCAATGCCATCATATAACCAAATGACTTTGGTTTTCATAGATTAGGTAGATTTGTCACAGACTGTAAGGGATGATGAGCATCAGCTGAACAACAGCTGGAGAAGCTGCCTAGTGCGTTTGAGTGAACATTACCAAGGTGGAATGTGGTACGGCTCTCTTCTAACTCATTGTTTGCAATGCCTGGGTACCATTCCTGTGTTTTAATTAAGCGATAAAGCCTAAAGTGAGAGGCAATACAGCCAATTAGCACCCAGGCGAGGTCACTCCACCACCCTGCCAATCAGGGAGCTCGGAAGGTAGGAATTAGCACAGTGTTCATTTGCCAGCTTTCCGAGCCTCTTAAGCAGTGGGAGACCACCATCTTCCTCACAGGTCACTGGCAGCTGTATTTCTCTCCTTCGCTTTCCAACAGCACGCCCACACCCTTGTCACCAACCCACCCACCTGCCAGCACCCACCTAACTCTCCCCTTCCTGACATGCCTGCCACCGTGCCGCTAGCTTCCCTCCTTCCTACAATGCTCCAATGGCTGCAAAGGAAATAGAGAAGGGGACTAGGAGTAGTTATCTTCGCCATCTTGAGCTAAAGGCATTGGCACTTAAGGTATCATGCCAGCCTCCTAATACCTGTAACTCCCTCCGTGGGGCAGGTTATGGCCCAGGGCCATGATGCAAGGGAATAAATCCAATAACAACAAACCCACTTCTTTCCTTCCTGCGAGAATAGCAAGGTGCTGGGGAATCACCACCTGTATGGTACTTTTTTCTTCTGGAGACAAGATGTCATTGACCTGAGAGTCTTCCTTTTAGCAAGGGTGACCGGCGCAAGGTCTAGATATAGTTCAATTGAGGCATCACAAAATGATACATCAGTCAATTTCCTGGCTGCATTCATTATATTGCCTTTGATGGCATAAACGTGTACCCTTGTAGAACGTCCTGAATTAGGTCTTGCTGAGTCAAACAGGAGTGTGGATTCTGTGTGTTCTCTCCAATTTAATGGGAACACCCTTCAGCGACAGAAGTATGAATCTGAATACATCATTTTATTTATTTTTTATTTATTTTGGATTTATAAAGCGCAATACAGCTCTCTAGGCAACGAGGCGCTATAAGTATACTTAAGGAGGCTTGCTTGTGGGTTACAATAAGCGGCCCAATGTGTGAAGCTTAACATACAGTTATTTATACAGTTGAGTTACTGAGTACAATGTTCTACAATACAGAGTATGTCGAGTTCAAGTTATAGCAGGAGTGGAGACATTAAACAAGAAGAATAGCCTCTTTAGACAAAGAGCCTTGTTTTTAGGGCCTTGCGGAAGGCAGCATGAGACTCGATGGTTCTAATCTGGTCTGGGAGTTTGTTCCAGAGAGTGGCGGCCATAGTTGGGAAGCTAGATCCTCCAGCACACACTCTGCGTGAGTGAGGTACTGTGATGCGGTTAGCATATGCAGTTCTTGCAGGTCTGGAGGCTGTTTGTCTGGAGATCCTTTGCGTAATGTATCTGGGGGTGAGGCCGTGAATACATTTGTGGGTTAGGGCTAGTGTTTTGAAGACGATCATGTTCCTCTTTATATCTTCATCTGAGATGCGTTTTGGCACACCTCTCACCCGAATATTGTTTCAGCAGGATCAATATTCTGCATCTTCTGGCTTGGCATACAGCGCATTACACTCTGCTTCCAGTGCATCATAACTGTTGACATCACTAAAGCATTCAATAGAGAAGACTGGAACTTTATTTGCTTTAGCTTGAAGGCCTAAAATGTCCGTCCAACCTTTGACTCCTTCATAATGGCACATTTGTAGAGCTCCCAACAAGATTTCTAATAAATGGCAGGCCTACACCTTTGATACCAATATACAGGGGCGCCTATCAGGGAGGCCCCCTATTCACCCTCACCTTAACACTGGAACCCCTGGCTAGAATAATAAGGGAGAATCAGGATACATTTGGGATAGTGCGAAGGGAATAGCATATAAAACCTCCTTGTACATTTTGACATCCTGACTACACTGACAGATAGCCCTGCTTCTTCTGGGGTACCAATATCTGAATTGGATAAATATAAAGCAGCTTCAGGCTTTACTATCAACTATCACAAATCCAAAGGCCTGAACATCTCCATAACTTGCGGGGTCATTTCACGGGTGGAGGAAAAGTGTTCCCTTCTATGTGTTGAAGACAATGTGGAGTGCATGGGTGTTTCTATTCCAGCAGCCCCTCGGGAGATGGAAAACCAATTTTCCAAAGTTTTCAAGGAAAATCTGAATCAATGGGAGTAACAAGAACATTTCTTGGATGGGATTTATTATTGTGGGCAAGATGGCCATACCGGTTAAATACCCTTCCACCACACTACATCATGCTAAACAAAATATATTTTCTTTCATGGGGCGGGGAGAAGAGAAGCCAAGACTCCTGAGAAGAGTAATTATAGAAGGGGAGGGGAGGGCTTGGCACTCTTCATTTATACAGATATAATCTAGTAGCACAGATAGCTTGCACGCTCTGCTGGGGGTGACAACCTATGATCCCAAATGGGTCCTTATCAAGCAAGCAATGTCCCCAGTCCCTCTCTCACAATTACAGTGTATAGACTTGTATAATATTCCCAAGAAATCTGTCTACTACAAACCACTAGTACATCTATCAGCTATTGGAAAAAAGCCATGAAGAGATGGGAAGTAAACCCAGGACTGGGGCCTCTGTTCCCTGTACTGGGTAACCCACATTTCCCCTTAGGTTTGCCTAAAGGAGCCTTATGGGCTAGGTTTGTCTAAAGGAGCATTATGGGCTTGGACACTGGGGGGTCTTCATAAAGTATCCCAATTGTATGAGGGGGAAATGTTTAAAGCCAGGTTTCGGTACACACGAAAAAGGCCAGGTTACTTTTTATTATTCTAAATATGTTTTAGAAGCCTTCTGATTTAGCGAAGGCTGGTCATCCAACCATCGCTATATAGCCTGTGCGTGATGACTGTCCGTAGTGTACAAGTAAACGGATGAGTTGGGGGCATTAAAAGCAGACTACACTCCCTCCCGTGCTCCTCGTTCCGGGATTTCCAGATTTGGGTATCGTATGGAATTTGTGTTATGCACACTATTTGTTGTACTTCTCTGAGATTGCAATTTGTAATACATTAGGGCCAGCTTTCTCTGTCTATCCCCTAACCTTAGATAGGCGGCACATCAGCTCCCACTATGGACATTCATCAGATGAGGGCTACCCAGCGATGGTTGTAGGGCCAGCTTAGCTAAATCAGGATGCTTCTAAAAAATATTTGAAATAATAAAACGTCACCTGGGCTTTTATGTGTATCCTGCTGTAATACTTTGAACTAAAACATGGCGCTAGTGCGCAGTGCATTCTGGTGCGCTCGGTGCCATAATGGACATTCACTTCATGCCCCAGTGGAATTTGCACTTGCTGTGAACTATGAACTGAAACTTGAGCAGAACCATCTCCGGTTCCGGAAGCAGCTCAAGACTGTCCTCTTTGCTTTTGTCTTCTCTCTTCCATGCTGACCTCCTGTCTGTTACTGCACTGGTTAAGTGTCTATCCCCTGAACCACGGGCCCAGGTCCCTGCCCTTCCAGCTGCACACCTGCACTGCCATCTGTCAACCCTGCACTTGGGGCTGTATCTCTAACCCTACAGTCCCCTCTACCTGCACTTTCTAGCACCTGCCATTTTGCACTTAACCTTGCAATTGCCAGCTGCTGGCTGCACTTCTTGTTCTTGTTGTTTAGTTCCTATGTCCTGCACTTGCTCCTCCTCCCCTTCCCACAGTACTTTTACCTTTTCCTCTCCGCCTGCACTTGTGCAATCTCAATGTCACTGGGCCTAGTAAGATTGTTGTCTTGTTCCCTGGTCCCCTCCCCTGCCACGTCGCGCTTTGAAACACTTGTGTATGGGCACGCTATAAATAAAATATATCAAACATATTTTCAACATCGATCGCACTATTTCACTGGAAAACATGTTTTGAACATTATTCATTGCTTATGTTAGTTAGCGTTGCTCATCCAAGGACACAGTGCGCAAAGAGGCTGGGATAAGAAGGTGCCAGCTGGTACCTGATAAGGTTACCATGGAAATTGTCAAAACTGAGGATGAGTTAGAGTTGTTTTATTGCTTTCTTGAGAAAGGGAAGAGTCCTGCTCCTTGGGGTTAGTGTGGGTCACTCCGGCCGGGGGTTCACGAGAGCTACTAACAACTAGAGACTGAGGCCAGAAGATTCTAGAAGGTGCCTCCCCACGTTTGCATAGGGCTTAAAATACGGGGCACTGAAACGGTTAAACAGAAAGCTTCACATTGGAGGGGGGACACCTTGCTCCATGCCGTAGGCTGCCGAAGTCTCTCTGCATAGCTGTTTTCAGGGTTTTTCAGTGGATTCTGGCGAGAGGAGGGCAATCCTTAAAGCTGTGTCAACGATGATGTATTCTCTTTAGACTGTATAAGAGCCGGTTTATCATTTAGCTGAGCATGTGTATGGGTGAATCATTGACCCCGTTCAAGGTTTTTCATTCAGTGTATTGGTGAGAAAAATAAGATACATCTGTTCACTTTTTGGAATGCAAAACACCTGCCTAAAGGCCTTTGGTCCAGGTTGAGTGGGCCACTTGGTCCAATATTGGATTTTGTAAAGCCAGGTTACCCCTGGTGAGAGACAAGTTCCAATATATTCAATTGCCCCACTGGATTTCCCAACCCTTGATTAAGGAAAGGTAAACATGGGACCAAATGGAATCGGAGCGCATGTATCAAGATGGCCTTCTTAAAGCTAAGGTGTCCATCTTTTATAAATTGTTGGCTAGTAATGCCACGGGGAAAACTACTATATATGAATAATTGGGAGCAGGATTTAAGCCACACTATTGATGAAGAATTATTGAATATCTGGACCCGGAATTATAAATGCTCAAGAGGCACCATGAACAGAGAATGTGTATTCAAACTGTGTTATGGATGTCTACTACCCCCAAGCCTAGTATAATATATCATAATAATTCACCTGTATGTCGGTGTAGGCTTGGGAAGCAGGGGGACTACATCCATATGTAGTGGAAGTGTCATGAGTTCATAGTGATTGGAGGAAGGAAAGTTCCATCTAGAATTTGTGGTTTCCCCATTTAGAGGACCCCCACCCTAACAGTCCTTTTGGTGCCCCAGCTGAGGAGATATATCATGCTCTGGGCACACTGATGCTTTTCACCCATCTCCTTGTGGCACCAAAATTCAGTATTGCAAGAACTTGGAATAATCCAGACATTCTGGTGCTTCAAATGTGGTGGGCTAAGATATGGGATATAGTGGCTGAGAAGATTACAGCTCATGTGGAGAGGGGGTATTGGAAGACATAAGAAATACGCCTCTACTGTCATCATATATTCTGTCACAACCTCAATAGGTTAAACAAAAGTAGTCAACAAATGTTCATGGTATCTGCTTCCTCAACCCCTCCAGTCAAATCCCCCCCTTCCTAATTCTCATTACCACACCAGGCTCTGCATCTGCAAATTATAAACACAGCTGCATGCCAAGGATTACAATAGAATCATGAAACAAACTAAAAAGGAAAAATGATAGAAGCCACCATATAAACCCCTTGCCATCAGTCGGCAAGAGACCACAGAAGACTTCCAATTGGTCACTCGAGAAATCCCTTAACAGCCTTCTCAACGAAATACCCGTTGAAGCACCTGCCTGAGAACAGTAACCAAGAGAAACCCACCAATTCAAGCAACACAAGCTGCCAAATGAGAAAAAGACAAAACTACAACCTACTTCCCTTCTAACACTGAACCAATTAAACTACCATATCCCAATAAAACCAGAACTGTGAGAAACCCCACTCAACACACCCTTCATCACAAGACAATCTACGGCAAGCACAACCATGCATAGGAACTACTACACCAGCGCCAAACGGTGTGTGCTTCTTTTGGCTGCCAGTCCTGTCGGCGTGCAGAGGGTCTGTCTGGCTAATAGCAGCAGTCTGGCGCTGGCGTTAACATTAAGTTAGTGGAGCCTGCAGAAATATCGCAACCTGCAACTTACCACATGATAAAAACAGCCTCTCAGAAAAGGCCCAGTACCGCAGAGCAACCTGCGTGATGCTTCGAATAAAGTATCCTTTCCTTGCTTTGTCCACCGTAAGATTAGAAGTAAACCTGGGTTTAGAAGACTAAAAGTTCCTACAAGATCTTTCCTCCCTGTCCTGACGAAGGCCCGGCACAAACAACGAGAAAACCAAGGTTGTACAACACTTGGCTTATTAAAGAACAGCCCTTTCAGGAAGATTGAAGTTTTGCTTCCTGCATAAAGGACCAGTATATATGTGGGGAACACTGACTATGAGGTGGGTCCTCCTAGAAACAGCCATATTATGCTGTATTACAACTCACGAAGCCAGCAGATGATTTAAGGCGGACTTCACCAGCCCTGATGAAAGTGGTGTAACTATCCAATACCACTGAAACCGGTCGGTTTACCATTGGGCTGCAACTTGGCGTAAGAAGGACTGAGGGATTTATAAAAAATTCTACACCAGCCTGCAGCTCTATCTTCTTAAGAATCTAAAAAAAGAGGCTTTTTGGATACTTACGGTTGTACGTTGTGGAGCCGAGGATGATGAAAATCACTCCACGTACCTAGTATTTAGGAGAACTGTGTTGAAATATTTGGTCTATTCACCTCTGATACTTTTTGAATTTTGCTAACCTACAGACACTATTGGTTTATGGTAAAAACAAAAAGACAACTGCCAAGAACATGTGTTTTTTTAAAATAACTTTCTGCTTTCCATAGAAACTAATTAAAGACTAAAAGAATGTTTCACTTGGAAAGTAGTCTTGATATGGCAAAAAGGCAATAGAAAATGAAAATCAAATATTGATTCCCCCGAAAAATTATCAAGCAAACAAAATCATCCGAACCAGAATGTGTGACTATCACGAATGAGGGAAGATTCGGGTGTTAGACTACCCTTAAGGTCCAACATGTGGACACCTTTCGTTATTGTTACCCACTAAACTATGGAATTCCCTACCCACACATCTCTGCATGAAAGAGAACCACCAGACATTCTGGAAACAACTCTAAACATAGTTCTTTAACTGAAGCCAATCAGATACACAACAAGCAACCCAGACTATCCAGATAGTTACCACTGGTTTCCTTTCATCTCTATTTCTTAAAGCTAAAGGCACCAAATGCCCATACCAGCAAGAACCATTGACAATAGTCTGCGGAAACATGTCACAAACACTCCTAAGAAATCCCCAAACACTGACCCCATGCACACTCCAACCAACAATTCCCTCATTAATTAGTCACTGTTAAATGTACCTACTTTTGCAACACATCCACCATCCGTTCCGTCAGATAAACCAAAAGGTCTAGCACACTACACGCGGTTTATACCCTATGTGTGGGGTCAGTAATGAGAGACAGACAACTGCTTGTTTTTTTTCCTCGAGATTAGACACTTTATTAAGAAACAAATTGGCAAATACATCCTTGCTAATCCTACTCTATCAGGGAATTCCCTCAGTGGTCTAAAGGCTAAGGGAATAACTCCTATCATAAACAAACCGGCACTCACACTAAACTGTCAGTCTACAAAAATAGATACCTCTCACGATCAATGGCAATGTATCATGTTGGCCGAAAACCAACCGTCTCATGTACTAAATGTCAGAAATACAGAATCATAAGTTTAACCAATGTGCGGCCATTTTAATATAGCAAGAATCGCCATTTTGTTTTCTAATGTTTGCTCATTGCTTTTTGTTCTAAACTGCTTAGCCGAAAGCTAATTCTGCTTATGCTGCTTATTCTGCTTCACTGTTACATTGTTGCTCAAACGCGAAAGAGCAAGGCCGCGAAGCCGGGATTTATTTGTTGAAACATAATGTAGGCAGCCACAGAGAGGTATGCCTAATCCCCTCCCGCATATAGCATTGGAGGAGAGCAACACGGCATTTAATCATTTCACTGATGCCAGCCAGTCTCGGTAATATGGTAGAAATGCTAGAAAGGAACAGTTAAAGGCTTGAATTATGCTTTTCTTACGGCCCTTTCCTAAGCCCAGTAGAGCGTGCTGACTCCCAGGACACAAATAGCAAATAGGAGATAGCAAGGCCTGGAATGCGACTCTTCCCCCGTATGCAGCTTGCTCGCAAGAACAGAAACACTGTTTTCTGTTCAACAAAGAAATATGTCTCTAGACTCGCAATGTTGCATATTGTTGCTAAAATAGATGTTCGAAGGTGTCATATTCGTCCAAATTGTCAATCGTCAAACCCAGTTCAAAGAAACTATACAATGGGCGGTGTTAAACATGTCATGACTGATTGTAAAATGTGCATTTTGTATATATGTAACTGATGTATGCTATTTGCTCTCTTGCGTCCCTCGAGGTCTGGAGACACACGTCGCGGGGCTTGAGACCGAGTTGGCCAACTGAGACTATTTGCTTTGCAATAAACCCTAGCTTTTGGGAATACAACCTCGTGTCTGGCGTATCAGTTTGTGTGTGGTGATTTGCCTTGTTTCCACAACACGAGGGTCCCCTACGGGCCCCTTCAAAACAACAAAACATTTAAAGGAAATCATAAACATAAATCAGTATTTGACCAGTATTTTTGGTTGACCTTCACCTGTCCTGGTTAAGTCCCTTCTCATGGGTTTTTCAAAGTCAATTCTCCAAATGTTCAAAGGGAAAGAAAAGTCTTGAACCAGTTCTTATGAATTCCAAGCCAATACAAAAGTTCAAACAAAAATCCACTGATAACAATTCTTCAGCTTTCAGTTGAAAGGTTCCCCTTCAAAGTTCAGCCAAGAAAATAGCAACAATGGTAATCCTGGCGTCTTCTTTCCAAGATGAATAGCCACAGTTTAAACATTAGGTGAACAACTTCTTTGACAACTGTACAATTAAGACCTCTGCAGTCAATTTGGTATAATTGTCAGGATACTTCTTTTGGGTTTTGGTTTCCCTCTTGACAACCACCCTTCTACTACTGTTACCATGGGAAAAGCCTCCTTTTTTCCACACTATACTACTACTTCAACCAACTTCAATATGACATCCACTGACAGTTTATACACCACCACAGTTCATGTACGTCTACTTCTTATACAACGTTGTACTTCTGAATTATTAGGCATATAAAGACAAGACGCTGCAACCTCTGAAGGTAGGCAAGGCACTCTTCTTTCCTATACTCCAAGAAAACTGCAGCCTCTTCGCCTCTTCTGTCCGCCTTACTGCCACAAGTATAACCTGCCTCTGCTACAAGACTGACTTTCTCTCAACTTCAACAGTCTTCAGCATTACAGACGGTTATCTTCGGCATGACTCTTTTACAAGCACTTAGCTCCCTTCCCCAGCTTTGTTCACACCTTCTTGGTTCCAGTAACTACCCTGAAGGTGTGTTAGCACTCTTCGAGGTTCCGGTAACAATGCCACACTTGTATCAGAGGACACTGGACCTTTACTAACCTCGTAAACCAGATGGATAGCTCTTAATAGGGCTGGTTTCACTACGGAAAGGGTTCTCCTCTTGGCTTTGGTAATGCAGGTTCTTCTAGTCAATATAACAACTACTGAACCTAAAGAATTAATGTTCTGATAATTACAAGGTTCGGTCTTCAAAGGAACAACAGTTTTAAGGGTATGCGACCACTCTGTCAAATACATTTTCAACTTTAAAGAGATACCAGCGATTGTAGTCCTGTTCAATATCACAGAGACGGTTTCAGACTCCTTTAAGGTAATGCAATTGGCCACACGCGACCTTCCTTAGATGTTGCATTTCTTGCAACACTTGTGGAACTCAACGTTATGTTTTCGGAATGGTTTGTAACAGGCGTTCCCCTTCAATGAGAGACACGCGACCACTCCAGCAAAAGTTAATTACTCAACAATGGAAATAATAGGTTTTTCTTCTTACGCGAACACTAGTGCTCTCACTAATAGTGCACGTGTTACATTTCCATTATTAAAAGGAAGTTTCACAATGACAAACAGTTTATACTTGCTTCTGAAGTTACGCAAGTTACTTCTGAGCTGGTAACAGTAGTGGCAAAGCTTGATAAGTGAACCTGAACACCAAGCTTCACTGACCGGCTCCAGGAACACTGCAGTAGCGTGCTGCTTCACTTTCCTGACTTTTTCAACAACTGCTGCTACTACTACTACTTTGAACACTCTTAAGACCCAAACCCTTCTGCAGCAGAGGTGTCTCAGATCCAGCCACGCTAGTTGGGAGTCTCCTTCACCCCTCAGTCTGTAGGCTTGTCTTCTGCTACGGGCCTCTGGCTTCAGCACGATCACAGCTCTGCGATCATAGCTACTCAGAACATGGGAAAAGCTCCACTCAGCACGTCTTCCTCAGTGCAGCCACGGCAATGCAGGGTTTGAGAGCACAAGAATCTCTCAGAACTTTCAGGTGAAATCTCCTGTCTCCACACTCCGATGTCCTTTCTTTGATCACACTTCCTCATGAATTTCCAGCCTCATGCTTTTCTACTACTTCTGCTGCTGCCAGCCTTCCAACTCCTGTTCCATCTCCTTCTCCTCTAATGCTGCAGCTTTTTATGCCTCACAGGTTTGGCAATTGGCTTCAGGTGTGAGCCATTGGTTTCAATTGCCTGACCTGTGCAAAGGCTGTTCGACTTAATTGCCCGACTACAACATCTACATTCCTCTCCAGCCCTCTTCTTTGTCTCAGTCCATATAAGATTCTGAGACATGTAGTTTACTTTATCAAAGTCAGGGTTTTCTACTTGAAGGGTAGATTTAATCCCCTTAGTAATTGTAACAGAGCAGTTGTATGTTTTAACTGTGCTAGAGGAAGGAGTTAGAGAAGACACAATTTCCACCATTCCTAGTATTGTACCTTTGATATTGAGGACGACATTTAGGAACACAAAAGATTCTCTCTCTTGGTATGATATGCTTTGGTGTTACAACTTTAGGCTTTACCACATAAGTTTTAATAGGAGGTTTAGAGACATTAAAATGACAGTAAGCCATAACCTCTTCTGGAACAGTGGTAAAAGTCTCCCTAAGAGAAAAATTACGGTATCTCATCCCACGGAATCGCCTTACTTCCCTGGGCCTGGTCTCCACCCAGGTGATCCTCCCGCAGTACAGCACAGCCCCAGGATTGGGATTAGGAAGCGTCTGCCTTCCCCTAACCACCTGGGCGGAGACTTAAGGCTGGGTTTCAGTGAGGGATCCGCAAGATTCTTCACACCTAGCCTTTACCCCATCCAAATGCATCCACTACTATTTGCTTCTGGGACGTGCTTAAGAATAACACACCCCAGAGATCGTTTATCAATAGTAACAATGCAGAATTCCATACTCAACACAGGTAATGGATGCTTCCGACATGCACTCACCAACACAACAGCCTTACCACTCCTCACTTTTCCCAACATCCCACTAACATGAGCCACCAAACTATTTTCTTTTTTTTTTTTTACAGAGCCTCATATAGCGAGGCAAACATAGTCAGAAGGGCGCTATGCAAGGCCATTTTACCTTACCTTACAAGAACAAGAAACACTGCTTTCAAGGCCAAAAAAAGTGAGAGAGAAGTAATGAAACTTTCTTCTTGCCTTGTGAATATCACCAAATGAGGCATGCATTGGGTAAAGAACAACAAAATATGTAACTTAACACATGTAGAGGATGTCCTTACAACATCAGCAAATACTTTCGATACTGTTTAAAATGCTAACAACAACCGCATAATAAGCCCAGCTTGTTGCTTGGAAAAAGAAAAGTAATTTCTTATCTGGAATTCATATTGTAGCCTAAACAGCTAGAAATGTATCTTAATGCAGAATTCGTTAGATCCACAGTTCGTGCTGCTTATCTGCTAATAAAGGCGAACGCATCCATCAGAATGGACTTTCATAGTTAGTAGCAATCCTTTGGTTGAAGGACCTTGGGTGACCACACAGAGTCCAAACGTTCAGCAATAGTTTCATAAAACCGCTGCCCTGTCACTTCCGCTTACCTTCCTTCAGAGCTTTATCCAGGGTGTGAGAAATAACCACTCTTCTTGATTGACTTGTCTCGGACGAACTTCCACACAAATGGTTCTGAAAGATAAAGAAAAATATACACTTTACCGCTCTGAGAGGTTATGTCACAGAGGTCATTAATACTGCACAATGAACTTACTAAATCAAAGGTACAGATAACTAAAAAACACACACACACACACACACACACACACACGCACGCACGCACGCACACACACACACACACGTAAAATGCTTCACAAAAGCTACTGTACTTGTGAGCAACATTTGGACATTTCACTCTTTTTTCTCGCCTGAAACGGGCTGTTGACCAGCAAACATTGCCACCACCATGGCCCCAAAATATCACTGATACACGGCTGATACAGTCATGCAAGAAGATGTTTATCATTACAGCACTGTGTCTCCTTGACATTCAAGTGGGCCTGCACATGCATGCTCTAACCACAATGCATGTAGGCATTTTAGTCTTAGATGTGCCAAGGCATGCATCATTATTTATTTCTGTAACGCCGGAACACGTGGGCATCAGGGCGCTTGACAAAGAAACGCTGGGACAACGAAAAGACAAGAGGGGAGTTATTCAAATAGGATCGTTTTCAGTTGCTTGTGGCAGGGCCACAGGGCTTCCTCCTCTTGTAGAGCCGGAGGGAGGGGGTTCCAGGCTTTTGTGGCAAGGAAGAGGAAGGATCTGCCGTTGCTTCGAGTGCGGCTGGCCTTACGGAAGATTAGTAGACGTGGGTTACTAGATCTGAGTGTTCTCTGTGGGTGACGGTTCTTAATTTTCTCTATCAGCTAGTCACGAGCTTTGCCCTAGACACATTTGTGTGTCAGTAGGAGACTCTTAAATCGGATCCTCAAGCTTATTGGGAGCCAGTGAAGTTTCTTTTCTGTGCTCCGAGATGTGTTCATCTGCAGCTTAGTCATATTACCCTTAGAGGTGCCACCTAAGAGCTAATTGCAGTACTCTAGCAGAGAGAGGATGGCTGCTCTGGCTAGAGATTTGCAATTCTTTTCAGAGATAAAAGGCTTGATTTGTCTTAGCAGATTCAGATAATGCATGGTTTTCATTAAGTGGTTTACTGATGAATCTTATCTCAGAGAGGAGTCTAAATAAGTGCCCAAGGTTTTGACTTTGCTGAGTGTCGGTATAGGGCAGCCATCAATGTCAAAGTGGGCATACCATTGGTCTAATTTGGATCTAGCTTGTTGAGAGCCAAATAGTAAAAGCTTGGTTTTGGAGTTGTTTAGGCACATTTAATTTGATGTCATTCACTGTTTGAACATGTGGAAGGTGCTGCCTAGTTTGGAGTATCGTCAGCATAATTAGAGAATAACATGTTTTCCCTATCCGATTTGTCGCATTCTGGCCTGACATATACATTGAAGAGGGCCGGGGACAAACTGGCTCCCTGGGGGACCCCCATAACAGATGACAGCAGGATCAGAGCCAACACCGCCGTAGTGTACAGCAGAGACTCTGCCAGACAGGAAGAAAAGAAACCATGACAGTGCTTGATGGGAGCATCTGCCTGCATTTAGGAAGTGTCACAAGCAAAATGTTGTGGTCTAGTAAATCAAACGCTGCAGATAAATCCAAAAGTATCAGCAGACCACACAGATTATCATCAACCATATCGAGCATGTTGTTTGGAAGATCTAGCAGAGCACTCTGATCTGATGAGCCCTGAAACCGGATTGCCTTAGGTGGAAGATGGCATATTGATCTAAGTAGTCTTGATATTGTCTAGTAGCCATTTTTTCAACTATCCTGTGGAGAGAGCAAGAGTTGGTAATGGGCCTAAGGTTGCAAGGGTCTATGGAATTGCGCCTTGGCTTCTTGACCAGTGGTGTAACTGTTATTTTTGTATGCAGTCCAGGAAAATATTGTGCTTGAAAGAGTTCACAAAGGTGTGAGAAACGGGATAAACAGAGATCTATGATCTAGGATAATCTTGGATGGCAATGCGTCACCTAGGCAGGAGGTAGGCGGCACAGTAGCGAGGGCTCCCGATAGCTGCAAGTTGATAATAGCCTTAAAGGACAATGTCAGGTTTTCTACTACCGAGTTTGATGTTTTTGGCGCGATGTTGGGTTGGGAGTAAGCCACATAAGGCAGAGGTGGACTTGTAGGGTCAATCAGGGCGAAAGCTCTGATTTTTTTAAGGGCTGCTGAGATTTTATCTGAGAAAGCGAGCTGCATTTTGGAACAATGTTCTTCAATTGGCCCAAAGATCTGGGACTGGATTTTAGGCTTTTTTAGTTCTTTCACAGTTTTGAGAAGTTGCTTTGGACAGTTGTTGGCATGGACTATTTGCTGGTTTAAGTAGTTTTTCTTAGCTATTTTGTAGGCCTATGATAAGTCATTTCAAGTTTCTTTTTGGTGGTTTAATTTGGCCGAGGCACATTCTGCTTGTTTTATTTCTTTTTTAGTTCCTCGAGTGCGGGCGTAAACCAGCACTTATGCAAGGTCCCGTCTCTGACTGTAGTTATTTTGGTTGGTGCAAGTTGGTCTAATATGCCAGTCATATGCTTCTGAAATGTGGCTGCCAAGTGGATAGGGCAGTCACTATCTTTAGTGTTCCTAAAGAGCTGGGTAGTCGATATCGAGAGGTCTGATGGAGTGAAAATGTCTACTCTTGACTTTCTTGGGTAGTTCGAACAAAGACAGTTCACAATGGACACTGATGTAAAAATATTAATCCTATAATGTCAATCCAGGGTAAGATGAAATCTACACTGGTTAAACATGAAACACAAATATTAAGTACAAAACATTTGTCCAATGTTATCTTTAAATAGGTATGATAAGGCAATTTGAAACTTTTTAAAATCAAGCTAATGTGGTGGTGTAGTCCTAAACTCTAGGATGGTACTCATATTGTCTTTCCTATTTTCTGAGACTACGGACTTCCACATCCATCATGGTCATAGTTACCCATGTACCATGTACGTCCTGGGTTCCTAATCATGTAGACACGTTAATCATTATACTCCATAACCAGCGAAAATGGCCACTGTTGCGAAAGTGCCCATATGAAACAATGCTGGTACATGCAATGACTTTGATTGGCCAAAATGAATAACATTACCATTAAAGTTAAATGCATTCCACTCCCAGGAGTAATGCATTACTACGGGTAAAATTCCATACCCAGTGCACTGAAACATACTATGTGTGGACATAGGCGGGTCCAAATACCAGTAAAAACTCGCCATCAAGCGTAGCCGTATGAGTCTGTAAAGTGTTCAATCAATTGGAAAGTATGCTAAATAGATGCTCGTATATTTACTGGGAGTATCCTGATAAGAGACCAAGGGGATAAAGGTAATATTTCAGAATCTTACCCCGTACTACGGAGGATTCCAAATAGCATCATGCACTGTTCAGTGATTGTGTTTATTGTAGGAACAATATCATATTCAAATGTTCATTACAAGTCATAGATTATGTGCCGATTACGTTCCGACTTCTGGTTGTTTGTTTAAGGTTGCATTGCGCTTACCTTGTAACAATATATATATCTTGCAGTGTATGAACCCAAATTCCTTTCTTAAGTTTGTAGTTATGCGGTGTTCGCCAACATCAGTGTGAGTGTAACGAGTAGATTTCCTGCGGATAGCATGATTAATGGTATAAGTATAAGCATGTATGCGATTTATCAGCCGACATGATACACATGCCTGGATGGCGTATTAGAAGTACGTTATCTGTCAAGTCTCAGTAGGGAGATGTCCGGTCAGGAATCATCTGAAATGTGCACGCCAGCGGCTTCATACAGCCGTGTACTTCTGTTAATGGAGGTGCGCGGCCATTAAGTAATTGCACGCTGCCGTGAAACGGCAACTAGACCATTCGCCAATATGGACAGAAAAGTGCGCATGAATCTACCATGTGCAAAGCTGAGGCAGTCTAACTGCACAAAAAATACAAAGGATGAACTAAATCAATATGACCATTTAGGTGCTGCCGACTATTACTATGAATAAGCATATTGGGAACTATGTATAGTGAACCCAAAAATAAGTATCCTTGTATGTTTTATCCTGCATTGCAGAGACTCCAAATGAGCAAATTTCACAGCAAATAATTCGAATATTCACACAAACATTGGACCTCATTACTGTTGAGTTCAAAAACGTAATTAGTTTAGTGGTCGCATTCCTCAAAAAAACAAGATTTAAAAATATTTTAAAATAACATCCAGAAAATGTAACTAATTATAGTCCTTTACAGTTGCAAATAATAGGAATAATGGAGAGAGAGTGCAAACATCAATCCAGAAAAACATGCATCTCATGTCCTTATTTAAACCTTCACTTGTGCAGTGAACAGATACATTTGAATTCTAAACACCTTAACAATCGTATAAGATTCCATCCATGTTTGCTAAATTTGCCTTTATACAGTCCTATAAATCTCATATCACTTTTGTTCTCCATCTGATGACAAGTCTGCCAATGTTGTGAGAGGGTTAATCTTTGGTCTTGACTGCTTATGCTGTGTAAATGTTCCCTAATCCAGATACTTAAAGGTCGAATAGTGCCTCCAACATATATTTTGTTGCAAATAGCGTAGACCCGGTGAGTGGTTTTGCAATTCATAAAATCTTTTATTTGAATTGTAATATCTGTTTTATACGTAAATAGTTCAGTGTCTGGATGTGCATACTGGTACATACTACAGGTGCCACATTTGTGGAACCCCTTGGGTGTCCGCAACGAGTCACTGCCACCAGTTGTTTGGCTACTGGAAACATCCAGAAATGAGGGGCACAACACGTTTTTTATGGTCTGTGCCCTACTATTTACAAATCTGGGTTTGTCAGATATGTGCAATAGCAGGTGCCAATGTTTCTGTACAATTTGATAACGATTGTGTGCATCTTTTGAATATGACAATATCTACTGTCTGATTAACAACCTTTTTCGGCTGAGGTGTATCTTGTAACAAATCTATTCTATTACATTTCTCAATTATGCGAGTAGATTATTTAACATTGCTGAGAGAGTACCCTCTCCTGTGAAATCTCTCTGTTATAGTGTCACATACTTTAATGAATTGCATATCTTCACTGCAATTCCTCCTTGCCTTATGGAATTCTCCACCAAATACGTTGTTGATGATAGCCCCCCTGTAGCAACTACTAGCATGTAAAACAGAGTTTACTTCTGTTGGCTTACGAAAAGTATTGGTTTCAATCTTCCAATATTTTTTATGTAAATATGCAGATCCAAAAAAATCAATATTACTCTAATCACAATGGCCAGTCAGGGCGATACCAAATTGATTGTTAAGATAGTCAATATATTGGTTAAACGTCTCAGGTGTGCCTTTCCAGAGAATAAGAATATCATCAATTAACCAGGTTACTCACCGTAGTAACCACCTTACTCCTAGTCCATAGTTCCCTTTCCTCCATACTTATGGGACATTCCTCCGTCCTGTCGGACGGGACCGGAGCACTTTGTAAAAGCATCAAAAAAATTTGCAAAAATGTTAGTTCTTCCTCTCTTTCTACGTGGGGTACGGCACACGGCCGTAACCACTCCCATCTTAACTCCACCCCGCGCATCGCCCATCAGTCCTTTTCTATTGCCATGTCACAGACCTTTAAGCAATCATAGAGGAACATTATTAGAGGGGACGGCGGGCGGGCGTATGGAGGAAAGGGGACTAGGAGTAAGGTGGTCACTACGGTGAGTAACTTGGTTATTCTCCTACGTCCCGTCCCCTTTCCTCCATACTTATGGGAGATTCCCAAGCACATCTTACAGGAATTACGGGTGGATGGAAAAACCCCAATTGAAACAGGTTCTTCAGCAAAGCCTGGCCAAACTGAGCATCAGCTCTGGAGCTCAAGTCTAGACAATAATGTTTACAAAAGGCCGATGGGGAGGCCCAAGTAGCTGCTTTTGCGGTGGTCTCCCAGGGGACATTTCTGAAAGGCAACCGCAGCTGCCTTGCCCCACACCAGGTGCGCATGAATACCTTTAGGAGGCTGCCGACCCTGAACAGTCTAAGCCTCCGTAATACAGGCAGCGATCCATCTGGAGATAGTCGCCTTAGAGGCCCGTTTAACTTGTGGATTACCAAAGGTCACCAACAGTTGAGAAGAGTTCCTAAATTCAGATGTTCTGTCTAGATAGAACTTAAGAGCCCTTCTCACATCCAAACAATGCAGAACCCTTTCAGCTTCTGAAGCATGGTTCGGAAAGAAGACCGGTAGGGTGAGCGATAGGTTCAGATGGAAATCAGAGACCACCTTCGGCAGGAAAGAAGGATTTGTCCGTAGGACCACCTTATCCTTGTGGAAAACCAAGAAGGGATGCTCCACTGATAAAGCTTGGAGTTCACTCACACGCCTTGCTGAAGTAACAGCAACCAAAAAGGACACCTTCCACGAAAGGTGCTTCAGGTCCACCGTGGCCATTGGTTCGAAAGGTTTATGGCACAGCGCCGTAAGAACCACATTCAGATCCCACGCCGGGTGCGGCTTGCGAACCGGGGGATAAAGGCGCATCAAACCTGCGAAATTTCTCCTAATCACTGGATTAGACAGTGTAAGAGCATTGGTCCGTGGATAGGTAGGCGGATACCGCTGAGAGATGAGTTCTGCAAGAAAGAACGTGAATGCCCGACTCTGCTAGGTGGGACATGAAAGACAACAGTGTCAATCGTAGCCGCCCTTGGGTCCAGCTGTTTGTCTAAGCACCAATGACGGAACCTAAGCCATTTGCTTCTATACTGAGACCTTGTCGAGGGTTTCCTGGCTGCCTTAATAATGCACATGTTATCCGCAGACAGGTTGAGATGTTCGAATGACTTGAACTCAGGCACCATGCTGCCAAGCTGAACGATTGTGGGGAGGGATGCCACAGCTGTTGATCCTGATGAAGCAGGTCGGGACTCACCGGTAGCCTGATCGGAGGATACATCGACAGGTGTTGAAGTTCTGAGAACCAGAACCTGGCCGGCCACCACGGGGCTATGAGCAGAGGAGAACAGTTCACCGTGTTCTTCAGCTTGCAAATCGTCGGATGAATCAGAGGCAGAGGTGGGAAGGCATAGGCCCTCATGTTGTGCCATGGAATCTCGAGAGCATCCCCCAGAGAGGAGGCTCCCAGCCCGTTTCTGGAGGCATACAAAGGAAGTTTCTTGTTTGCCGTTGTCGCGAAGAGGTCCACTTTCCTGAGTGCCCCAACGCAGGAAAATCCAGGAGAGGATCTCCGCCTTCAATTCCCACTCGTAGCTGACCATCGTCCGCCGACTGAGGGCATCTGCCGTGACATTCAGCTGGACCAGAATGTGTACTGCGACTAGCCAGATACCATGATGAACCGCCAACTCCCAAATCTGGATGGACAGGTCCACGAGCGGGGGAGACTTGGTGCCCCCTTGCTTGTTGATGTAATACATTGACACCACATTGTCCGTGCGGATACGGACCACTTTGTTGGCAATGATTGGTCTGAACGCCTTGAGCGCTAGGAAGATCGGCAGAAGCTCCAGATTTATGTGGAGGAGCTTGTCCTGATGCGACCAAAGATCAGAGACCTCAAGAAGGTCCAACGTCGCACCCCACCCCAGAAGGGAGGAGTCCATCGTGACCGTCACCATAGGAGCTGGGTCCTGAAACGCTGCACCCACCGACAGGTTGCTGAGAGACGACCACCACTCCAGGTCCGTTCTCATGGAAGCCGGAATCAAAATCAACTTGGAGTCTGGATCCACAGCCTGATGCCAAGAACTCCGAAGAGCCATCTGAGTGTGCCTCATTTTGAGACGAGCAAGAGGAAGAGCCAACACGCACAAGGCCATGAGGCCCAGAAGCCTCTAGAACCACCAGGCCGACATGCTCTCCGACTGCGCAAACATCAGACACGTGGCCAACAGATCTGCCATTCTGTCCCCGGTCAGGTACACTCTGCAGTCGATAGTGTTCCAGTGAAAACCCAGGAAAATCAAGTCCTGCGAGACCGTCATGGAAGATTTCTGCCAGTTCACCGACAGCCCAAGATGGAACAGGAGCTGAAGGAGAGACTGAAGATTGCACGCAGCTTTTAACGGACAAGGGCTGCGTAAGAGCCCGTCGTCCAAATACGGATATACATGGATACCCTGCAGACGAAGATAGGCTGCAATCAACGACATCTTCGTGAAGACACGCAGCGCCGAGCTGAGGCCAAAAGGAAGCACACGAAACTGGAAGTGCTCCTCTCCCACAGAAAAACTGAGATATCTCCTGTGTGGATTCCAGATCAGAATATGCATGTACGCATTCTGAGGGTCCACCACGCTGAGCCAATCGCCCATCTGCAAAGAGGACGAATCTGGCCGGGTGTAATCATCTTGAATTTCTCTTGGGGTAGGAAAAGATTGAACTGGGAAAGGTTTAGGGTTGTGCGCAGGCCAGCCTGGTTGGGTTTGGGCACCGTTAACTGCCAGGAGTAGAAGCCCTCCCATCATTCCCCGAGGGGAACGGTTCCACAGCTCTGAGGTTCAGCAGTTTCTGAACCTCGGCTATTAGGGAGGACGACCCTGACTGTTGGAAAGGAGGGTTCAAGGGTGAGGTAGGGGATAAGGGTAAGCAGACGTCCCCCCAAGTGACTGACAAGACCCACTGGTCCTCTGTGATGGTCTGCCACGCCTCCCAACGAGACGCAATGCGTCCTCCCACCGGGGTTTCATGCGAGCACGGAGAAACCTCATTTGGCAGGCTTTTCAGTGGTGTTACCACCTGAACCTGAGGAAGAAGCTGAGGAGTGGGAGAAAAACCGAGTCAGTTGCTGCATCCGGTGGTTATTACCCAAAGGGGTATCCGCTCTGCGGGATTTCCGATCTAGAAACCCTCTGAAGCCAGAGGAGGGCCGGCTTTGCGACAACGGTCTCTGGGTTCTAAAAGGAGTTTTAACCAGGACGGACAAGGACTTAGCTGTCTGGGTGCTGTCCTTCATTTTGGTCAGTTCCACATCCGTTGTGGAATGGAAAAACTCCTTACCATCAAACGGCAGGTCCAACACCTTCTCCTGCACCTCCTTTGAGAACTTGGTGGCATGTAACCACGCTTGTCGAGAGGTATCAACTCGCATCATAAGGCCCCGAGCCGAAGTGTCGACGTGATGAGCCGTGGCCTCCAGGAGATCCTGGGCCAAGAACCTGGCATTGGACAATCCTGCCTTAAAGTCCTCCAGCTTCTCGGCCGGAATGAATTCCTCGAACTCCGACAGACCTTTCCACATTTTCATATTCGCCCCCGCTAACACCAATTCTGCATTGTCCTGATGGAGCTGCAGGGCCGAGTTAGCAAAAACCTTCCTCCCGAGGGAGTCGAGGAGCTTGTCCTCTTTCCCCAGGACCTGAGTAGCCATCGTAAAAGAGGATGCTGCAGGCCTGGACTGTAAAGTGGCCGCAGCCACCACCGTGGAGGAGGGGGCGGACAAGATGCTAGGGCCACCTCTTCCGAAGAATGCAGCCTGTATCGCGCGTCAATTTTGTTACTGACGAAGAGTCCAGAGTGTGGCTTCTCCCAGACTCTACAGACCTCGGCCAGAACGTCCTTCTGCAAGAACAGGCCGGTACGCTCCGAAGGAGATAAGGTGAACGCCCCCGAAAGCACACCCTCCTGCAGAGCGGGTGACTCGGGCACTGGGACATCCAATAGACACATCATGTCCAGTACCCCGTCGTGGAAAGCTCGAATAGAGCAGGGCTACTCTTCGCTGTCCTGATCGCCCTGCGTATCATCCAACATGTCAGGGTCTTGCTGAGCTGTGTCGGGCACCGTCTTGCCCACCAGGGACAACGGGGGCAAGGGCAGAAGGGTTAGGGGAGGAACCGCAGGCAAAGGCGGCACCGGCAGAACCACTGGGAGCACAGGTGGAGCCGGAGGCGGGCATATTTCCCTAAAAAGACCCTTAAAATACTCCCTCATAGGGTCGATACGCATGAGCGTCTGAAACTTGGTGAAAAAAAGCGCTTTGGAGCTGGCAGAGGAGGCTTCTCATGAGGAAGAGAATTCCAGGGACGCAGAGGGGAGGGTTTGAAACAGGACCATCCCCAGAGGTGTCCACATAAATCAAGGGTGCCGAACCCACAGGCAGCAAGATGTTGTGTGGAATAGGCATCCTAGCGTTCCAATCGTAAACTGGCCGAAAAGGATGCGCACAAGGAATCTTATGTTCGGCCAAAGAACCAAACCCTACACCTGCGGCTGATGGTGTAGTTGTAGGGGAAGCGCCCACAATGGCCGCTGTGGTTGTGGCGGGAACGGCCGCCATTTTGCCATCACCTGAGGGGAACTGCGGCACAAGTGGAAGTGAAGCAGGGGTCCCCCCCCGATGGATCAGGGGTCTTCATTTTAGCCTTTACACAAGGAACATCGGCCGAGCCGGTACTATGCGGCCTGGAATGTTTCTGCGACATACCAATAGCCAAACTAGCCTTCACAGGAAGGATCTCGGCACTGCCGTAAAGGAGGAACTTCGATTCAAAAGCTCACCCCTTGCCCCCTCAACGGTTCTGGTGTCGCCACAAGAGCGGGACCGGTGAGAAAGACCTTTCACTGATAAAGCCTCCTCAGGCTTCTCAGAACTGTTGGTCACCTTAGCCTCTT
Organism: Ambystoma mexicanum; assembly: GCF_040938575.1. Classification (NCBI taxonomy): domain Eukaryota; kingdom Metazoa; phylum Chordata; class Amphibia; order Caudata; family Ambystomatidae; genus Ambystoma; species Ambystoma mexicanum. The sequence continues at coordinate 988,624,186 of NC_090937.1, read as the reverse complement.
TACGAGGGACCTCGGACCTGAGTCCGGTAGAAGCCGCTTCACAGCGGCCTCCGAACATATGCTCGATTTTACCAAGCCCAGCCGAGGCCTCGGGGCACACCCCGGTACTTGAGGGAAGCCGATAAGGAGGTCTTGGAGCAAGCTCCGGTACCCCACGACTCAGAAGAACTAGGTCTACACACAGCCCCCACAGGAGGGGCCTCAGATTGAAATCCGGTGTCCACAGGCCCCTTACGGAGACCCTCAGAGAAAACTCTGGTAAACTTATTAGGCCCAGAAGGCACCTCAGGGCAAGCCCTGGTGACAGAGCGATCAACGCTCCTCCCGGTCCGGGAAGACCCCGGGAAGGAGTGCTCTGAAAAGTAAACTACTCACCGGGCGTTTCTTCTTTTCGTCGATGAAGGATTGAAAGTGCGTAGGAGGAGTGAGGTGAAACACCTCCTCCCAGTGCTCTAACCGACGTTGAAGGGCCCGGACCGAAAGGGAATCACAATAGAAACAGGAGTCCCAACGGTGATCGGGACCCAAGCACTCTAAACAGAGAGGATGGGGGTCCGCCCTCGCGAAGCGCCGCTGACACAGTTACAATTTGGAAAATCTAGTGTAAACGACAGACTACTACGCAATTGCTAGCGAGAACCAGAGAGGAGGAAAAAAGGGAAGAAATTCTTCCGCAGATGCAAGTGCGTCCAGTCCCGAACGAGCAGAGAAAAGGACTGATGGGCGATGCGCCGGGCAGAGCTCAAATGGGGGGGGGGGGTTACGGCTGCGTGCCATTCCCTGCGTAGAAAGAGAGGAAGGACTAACATTTTTGCAACTCTTTTTGATGCTTTTACAAAGTGCTCCGGTCCCGTCCCACAGGACCTGAGGAATGTCCCATAAGTATGGAGGAAAGGGCACTGGACGTAGGAGTAATATTGTTTCCAGATAATCACTTTATGGTCAAAAGTCTTGTTCATTAAAGCATAAGTCTCTTCATATTGTGCCATAAACAAATTCACCAGGGATGGGGCATATTTTGCCCCCATGGCTACTGGACTCATTTGCATGTAGTAAGTAGCATTGAATATGAAAGCATTGTTCTCCAGAGAGAATTTGAGAAAGGATTTGAGCATATCAATATATAGGGAGTATGAATCAGAAAAACCTCTGTATGTATAATCAATTGCCCTAATGGCCAAAGAGTGATCAACAGAAGTGCATAAAGCAGTTGCATCTAATGTACCTAATAGCCATTCATCCTGCCAAACAAAGTCTACTAGGAATGATAGTACAAGAGCGCTGTCTCTTACGTAAGATGGCAATTGTAATGCTTGTTCTTTGATAACGTCAATATATTGGGACAAACCGTCTGTTGCCCAACCTACGCCACTAACTATTGGTCTCACTGGTGGAAGAACTTCAAAAGGTTTATGAATTTTAGGCAGGAAATAGAGTGTAGGCATGAACAGTTCTGAGTTATACAAAAAGTACTCTCATTGTCCGTCAAAAGCCCTAGTCTGTACCAACCTGTGATTAAAAGCTCCAAGTTTTGTACTATTTTCTTAGTTGGATTGGAAAGTAATTTGGTAGAACAACCCAGTGTTTCCAGATGTTTGAGGCCTATATTAATGTAGTCTATTATGTTCATCATGACCACATTGCCTCCTTTATCAGCTTCCTTTATAACCATGTTTGTGTCCATGTTTAAGTCAAGAAGAGCCTTTTGGCAAACTCTAGAGAGATTATGAATGTTATCCTTATTGTGTTTAGGCCTGTGATCTAACAAATAGATGAATATCTGTAATGGCCGCTTGGTGGAAACTATCCATTATGTTTTCAATTGCCATCTGCAGAGTAAATTTAGCTCTGAGTCTGAGTTCTGTCAAAATTAAGTTGCTAACCTGTATATCCAACTCAGAATGAAAGTCTGCTTTACTAATCAGAGTTGCCGATGTGAGAGACATCAAAACATGGGTATTCTCCATATCTTCTATAGTAAGTTCGCTCAAAGGTCTTGCCAGTGGTGTTGTAGTAAAGGTCTGAGGTTTATTAGCTAAAAACTTCTTTAGCTTAAGTTTTCTAATACATTTGAAAAGATCTATTTGAAAATCTGTGAAACTTGTGCCCTGTGTCGTGGCAAATGAAAGTCCTTTATTGAGAACATACTCTTCTTCAGCTGTCAGTTGTCATTCTAATAGATTATAAACTAGACTCGAATTGGTCATTTTGGTGGTTGTCTCCTTAGACTTGACCTTGTTACTCTGACCATGTTTCCAGAATTTCCGTCTGGATCAATGCCCCTCCTCCACCTGTGGTTGTGTTTGTCTTTGTCATAGATGATGTTAGTGGATCTTGAAAATGTACTTGTTTGGTAAAACCTCTGTGTGCCCCTTCTGTAATGTCCGATTTCCGCTAAAAAACCTTTTCTTATGGATGTTGGTATTCGTCAAAACATCTGCAAGTTCTGTTGAGGTGGTAGCCGATGTTTCTCCCCCAGACTCAAACATCCAAGCTGCCCTGTGAGGTATTGGGCATACTTGCATTTGATCTAGACCTATGACGGTCAAATGTAGGTTGAAATGTGTACACCCAATCGTCTTGATAATCACGTTCCTCACGGAAATATTTCCTGAACTTATGTATTTTAATTTCATCCTGATACAATTTCATAATATCATACATTTTATCATAGTTTTTAGTTTTAGTACTGTCTAAGCTATTCATTTCAGTGATCTCTTGCTTAAGCTTAGTAGTTGCTTTTCAGTTCTTACATTATGGACAAATGTCTTTACTAAACCATATTTAAACATGTGCGCTTGCAAGCTTTTAAAGTTTGAGCCTATGAATCTTGTCTTTTCACAATGTGCTTTTGTAACATGGATGTTTCTTTGCTTGTCTTTCTTTAACACTCAATGTTAATGGGGAAACCTTTTCTTTACTGTATACAAACAAAAAGGTGTCTATTAACCTCACTGTTGATTCTGTGCTCCTTCACTATTCAGGATCTATGGCAACCATTCAGCCCTACCTGTACAAGCCCGAATATTCAGAAGAGGAAATCCTTGAAAGAATAAAGTCGAGACGATGTGGAATCAGATGAAAGTCCTGAGGATCAATCACCGGAGCCTGAACCCAGTCGCACGGAAGACGTTTCCACCTGGTGTACCTGCCACCGTTGTGAGCTTATGCCTACTCTGGTGGAGAACTGCTGTTGCAGAGAAAACTCTGGCTTCTAGGCCCACATTGCCGAAGGAGACACACCACCGCTATGCACTACCGAGCTGCATGATTTCAGGGACGCCTGTCTTACAAGATCCATGCTGTGAACGATGATGGTCCTTATGCACGAACTTCGAGCTACAGTTTGCCCTTGTAATCCAAGTAACGAGTATGTTCACTCTATATATGGTGTGTATTTGACGACTGAAACAGCTAACATAATATGTTGTTCCTCTAGCTCAATAAAACTCTGAAGGATCACTGAAACCAAAGTGTTCATCATCTTTAGATTTATCGTCCGAACAATTACTTTACTTCCACTTGGAAGTATCTCCCAAACCGTTTTTGCTGGTGGGTGCGTTCACATTTCTAAATGATGCCTACATGAAATCCAAAGTACTGTCAGTACTTTGCACGAAAAGGTACTTTTTAAAGCATAACAAAACCATACATTTTACAAGGTAGTGGAAACAAAATAAATCCAATTAATGTGTTCATTCAAGTAAACAATGTCTGTATCTCTTACACAGTTGGTACAGACTTGGGGCATATCATGCTTTTACATAATGGATTCATGGGAGACTAGAATTTCGCGTTCAATGAGTAATACCTGCCTGTGTGGCTAGAGCCATTTGTGATGAATTCCCCAGTGACCACGGACAATACCGTGGATTTATACAAACAGTACCTCTAACCCAGCAGTATAATTTGTAGTTTCATTTCCATCCACCTTATCAAACTAAATAAAATAAAAAAATTATTAGTTAATCTGAACAGTTATACATTTTTTGTAAGTTCATAACACATCCAAACATCTAAGAGAATCGTAAAATATTGGTGTGCTTTAACAAGTTTACTGGCCTAAAGTGCTCCCTCATCCACATCCATCCCCCCTCCGCTATCAATGGCTGTTCGGACCTGTGGGCGTGCGCTCGCAATGGGGCTGGTAGGATGGAAACGCTCAAGGTGCTGAATGCCATGTACACCACAAAGGGTTCTTTCACATGTGCACCCATATCCACATGGCCACCCCAGACCCGGTGTCCCCAAAATACCCCCTTCCTTGAAATCAACATATGTCTGTGTCCTTTGACTGTGTTCCGGGCCTATTCTCACTTTTCTCACTTTCCCCCAGAGGCTCAATGTTACCCGAGCCCTGGTTTTCTCTAGGCTTGACTATTGCAATAGCCTCCTCCTGAATCTACCTTCTTCCACTCTGCGACCTCTCCAGCTAATCCAGAATAGAGCAGGGAGACTTATCCTTGGCCTTAAGCCTACGGACTGCATCTTTCCTGCCCTAATGCGTCTTCACTGGTTCCCCGGTTGCTGCACGGATGAAATTCAAATCCCTCTGCATCATCCACAAGGATGTCTGGGTCTAGGGACCCCGCTATCTTCAACTTTATCTCACTAAATATTCCCCCTCCAGACCTCTGGCACTAACTCTGTGTGTAAAGCACTTTGCTAAACAGAGGGCAGGAGGGTGATCCCTACTTTGGAACAGCCTCCCCCTCCCTCTATGCCTTGAGCAGACTTCCTTAAATTCCGGAAACTCCTCAAGACCTTCCTCTTTACCTCCTCCTTCCCATCTCCTCTCCTCTCCTAATCTCACAGTTGCTGTAATGCATTCTGGGGGCCCCTGACCTCCAACACCCAATTGCCCCAGCTTCTTTCTGCTCTCAGCACTTGCCTCAGCACTCCCTCCGCCTGGAGGCACGCACTTACACCCAACACAGCTCCTGGCCATGTAGCACTTACCTCACCATGCACTTCATCTGTTACTCGCTCACGAGTACGGACACTTGAGCACCTACCCCCTCTGCCCTTTTCTTTGCTGCACTTGCACGTTCTGAATTACTCACAAGGCGTAGTAGGTTCGTCCTTCTCCTTTTCCCTCCTCTGTATTCAATATGCATTGCTCCCTTGATTCCCTCCCTTTCCCTGTAGGCACTTTGAAACAGTATGTACTTGCTGTATAAGCACCTAATAAGCGACAAATAAATAAATAAATGACGGTTCACATCTGTGGGCCTGAGCTTGCAAGGTGCTGCACTCGTGGGTTTGAGGAGGTTAAACATTGTCATAGAGGACTGGTGGGTGTGAACGAACACATCAGACATTCACATCCCACTTCTATGATCCTTAATAAATAATGTGGCGGTTAACAAGAAAACATCTGTGAGACGGACAATGGATATCGCCAGCTCTGCACGTTTTACCTTGCTTGCTGAGTCAGCTCATCTGTTCTTCTAGGTAACAGTTAGTCATTTTTTACTATTGTTTTCTGTAGTGTCAACATTCTCTGCTAGGCCGCTTTCAATTGCTTTATACTCCATGTACACCCTATTCTCATTTTATTAAAAAAAGTGTACACCATTATGGAACGTCCTATGCATTCTTATCCCTGTAATTAGCACATAACATTACAGAGTATTGCTTCCAATGTAATCTTTTGTAGTGCATGTTTTCAATGGATTTATGCTTTAGGTGCAATTTCTTATATAGTCCATTTATGTTATTATCAGAGGAATATGATGTTTGATTTACTCACTGTGATACTTTAATAGTAATATAATCCAACAATGCTTCTTGTTATCATTTTGGGTTGCGCTAATAACAGCCATGCTAAAAGACAGAGTACAGTCCTGCATCTAAAAGATTTTAATTTAATTCAAAAATGGCTCTTGAGCTGCAGATTTCCAGTATCCGAAATTGAAAGCAGAGCCAAGGATGCCTTGGATGACGTGAGGGGCAATTGATTCCGCATCTGCAGCATCTTCTAAATTTCAGGAAACACTGACCCAGGTGAGTAGTTACCATTTTCTAAATTTGCCTGTATAATGTCATATAAATGGCCACTCAATATATTGAAATAGTCTGACCAGGTGAGATAATGAACGGTTTTCTGTTTTTGGGGAATATTTCCATTGATATTGTATTACACAAGTTTCCTTCATCACACAATATACTGTGGTTTGCACATTTTGAACTTTAGATTACTTTGTGTATCGCTACTTTAGAGATACTCAAATAGTCTAGTGCAATGGGAGCCTTTCCAAAAACACATTGACATTGCGTCTTTTTTAAAAATGACCATGTCTGTCCTTACGTAGACCACAGTGATGGAATTACAGACTGTTACAATGGAGGAAACCAAAGACACGTCCAGCATCCTAATGGTGAGGCCAAGCAACTTGCACGCAAAATGTTTTAAATAGTTTTTGATGTGATCTAAATCATAATACTATTGTCCATTTTCTAGTGAACAATGGTATGAATATATACATCGATAAAGGACCGTGATGCTGCATCGACCACTAATTCAGTCAACAGCAACCTCACTCACTTTTCAAGTATTGCAGCCATACAAAATGTTTTTTTCCAAGTTAAACTTAAAACATATTGATTATTGTTATGTATAAGATTAGCTTTTCATACAGACTGGCTACAAACTGGCTTGTTGGCTTCTTTGTCAATATCGACCATTTTTTACATGTAATTTGCTTTTGTTGATCTTGCATCTTTATTATTTACAATTACTGTTATATAGGCGCAGCCTGAAACTTCAACAGCGTGCTATTCTTCGACTACAACCAGTCTGGAGGATGAGGTATGAGAATTGATAGGTATTGATTTACACTAATAGTTATTGATTACTATCTTTTTTACATGTAAGATAATTATATTTTAGATAATTTGCAATACTGTCAGCAAATTACAAAGCATTAGATCAACAACCTTGATGTATTTATCGCAGAAACACATCAACAATGAAAGTAAACCTTCAGAAAATCAACTTTGTCACTGAATAACAGACACCTTCACTATATGAATGGTGTAGGTTTTTCGTTATAAACCTTTAGCTACTTAGCGAAAAATGGAATTGGTGAAACAAAATAACATTATAATGCATTAAAGGGGCCACAATTTAATCAGTATGTTTTGCAGGATGATCTCGCACAATCTCCCTGCAACATCTCTGAAAGTTATCAGGTACAGTTTTCAAATATGGCTTTTTAAAATGTTACATGTACAAGTGTTCGACTTTTTGTCCATGCAAATTTCAAATTTTTCATCAGACGATCAACCATATCTTTTTACATAGTAAAAAGTCTGTGTATTCTGACCAACTTGACCTATATGCTCTCTGGCGGAGCCCCCTGTAACATGAGGAGAGGCTTTGCTGGTCTGCATATTCTGACCAACTTGACCTACATGCTGACTGGCGTAGGGCTCTGTAACATGAGGATAGGCTTTGCTAGTCTGTGTATTCTTACCAACTTGACCTACATGCTCTCTAGCGTAGCCCCCTGCAACATGAGGAGAGGCTTTGGTAGTCTGCGTATTCTGACCAACTTGACCTACATGCTCTCTAGCGTAGCCTCCTGCAACATGAGGAGAGGCTTTGCTAGTCTGCGTATTTCGACCAACCTGACCTACATGCTCTCTGGCTTAGCCCCCTGTAACATGAGGAGAGGCTTTGCTAGTCTGCCTAAGCTTGCCAACTTGACCCATATGCTGCCTGATGTAGCCCCTTTTAACTTGAGGTGAGGCTTTCCCAGCCGGTATACACGCACTTTTTATTTATTTATGTCTGTAAGTGTATGTGCTTTCTTGAACATTTGTACCTTTTTTCTGTAACTAGCGCCTATATGCCTCAAAGCTTTGTGCACTGAAATAAATGCTAAATAAAATAAAAATATAAATAGTTTAACTGATATTGTTAAGTCAACAATCATTAAATCAACTTTCTCAAGATGTACTTTGTGAGATCAAATATTTTAACAATGTAATGTTTAACAATTTAATGAATGTTCTTTGAATTTGTTATGTACAAGGAGTATACTCCTGAATCGGTCAAAATTGAAGAGACATGGAAAAGAGGTATTAATAAAATGTAAAATATCAGTTATCATCCAATATTTAATATGTTTTAATGGCTTCCATAGTGACATTGTGTTATATGGGATACATTACTCACCGTAATCGTATTTCTGATGCTTGTATCTGCTTAGATTCACATGCTGTGCATAGGCCGACATCTAGTGGAAGCTGCAGAGTATGACAGTTTGTTTTTTGAAACTCAAAAATGGGCGTCGACACAGGGCGTGCCAGTAATATTATTCCTAGTGTGACGTCCACTGTACCCATGATCCTTCACGCGTGTAGGACCCTCAGATAGTATTTCTTCTGACATGAGGTAGCATGAGGAGTAGCATGAGTACAGATTATCCAAGCAGATAGATAGAAAGATAAGACTACAAGCATCCATGCGCCTTCTCTCAGAGGGGAGGGGTGGGTCGCATGTAATTCTAAGCAGATACAAGCATCAGAAATACGATTACGGTGAGTAATGTATCCCTTCTGAGGCTTGTGGAATCTGCTTAGATCACATGCTGTGCATAGATTAGCGAGCAGTGTTAGAAGGAGGTGGGATGTGAGAAGGGTCATGAGCAAATAAATGTCTTAGAACCGCTTGTCCCACTTGAGTATCTGTCTTGGAATGAGTGTCAATGCAGTAGTGCTGAGTAAAGGTGTGAATGGAGCTCGAGGTAGCTGCTTTGCAAATGGTGTCCAGGGGTACATTTGCAATGAAAGCCAGAGTGTCCCCAGTACCTCTAGTAGAGTGGGCTCTTGGCGTAAAAGGCAGTGTTTTATCTGAAAGGGAGGAGCACAGCTGGATACAATTGACTATTTTGAGATTGCGCCTTTAGAGATGCAATCTTCTCCTCTGCCTGTAGCTGCGGAGATGAACAGTTGGTCCCTTTTCCTCAGCGGCCTAGTCTTGTCCGCATAGTATAGGACCGCCCTTCGCACATCTAGAGTGTGCAGTTTCACCTCAGCAGAGCTTTGGGGTTCTTGGAAGAAAGCCGGAGGCTCAATGGACTGGTTCACGTGGAATTTAGAAATAAACCTAGGTGAGAACCTAGGGTGTGTTCTTAAAACCAGTTTATCTTTATGTACAGTAAAGAAAGGATCCTGCACTGACAGGGCCTGAATTTCACTGACCCTTCTTATGCATGTAATGGCTACTAAGAAGGCAGTTTTATAGGTCAGGTGTTTGAGACTGCTTTTATGCATGGGCTCGAAGAGGGGGCCCATGAGTTTAGCAAGCACCACATTAAGGTCCCATCCTGGTGGTGGGTTAGAAATTGGAGGGTGAAGTCTCTTTACCCCTTCCAAGAAGGCTTTAAGCACTGGTACCTTCCACCACGACACCTTGTTATGGGAGGTGGTGTATGCTGATAGAGCCGCCAGGTGTACCTTCAGTGAATTAAATACCAACCCTGTGTCCAGCAGGTGGAGCATGTAGGTGACTATAATTGAAGGAGTGCAATCAACAGGGTTGATTTGTTTATTCTGGCACAGGATAACACATCTTTTCCATTTGTCAAAGTAGTAGTGCCTCGTGTTTGGCTTCCTAGATTATTTTAGGATGTCCATACATCTCTGAGGTAGTTTGAGATGTCCAATCTCTATGACTTCAGGAGCCATGCTGCCAAGTTCATTGAGCTGGGTTGAGGATGCACTGTCTGACCTTGGTGCTGGGACAGTAGGTTGTACCAGCACGGGAGTCTGATGGGTTCGCACACCACTAGTCTGCATAAGTGTGGGAACGACAGTTGCCTCACCCACATGGGAGCAACTAGGATGAGCGTCATCGATTCCGTGTGCATCTCTTTGACCACCTTTCGAATGCGAGGGGTTGGTGGAAAAGCGTAAGCAAACATTCCTGACCAGTTCATCCACAGGGCGTTCCCCTTAGAGTCTGGCTGAGGGAACCTGGATGTGAATCCTGGGCATTGTCTGTTTTCGCTTCTGGCGAATAGGTCTGTAGTGAGGAAACCCCACTGTGAGAAGATGTCTTCTACGACTTCTCTGTGTAGGCACCATTCTTGTTCTTCTGGGAGGGGATCTCTGCTCAAAGTGTCCGCCAGTGAATTGAGATCCCCTGGAACATGTTGAGATGACAGGTAGATGTTCCGTCTGAGTGCCCATATCCACATTTTCTGGGCAAGCTTGGACAGATTTGGCGAACAAGTCCCTCCCTGTTTGTTTAGATAAAACATTGCTGTTGTGCTGGCTGTCAGGATCAGCACTGACAGGTTCAACAGGTGAGGCTCAAACACTTGAAGCGCTCCGAATACTGCCAGGAGCTCTAGCAGATTGATATGATTCTTGGCCACTGAGTGAGACCAGAGACCCTGAGCTGTGTGGTGAAGAAGGTGTGCTCCCCACCCTGACAGGGATGCGTCTGTTTTGACTACAGCCTGTACCTCGGGATCGTAAAAGGGTTTCCCCTTTGACAGGTTTTCTCTTGTCCACCAGTGAAGACTTTGTACAAGTGTTGGCGAAACGACCACTAGATCGTCCCACTGACCACTTGCCCGAGACCACTGTTTCACCAACCTTTCCTGCATGGGTCGCATGCGCAGGCGCACGGGGGGACCAGGTAAATACATGACGCCATCATGCCTAGCAAGCGCATCGCTTTGCGCACCCTTATCCGACGACCGGGCTGATGTAGAGGAATTTGCAGCAGTAGATTCCGAATTCTTTCCTCTGATGGAAAGGCCAACCCCTCTTGAGTGTTTAGGACAGCTCCTAGGAACTGTTTGGAGATGCTTGGCACCAAGCTTGACTTTTTCTCGTTTATGGAGAAACCCAATTCGAAGAGGAGGTTGATTGTTCTTTGAATGTTTGATCTGCAAATTACTGGGGTCTCCCCCGTGATGAGTCAGTCGTCCAGGTAAGGGTACACTGGGATTGCCTCCCTGCGTAGGTGTGCCGCAGCCACCACCAGTACCTTGGTGAATACCCTTGGAGCCGAGGCTATACCGAAGGGCAGCATCTTGAACTGGTAGTGCTGACTGTCCACCTTGAAGCGCAAGAATCTTCTGTGCGCTGGGAACATGGAAATATGAAAATAGGCATCTTTCATGTCCAATGTTGCCATATAATCCTCCTTTTTAGGAGGGGAATTACCTCTTGGAGAGTAGTCATGCAAAATTTTTGGGGCTTGACATACTTGTTTGCAGGGCGTAAGTCTAATACTGGGCGCATTGTCAAATCTTTTTTTGGCACAAGGAAGTAAGTTGAATGGATACCCTTGTTTACCTGGTGTGCCGGGATGAGTTCTATGGCATCCTTTGCTAGAAGATTGACGATTTCCTCGAGGAGGATCTTCTGGTGGTCTAAGGAATGTACTTTTTGGCGTGGAGGGTGGTTTCGGGGATGCTGTAACAGTTCTATGCAGTATCCTGCGGACACTGTGGACAGCACCCATCTGTCTGATGTGATCCCTTCCCAAGCTTGGGTGAAGTTGGAAATGCATCCCCCTACTGGGGATGCGTGAGAAGGGACCCTGAGCGGAACGTCACTGTTTTGCGGGAGGCGTGCCGCCGCCTCTATTGGGGCTGCCTCTACCCTTACCACGGCCCCTTTTATTACCCCTGCCATAACTCTGGGTAGACTGCTGGTTGTTACCCCATGATGTACCGTGTCCCTGTGTATAATTGGAACCCCTCTGGGAATTTTTGCTGCGTGGGCGACGAGAATTACCATTCCCTCTTTGATTAGGGGGCTTGTTGGTCAACTGTCCCAGGGATTTCAGAGTATCATTCTCGTCTTTGGCAGTTTTTAAAGCGTCCTCTACCTCTTTGCCAAACAGAAGGTCTGGTTCCACCAGCTTGTCAATTAGGGACGCTTGTGTCTCGGGTTTAAACTCTGACTGTCTTAACCAAGCATGTCTCTTAATGACAGTGCTCTCTGCTATAAGCCTGCCGGCGTTATCTGCGGCATCAAAGGTTGCCTTCAGGATGCAACCGGACACGGCTCTCCCCTCCGACGCAACCTGAGCCAACTGGCCCTTTAAAGGTTCCGGTGCAGAGTCTATGAGGGCAGCTACATGCTCCCACTGGTGGCAGTTGTAACTAGCCAGCAGAGTGGTGGAGTTGACAATCCTTGCCTGTTAAGCGGAAGTGGAGGCTACCTTCCTTGCCAAACCGTAAATCTTCTTGCTCCCTAGACCCTGAGGGAGTAGCGCCGTCAGGGGTATAGGAGAGGAAGTGTTCTGGGTTCTTGGCATAGAAGTCTGCTAGGGATGACATTCTAGACATAACCCTGTCTATATACTCACTGGTCCATTTTTTGGAGCTGGGAATCACCCTTACTTGAGAGGATTCTCCTACTATTACTTGGCTGGACCTATGGGCTTGTGCAGGGGTCTTGGCTAGCTGTTTATCAGAAGACTTAGAACTGTCTTTATGTGAATGTGGTGCAGAAGGGTTAGATGGTTTCTTCTGCTGTTTCCCCCCTTCCACATGAGTGGAAGAATGTTTTCCAGGTGTTTTCGCCTTCTCAGAGGTTTTCGCCGCCTGGCGTCGAGAATCGGGGGTAGTGACCCTTTCCTTAGAGTGAGTGTGTCGGGATTCGGAAGCAACCACAGAACGGTCTGCTGACGCCGACTCCTGGGGAGCGGCTTGGGGCTGGTGGTCAGCCTCGTCTTCTGACGAGCGTACCTCCATAACTTTAGTGAGTGAGGCACTTTTGGCACTTGTGGATGGTTGCCTGGTGTCGTGAGGCGATCTTGACCGAGAACGCCCAGAGGACACTGATTCGGTGGACCGCTCTTTGTGTGCCTCTTTCCGAGAACTCGACACGCGTGTCGAGTCCCAGTTGGACTTCGAGTGCTTAGGGGTGGAAGTGGTGTGGGTAGCACTCGTGTCGCCGGGTGTGTTCCCCATAACCGCCCTGCCGGACAGCCTTCCGAGGTCGGGGACTTGCGCTTGGCCGTCTTTCGACGCCACGTTGCCCTCGCCGTCCGAAAGTACAGCGTCGCTGCCATCACTGAAGGTGCCCTCTGCTTCCATGGCCTCGCGTTGCCTGGCGTGGTGGGTCCAACGTTTGGTCGAGCGGTCCTTTAGTGTCCCAGCCTTGAACCGGCTACACGCTCTACAGTTCGCCTCGGGGTGGTCCCTCGGCAAGCAGAAGTTACAGGTGGCATGTTTGTCAACCCAAGGATACTTGCGGTTGCACTTGGGGCAGAATTTGAAAGGGGAACCCTCCATACGCAACCTGTGGCAGCAGGCTAAAGTGTGTAGGAAATATATGTATATGAGTGAAGAGTATGTTACCACCCCACAATCTCCCTACTTGCAGGGCTGAGGCCAGAGGCCTTCCAAGGCCCGGGCCGAAGCCATTGGCCTTCCGAGGCCCAAGTTCCGTCGTGCAGCTCTCGACAGTTGTTTTCTTCTCTGGGCCAGCGTCGAGCTTCGAAATTCGATGACTCGACGTAGGAGTGGGAGAAATATTAAGATTATTTAGTAAAATATGGCTGGAAGCCAGGGACCTCAGCGGGATGCTTCCGACAAGTATGGCGGAAAGAAACAATCAATCTGAGGGTCGTACACGCATGAGGGATCATGGGTACAGTGGACGTCACACTAGGGATAGTATTACTGGCACGCCCTGTGTCGACGCCCATTTTCAAGTTTCGAAAAACAAACTGTAATACTCCGCAGCTTCCACTAGATGTCGGCCTATGCACAGCATGTGATCTAAACAGATTCCACAAGCCTCAGAAATGTTTATATGATGCTTTAAGAGGAATAGCAAATTTCAAGGTGTATACAATTTCAGAATGCTGCTTTTCAGCTTGGTATGGTGGTCAACAAATCCAATTTGACTGTTTCAATGACATTTCGGAAAACAAGGGTCCATAACAAAGGTTTTTTTTAAAAAGTGGTTTATCAGTTATTTCATCGATATTACATTTTCATGTTGTAATTCAAATATTCTGTATTTGTGCTATAAATTAAGCATTTTTATTTCTCTTTGATTAGAGGCATAAGAAAAGGAGCATAAAGATTCAGACAACAACACAAACTAAGGAGGTCGCTTGCCAAACCATTGTGACTTGGGGGCAGCTACATTTTGAGGCTCTGCATGGTCCTTGAAAGATTCAGGGCCGTGATGCAGATGTCCAGTGGCCGAAATTTGAACTGAATGTCAGCAGTGACCCATGGAAAGTAACCTTGGATCATTGTTACAGCACACGTCACCCAGAACAAACAGACAACACAGTGTTTCAGAATGGCTTGCAGAATGGCTCACACAATCCACAACCTCTAAAACAAATGCTATCTGAGAAACAATGTTTCCTGTTTCCCCAATACATGTGGACAAATTGGAAATATCACAGAGAGAAATAACCAAAGCATTTTCTTCCTAGTGTTGGGAACTCATCCACCACCATAGACTCGCAAACCGCCATACCTCAGCACGATTGGCTATTAAAGGAACCAAAATGCATTGTGTTTGACTAATGCCTGATAAAGATTATTAAGATGATTAAATGTGATAATAAATTGCGTAGGAGGATTTGTGGGGAGCCATTGGTGAAGTTTACTTGTGTAGTCAAAGGCACCAATCTGAAGATCAAGGGCAGCTGTGAACACCACCATAACTCATTTTCATGGTCTGCTCAACCTATACTTGGAAAAGTGCCTGCTGGAAATGTACTTCGTTCATATGCTTTGTTGTTTAGAAGATCAACGTACAGTACAATTTAATGTTTTTCTAAGTTTATGGGGCTCTAGTTCCTTTCAAAAACCCATTACTACAGATATCAGAAGGAATGTGAGTTAACTTTGAGGGTGCGTCTGACTCTGTTCAGAAGATTTGTAATTCGGGAGGAGGGAATCACTGCAGAATATTTCTGGGATAGGTTGATTTCGGCTCACAATATAGCGCTAACAGCAGCCATAGTTCAGGTTCTGAAAAATTGTAACCTTATCAGTGAAATATAGGTGAACCACAGAGAAACATTAAAGGTTCATGTGGTTCCCTTTGTCCCCCATACATCTGGCCTCCCTTTTAGTGGCGGCCTAAGGAAATTTGGTAAATTGTGATAACATCTGTAAGCACGTTGAAGTTTTCCGGCATTTAGAAGAGGCATATATTTTGCACTCGGATTTGGAAACAAACAGTTAATTTGGTTAATGGCAAGTATTTGTTGGACATTGATTCTGTTTTTTTTTTATTTAGCTAAAAAAAATGATAAGGAATCTCAAATTTGTTTTTACTGGAACTATGTATAAAATTTGTAAAGGTTTATTCTTTTTTTTTCTTAAACCAAATAAAATAAAAATATATATCAGAAGGATTTCTTGTTCCCCACTATTAGCCAGGCATGGACAATCAAACAGATGTCAATAGAGAATGCTCTCGCTGGCAAAAGACTCTGGTTTGCTGATGATGGGCAGCGTGACAGTCCAGGTTTTTCTGCTAAATACTACACTTAACATTTTTACAAGACATGGAAGCCAAAGAAATAGTGAGGTCAGTCGTCGTGCAAGTATCTGAATGTACATTGTCTGTTGCCATGGAAAAATATGGTTTCATTAAATCAATTCAACTTCTGCAATCCAGACGAATGCAAATAGACCCGATAGCCACAGTAAGGAACTCATGGTGACAACATTAAAGACAGACAAGTGATCACAGTTCAACAGTGTTAATCAGTGAGAAAAACGCCTAATCTAAACCTAAATCCAAGATGGGGGCAAGCTTCGACCATCAAATAATGATAAGGCAGTTCTAGTGGCGTCTCGTCAAATAAAAAGGGCCTATACTAAAATAAAAAAAAAAACTATTGTCCTTACAGCTAAGTTACAAAAATAGTGTGGGATATTGTTCATAAGAAAAGGAAGAAGTTTTCATAAAATTGATAAGTCAAGATGGTATAGTGAGGTCTCCCTTACCCAGGTTTTTAGCACTGGACAAGGCAGGTCTCTTGAGCACAGAACACAACTGGGCTTTGCCAGCACAAGGCTACTGTTCTTCTCAGTGATAACAGGATCTTCAGTGGCCAAGTCTCTTGCCACGAGAGCCTGATGTATCAAAATAACAAAACAAAAAGTTCCTCTTCTTAATCTTTTATGATGGGTGATGACTCTTCATCCCGGGATCCCCCTCAACCGTGCTCGGATCCTTCTCGACTGTTAGCCTTCCTCCACCGGGTTCACTACGGCTTCTTTACTCCTAATAATTTCACCTGTATTATTCAAGAGTTGTAATGTATTTTTAAATATTCTTTCACAGTAGGCTTCCCTCAACCGGGGTTCACTCTTGCCAACACAATGTTCACAGGGTTACTGTTTTCCACCCCGCCTTGTCGGCATCCTTCAGCCGGGTTCACATTTGCCTTAGCTTTTTAACTTTACTTAAGTCCGGATTTTAGCCACCAGTCAGCTTTTCCTTAAAGCCCCCAGTCAGGCTTTCCTATAGGTTGTGGGTCAAAGACTTTCCACTGTACAAGGGATTTTTACTCGACCCTTGTATGACCACTTTGATCTCGTACAGCGGGTTCTCCTAGAGCGCTCCGTATTTGTAGTTTTAACAAAAGGGGACCAAGCAGAGTCTTTCGATTGAGTGCCCACGTAGTGCCGGAGCACCCTGAAGCTGGTCTTCCCCTGCGGTTAATCTCGTTACCACACCCTCACACACAATCCACTCACTCCACAAAAAACCTCCTGCTCTCCTTTCCACATCTCCCCAGTAACTACTGAAGAAGTGGTAATTGGGCCTCTAACTGCCAGGGAGACACATGCCCAGCTCCAGTCATCAAGGAAGGCACTAAAGAGCTGGCATCCTTCATCACTGCCTTGATTAACTCGTCCTTTAAAAACTGCGCAGTCCCAAACAACCTTAAAGAGGCATGGGTCATGCCGCTCCTAAAAAAGCCCAATCTAGACCCAAACATACTGACAAATTACAGACCCATAACAACAGTCCCATTCCTTCTAAAGATAATAGATAGAGTAGCCTATCTCCAAATTCAAAAACATTGGGAAGAGAACAACCTTCTTGGCTTGTGACTGTCCGGTTTAGGACCTCAGCATGGAATAGAAACAGCCCTCCTGGATTTAAAAATCCAGATGGATGAAGCCAAGGACAAGGCTAATCTGGCCATCTTGCTCCTGTTGGACTTAGCAGCGTTTGACCTAATTGACCATCAAATCGTGACTGAACATCCCTCTACCGCGGCAGCATTTTCACCAAATGCCGCCAGCTGGATCCAATCCTTCCTTACTAATAAAACGACGAGAGTTTTTGCACCTACATCGGCTGCTGATCCAGTACCCATCCACTACGGAGTCCCAAGGTTCCTGTGTTTCACCCACGCTTTATAATATTGTTACTAAGCTCCTGTTTGATTGCCTTGATAACTTGGGTGTCACCTACACAAATGATGCTGATGACACCCAGGTCCTTATCACGCTCACCGGTTGCTATGAGAGAGATTGTGAAAAGCTAAATGAAATCTATCTTGAAATACAAACCTGGATGGCTACACAGCCTCTGCCTTAATGACGACAAAACGGAACGCTTGATCGTCAGCACCCAAGCCCACCTAAACAAACTGGACCACCGGTACAAATCATTTAATATTGATGGCAACATCATCAATGTCGCCAAAGAGGTCAAAACCTTTGGCGTCTACCTAGATTCCACCCTCTCCCTCAAAAAACAAGTAAACTCTACAGCCTCCACCACAGCATACACCGATAAACTAATCAATGCCTGTAAACCCTTTCTGTCCACTAACAGTTGCCTCACGCTAGCCAGGGGCTTGATCTTATCCAAACTGGATTACTGTAACATCCTATTCCTAGGTTCCTCGGAGCACAACTTGAATAGACTACAGGTTCTCGAGAACAACGCCCTACTCTGTGCCCTGAACATACCGGATTCTATCCATATCTCGACCACCAGACGAGACGCTCACTGGTTACCGGTACGCGACAGAATTAAACTTCGCACTCTTGTCATTACACAAAATGCCTAGCTAGCACAGCACCCAAATACCTGTCAGACAAATTCTCAAAGTACCAATCTACCAGACCTACCTACCTACACTGCCTCAATATACCCAAGTATAAACTGAAAATGGCACAGGGTTCGAGCTTCCCAGTGTTAGCAGCCAAATGCTGTAACTACCTACCCACAGCCATTAGAGCAGAACCCTCTTTTTGGACTTTAAGAACTAAAGTGAAAGAATGGCTCTTTGCCTAAACAACCCAGCTCAGCTAGCTCATCCCACCGCTCTCTGCACACCCAACTGAGCCAGTCTTGGCCACCCATTGCATAGTTACCTCTCTGCTCCAGGTTCACTCAGGTTTGTCCCTTGGCAACCATCCACTTTGCTGCAGCCATTTCTCACCACTGTATCCTGCTTTTAGGACATTTCATTCATGCTACTCTGACCATTGTGTAACCTGCTCTGTCTGTCACAGCACCTGCCTTTGATCATCGCCATTTACTTCATTGACCATTGTTTAACCTGGTCATTACTATGCACCTGTAACTAACAATTTTTCTATGCTCTAGCGCCCAGATACCTCAGGATTAGGTATGCTCTACAAATAATAAACTAAATAGTTCTGTAACACAAACAGTATTTGTTCTTTAATTCACTTTATGTTGCCATTTGCAACCTTTGCTCAACATAGTTCACTTTACTATCGGTTATCCCTCCGACTCACTGGGTGTAATGTACTGCTTGGCATTTCTTGTGCTGGTTCAAGGATGATACCACGGTAGCGAGCATCTCTCCACTGCCTTGGTTATCAATGTAGGAGGGCTCTGTGCACCGTTGACGTCTGATACACAACACGCTGGCTGTTATTTCCGATATTATGATTCCTTTCAGAGAGGCTTTGCGGGTCTGGGTAAAAAAAAGGGCAAGGGCACTTCTCTCCTTGTCGTCCTTTCGGTTCTAGCTGCCTTTCTTCTCCTCTTGAACTGCCGTCCTGGAATAGCGGACTCGTCGTGCGGTCTGCCTTCTCTTAGTGTGCTTTCGTGCTCCACCTTTTATCCCTGTGGGGAAGGGAAAGGGCCGTCAGTTGTGTGTGGTTATCAATTGCCTGACCCTTGTGTTGGGACATGTCAGGTAAATGGCTCTAGTGTTAGTCCGTTGTTTTTCATGGTGTAAAAAAGTGTTTGTGTCGGAAAAGGAGGGGGGTAGAACTTCTGAATATCCTATGGGGTAGGATGGGGAAGAGTTGTTATGAGGAAGAGGGTACCCTGTCTCTCCCTTTCGGTGTCCCACTTCTACTCCCCGAGGACCCCTCATCCAGGTGATCCTCTCACACTGGTCCACCCTGAGGTACTGGATCCAATAGCGATGCCGTGTCCTAGCCACCTGGATGACGGGTCCCCAGGGAAAAGTCAGGGAGACACCTTCAGGTTTCTCACACCACATCACTAGCCAAGGCCATGCAACATAAAGCATCAGTATGGACTTTGAAGATAAAATCAATGAACCCACTCTAAATCCACCACCGGTCCTAATCTACGCAGATATCATATTGATGGATAAAACAAGTTCTGGTCTCAAAGTGAGTCTTCGGAAAATGGAAGAATACATGGTCTTTAACGGCCTAAAAGTCAATCCTAAAAAAACGAAATACAGGACCTTGACAAAGCAGCATCCAAAGAAAAAAAGCAATGTACATTTGTAATCGATGGCAAAATAGTGGAGGAAGTTTCCACCTTTAAATACTTAGGAGTCCTACTTAATCAGTCGAAGAACGTGAATGAATGGGCATTCGACTTAGAAGGGAAAACGCAGTCTCTGGCAAGACAAGGATGTCCGCTTCAGCGAAAATTTGGAAAATCTTCCATGAAACCATTAATCACCTTTTATCGTCAAAAGGCGACCCCCATCATCACCCATGGGAGCAAAGCCATGTTGGGTGCAGACTTAAGAAAAATGGAGTGGGTCCACCCTATTAAAACTGGTGCTCTCAGTTGGCCCTAAAACAGGGCTGTACACTTTAGCTCTATTTGTTCTGAGCATGCGTTAGAATTCAAATGATAAATTGAATATCCTGGATCATTTTCTTAAAAGAAACGTTTTATTCACATCTCTTAATTGATTTTTCTATTGAATATTTCAATTCATATTCAATGAGGACAGGCATAAAACACTGGCTAGAATTTTTTGTACAATTGCCAATGCATTACAGTTGTTGAAACCTTCATCAGGGCCGTACTAAAACTTAAATATTCCCAGTAATTCACTATGTTAAATAAATTCATAAGCATATAGTAAAACAAATCATTCAACTGTAATTATGGATTGAAATGCATAAAAACGTACATACCAGTTCCATGTATCATCAAAGTGTTCCAACGGTAAAGTTGTAGTGGTGAAAAATAGAAAAAAATAAAACAACAGGAAAACCATTTTTCAAAGTCAATAAAGTGACTAGCATCACAGTCATCGTATTAACATTAAGCTAATATATATTAAATGTACCTTGTGGTTCAAAGGACTCTTTGACTTGTAAACGAAGAATCCAGTCTGAGTAAATGCTCCCGTTAATGTTGCGTAAAAAGTCATCAGAAAACAGTAATCCTTTCAACACCCAGGAACATAGAAAGTGAGATGGATGCTTAGCATTACTCAGCAGTAAAACGCTCCGAGCTTGTCAAACGCGTTTGCAGAGGCGCGAGCACGAATGCAAGTGGCAGCATTTAAACGTTGCCATGGAGACCCAAAGGCGTCGCGCTGAAACGCGTACGCCTTGGGTCCCCCCTCCGTGCAAGCACAGGAGGCGGGAATGTCGCCATGACAACGCCGTATCAAAACCATGCAATTGTAAATGAAAGCGGAGATGTTACTGAGAAAAGAACGAATGCATCATTCTAAGTCTGAATCACTATTGATGTCAACACACAGAATATGTGCTCATGTTGGACAATGTCTAAAGTAATAAGTAGAGTGATAATCATGACATTAATAGAAATAAATTAACAGAGTGTTTGGGTTGAACAACATGAACCCCGGTCACTCATGATTAGGTTACAAATTCCCAAATGATTATCACAAGTTAAAAATACGAACTATTGTCAATCTGAGAGGACGACATTAATCATAACTGAATATGGCATTAAAGAACCGGTAACGGGTGTGGATCTAAAGATGGATATATGGATGGTTGGAGTACAAGTAAGCATAACAGCTGTAATAGGAATACTTAGTGGAAAAATCGCAAAAAGCAAACAAATTGTTAACACTCATAAATTGTTAACAATGGTGTGCCTATGGATGGGAAATGGTAATCCATGGTAACCAAGGTTACAGTCATAATTACGTCATAAATTACAAAATTAGTGAAACTGTTGTGTCTATTCATCAACACAACTGTGAAGGTGTATTAGTATTCATAAATAGCACATATAGTTTATTTCTTCATTCATTCATTCCCTTGGGTGTCAGAGAGCTCAGCCGATCTATCCAAAATGTTTCTCGTTGATCGAGTCTCTTTTGGAGATTCTCATACTTGTTCAGTTTATGGACCACTTCTAAGATTACAAATCTTATCTGTGCCAGTTTGTGGTGTTTTTCTTGCCAATGTCTGGCCACCGCCGAAGTTGTTGTGTGATTCTGTATGCATGATCGTTGTTCATTCCATCGGATTTTTGCAGTTCGTTGTGCCTGAACAACATAGAACAGCCCACAAGGGCATTTGATTCCATAAACAATATTTTGTGTATCACAAGTGGCATAGTCTTTCAGTTTCATTTTAGCTCCGGAGTGTGGATGGTTAATGGTTGACCCTTTGATGATGTAATTGCAACTGCTACAATTAAGGCACGGAAATGTGCCTATCCGATCAGTTAACTTATTTTTACGTAAAGGTTTGGTGTTGACCAGCTTGTCTTTCAAATTCTGGCTACGTTGATAGGCAAAAGTGGGGAGTTCTTTAAAAAGAGGTTCTATTCTCTGGTCACAAGATAATGGTATTCCAATTTTTCTTGATTATGGATTTGATCCAGCTGCTTTGCCTGGAATATTTGGATACAAAGACCAACGGAGGCGTAAGTTTTATCTTAGTTTTAGGTTTCAATAGTTCTTCTCTATTTTGTGTGGCTGTACGAGCAGCGGCTGCCTCTATTTCATCTTGGGAATATCCTCTATTCAGGAATGTATTACCCATCTCTTTCCATGCCTCTTGATAATGTTGGGTGCAGACAACATTAATTGGCAAAAACTGGAAGCCATATTCTGGAGGAAAATCCTTGGGTTACCAAAGAATTTTCCGATGGCGCGCATAAGGCATGAAATCGCAACACAATCCTTGGACTCTATAGGCCGGTCAAAGCAATTCGATCTTTTGCGAAAAGTGCTTACCGATGAAGAAACACCACCCATTCAAATACTGCGGAGTACGAATGATGCATTGAACAATACCAAATTGAAATTGTGGGTTAAACAACTGAAAGAGAAATTGGTAAAAGACGACATTTCCTTGGAAATGTTAACATATCGCCCACAACATGCCAAAGTAAAGCTGCAAAGGAACGATTGGCTGAACACTTGTAAAGACAAATCAAAGTACGCTATGAAGATCCATTGCGATGCTGATTTAAGAGCCATCAATGAGCCACCTCTATATTTCTGTTTATTTCCAGATCCAAAAGTTCAAGATCTATTTTTAAAGATCCGACTGAATCTACTTCCGACCCGTGAAAGGCTAACCAAAATCAGGCAATTACCATTCTCAGAAAGCCACTGCCATTTTTGTATGGTACTAGATGTTCCTGAAACATTGTATCATTTAATTATGGTTTGTCCGGCGCTGGCTCATAAGAGAGCCCTATTTGGTACTTTTTTTTGGAATTGCAACGTATCAACTAGAGCCTGCCTCAAGATGGGATCAATTGCTGAGTGGGCAAGACAAAAAATAAATGTTCACGCGCACGCAATTCATTGCTAACATATTAGACTTGGACATGAAACAGTCCAAGGAACTGACTATGATCACTGGGAGACACGGAATGACGATGTGGAGCCTGTTTTTTTTCACTTTTTTTCTTCCTTCTCTTTGCTTGCTCCTTATTAACAATGTTGCATGATATATTATTGGTCTTAAGAAAATTGACTTGTATGATGTGCAGAAATGAAAAGCTTATTTATAAACTATATCATTTAATGAAAAACCTTGTTTAAAAAAAAGCTTCAGTATGATGTATGGCACGTCGCAAAATCAATTTTCAAAGAAATTACAGCTGCTGGAAAGAAAAAGGCTACAGAAAACCTTTTAAATTGGCCACAGTATCAGAAGCCATCTTTCGTGGAGCTCAAGAACTTGTGATGGATCTATAGATATTCTGCTTGAAAAATGGTATTCATTGATGCACCATTGTTGTAACATATACTCTTGGAAAGAAAACAAACATTTCTACAAATGTGCACCTGGACCATTGAGCAAGGAGTAGGAGCATAAGAAAAGGTGGTTGGCTCCAGACTCCCCTCCTCACACAGCACTTGAGAACATTGTGTACGACAAAACGCTTTCAAGAGACATAAGAGGACTCTCCGAGTTCTGCCACACTGGCATAATATGGGTCTAAAGTACAGGCCAAAAAGGTTGCATTTTGGCATAGACGGTATGGAGGCCAGAACAAGACTGGCTGTACTTGCACACAAGAGCGTTGGAAGGGAACAAGCAAAAACTGAAGGAATTTTCAGGGTGCCTCGTTACAACAAGGAGTTTACCAAAAGAAGCAAACAGTGGGTGGCAAAGCCAATCTTCCAGCAGATGGATTTTGAATTGTGAAAGATATGAAACTGAATGTGCTGGCAATGCCAACGCATTTGAATAGCTCCAGATTTTGTTTCCAGGACCTAGTCTATGCCACAGAACAACGCAAAAGAGGTTATCCCTGCCAAACTTAAACTTGATTAAAAGTGGACTTCAACATTCAAATGATGTGTGGCTCTCTTCACAATATTTAACAAGGCCAATTTCAAGCTTTTGTATAGTGTTTGGAAACTGTTTTCACTGGACAATAAATGAAAAAGTATGTCACTTGAGATGAGCTTGTTAAATAATGTATTTTTAATTCATTACAATTTGTGAAGTAATGTCACTAGATCTTTATTTATTTTTGCATGTGTTATAGCGCACAAAACCCTTGGGTATCTAGGCACTAGTTAAATTAAGGTAAAAAAAGAAGGGAGGGGAGCTGGGGAATTGCAGTAGTGAGATTGAAGAGTCTTAGGAGGAGCAAAGCTAGTGGAACAGCAAAGTCTTCAAGTTTCGGCGGAAGGTCCGGTAGGCCTGTTCTTTTCTGAGTGCTGGTGGTAGATTATTCAAGAGTTTGACAGTCACGACCGGGAAGCTCTTGCCCCCCTACTGAGAAGCGACTGAAGTTGGGGGTCTTCAGGAAGTGAGAGTTCGATGATCTAAGAGGTCAGACATGGGGCATATTTCTCCATGCAGCATGAGAGGTAGGTTGGGGCATTGTTGGAGAGACATCGGTGGACCAGGAACAATGTTTTTAACTTAATCCTTTCCCGATGGGCAACCAGTGTACATCTCTCCTGGCTTTGGAGATATGGTCAGATTTGGAGAGACCAATGGCCGCTCGGAGAGCATTGTTCTGAATCATCTGGAGTTTGTTCAGGTTGCGTTCAGAAGTCCTGGTGAATAGGGCCTTACAGTAGTCTAGCTTGGCTCCTGTGATAGCTCTTGCAATAGTTAGGCAGTTAGGACTGGAGAGGAAGGGGCTACTGGCACGAAGCAGTTTGGCTTCGCAAGTTCAGGCAATCGAGTTCACTTGACGTGAGAGGTTGAGGTTGGCATCCAGGTAGACACCAAGAATTTTATCAGCTGCAAAAGAGGTGATACGGTTACCATCGATGACAAACTCCATGTCTGCTGGGTCAATGTTGCGAATTGTGCAGTTGGAGCCTACAATGAGGATTTCGGTGTTGTCATTGTTGAGGCAGAGCAGGTGAGAAGCCATCCAATTTTGTATGAAGATAGGCCTCAACATTTCTATTTTTCTTTGATTTGTGTATTTATTACCATCAATATATTTGATGTATATTAGAACAATAAATGTCAGTCTGCTTATTTCAAGTATGTGATTCAAATCAAATGTAGAAGAGACTGGTGAGCTTAAAACCAACATTAGCCAGGAGCTACTTTTGGCTCCCCCAGACCAACTTATGCAAAGCTATAAACAAGATCCTTGTTCCATAGTGGTAGCTCCTGGTGACCGGTTACTGCTGGATACCCAGGCACTGCTTGTAATTCTAGTTTATCCAATCCTAATTTGAGCCTCGTTTGTAATGAACTCACAATGGTTAAAGAATCAAGAAGAAAATTGGAGCAGCAGACATACAGAAACTCAATGTCTCCAGAACGCTGATCCTCTCTGGGCTCGAATAACACAACAGCCTCTTCCTCAATCTGCCCAAATCTTCCCTTCCCCCCTTCAACTAATGCAGAATAGGACTGCAAGATGTATCCTTGGACTCAAGCCCATGGATAGAATCTCCCAAGCCCAGAAATATTTCCACCTGCTCCCAGTGGCAGCGAGGATCGAGTTTAAGACCCTCTGCATCATCCACAAGGCTTTCTGGGACCATGGACTGCACTACCTTCGACTTTTTCCATAAATACCTACCTCTTACTTTCGGTCATCCAGCAGCAATTCCCTGCAGATCAGACGCTATTCCAAGTAGATCTCTTTCCTCGGCAGAAGCATCCATCTTTAATGGCCTCCCTGCCCCTCTCAGGATTCTGGAAGAGTCTCAAGACCCAACTATTCTCCCACCCCTGCTAATGCCCCCTTCTGTCGCATTGACTGGCTGCCTGGTCCCTTCTGAGCTCTACAGGGCACCAGACCCTCCTCGCCCAGTATATCCCAGCACCCAGTCCAGGCCTCCACAACCTGTGTTTGCCCTTGCAGGCCCCTTTCCCCTGACAAGCCTGGCGGGGTATGCATCCCGACATAGGCCTGGTCCAGCCCCGTCCTCGTACTTCACATGTGGTCCTCACTGCCCGCTTCCCCTGGCACTTTCCCACCAGGCCTCCCCTTAGCACTTGCCAAGCCCATTTGGCCCTCTTCTTCCCCCCCTCCTCCTCCTCTTCCTCCTCCCTGCACTTGTATTCCTCCCATTTCCCTGCACCCCCTTCCTACCCTAGAATTTTCCCTTCTGCCTGACCTCCACCTTCCCAACTTCTCCACTCCCTCCCCCCTGCACTTCTTGTTACTGTTCTTGCATGATCCAAATGACACAAGGCCTAGTAGGACCGTTATTGGTTTTTTCTCCACCCCCCCCCCCGACCCCGTTTTTTTTTGTTGTGGCGCCTTGAAACACCATTTTATGTATAGGCACTTTACAAATAACGAATAAATAAAACAAATAAATGAAATCTAACCTCGCCACAAAGTAGGAATCATGATAAGTGGCTGCAGATAGCAATAGACCAAAGGTTGATGTGCCACAGTCTTAGCCAACATTGAACTAACAAGCAAAGGAATAGGCCTTACCAATGTGCACGATGAACATGTGCCTGTTGCCTTTGGACATTTACATCTTACTGTGAAGGCCCACATGTGGAGGACAACCAGGTGCGCATGCATCAATGCAGAAATCAATATGATTGCTGGAATAGATATACAAAGAATCCAGTAAGCCTTTCAAAACTGCACTCATTGGAGGCATGCTGGAATTTTAGTGATGTAAACTTTTTTTTTCTTTTTATTGTTGCTCATTGCACACGTTGCCCTGGCTGCAACAGTCCGCCCAGCCTGGTGCAAAATCACCCCTTTTCCACCCCTACCTTCCCAGTCCGTCCGTACGGTCTCTATATACTAAAACCACCACTTTTGGATTCGAATTCTGTTTATTTCAGAAAAGAAGTGGCCCGCTTGGCCCAAAAAAACGGCCCACACTTTTTCTGGGCATTGTACTATTGAAGTATAAAGAAATCCGAGCCCGTCTCCTCTAGGGTCATCTTTGAAAGAATATGTAAATGGGTGTGCGACCAGGCGCATTGATATCGTTCCAATGGAAGTAAATATAGGATACTTTAAATATTTCATAGTTTTCCATTGCACAGCTTGCCATTAATATTGTTACATTTACTGGAATGTATTCCAAAAAAAACGAAACTCCCTCCAACACGCTGTGAACACTGGATGAAGGGTCACATTGTAATGTGTCCTTGAATCCAACGCACTAACAATTTGCAGGCCACAATGTGTTGAATATCTACAAAGAAGTGATAAGATTCACTATATTGAAAGCTTACGTAGGAATGTTACGTTTCTATTACTGAGATCTGTCTTTCAAAGCGGTTGGTCATCCATCACATAGGGAGAATGGATACACAAGACACAATGTAAGCAAAGTTTCAAATAATATTTATGGAAGTGAGGCTGGCAAGTGTGCTGTATGCTACATGATTTACATTATGATGGATGAATGTTCAATTTGACGCAAATAATAGACATTGTACGTGTTAATTGTAACTTAAATTGATGGATAATATAAATATGTAATGTGTGTATACAATTTTAAATTAGGTGATGAAATATATTTTTACATTCTCGATTTTACCTAGTTGTATTAAACCTGTGTGTGTCTGTCATGGGTACAATTTACCGGTCGACAGCTTCTTATTTATTTATTTGCATTTGTAAGGCACCCAAGCCCGGAGGGATCAAGGCGATGTTGCGAACCAGTTACACGGTACATATTTTGGGGGAAAAGAGAGACAGCCAACAAAAAACAAGACAAACTGAGGAGCAGGTAACAGTCTCTTAGCTCCCAATGTCTGAGTTCAGCAAGGCAAAGATTAGGCAGAGAGAAGTTTTGGGGGCTTTTCTGAAGGCCCCATAATTGGACAATAATCCTCAACAACGCATCTGTGATAACCATGATCTGGGACGATCGCCAGACACCAATCTGTCCTTTTGCAGTTGCAGTGATAAGGGGCAACATGGCAACCTATAGGTTCTGAAAACGTGCGGATGTGAAAGTGTTGCATTTGAAATTGAAACCACTCATTACTGCTCTGTAATGGAACGCCATGTGGGTCGATCATAAATCGGCAATGGAAGATAATAACTATCTGTGAAGAATGCAAAGATTGGGATTAATCGATTGATCAATCAAAGGAATCAGCATTCCAAGATCACTGTATACTCTGAATTTGGGGCGATGGATCAACAGATGAGATTAACACAAGATGGTGGTACCCGACCTGTCGTTTTTGCATGTGTTAAAGTGAGAAAGTGAGAAAAACTCAGGACAGTTGCATTGGAATTCGTTTTAAGAACAATCGATCTTTGCTATAAAAAGCATGTCTGATAAATTGAGCCAATGCAATTTCTGACTGAACTACCTCTTTAAGAGGCTTGGACTGCTTTTTAAGAGACTGTGGGGGATGAAGGTGGAATTTGATGAAATAATGGTCGGACCAAATACATGGCGTAGTTCCTGTAATTCTAATGTCCAAATTCTGACTGATCCCCCAGTCCGTGGTTTTTCCTTTCTTGTGTGTGGATTCCTGGTTTAATATCAAAGAGTTGATGGGCGAGAGGTTAGTTCATTCACCTGGATCCTCCCCACCAATTACCTCGTTATTACCCTACCCACTATTAATACTAATATTGTATGTGCAATAAAAATAGTAATAATACCATTTCTAAAAACAGATTTCAAAAGCAAAATGTGTGCTCAACTTGTGGTTTATTCGTACCCAAATCAGCCAACATGTGTTTCACACCAAAGGGCGCTTTCTTAAGGCTTTTTTTAGGCTTGTACATTCCTTATTTAAAGTAACTACAGCACTCTCAGATTTAACAGATAATCAAGAAACAAAGTTTAAGGGGCTAAATTTGTAAGGGACTTTGCATGGAGGGCACCACCCACATTGTGCACTTAGGATCTATGCATGCAATCTTTTGCTTTTGGACTACAAACAGCAAAAGATCTGTGTAGAAGATTGCCAAAACAGGTTTATGCATATTTTTGCAATTCTTGCTGAAGGGAAGTGCAAATGCATCCCAAAATTCATGCATGCATGCATGAGACATTTACAACGATTCCTATGTAATCTGCCTGTATTTATTAAAGGAATGGTTCAGTCAAAAAATGTTATTGTCCCTACGGGTCGGCCATGTGTTTTTAAGCCTAAATCGCTCGATTTTAGAAAAATTTCCTATGGACCTTACCTGAGTTTTCGTCCATTAAACACACGCGAAAACAGGCAGTAGGGTGCCGCCATTTTGTGATAATCCTATCACTTGCCGCATCGTCCTGGCTGATCTGCTTTTGCGGCACTAAATCATATCCCCCGCCCCTGAGCCTGACATTATCAAAACATTCATATTCCCCACCTCTCTCCGTGACGTTACTGTGCTGCCTAGGCAAACGAGCCCAGTCGTCTTCTCTGCGACTTCACACAGAACCCGGAAACCAACACAGATCAACTCACAACACAGCGCACCATAATTCGGAATATGAAACTGTACTTTCAAATCAAACAGCAACACGGTACACTTGGTAAAGTACATTTATTTAACATTAAATGTTTATAGAATATTCAGCAATTGGCATATTAAATCAGAATGTGATTTTTTTTCTTTTCTCTCTATCCGCAAATCCTGTTCCGTTTTATCGTGAGTCACGCGCTGTTCCTTTATGGTACACAGGGTGTTGGTTTTCGTTAAAAGAAGCACTTTGGTCGCACGGTGAACCGCAATGCTGTTCCACCAACTAGGCACTAGGCCAGCGTAAAGGTTGATATGTTGCTTCTAGCCACTAGTACCGCGTAAGGGCATATGGGCCCTTGGCGATCGTCCCATAAGATCGTCAAAGTGGTGCAGTTGTTTACAATAAGCTGCAGCTGGCGGATGAAAAAACCATCTGCCGGGGTCTGAAACTGGTGGCAGTAGCAGTAGGGTAGGATATACCTGTTTTGAAAACATAAAAATTATAATTAGACTCGCCAGCCAATCTTTATTAATATTACTCATTTTATTTATTACGGCCGATCTGAAACTATTTGTTTTCAAGGATAGTGCAATGGAGTATGTTCGGCTCTAAAATCAATGCGAAAACTAACAAAATAAATCTAGGTTAACACACAATGAGAAACGACTGTTTGTCTACATGCGTGTGGAATGTGGACCTGCATGCCCATGTGCCCGGTACAAAGACGATCCCACAAACGTTCTACTTGCTCTTCATTCATTCATTCATTCATTCATTCTTCATTCTTCATTCTTCATTCCGGTATAAAAGCGTCTAAAGAGTTACTTACATTATATTTGCAATTTCCATTGTGTCTCTGCGTAATGCAGTCCGTAAATCCCACTGTGCTCTTGACAACGATTTTTCGTATACTGAACTAACATGAAACTCGGTCTAGTTTCAGAATTCTCTTCCTTATCGTCTTTTACGTTATTGCACCCCTCCTTCAAATAAAGTCCTTTCGGCATGGTCCTTGTCTCTCAAGGTCAAAAAACAATAAAACCTTATACTGCCAGTGCGAGTTGTGGGCCTCTTCAGGCCGCCAGCTGAAAATCAAAGCCGCTGACCTTCACTCTAAAGGAGCATACATTCTTACTTTGAAACATCCCGTGTAAAACCATCTTTGAGAACTTGAATTTTCGAATCCATCTATGTACTAGGCCTCAATGTGCAAATGCAAACTGGCTTCTCTCCCATCTGCAACGGCTCGCTTGGTGCGTTCTGAGGCCCCCAATTTTGTCCTCGTTGTCCGCGAGCTTTGCAGCCCTAGAGAACCATAACTATGGAGACATTGACTTTTTGGGGGAAGGTCAGGGAAAGTATAACGTACCCGAGGAGTTGAGTTGAAAGTGAGATTTATTGTTTGTTTTATTATTTGCAATACGCAAGCCTCCCCTAGGTTAACAGTGCGCAGCATTTCATGAGATTGCGAAACTTAGTTACAGCAACAAAAAAATATACATACACATATTGACAAGGTCAGCGATATGAGGTGAATAGAGAGAGAAGTCAAAGATGACACCCAGGTTGTTCGCCACCCAGGATGGTGAAGGGAGGGGTTAGGGTTAGCATACTTTGTATGTACACTGTACAATAACATTTATTTACAAAAAGACAATCATATTACAATTATTTAAACCGAGATTTGTACTTCACAACCAGCTCTCCAACTCCATTTCCTCATAGACTGGTTTGATCACCCATTGTTTACTTCTTTTAGAAAACCTTAGTGTAGCGAAGCATCCTTACATTACCTGTAGTCCTAGATTGTTCACGGCAGAAATTCTCGTTGTGGGCCAAGACCGCAAGTAGAGTCCTATGTTTCATGCCCTGTATGCTGAAATGCAAGCACTTTGGCCTGTACTTTAGGCACATATTGTGGAACACCTCCAAACCTCCTGTGTGACAGAATTCTGTCAGTCACCTCAAATCTCTTGATAGTTTTATCGAAAACAATCTTCTCAATGGCTTTGTGTGTCGGTGAAGATGGAATCAACCACTTCTTCCGTGCCTCCTCTGGGGACAAAGGGCCATGTTCACATTGGTGGAAATGTAGGTTTTCTGACGAGCGGTGAACGTTGGTACAGTGGTGCATCAGTGACCGCCATTTTTCAAGTAGTATTTCCACTGACCCTTCACAAGTTTTGGAGCTCCACCAAAGATGGTTGCTGATAGACTGGGACCACTGTGAAATACTTTCCAAACCTTTTTTTTCCCTGCAGCCGCGATGTTCTTATTGATTGATTTAGCAAGATGCCATACATCAAATTGATGTTTAATATGTGGGAACTGCTCTCTCATTGTCTTGGCAATTGAAACGTGTCTGTCCGTGGCTATGAGGTCGATGTGCATTCCCCTCGATTGTAGATATTCCACTGATTTTATAAATCCTAGTTTCTCCATGGCCACTGAGGATGTACATTGTTTTACCTGCACGACCACCAAACTCACAATTTTCTTACTATCCATGTCCTGAAAACGGTAGGTGCAGTACTTGGCAGAAAATCCAGGGCTGTCGCACTGTCCATCGCCGGCTAGCCTGAATCGTTTCCCTTCGAATGTATTTGCTAGAGACAATTGTTCAATTTTCCAAGCATGACTAATGGCCGGAAACAGATAATCATGTTGGAATTTGTAGTACTGCGTTTTAGAAATTAAATGGAGTCCCACAAACTGAAAGAAAGACTCTAACTTTCTAAAACTGGAGCTACTAAAAAGTGATGCAGCTGCACACAGTAGATTGCCTGCTGGCAGTTTCCCCAGCATTGGTTGTGCAGACCATGAAAACGTATGATTTAATCTAAACGCGGCATGTATTGTGACGTTACTGCCTTGTTTTTGACGAGTCACATGAATCAATGGCTTCCCACATACTTTCCCTCAGACGGAATGCCCACATTTCAGCATACTTATAATATCCATCAAACAACTGTCGAATACTATGTATTTGCCCTCTTTCATTAGACTGTCATCCGGTGTCACACTTGTTTCTGACTGCATCGTTGAGGACATATCAGCAGCATTGAAAGAAATATCGCCGATGTCAGGTTCTGAAGCGTCGGTGAATGCTGCTGCTGGTTCATTCTCTGTCATTTCAACATCCGCTACCTCAACATTGATGGGAGAACACAACAATGTCGACAGCTTTTTTGGTGGCAATTTTTTGGCGGGTGTAGATTGTGTGAATTGATCTGCGACTACTTCCGAGCTATCCTCAATACATTCAGTATCATCTTCTTGTGGTGGTGCAGTCGCACTGTAGCAATGGTCCATTACAACTTTACTGGATTCTCCGGACACATTCAATTCATGTTCTGGCCATTGGATATGAGCATCTCTAGTCTCAACACGCGGCGTCAGAATTAATAGTTCCTCCATAGTGTAAATGGGCTGGCAAGCAACATCTCTCATTCGCATCACTGTCTGTGTATGTATAGTTCGTACACCCACGGGTAACTAGAGGACAGATTGGAAAAGTGATGTTCAGTTTAAACACAAGATAAAGTACAGTACAATTGACTGGAAAAAACAAAATAGTCCCCAGCACAAAGAAAGTCTAAAGTTATGAACTGTTTGTAACTAACCTTATTTTTGTTTCTTTTCTTTGCAACTTTCTTGACTCGACCTTCAACATCTGCACGCTGTAGCTCCGATTCGTTTCCGCATGTCTCCCCTTCCTTTTGCGCTGCAACGACTATATTTTCTGTATCCGCGTAGACAGCATGGAATGAGGCTCCATCGACTCCCTGAAACATAGTACTTTCATTACTATGTATCACAATATTGATAACATAAAACACACGTGAGGACGAACACACAGGTACATCTCAATAGCTCAACACTAATTAAACATTGTGTAGAACAATCAAACGACATGTATTCAAGCTCTGATGACCTAGTTCCATGGAACTGTCAGTATCCATACCTCTGGCTCTGCATGGACTGCCATGAATGATTGTATTGGAGAGGAGGCATCAGCAACTCCCTGAAACATAGTACTTGTGTTAGTATGGTTTTCAATATTGTAAACATAACACACACTTGGGGTCGACGGCACAGGTACATATAAAGAGATAACCACAAATGATGCATTGTCTAAATCTGATCATATTTAAATATTCCTTGATTCTTTTAATCGACTTATTTCTCCGATTTCTTTACATCTGCATCATCTAAATGGGATCTCCATCGTCTCTCTGAAACACAGTACTTGCGTTAATAGGGAAGAAAGTATAGCAAATGGAATCACGTTATATGATCACGGTCGATGGAGCCGTCCGTATCCATACCTCGTGCTGCTGAAGAACAACTAGGGCGGTTGTCAATGTGGTGGACGCTTCAGCATCTCCCTGAAAGACAGTACTTGCATTAGTATGGATAACACTAATTATAACTGAAAACAAATACCAGGGGACGACAACTAAGGTGTATATCAATTGGAAAGCACTAACCAAACAATTGGTAAAATAATAACACAATACATAAAAACTATTACTTGACATGCATAAAACAAGTCTGTAGCGGAATAGCCAAGTATGATTACCTGATACGCGCTAGAAGTGGTTGATAACTGCAAACACGTCACGGAAGTAGAATGTTCTTGCTTCACATTCAAGGGATAGTCAAGAAGTTGTAAAGGTAAATTATTGTTTGATAATGAAATGCCAATATTTAAAATTGCCATGTAAGGAGACAGAATACCTCAGAGTAATGCTATTGAAAATGCACATTATATCAGTTACCTGTGCCCATATATAGATTTTGTTTGTGGGTTATGAAATCTAAAAAGAATATATTGATAAATGTCATTATTCAAAAAGCTATACCCTCATATCAATGTCGAAAGTATTACAAATTGGAAACAACACCTAAAATATCAATTACTCCATTCGGCTACCTACACACTACCGTAAGGCTTAAAGCTAAAAACGGACACTTGACTCACCAGTGGCGGAATGTGGACGAATAGAGTGGGAATAGCGTTTGCGAGCAATTTTCGTGTTGTTCGCCGTTTATTCTTCTTTGTTACCCAAGATGTGGCGTACATGTTCAAGGAAAAGTGCCGGCTGCAGATGCGGTATCGATCACCCCTCTTGTGCTCTAAGACTTCTTGGACTCTACTTTCAAGCTCATCCAGTGGATATCCGCAATGTCTGACCCATTCTCTTATTCGATCAACAGTTTTCGGAAATACATGCATTGTAGTGCCTTCAGATTTAGCATGGGTCTTCGAAGGGCAACCGCTAATCGAACAGGCAGGCATTGTTGAAAATTCTGAAAAGTAAATAGACATTATTAAACAGTCTTGATGAATAAAAATGTGATACAAAAGTAAATGAACCATACAATGTTCAATGCAAAGTTTGTTTTACTCGCCGGAACTACCAGTTCATCATGTGCGGCTTAGTATTTGCATAAGTTACAGAAATTTGTAAATGATGCGACTAAACTCTGAACATGTGACTCGTCTCTTGGATGTTCTGTCTTGCACGAGAAGGAAACATGCTTACAGTATAGACTGGACCCCCGAAGGATGCAATTCGATGACAATTGACACAGATAAAAATAAATAGATCAATTGAAACTCAAGTCAATAGCAATGAGACCAATGACCATAGCACTATTGGGTACTCTAATCGCAAATAGATAGAAATTTAAAAATGACCGAAATATGACTAGGATACATGGCCTTACCTTGACCAACAAACAGTTGGATTCAGCAGGCCGAGCAGTATGTTGCAGGAGAACAGGTAGATGGCCACAGGCAGCACACTGACGAGTTTGCTCGAAGCGGTCACAGATAGCACGACGACGAGCAGATTAGCATCGATCTCAGTGCTTCTCAGGTAGAAGGTTCAGAAGTTGACTTGCAAAGCACAAAGATGTTCTCATGAGACATATCAAGTGGTTTATAAAGTATTAGAAACAGGGGTGTGTTTGTGAATGAATGACGTGTGTATGTTGTGGTATTATGTGGTTTGCAGGGGGGAGGCCTGCCTGGAGACACGGGGTCTGAGGGGGCCATGTGAGCGATGGCCCCTGGGCGTGGGACACCTTTTGAAGTGTACATGCTGTTTGGCACCTTGGCCGTTTGCGCCCGTGACAGCCCCCCATGCCAGCGCTCATCCCCGGGTGCGAACCGCCTTTGATAGAGGGGGTGGGATGGATGGGCCTGGGGCATGCAGATAAGGCACAGGAAGACTGCTGAATGGAGACACACTTATGTGGATTGCAGGGGGGTGGCCTGCCTCAGGGGAGGCCTGCCTGGAGACACTGGGTCTGAGGATGCCATGTGAGCGATGGCCCCTGGGCGTGGGACACCTTTTGAAGTGTACATGCTGTTTGGCACCTTGGCCGTTTGCGCCCGTGACAGCCCCCCCAGGCCAGCGCTCATCCCCGGGTGCAAACCGCCTTTGATAGAGGGGGGTGAGATGGATGGGCCGGTGGGCGTGCAGGCAAGTGTGTGGGAGCGAGGGCCCACCAGGCCACTCTCATCCTTTACTTCTCAGTAGAAACTTGGACCAAGTGCCTCCAGTAGTGGATTCGCCCCTTGCCCTTATGTGATGTTAACTGTGGTTGACATTCGCGTAGATGTGACCACTGAGCAGGACACAGGGCATCCATTTTGGTACCCCCTTTCCACTCCATCTTGGTGACCAGGCCTCACTGCGCAGAGCACATGGCCCCCACCCTCGTTCCCACTCTGAATGGAAAACTCCAGAGGTATTTGCAACAGCTAATAAACGGAACACATCACTCTTCCTCTGAGATCACTGTCCTGCATGTGAACCAGCCTGAACTAAGCACATAGCTCGTTCATCTCCACAAACGTGACCTTGCCCACGCACCCTCACAAGTGGAAACTTACTGCCATTCTGACCCTGTGTTCCTGCAAGGTATTCTCTTCATGTGCCAGACCACTGACCACGCCATGATGCCCACCTAACAGATCCCCAACTAACATTAGACCCCTACTGCAGTATATTGTTGCCTATCAATAACAAATGCCACATACCAGAGATTCTTGTGAGCACAGACCTACACTTCAAACAGTGTATTATAGTGGTCAAGACCCTTAACCTAAGGCCTGTATAATCCAATGTTAATTGATATATATATATATATATATATGTGTGACTTTTATAGAGACAAACGACTTGAAGACTTTGAACAAGTGTTATTTAGTGCATGCATTATTGAGAATATATTATGTTAGCTTAGATAGTGACCACCCTGCTTCACAGCGACCTGACCTTCACCCATTCGGAGCACAGATGTCGGACGTCCATCCTTGAATGGAGACACACTGGATTCATTTAAAAAATCGAAACAACCGTTGTTAAAATATATGTGGCGTTTTATTTTGTAGCTTATTTTGATGACACAAAAATACAAGACTTTACACATGTACAGGTCAGGTTGCAGCACAGCGAGAGAAAATCCCCTGTACTGACCGCTGTCACTTGGGAAAGTTTCTCTTATGGCACGAACGGCACAGGCGGGTATTACACTTCGAAGCGGTGTCCAAGCCTACCGTGAAGCCACCATGTAAAGGAACGATAGGCCACCAGCCTGTACCACCTGTGTAAAGGAATGAAACAAACTGTTTTTAAATGACCAAGATAAGTTTAATAAACGTTTGTTGTCAATGACAATTCTTGTAACTAATGGCATTCTGCTTGGACAAATGCTATCTAGACACTGCACACTATTGAACAACCTTCATGCGTTACAATGATATGTATATGTAATTTTGGATAAAGTAGAAGACCATGAAATAGGAGTGGCATGACAAGCAGAGTATACCTACTCGTTACTCGGGTTACGAGGACGAACAGTTGCGCAAAGTTCGTGCATAAGCACCATCATTATCCTCAACACGGACCGTGTGAGGCAGGCTGCCCTGAAGTCTGTCAGCTCGGTGATGCATTGCGGTCGTGGCTCGCCTTCCGAAATGTAGGCCACGCATCTCGAGTTTTCACAGCAGCAGCAGTTCTCGTCCTCGGTTGGCATTAGCTTGCATCGATTGCATGTGCACCAGGTGGAAACACCGTCCATGCGACTAAGTCCAGGCTCTTCAGCTGTTGGGCATTATTGTAGCCATTGTGTGTTAAACAAACTAAAATAATTTATAGCGGTGGTAATGGTATCTGTTCACACGGGCTACAAGCAACGAAGGTAGCTGACCAGAGCACAGAAACGAGTCACAGAATACTCAAAGTAACACAGAGAGAGGAATGGAATCGAAAATCTGCTGCTGTGTGTTGTGAAACGGTCTGTTTATACTTATTGAGGAAAGAGGCGTCCTGCCATTTCCATGGCGACACGTCATTAGCTGAAGCGCAGCGAATGTTGACACGAGACGTGCTTTGGCGTTGTGAAATGGGCAGTACGCGTCTGCTGATGACAGGCTCTGGGGCGGGGGATATGATTTAGTGCCGCAAAAGCAGGTCAGCCAGGGCGATGCGGCAAGTGATAGGATTATCACAAAATGGCGGCGCCCTACTGCCCGTTTTCGCGTGTGTTTAATGGACGAAAACTCGGGTAAGGTCCATAGGAAATTTTTCTAAAATCGAGCGACTTAGGCTTAAAAACACATGGCCGACCCGTAGGGACAATAAAAAATGTTGACCGAACCATTCCTTTAAGTGTTAAGAGCAGGCAGCTGTCATAGGAATAGAATATTTCACATCAGCATAAAAAGGGACAAGATGCTGTAAACCATTCAGTTTTGATGGGCAGATTAGAAATGCAAGGTGGAAACGATAATCTTACTCTGTGCCACCAAAACACCTGGCCAAATCAAACAAAATACTCTGGAGTTACAAAGGTGGTGTTTAACCAGGTAAGATGCTTTTACACCTCTGTCATACTTCACTTTTTGCACTGCAGTGCATCGAAAATGACCACTTAAGTGATTTGCCCAGGATCAAAAGGTTTTGTTTAAATGAAGAAGCTGGTTTTAGAAGTTAGATCATCTAGGGAGGCGCTGTTGCATGGCTTCGGAAGTGGGCGTGGCCTGAGAGCGCTCCGTCTGAGGCTCAGAAAACCTGCAAAATATCTGGCACTCAAAGGCAGCTAGAGACCTGAAATTGAGATATAATGGCGATAGAACATCAGGGATACACTCAGCACACTGTTCAGAACTCCCGACCGTAACGTAAAGCCAAATCGGGGTGCCGCTTCTGGGTCTGCAACGGCCAGGATCCTCCATTACTCGAAGCTACCCCTCCCCCCCCGCTGTCGTGAATCTGGCACCAAAAACACATCAGCCGCCACGGGGGAGAGAGAGATCGACACAGAGGATTGGTTACCCGGGGACCTGTGCCGCCTTCACCCGCAGATACATTGGAACTTAGGGGGTGTGAGCACTGCAGGGCTTCCCAGCTCCGTAGACCACTGCAGCGGAGGACGGGTTGCAGTGGTTGCCTGCGCTGAGTCCAACCCCACCCGCTCCAGAGACGGTGCTCGCTGCCCCCCCCCTGCGTGGGGTCCACTCGCCACATACCACCCGGACCAGCGACGGCATTGCACCGCCGACTGAGGATATCCTCACAGCGGCCCCACCCTCGCAGCGATAAACTGCAGCGATATAAGAGAACCGAACTCTGGACACCGACGAACGCAGAAGGCAGTGCCACCACCACATTCTGGCAGAGCACGCATCCGGTGGGGCTAAGCACCAAGTACTACTAAATTACACAGCGGTGAGTCGACAGGGCGAGGGGCCCCCGGGGGGAGGGTACACCATTCACCATAACACGCAGTGCTCCGACCCCCTCCCCCGTGCCAAGGACATGCAGAGGCTCCTGTACTGGCCTATAACCGGCCTGTGGACCGCGACTTAAGACAAACTCCCTGATAACCAGTGAAAACCACTGCAGGGAGAGTGGAATGCCCCCTGCCCCTAAATGCCTGCAACAGGACCCGCAGCCATAAATCTGGCCATACTCTGAGAAACACATGCTGAGGACTCAGACCCCTGGAGCGACGGCACAAAGATTTGGCACCCCTCAGCGGAGGCCACAGCGCCTCAGGGTGGCAGGTCTCGGCCCCCAGACCACCCCGCTCCCCAGAAACTGAAGCTGCCCTTGCCGCCTGCAGCTTGAGGACACGGTCCCACCTGCGGTGATCACCACAGTTTCAAGAGCCCAAACACGACCGGCATGCCGATCAACAAGGTGTGCCCTTGGGGAACCAGCGACGGATCCCAGCAGCTACACTCCCGGACTGGGCAATCAGAAAAGACAATCGAAGATGGATCAGTTTGCCAGAACGGACCGAGAACCCCCCCCCCACACAGCAGGAATCTCCGGGCCTGTCCCACTTCGACATCTCAGTCCTAAATCAGACATTGCTGGCCCTAAAGGGTAGCACTGATAACTTTGGAGCAAAAATAGACGCTTTAACTTGCAAGGTAAACTTCTCAGCGATCCAAATAGATAAACTATGTGGCAGAATGTCGGAAGTGGAACAGAGGGCTGGAGACGGGGAAGATAGAATTACCGAACTCCAACGCGAGGTGGCTACCCTATAGCAGACAGTAAAAAAAGGAGTGGCCAAAAACAACAATCTTGAGGGAAGAGTTATAAGGAATAAAATCTGCATTACGTGGGTGGCGGAGAGCATTACGTGGGTGGCGGAGAGCATCCATACAGACAACATGGAACTCTTAATGGAAAAACTGCTCAGGGAAATCCTGGATGACCCGCTGGTCACAACCATGTTTATGGTGGAAAGGGCACATCGCTCATTGGCAACAAGACCCCCACCGGGGGCCCCGGAAATGGCCATCATAACCTGGATTTTCAACTATAGAGACCGGGACACCCTGCTGCGTGTGGCAAGGGAAAGGAAGACCCTGCAGTGGGGCTCTGCGACAATACGCCTATTTACCGACTTTAGCCAGCAAGTGCAGGACCAAAGAAAGACCTTCTAAAACGTTAAAAACATCCAGATGAGAAAAGGCATACAGTACTCAATGATGTACCCCGCAAAACTCAGGATGGCAAGGCACTGTTCTTCACAACACCTGAGACTGCGGAGCGATACGCTATAGACATCCTTGACCCTGGTGTTTCTCCCTCCAGAACCATTGATCTGCCAAGCCTACCTAATATGACAATTTAGGTCACCTGTCCTTGAACAAAGGTTCCCAACTGCCGATAAATACACGGAAGAGGAAAAAGCTACAGCAAAAAGAAATCTATGGAAATGAGCCTCCAGACATCAGTAGACGCAGCGGCTGCCAGCACCCCCCATGCCCAGCAGCGAGCTAGACTTGTTTGGGGTTGATGTTTAGTATGCTTAGGGAGAGATAAGGGAGCCGGTAGATTGGAGTTTCTGGCGTGGGATAGGGGTGGGAGGGATGGACAATGTTTCAACTCAGAAAGGGAGAGGGCGGGAGGGAGGCAACTACACTTCCAAAGGCACAGGCTACGCTATGCGATCGAATACTCCAATGTACAAACTGCATCACAAGAAATCAAGAGCTCACATGAGGCAAAGTAATGCAAAGACCCATGGCTCAGACACAGTATGATGACCACTGAAGGGGGTGTAAGGCACCCAGGGGGGGGCGACATAACCCTTCTAACATGGAAACGTGGGTTCACCAATGGCAATAAAACACGATTAATTATAAATCACGCTAGAAACCACAGTGTTGGGGTATACACAGATATGGCTCTTCTATCTCCTTCCAGACCTGTGCAGATGATCTACGCACCTTCCCAGGCTATGAAATGGTGTGGGCGGGGACTTCAATATGGCCCTTTCACTAGCTCTAGACAGATCCTCCTCCACTGAAACAACACTTACACGGGCGGCTCATAAATGGAAGTCTATTGCGAAGGATCACATCCTTATTGACGCCTGGCGACTCCTTCACCCCACCAGGCGGGAATTTACCTTCTACTCGGGGGTTCACGGTAGCTCCTCTAGGATAAACTACATCCAGATGTCCCCAGAGCTAGCCTGGGTTACTCATGATGTGCAGATCCTCCTTTGAACCCTTTCAGATCACTCCCCAGTTATGGCACAATTCACCAGGCCAACATTCCCAGCTAAACAGCTTCGGTGGAGGTTTAGAGCCCGCGCACTGGAAGACAACGCCTTCTGCGAGGATATTCGCCGAAATATTATCGTATTCTTCAACACAAACACTGACTCCGTCCGGGAGCCCAGGGTGGTATGGGAAACCTTCAAAGTATACATCTCGGGCTGTTATATATCCAAGGAAGGCCCAGCAAGACTCCCCATAGGTACAGACCCTGCTGCGAGAAAAGAGGGAGGAAATCTGTACGCTAATGGCCAATGAGGAGCGCTTCCTAGGTGACCCTATAGCAACTGCTAGGTATGGGGAGGGGGATCGTCCCAGTAGATCACTGGCCTGGGATATTAGACAAGAGTGACGCCCCAACCTCATAGTGGAAATAGAGATGGATAATGCGGACATCACCAGATATAATCGGAGAATCAACAAGACATTCGTGAATACTATGAGAAATTATATACCGCTCAAATCACTGCGGACCATGATCGCATCACACAATACCTAGACAGATAGCCTTGGGGTGGCTAGATCCTGAACTAGGTGCATCACTAAATGACCCCCCCTCTGGCGAGGAATTCCTTAAAGTGATACGTTCCCTCCCAAACAGTAAAGCCCCTGGAATAGATGGCATTACGGTGGAACTATATAAAGGCATTCCCTGACCTCCTCATCCCACAGTTGTGCAATATGTTCGAAGCTGCGAGCACAGCGGGCACACTCCCAGCGACCACTAGGACGGCCCTAGTAACAGTACTGC
Source organism: Ambystoma mexicanum (assembly GCF_040938575.1). Taxonomy (NCBI): domain Eukaryota; kingdom Metazoa; phylum Chordata; class Amphibia; order Caudata; family Ambystomatidae; genus Ambystoma; species Ambystoma mexicanum. The sequence continues at coordinate 988,581,820 of NC_090937.1, read as the reverse complement.
TCAAAACCGACAAAGATCATAACAAATGCTCATCTCATAGACCCTTTTCCCTGAAACACTGACAATAAGATCCTGGCCAATCTCCTGGCGGATAGACTCCTTCCCTTCATGCCCAGCCTGGTTCTCCCCAACCAGGCAGGGTTTATCCCGGGCCGGTCTACCCAAAACAACTTAAGGAGATTATTTGTGCTAATGCACAACGTCAACACGGATGTCCCAATAGTAGTGGCCGCTCTTGACGCAGAAAAAGCTTTCGACTCCGTCGAGTGACCTTTCCTGTTTGAGGTCCTTCGCCCGGCGAGGCTGGGCACCGTCTTCATACAATGGGTAAGCCTGCTGTACACAACTCCCAGAGCAATGGTGTACACCAACCAGATGCAATGGGGGGCTATCTTCCCATCCTGAGGTACCAGACAGGGTTGTCCCTTTGCCCTGGCCCTGGCGATGTTAGCCTGGGCCTTGCGCAAATTCCATTACCATAGAAGAATAAGACTTCACTCGCATACTTCTATAGTCTCTTTATGCGTGCAAGATATGTTGATTTATGTAAAACATCCACTAACCAACTTAACTCCAATGGTAGAGGAAATCACTGCATTTGGGGCACTATCGGGCTTAAAGATTAACTGGTCCAAGTCAGAGATCCTTCCAACAACAAGACATTGGTGACGCTTTCTCCTTGCGCCCACAGGGGATCCAGTATTTGGGCATTCAGGTATCCACATCCCCAACCAAGCTATATGAAGAAAACTACCTGGCAGCTCTGGAAAGTTTGGAACATAAAGGTAGACACATGGGTACGCCTCCCCACTTCCCAGGCGGCTAGCATTTCACTATCCAAGATGATCATCCTACCCAAACTTCTATACATTTTTAATAACGTACAGATATGGCCACCGGTGAGATTCTGGGTTTGTCTCAGGGGTTTGATGAATAGGTTGATCTGGGCAGGAGGGCACCCCCGGGTATCCCTAGATACAATGTGCTGCCCATACATACACGGTCGGCTGGATGTCCCCGACTTCCTCCTATACTATTTGGTGGTAGAGGCCCAATACGCCGTTTGGTGGTGGTCCCCCACGACCGATTTACCTCACATGCTCTTAGAAAAGGCAGTAATACATCCGAACGACGTAAGGGGTCTACTATAGGGTACTCGAGAGCAGTACATCAGGTCGGAGGTGCAGCCCCTGGAGCTGACACTAACGGCCTGGGATCGATTGGCACATAGGGCCGGCGTGGAACAGTGGTACTCCCCACATATGGCCCTTTACTACATTAGGGGCATCCCACTCACACATGAGGACATTTTCAGGCAACACTTCACAAACCTACACATATCCACAGTGGGAGACCTGACTTCAGAAGGTAGACTTATCTCCTGGGACGAACTGAAAGGCAGGGGGGGAGCAGACTCCCATAATGCTATTCCTATACTATCGACTGCGCGAAGTACTACGAAACAAGTGGCCCGCTTTCCCAAATGCCCCCACGGCCTCTCCCATCATGACATACTGGGAAGCTGGTATCTAATTTGTATAAAATAGTTTGCTCAAATATCCCCCCTCCACCCGCCACATCTCTATAGGAATAAATGGAAGGACAATATGGGAATCACACTGACCGAAGAGCATTGGGGCATAATATGTGCACAGACCAGAACCATATCCATAAACAATAGGTTCCGTCTGATTCACTTTAAATATCTGCATCAATTATACTACTCTCCACTTCGCCTGAACAAGCTCTACCCAGACAGGTCCCCGAACTGCAAACAAAGTGGCCAGTCCCCGGCAGATTTTTATCATGTTACATGGCAGTGCCCCCTGATACAGCCACTATGGGGTAAGATTGCGGCGGCGAAGTCCACCATGCTAAATGCTCAGGTATCGCACTCGCCTGAGGTCTGGCAGCTCGCCCTGGTGGAATCTGGCACTCAGGGCGAGAAACGACAGTAGTGAGATCACTCATCGCTAGAACCTGGGAAGCGAATAGAGCCCCCAGCTTCCCGGAACGGATCACCATTATGTTAAGGTGTGAGAAAAGAGACACAATATAACCTGACGCTCCCACCCAATGGAAGACCCAAGGAGTACTGGGCACCGCTCAGAAATTATATTACAGAGAGAACTGAGGCCGGGGCATAAGGAACAAGTTACTTACCTGTAACTGTTGTTCTCCAGCATGGGTCTGGCATGGATTCACATGAATATTCCCCGTCGTCAGGCCGGGAATCCTTGGTAAAGAAAAAATCAGTATCAGTTTCGTTTCTGATCTGTCTTTCTCAGTAGTAACCAATCACTGCTCTCTGGGTCATACTGCCCCCAGCCAATGACTGCCCTCTCCCTAAACCCCGCCTCTGGCAGCCATCTTCAGATTTGGTAGCACCAAAGTGACAGTATGACCAAGTGAAGAGCCGCAGAGGGGTAGGAGGGAGGGTTCGCATGTGAATCCATGCCAGACCTATGCTGGAGAACAACAGTTACAGGTAAGTAACGTGTTCCTTCTCCAGCATGGGGTCTGGCATGGATTCACATGCTCATGAATATAAGAATACATAGCAGTACACACATGCACAACCAACGGGAGGTGGCAAAGGCTCAACATTAAGCTTTACATCAAAAACTTAACATTAAGCAATTCTTACCTCCTTACCAGGATCACCTTAGGCGAACAAGTTGCGCAGCACCGCTTGGCCGACCCTGGAGTCCTCCCTGGAATCCCGGTCGACGCAGAAGAATCTCGTGAAGGTGTGTGTCGACCTCCACGTAGCAGCCCTGCAGATGTCCAGCATGGGCACACCAGACAGGAACGCCGTGGTAGCAGCGATAGCTCTGGTCGAATGGGCTCTGGGACGGCCAGGCAACGGTCTGTTTGCCAACCGATGACAGTGCATGATGCAGCCAGAGAGCCATCTGGAAATGGAAGCCTTCGAGAGAGCCTTCCCTTAGTTCACAGGTCCAAAGTTCACAAATAGCTGTGATGTCTTCCGAAAACTCTTCGTGCGGTCCACATAGAACTTCAGCGTTCTAGCCACATCCAGCGAGTGCAAAGTCCTCTCGGCAGGTGACGAAGGCGACGGGAAGAAAACAGGTAACACCAAGGGCTCGTTGAGGTGGAAGTCTGACGGCACCTTAGGCATAAAGTAGGGGTGCGTCCCTCAGCACCACCGTCGTGTCATGAAAAGTCAAGTATGGAGGCTTGCAGGATAGAGCCTGGATCTCTCCCACTCGTCGTGCGGAGGTGATGGCCACAAGAAACGCATTCCACGACAGGAACTTCAACGGTGCCGAATGCAGGGGCTCGAATGGCACCGCCATGAGCCTGACACACAAAGGGGGGTCCCCCAAATGAACCATTCAGCAACTAATTTAATGGCCCAGTTTTAGCTCATACCAGGTCCCATTCCGTATGCTGTTTGAATCACCACACAGAATGTAACATATAATACACAGTGTTCGTCATTTTATACAACATAGTTATAATTTATTGCGTAGGCCATTGGTCCTACGTTAACAAAATAAAAAAAACACATAAATCGATATGGAGGATGTATATATACACATCTAATAGCATTTCAGTGATTCAATCATAAAACAAAAGGTGACACAGAGACAATTCTGCAATTTGGAGGAAAGCGGGCACAAAACACTGTCTTCCTGGCCCTATCTGGCTAATGAGTCACAGAAATCCTCCAAAAAAATAGTGTCACCTAATACACATACTAAAATTGATTATGCATGACAAGATGAATTGTACATGACTGAAAATACACAACCCAGGTCCCCCATGACCCTGGTCAGCACCACGTTGAGCTCCCATGCTGAGCAGGGTCAATCACCGGTGGGAACGATCGGAACAGTCCCTCCATAAATTCCTTCACCAGGCAATGGGACCACAAGGACGCCCGTCCTGTGGTTCTGGTGTATCGGGAGATCGCAGCCAGATGTATCTTGATGGAGGCGTGAGCCAGTCCAGCCTTGGCCAGCGACAGTAGGTACGGCAGCACTTCAGGGGCCATAATCCGTAGAGGGTTAATCTTATGTGCACGGTCCCAGACAGAGAACCTCTTCCACTTATGTCCGTAGCACTTGAGAGTTGAGGATTCCCTGGCCTTTGCAAGGACCTCTATGCAGTCAGCCGGGATATCGTACCCTCCAAACTCTAGTGCTGCAGGAGCCAGGCCTGCAAGTTCAGCGACTCCGGGTCGTGATGAAGTATGGCGCCTCCTTCTCTGGAGAGAAGATCTGCGTCCGTCGGCAGCTTGACTGGTGGGGACGCTGACAAGTCCAGAAGGTCCGGGAACCAGATCTGCCTCGGCCACGCCGGTGCAACAAGGATCATCCTGCACCAGGACCTCTTGAGCTGGTTGATGAGTCGGAGCACCAACGGCAATGGAGGGAATGCATATAGGAACAGGCAGTCCCAGGGGAACGAGAAGGCATCTCCCATGCTCCTCGGCTGGGGAAACCTGCTGGCGAACCTCTGGCACTTGGAGTTCATCGCCGTCGCAAACTGGTCGATCTGCAGTTTTCCCCATCGTCGGAAGAGTCGATCCACTTGATCCTGAGGTAGTTCCCACTCCTGGCACGAGCACAGCTCCCTGCTGAGTGAGTCAGCGATGGTGTTCTTTATCCCTGCCAGATGAAAGGGCACTAGAAAAATCCCTTGGGCGACGGCCCAATGCCACAGATCCTGGGCTTCCTTGGAGAGGGCTGGGGATCTGGTTTCTCCCTGCTTCCGGATGTAGAACATTGTGGTGGTGTTGTCAGTGAAGATTCTCACCACCTTGCCCTTGAGGGACGGGAGAAAGGACCTGAGGGCCCAGAACACTGCACGGAGCTCCAGGATGTTGATGTGAAGCGGTTTCTCCTCCGGGAGCCAAAGGCCTCTCACATGAAGTTCTCCGGTCTGCGCTCCCCACCCTTCCAGGGAGGCATCTGTCGTCGCCGTTATCTGGTGGGATGGAGTCTGAAAGTCTGTGCCCGCTGTCAGATGAGCGCGGGTGCCCCACCACCGGATCGCTCGTCGGAAGGTCTCGTTGAGTGGGATCCTGTCCTCGAAGCTGCCCGTCGCTTGGATCCAGCGGGCGTCGAGGAACTCTTGCAGAGGGCGCATCCGAAGCCTGCACAGGCGCACGAGATATATGCAGGAGGACCTCATCCCGAGGAGGGACTTGATGGACCTCACCCTGGCCACATCCATGGCCAGCAGACGCTGCACCTTGCCCAGGATGGCCTTCGTCATTTCCTCCGATGGCGAGGCCAGACGCACCACTGTGTCGAGCTTGGCTCCCAGAAACAGTGCGACTTGCGACAGGACCAGGTGGGATTTGGGAAAGTTGATGGAGAATCCCAGGTCCGTGAGCAGCTGGACGGTCTTCGCTGTGCGATCTACGGTGAGCTCCCTTGTCCTTGCTCGGATGAGCCAGTCGTCCAGGTAGGGGTAAAGGTGGATCCCCTGCAGGCGCAGCCGCGCCACCAACAGTGCGAGGCACTTGGTGAACACCCTGGGTGATGACTTCAATCCAAACGGGAGGGCCTTGAACTGGTAGTGCCGTCCTTGGACCACGAACCTGAGGAACTTTCGGTGTCCTTTTAGAATGGGGATGTGGAAGTACGCATCCTCCAAATCCAACGACGACAGAAAATCGCCCTCCTCCAGCTGTCCCAGCACGTGCTTGAGGGTGACCATCTGGAACTTCTGTGCCTTGATGTACTTGTTCAGTCGTCGCAGGTCCAGGATGGGGCGCCATCCTCCTGTCTTCTTTTTCACGAGGAAGTACCTTGAGTATACTCAGAGCCCCGGAGCCTCTTCAGGACGAGCTGGATGGCACCTTTTTTGAGCATCGCCCTTTTTAGAAATTCGAGGGCGTGCCCCTGGGCCAGGGCATCCAGCACCCAACGGTCGGTGGAGATGGACTCCCACACGCTGACGAACTTCGCCAGCAGGCCTCCCACCGGGGTGCTTCGGTGGGGGCCCGACACCGCCGTCGGTTCAATCTTGCTTGGAGGATGCCTTGGCCTCCCTGGCGACGACGGCGGGGTCCACCCGACTTGCCTCGTCCTCTATAGGCTTCCTGAGACGAGGAGCGGGCCGCTTGGCGGTACGTAGAGGAGCCACCGCCGAATCCCTTGGAGGCACCCTGCTTGCCTCCAGTGCTCCGAAAGGACGGCCTTCATTGCCGAAGAACGCCTAGGGCCTTAGCTGTCTCCATGTCCGCCTTGATGGCTTGAAGGGACTCATCCACTGTTTTCCCAAACAGATTGTTCCCGTCGAACGGCATGTCCAAAACCTTGGCTTGTACGTCCTGGCGGAAATCCGTCGCCTTGAGCCACCCTCATCGTCTAAGGCAAATGCCGTTGCCTAGCTGGCGGAAACCGGTGTCATCAAAGTCCGTAGCCACCGTAATGGCATGATCCGACGTCACTTCGCCTTCTTGCAAGATCTCCAGGACTTCGGCCCTCTTGTCATCCGGTAGGAAGTCAACAGGGGAGCGATCTTGTACCAGAACTCCCTGTCGTAACGGGCCACGATCGCAAGGGCGTTGACCACCTTAATCATTGTTGCCGCCAACGAGATAACTCGTCATCCCATTGCGTCCAGCTTCTTTCCTTCGCCGTCCGGCGGGGAAGTTGACGTTGAGGCCGATGCTCCCCCTGCTTTCTTCTTGGCCGCCGCTGAGACGACCGAGTCAGGGGTTGGTTGTGCCCTAAGGCACAAAGGGGCCGCGTCGGGGACCCGGTACTACTTCTCGTACCGATCCCTCTTGGCAGGCGTCGTAGAGGGTTTCTTGAGAAGGGTGAGACCCTCGTCTCAGATGTCATCCAGCAGAGGCAGGGCGAGCCTCGTGCCATTGGTAAAGGAAACCTTCCTTCTCTTCGGGGCAGAGCTGAAAAAGCTTGGATGCCCTGGCGATCATTGCATGGAAAGATCCGAACTCATCGGGCGGGGAGGCCCGGGCTGGGGGCGATGGGAGCTCCGTCCCGTCATCACCGCCGTCGTTGTCGTCGGTACCCATCGTGGCCGTGTCCGTTCCCATATCATCCCCAGGGACGTGGGTAAAGGCTGAGCAGGCCGCGAGGGCTGAAAAGGCGGGGCTGGATGGATCCGTCTTCTCTTGTTTGGGGGGGGGCTTCCCACCAGGTCTGGTTCTGGCTCCTCCGTCGAGCCTGGTTCCGGATCCTCCGTCAGTGGTAAGGGCAATCTCGTCCTTATCTCCGAACATAAGGATTCTATTGCCAACAAAATGGCCGCCGAGTTATCCTGCGGCTCCGGAAGCAACGGGAGCGACGGCTGACTAGGACCCTCGCCGGTGCCGCCATCACGTCTCGTCGAGGCCCTCTAAGACTTCTACCAGCTCCTCCTAGGATGCTGTGTCAGTGTCCACAATGGCCACCACCCCCCCCTCTTTTTCTATGTTTTTTTTTTTCGATGGGTCTGAAAGAGGTTTCCTTCCGCAGAGCCAGGGAGACTCTGGGCCCCGAGGTCGCCTCCACTGGTGTAGCCTCTACAGGCTGCGCCAGGGCCGCCGTGACTTCCTCGATAGAGGCCTTGGCCCGGTGAATCAAGACCTTTACCACCTTGTGTGGGCCTGTGGCCTTCACCTTGGGGGGGAGGGTCACCGCCTCGCTCCCCCTCGGCCGGATCCTTCGAGCTTGACCGGGGCCTCTCCAGAAGCTTCACCGGGTTCTCGGCCTTCTTCTTCCCTGAGCCAGAGCGTTGGCTCGTGGTTGATGGCGCTGGAGAGGGTGCGCCCTGCCTGGCACCCGAGGAGCCCGACCGTTCGGCGCTCCCGGTGCCCGCGGACTCGCGGTGCTTTGCCTTCTGTTGGGCCCCCGTCGCCGGGGCACCCTCACAGGACTTAGAAGACCGCTTGGACTTCTTCTTCTTTTCACCTGACGGGCTCTTTCCTTCCAGCCAGTTGGAGAGACGAAGGTGTCGGTCCCTGATGGTCCGTTCCGACATGTTCCTGCAAAACGCACAGTCCTTCTCCACGTGCGTTTTGTCCTCATGAAGGCAGTAGAGACATTTCGAGTGCTCGTCCTCCTTGAACACATTCTGCAGCTGGCATCCAGGGCAAACCCTGAACAGCTTTCCGGGCCTCGAGCTGCCTTTCTCCTGGGCCATGTTCGGGTAGGCCGCAGAAACCTCTGGAATTATCCAAGAAGCGTAACTCGACGAAATCTTCACCCTTGAGGGGCGTAGAAAAATCCGGCACAGATCCCCGTTAATCGGATGTAGAGACGGTGGAGCTTGAGGCTCTATTTGACCGAAAAATGAGAAATTCTCTTTGAAAAAGCGTGAAAACGCAGCAAAAGCTCGAGAGCTAAACACGAGGACTCCCAACACTTGAGCGTGCAGTAAAAATCTGAAGATGGTTGCCAGAGGAGGGGCTTAGGGAGAGGGCAGTCATTGGCTGGGGGCAGTATGACCCAGAGACCAGTGATTGGTCACTACTGAGAAAGACAGATCAGATACGAAACTGACGACGGGGAATATTCATGAGCATGTGAATCAATGCCAGACCCCATGCTGCAGAACCCGCCTCACAGGATTAGGGTCTAGGAGGAAGACAGCAGCCCCCCCCCTCTGCCCCCAAGATACTACAGGAAAATGACTGGTGAACGTATCCCATCTGCACTTTAGTGGACCCATTTGGTCAACAGAATCCAACTCAAAATGATCAATGCAGGATGCAGACTGAAAAACCTGTACTCATGATGTACCTAAGGAAGCTAGTAACATACTTTGCCAATCGGGAAGTAGGGAGGGGGTGGAACAGGAGGGGGTTGGGAGTTATTGCCTTGTTTTTTTAAATTATGCTATTGTCAGTTGATAATACTATAAATGCCAATAAAAAACAGTTTTAAAAAAAAAAAGAAGTTTGATCATCTGGCTCCAAAGTTGGCGACTTTTCTGCAAATATGCTTATGTCCCCTTTCGTCTACTCTCTAATCATTTACAACTATTATAGCACATACCGGTGATCAGTGAATTTGCATGTCCGTGGTATCCAGTGAAAATGTTGCCAACAAAAATGTAATTAGTGAAAAAATCTTGGTGAAAATAACTCTGCAGTGAAAAGGTTGTCAAGCAAAAGGTAGTGGGCTTGAGATTGCCTAGTTTAGGGTTAGGATAGGGGTTAGTGTAAGGAGTGGGTTTAGAATAAGCGTATGGGTTAGAGTAGGGGCTATGGTAAGACCAGGTCTCATTATGGCTTTTGGGTAAGTGTTAAAGAAAGCGACTGGGAGGTTGTAGAGCTCTGGTGATATTGGTGTAGGAAAGGGGATAAGTAAGATAAACCAGGTGGTTGGGTTAGAGTAAGCATTATGATAATAACTTGTCATTTATTTAGTACTTTTATCCAAAGTGCTTTACATAGAATATTTGATATACAAGTGTTATTACCCAATCAAAACTGGTACTCATTTCCTTGAACCCGAAAGAATGAAAGGCTAAGACGACCTTGCCGGGATTCGAATCTGCGACCTACAGATCACAGACAGATGACAGGAGTGAGTGCTTAACCCACTGAGCTATATTACCGGCTAAGAGTAAGTGTTAACGTTGCGGTTAGGGTAAGGCTGTGAATAGAGCAAGGGGTTTGGATTAGGGCAAAGGCATTGTAATGTGTGGCAAGCTGGTGATGGTGTTGAGTTCCGTTCACTGTTCATTTTCTATTTGTTTGTTATTTTATATTTGGTCACATGCAAATAAAATTGTTTAGCACGCTTAAGGGTCGATGTTCAGTAAGTGTTCAGATAAGAATAATGGTTGTAATTAGAGTTCGAGTAAGGTTTTGGAATGGAGTTGAGGTGGTTGTGGAGGTTGCATTAGAGGTTTGGGACATTGTCAGGGTTACAGCTTTGTACTTTTGTGTATTTAAATACAGCTTTTTTGGCGACCTTATTTGCAGGCAACATTTGCACTCTTTGTATTGCTTGTATTGAATGACTACATTTTTTTAAAACAACTTGCTGAGTACTTTGCCACAGAACTACATTTTCCTTGGGGCATGTTCATAGAGAACCATGCCTGGCCACAGTTTGCATGCAAAGAATGGAGTACAGCTAGCTAAAGTGATGTGCCTAAAATGACACATTGTTGGCAAGGAGGAGAAATTAGAATTGGGATCCATATGATCTTGTTACAATGTTTGAGGTTTAGCCACTAGGGCAGGCCTCAAAGCTCACCACCTGTGATCACTGACTCTTGGCCAGTAAGAAATGGTGTAATGTGTGCATGTGCAGAATTTAGGGGGAGAGTAACGTTTTATGCCTAGCTAGAAGATTTGATGTTGACATTTTTCACCCTGCACTACACAACATCCCATCTATTGTAGGCAGTTTTTTGTTGTTTAAAAATATAATGAACACCAATATAAAGTGCCTTATTAAACTGCCCCCACATATACACAAACAAAAGCACAAGGAGCTAGTGATTTGCCCAAGATTACAGTTTTGTTTAAGTGAGGACGCCAAACCAGAGCCCAGCTCTACTGGTTCGGAAGTTGGCAACCTATTCACTAAATCGTTTCCTCTGCATCCTTTGTCCTGTAATCCCCTCTATTTCCTTTCTGTTCTCCAACTGGGCCTGTAGCCTGTTGAGTCAATGCTCAATGAAGGTATGCATGTGCCTGTGAGGGCACAGACGGAAGACAACGTCGTTTTGTGGATTTGAGGAGTGGATGATGAAGGATGAGATTTACCTCCGTGGGGCAGATGGGAAACTGCATAGGTGTGGTCGTTTTGGGGATGAGCCTGAAGGGTTTGGTTGGAAGGTTGTGCAAGATAATACAACATGTTTGGTATAGATTTAAAACCGTGCACACGAACATTGCGGGTTGTGTCTGGTACCATACCATATAGAGAGTGGGGAGCTGCAATTAGATTTTCATTTTGGCACATTGATGATGTGGGTGGGTGGGGGGGACAAACGTGTGGGTGGTAGCTTGTCAACATGCACTGTACTGTATCGCAGCTAAGGGTGCACTGCACATTGGCCGATATTAAAAATGTCGAGGACAAGTAGCATGTACATTAAATGACTATCAAGCCTTGTTGACATTTACATTCTCAAAATAGAAACATGCATGGGATTACTTTTGAAGCAATACTTTTTTGATTAGAAATAATTTTTGATAAAGCGCACCACTGGTTCATTGAAAGAAAGAAAAAAAAACAACCAAAAAGTGCATGTTGATTTGCTGTCCTGGGAAGGTTAGTTGAAAAAAACAACATTCAAAATGCATGATATTTTTGTGGTCTGCTACATTACTGGCATTGTCACATTAAACTCAATAATTGATATTTTCTTTGACTTGATGGATCAGCTATTCATGAAATATTGAATCACTACGGATGTAAAATGGATTTCAAAGCTAACCTCTGTTCTCAGTACTATAAGACGGAGGTTGGATAAGGGTATGTGAAACCAGCACGGCTGCTTATAAAATTTGTCCTTTCCTCATTATCAGACTGTCAAACATTTATTGACTGAAACACTAATTTCACCTCCCTCCCATAGAACAAAAACATCAGTAGCAGCCAAGCTGAGGCTAGAGGTGGGATAGCCTGGATCCATTCACGTTCCCATAACTGTACAATTGTCAAGCCCATCTTAGGAGTCATTCAAACATCTGTTAGCAACATGTATTACAAGTTCCACTTTACCACTCTTTGCGGCAGTCACTTACCATTCCACGAAAAAAAGAGCCCCCTTCTCCAATGTACTATCTATTACTTTGCCTAATAGGGTTAGCGGTTTGTGGGCTGCACAGGGAAAGCGAGACACACAGAAGAGCGCCAGAAAAAGACAGACACACAACAATATGCCGCACTTCCCACAAGCAGAAGCCCAAAACACTCAATGGAGGGTGTGACGAATCCTTGGATGTCGTCCCTTCTGGGGCCATGGCGGTGCAGCCACAGTCCAATAATCCCCCTGGGGGTGCTGTATCATGGGTGGATCACATGTGATGTGTAAACCCTTGAATACAGTATTTACCCACCCCTTCACAACCTCCCTCACCCTCTTACCCCACAGAAGTTCCTGTATCCCCCTACACTTCCATGTACCTGTGTAAGGTAGACACTTCCGCCTCCTTAACAGGTACTGGGACGAGTAAGCAAAGGGACTATCCATGTGAATCCTGCAGAAAAACGGAGACGAAGAACATCAGTACCTCAGTGAATCATGGCAGTGAGGATACGACGAGGAAGATGAATGGATTGATGAGAATACTCCAAAGAACCAACACGTGCAGTCTAGTAAATATGGACATTTAATCGCAGTGGGATCTTTAAAAGATAAGGACGGACTAGCTTTGTGGACCCACTCTCCCTGGGGGAACCGCAAAGTTCAAGGAAGCTGGAGAAGGAGAACGGTCCGGAAAGTCGCGAGAAGGGAAAGCAAGTGCAGAGGCGGTCCGGTGTCAAAAAGACACGTAGGAGAAGCTGATAAAGAAACTCCCGATGAACCAGGAGGTCATAGAGAGTGGAAAGCAGAGGTTCAGCCTTCCAGCTACAATATATAGTTAAAAAAAATAATTAAAAAAAAGTTCACGCCCGTCCCCTTCAGTAGGGCTCAGACCTTTCAAAGTGCAAAGTTCACGTGGGTCCCCCTCTGTCAGGCTCAGACCTCATGTAGGTCCCCCTTTCACAGTTTGACATGTCTTGTGGAGGCAACAACCTCCTGTAGGGAACTCTTGGGGTTGTCGACACACTGCTTTCGTCCCTTGGTCCATCGCTCAGCTCCAGTAAGTTTGTCTTTGCCCCGGAAGTTCTGCTGGTACTCGTGTTCCAACTTGCTGCTCTGCAGAGGTCTCCCTCAGTCGGGCTCAGACCCCTCGTAAGGTTTACAAAATAAATGTCTTTGGACTTCCGGTCCCAGAATCCTTCATTCTGATTTTGCTCCCACTTAGCTAGCTCCTCTTTTGGCACTCTGGCAATTTTTGGAGCTGCAGGAGTTTATGATATGATATATGATATGGCATTTGTAACGCGCCTATACACAAGTGTTTCAAGGCGCGACGAGGCAGGGAGGGGGGAACAAAGGGAAGACAGACAGCGATCCTACTAGGCCAGGCGTCATTCAGATTGCGCAAGTGCATGGGTAGAGGGGAAGGGAAAAGTAAAAGGGGAAAGTGCAGTACACGGCTAGTAGAATACAAGATAAATAATAAGGGCCAGCTGGTGGCAAGTGCAAGGTAAGTGCAGATAAGTGCTGGGAAGGGGGGCTGTAGGGATACAGAGACAGTCCCGCAGTGCAGGGGTTGTCAGGGAGGCAGTGCAAGGGGAGAGTGGCTGGGCCGAGGACCGAGATCTGTGAGAGTGGCCTAGTTGCAGATTCAGTGCAGTTTCAGTAATTTAGCAGGGGAGAGGGGGAGAGAAAGCAGAAGCAAAGAGGAAGGTTTTGAGGTGCTTCCGGAACCGGAGATGGTTCTCCTCAAGTTTCAGGGAGGCAGGAAGGCTGTTCCAGAGGGAGGCCCCTGCCGCGGAGAGAGATCTAACCCCAACTCGTTGCTTGGAGAAGCGGCTGACCCTGAGGGAGTTGGAGGCGGATGAGCGAAGAGCTCGAGAAGGAAGATATTTAGGAAGAGAGAGTTGAAGGTATTTTGGCCCCAGGCCCCAGAAGGCCTTGTGGATAATGCAGAGGGTTTTGGACTTAATCCTCGCAACCACTGGGAGCCAGCGTAGAGATTTCAGTCCTGGAGAGATATAGTCCCTGGGCTTGAGGCCAAGGACAAGTCTCGCAGTCCTGTTCTGGATGAGTTGCAGAGGGCAGAAAGTAGAGGCAGGCAGATTTAGATAGAGGCTGTTCCAGTAGGCCAGCTTCGAGAGAACCAGGGCTCTGGAGACAGTGAGCTTCTGGGGGAAGGAGAGGAAAGGAAGAATACCTCTGAGGAGGTGCAACTGGTAGTGTGACTTCTTGGAGACGTCAGATATGTGAGGAGAGAAGGAGAGCGTGGAGTCGAAGATGACCCCCGAGGTTTTTTGCCTTGCAGGTAGGAGCAGGAAGAGGGCCAAGAGAGGCCGGCCAGAGAGCTGCAGGGAAGGAGGGAGTGGGTGTGCCGATGAGTAGAATCTCAGTCTTACTGGCATTAAGGCAGAGGTCATTGGCGGCACACCATTCCTGGATAGCAGACAGACAGTCAGAGATGAGGGAAGGAGAGTAGGAGGCCTTCTGGGGATTCTTGTTGAGGTTAGGATCTCGCCACCTGCCCCTCAAAGGCCTGGGCTCGTCTGTTTTGCCCAGGAGAGGAGCACTGGTGTGGGTACCGCCAGGTAACCCCAGCTGGTCCTGGTTTGGCTTGCTGGAGGTGCAGTTCCTTTTTCACACTGAAGCCCCCCTGTAAACACAGGGCCAGCAACCATGCAGTTCTTCCTCCAGGCCTTACAGGGTCTCTCCAGCTCAAGCTTTCTCCCTCTGGTTTTTGTGCACCATCCAGCATTCCCAGCTCGCTCAGAGTGTGCCTCTGTGCTCTGCCTTTAATGGTGAAAAGGAGGCTTAACAGGTTTCAGGTGACACGGATTGTCACACTGATTGTCAAGGGAGGCCTGACCTTGCCTGTCCTTGTTAAGGGGACAGTGTTGTTAAAAGGGAAGAGTCTGTCTTCTGTGTCCGAGTGTGTTTCCTCTCAGTGATCTTAATTCTCTCAATTCCTCTCTTCTTCGTCTCAGTGTTTGTATAGAAAAGGGGGCGGGGAAGTCATAGTGTTTTCTGGTAAGTATAGGAAAATTGGGTTTAACATATCCGATGTAGACTGAGGGGGTGTCAGGTGGGGATGTGTCAGAAAGCGGGGAATACTGCGTCTCTCCTGAGGGCATTCCTCCTGCAGTTCCAAAGGACCCCCTGTCCAGGTAATTCTCGCGCAATGGTCTACCCCCATGGTCTGGTTCCAAAGGCGATGGCCGTGCCCTGGCCACCTGAAGAAAAGATTCTCTGGGTCTATCTGTGGGAATGCCCACTGGTTTCTTGCAGCTGTGTCCACTCCATCCTTGAATTTTGGTAACGAGCATCCACCATCTTTAATCCATGCATCAATGATCCAGCAGTGCAGTGGCTTTCTACATGGATTCGACAGGTAAGCCTCTCTTCACTGTATCTGCCTCGGCCTGTTGCCCTGCTTAAATTTTCCATCCACGCTGCAGCGCAATCTATTAAAAAAAGAAGAAAAAAAAGAAACGAAGCAGGAAGCTGTTTTTGTTTTGTCCACGCTTGCTTGCGCCGCTCAATGGCGCTTTAGAAGAAATAACCTCTTACTGTTTGACGCTCCCTCTCCACCAACCTCAGGGTTGACTGGCAACCATAAACAAAAAGTAAGGCCTGCGTTACGCCCTGCTAGACGCATGCCAGCAGACTCTGTGCAGCTATAAGAACACAAAAAAAAAAATCAGAGGGATTATAACTAAAAACAAAATAAAAGCAAAACTGAAGCATTGTCATAACTGAAGTGAACATTGACGATGCAAGTGATTCGACTTTGCCATAGCTCATTCATCTGCCATACTACTAAACAGGACATTACCTCAATGCCAGCTTTGCCTCAAAAGAAAATAGCAGTTATTTTTCTTCTCTTTCCTCGGGAAAATAAAGAGAACAATAAGGGGACAACCTTTCCAAGCACTGACTGAACACAAATCTCAGCATTTCTTATGGGATCATAGTGAAACCAAAATGATGCAAAACATAGCCCCCTCCACTTACTTTTACCTGCGGTCCCCTGGAAGCGATGGAAGAAATCTATGCAACAGCTATCTGTGGGCCCAAGTTTAGTGTGAAAAGAAATTAATCCCTACTCGTGCACTGCCTCGGCACTACAGGACAGGAGAAATTAAATGACTTTCCTGAACGAGGAGGCATTCAACCTTAAGGAATATGTAAAATGTATTGGCAAATTAGACAAACATTATGAAACCAAACTCAGCATTATATTGGAAAGGTACACATTTGGAAAAAGGACACAGAAGGAAGAAGAGTCGGTAAAAAAGTTGCCTTGAGAAGTTTAGCGAGAACTTGTTACTTCGGCCAACAGACTGATGAATGTCTTAGAGATCAATTCATGCTGGAATTCTGGGACAGCAAGATTAGAGAAGGTTTTTTGTGAGAAAGGTGATCCACCCTTGGAAGAAGTGTTTCAGATAACTAAAGAAGTGTAACACACTAACAAATGTGTAAAGGCTCTTGGAAAACAAAGTTCAGCAATGCAAGCAGCGTGATGGAAAGAGCAAAGCTGTGGCAGCAGTCTCCAGTAGAAAACAGTCCATGAAACCAAAGACAATGAATCGCACTAGTAAACCACAACCATCCAAAGCTACCACCTTCCAGAAGAGATGTTCTAGGTGTGACGCAGTTGGGCATTTCACCAACAGTCCTTCCTGCCCGGCCATAGAAGTCAAATGTGCCAAGTGCAAAAGAAAGGGGCATTTGGCAAAATGTGGATGGTCCCACACCATACATATGATAGATGAATGATATGACCATTTAGAAGAGGCAGTGTTCACAGTGGATGATGAAGAATTAGATGGCCAGAAAGACCATCACAAGTCATAACCGTCAAGTTCAGATGATTGACTCAGGGGAGAAGTACACTCTCATTCCGAAGACCATTTTTAATGAAGCATTTCCAAACAAGCTGTTCATGGAAGTCGATATAAAACCATGTGCATATGGTGGCGTTAACATCAATGTCTTGGGCTGGTTCAAGGGAAATGTCCAGTTCAACGGTAGGACAGCTACAGACAACGTCTATGTCATTGAAAGGGGATCAGTTCCCTTGCTAAGTTAGCTATAGCAAAAAAGGTTACAAATCAGATTGAATCCCAATGATGAAGAATGTGTGCTCCTTTGTGATGGTGGCAAGATCCAGTCGCAATTGCTCAAATGAGATGGTTGGCTGTTTGAATGGATTTGAGCACAAAATGAGTCTGGTGCAAGGCTCAATCACAGTTGTGCATGAGGTGAGATCTGTTCCCATGGCCATAATGCACCCCCCCTATCAAGTGAAGGGGAGCTACAGAAATTGGAACAGGATGGCATAATCAAGAGAATTGAATCATTGGAATGATCGTCTCCTCTTGTTATAGTAGCAAAGCCATACAGAAAGCTTTGACTCTGCGCAGATCTTCGTGCTCTCAATATATGTGTCAAAGCAGATCTCTTCCCCTTCCCAATATAACAGAAATGTTGTCCACCTTAGGGGAGACCTGCATGTTTTCATCCCTTGATCTTATGTCAGCGTATCAGCAACTGACAGCCTTTACATCACCAGAAGGCCTGTTCCAGGTTGTAAGAATGCCGTTCAGGCTGGTATGAGCAGCATCTGTTTTTCAGAGGATCAGACATAACATTTTCAATAATGAAGAGGGGGGACATGCTTCCAGGATGATATATTCGTTTTTGGGCCTGATCAGCAAATACACGATGGAAGGTTGAACAGAGTGATGAGAATGCTGGTGAAAAAAGGACTAACACCAAGTAAGGATAAGTGCAATTTTAGCCAAAAGATTGAGTACTTCAGTCGCGCATGGTCTGAGAAAGGAATCAACATGAAGGAGAGGTTAGCAGACATCAGAAGTTAAATGGAACCGTGTGACAAAGAAATACTGCACTCCTACCACAGAGAGGCCGAGTAGAATTCAAAACTCATCTGGATCTTTTCGCTCAGACAGAAGGGAATGTGGAGCATGTTATAGCCTTTGCATCCCGCCTGCTTAAGGGGGCACAACTTACTATTCCACAATTGAAAAGAAGCCGTCAGCCATTAATTGGTCTGTGGAAGAATTCAGAACATTCCTTTGGGGTTCGAGTTTCACAATACAATAGGAACGGATCATAAATCACTAAAAAAGACTTTGCAAAAGAAAGGGCTGGACAGTGTTTCGTCGAGGATAAGAAGACTGGTGATGGCGCTCCAGGAGTATCGTCTGGATTTTACATACATACCTCAGAAGAGGAATATTCCTGTGGATGGGCTTTCCTGTTTGGTCACGTTTGATGTGGAGGAGACAGAGAGAGTAGTGTGTGTTGAGTATCAAACTCAAGATTGCTTCAAAAGAAGAAGGGGCTGTCAGCATGAGCCTGGATATTGTGCTCAGGAGGGTGAAAAGTGACCTGATGGAGAATGGGATGATAATGAGGAAGAGTGTTGTTGGAACAGAGTAAGAAGGGCAGCGGATAGTGAGTGATGAACAACAAATCAATGGAGAGTATGTGACGAGAGGAGACGGGATCATACCTCCCTGCAGAGTGAAAAAAGGATTGTGGAGTTGGCCCATGAGGGTCATGAAGGTATTACAAAGACTAAACACGCTGTTTGCGCAGAGTATTGGTGCCCAGGGTGTGACCTAGAAGTAGAAAAGTTAGTAAGGAATTGTGCATCGTATCTCCTGAGTGAGAAAATCTGGCAACGAGAGAAAGCCCAATGACCCTAGTGCCTGTGGCACAGATGCTGTGGGAAAAGGTGGGCATGGACATTGTGGGGTCAATTACCACTAAGGGATTACATAAGCACTGCATTGTTTTAGTTGATATTTTGTCAAAGTGGATTGAGGTGAAAATCACCCAGAGCAATACTGCAAGGGATGTGATAAACTTCATGGAACAATTATTCAAGCAAGAAAGGGCATCTGTGTGAAATTGTAACACACAATGGAGTTCTGTTTAGGTCCAAGGAGATGTGCGAGTACTTTTCTGAGAATGGGGTTGAGCATACATTTACGGCAATCACTGCCAGGGCAATGAGGTTGCTGAAACATTTATCTAAGTGATTCAAGACTGCATAAGGTGGACTTGCAGCAATGGTGAAGACTAGGGGAAAGTTGTGATGAGCAGAATTGAGGCCCATCGCTTTTATCTGCATGGGATGTCCTCCTTTGAATTGAGCAGAGGAAGGAAGCCCAATTGCAAATTGTGTCCCCCGAGGCTGAAGAGGGTAAGATGGGCGTGGGAAAATGTGGAACAAGCCAGAACATGTGTCAGGGAGAGGCAGATTGCTAATAAAGCCAGGTATGAGAGGTTAGGCTCTTACGGAGTGTAGTGCGCGAGAAGGAGATTTTTTGAGTAATACTTCCTCGACCTTTGAGACAAGGACCATAAACGTGTTCGGTACCCTGCAAGGTTAAAACGCATTTCCATAATTCTGTTATGCTGGATGATGGCAGGACTTGTAACTTGAATAGGATTGCTAAGGTGAGAGGCAATGGAGGTGACCTTGGGGTTTTCCCGGAGTCAAAAGGGAGCAGAAAATGATTGTCGTGAGATGTCTGGTAGAAGGCTTATCAGGCATGTGAGATGACCAGCAATGTTTAAGAACTATGTTTTGGGTCTCTGTAAGGATCATTTGTGAAACTGTTTCTTCCTTCCCAGTTATCCTTTGTTTTTCTTTGTTGTGTTGTTTTTGTTGTGTTGTATTCGGACAAGGGAAGGTGCGTTTTGTGATCGTGGCTTGTTGCTATAGGTGGAATGGGTGTGTTCGGGCAGGGTGCTGGAACAGAGGTTGGAAGGGAGTGGAGGAAACAAATAAATCTGCCTGTTCATCTTGAACGCCGCATCCGCTCCATCCTTCAATCTCCTGTCCAGAAGGAGGGAAGCAACCTTCTGGTCCTCCTAGAGACATCCTTAGTTGAATATAAATGTTAGGAACAGAAGTACGTTTGACACGAAGGTAGACCTTTATGATTTGCTGGGCATTCTGACAACCCTTAGTTTAATTCGTTTAGGCACAAAAACCCCTCTTATTCATAGGGTTACTCTTTTTTCCTCCCTTTTCTATTCATAATAAAAGTCTACAGCCAAAAGCATTCCACTTTTGTGTCGGTCCCTTACTTCTGCATGCTTACAAGGGGTGCCAGTGAGTAAGGTACGTCTGGTGAGGGGGTGGGATAATGATGGGGGGTGAAGAAAGGTGGTGGGAGATGGGAGGAAACGGGTGGCAAATCTACACAGGGCACTTATAGCAGATTAGTCCCTGGGAATCAGGAAAACTAGGGAAAGATGGGATTTGGGTACAAGTATAGATGTTGCAAGATGGAAAGATCTGTCGGCACCTCTAGGGGGTCTTTGCAAATGCCAGGTAAAAACGAATACAATACAAATACATACACAGAACATATTTAACACCTGAACGCATTGACAAATTTACCACTGAAAGCCCTGCTAGATGCCTTCGATGCAGGGTGCAATCAGCCAATTCTTTACATATGTCCGGTGGCAGCTAATATCAGGGCAGCCTAAGGAAATTACAAAATGGGTACTGACCTTTGACCCAGATGTATGCCTACTCGGCAAAATCCCTAAGAAGAAGGGGAAACTAAGCAGGAAATGTGTACCACACTGGAATTTATTTTGTTAAAGCGCAGGATCATACTGCAATGGACGAGCGCAACTGCACCAGCCCTTAAAGACTGGGTGCAGGATCTGATTAGATGGTCCACCACTGAAAGATTTACATGTTAAGAGAGCAATCACGCCGGGAGCTGAGAACCTCTATTCCCAATGGGACGAAATCCTTACCCAGCCGGCCACCTTGAACGTGAAATGTATTTGCACTCAATCACTAAGGGGATAACATTCATTATGCCTCGACAAATGCCACATAGCTGAATGCGGTTGAAACAACAAGAAGGGCCAAAGGGAAAAGGAGAAAACTCTATGACTAATGCCTAATAATTGTGTTGTACAATACTCACTTTAATTGGATACCATGATTGATCCTTTGGAATGTGTTAAGGAAATCTGTCTAGCTAATGGTTTGTTTTTTATTCTTTTTTATACCTTGTATGTTGTTGTTTTAACATAAAATACCTTGTTACAATAAAAAAACATTTTTTAAAGGGTGTGGGAGAGGGCTGAGGAGTGGGAAAGAGGAGTAAGTGGATCTAAAGACGGAGAAAGATTATGTTGGTTATGATACATCTATTGCAAGTGACATATAATGTATGAAACATGTGATGGACTGCTTTGTTTCTTGCGTTCCTACAGGCCTTACATCTCGTGCTTAGTAGAAATGTGTGACAAGTCTGAAATCAGTAGTAAGAGTACCATAAAATAATGTTTGTACACATTACACAACTAGATTCAATCAAAATAACAATCTTATAGGATTTCAATGTAACCTCCCTTGTTAATATGAATGAGATTAGTTGTAATGCTAATCATTTTCTTAGGTAATATGAAGCGGACACACATGTTAATAGAGAAAGAGAGAGAGAGAGAGAGAGAGAGACCAACCTTTCCGTATGGAAGCGTGTAATAGGGGAAAATTAGATCAGTGTATCTATGTCATGTATTTGTAAGCACAACAGCCAAAAAAAAAAAAAACTTGGAAGGTAATGACAAAGCATCTTAAATAGAGGTGCTGGTTCACATTGTCACAGATGGGTTCATGAACACTGCAGCTCTCGAAGAAGGTCCAATGGTTTATATTAATATTTCTGAAAAGGGGCTCACTAAGGGTCGCCCCTCTCTCTCATCGCCCCATGGGACTTGTCCTTGCTAGCTAAGGTGTCCCTAAAGGCCAAGGTTGCCATTAGAGATCGGCAATCCTTACTGTCTACAAGCTGACTTGCTACTTGCGATGGCCTAAAGGCAAACTCCTTGTCTGTCTCACTACCTTTGGGAATTCCTAGATGGATCCTATCCAAAAGCCCAACAGAAACAACAGTGATCTTTATGAGTGGGTTAAGTGCCTTCCAATTACCAACACTCCATGTGCCCTTACCTCTCTTCCCCTTGTACTCCTCACAACCTGAGTTTCTCTGTCTCCTGTCCCTCCCTCCAACTCTCCTCCCTGCTACTCCCCCCCACTGCTTTAGGGTTGGGCGATATGGACCAAAAGCCATACCTCGATACTTTTGGGCTGAATGCCGATATTCAATATATATCCAAATATTGCTTATGTGGGTTAAATGCTCAGTTGTAAGCCACCAATTCCAGGTGTGCTGTCGCTGACACCTTTATTTAAGAGACATTGATGAAAATGAAGTACAAATACAGGGTTCCTCTTCCTGTTTGAGAATACACACAGCTGTGTAAATATCAAAATGTAAATTAAAAAATGGTAGTAAATGTAATAACTTGCACTCTCTCTTTCACCCTTCTCAAACACTGTCAATTACACACCCCGTCACTCTCCCTTAGTCTGACTCACCTTACGGACATCCTCACACCCAAGTTACACTTTCTATCAGCAACTAATACCTCTTTACTATACTTTGAGAATTTATACTGCGCACCTCAGGACCCGGAGGCTTATGTGTGCAAGCGTCAAATACAATACACGTGGGGGATAGTGGGGGGGGGGGGGTGCAACAACTAAAACCTAACAGTATTCATCAGCTACTTGAAGAGAAAAGTTTTTTTCTTAAAATTGTCAATCGGGCTAATCTTTCTGAGTTCTTCAGGGAGGGCATTCCAGTCCGAAGCAGCTGTTGCACAAAAAGCACCTTTTTCACTTGAGTTAGCAGACATCTTGGCTTTTTTAGCTGTTTTTTATTATTCGATCTGAGCATTCTTGAATTCATCTTTACAGACAAAGCCTCACTCAAACATGAGGGCCCAGTCAGTGCACGCAAGGCTTTTGTACACCATAACTAGAAGACGGAACTTGGGGGTAACGGAACCGCTCTCTGCAGACGCTGATGGTGGCGGTTCTAGAGGGTAGGCAGGGGGGATAGGTCCATGATAGAATCAAGGTGTGGCCACGGTTGGGGACCTGCGGAATGAGGATGGGTACTTGATTAAATAACCAACATGCAGGCTGCGGGGGTGGAGGGTGTTATATAGTCGTAGCTTTTAGAAGGGATAGGTATATTTGTGGGGTGTTTCGTTTCTTAAAATGTAGTGCATTACATTGGAGCCTGTTGCTCTGTGTGGTTGTTGTTATGATATACAAAACCAAATAAAAATATTTTTTTAAAATAATTTAAAAAAATAAGAAGACGGAACTTAAACCTTTCTTCAGTAGGTAGCCAGAGTAAGTCTCTTCTTGTTTTAACGTGATCAGTCTTTCTGAGCGCAGTAATCGATCTGAATGCTGCGTTTTGTTGGACCTGAAGTGTAGCATTCTCTGAATTGCTAATGCCCACAAGGAAACTACTGCAATAGTCTATTTTAGACCCAATGATGGCTCTTGTAATTATCTCACAATTTGATTTTGAGATAAATGGCGTGATCTGGGTAAGCGGTTTTATACGATATGCCGACGATGGTACAAGGCTACTCACTTGCTCCTTCATGCTGAGATGTTGGTCCAAAAGAATTCCCATGGTTTTAACCTTTGTTTTGGTTTTCTAAATCGCATCCTGCCACCCTAAACATCTTGTTGTCCCCTAGCTTTTTGACCTTATTTGCTGTCCCAACTACCGTAAATTCAGTTTTTCCCCTTGTTTAACGCACAACCATTCTCCACCATCCATGCTTGAATGATATCATACAATTCATTCAGTCTTAAGGTGTCCTGCTCATGGTAACCCGATAATGGGACGTCATAGTTTGTGAACTCAATGCCTTTTTTATCTAAGAAATTGAAAAGTGGAACAGTGAAAACATTATACAGTGATGGCAAAAGGCATGCGCCCTGTGGAACTCAGAAATGCAGGAGACTTGGTGGTGCTTCCGCTGAGTCACTGCACACCCTGCACGGTCTGTTCCCAAGAAAGGATTGTATTCATGCTGTGGCGGCTTCGGAGAAAGTTGCCACCTCCTTCAGCCTGGAAATGAACACACTATGATCCACCAGGTTGAAGGCGGCCTACATTATCCAGTAGCATCAAGATACATTTTACTTGAGGTCTAAAAATGCTGTCTCCATGCCATGACCTTGTCTAAAACCAGATTGCCTCTCATGTAATACCTTGTGATTGTTAAAATATTATAAAATCCAAGTATAGGCGACGCGATTCTAAAAGCTTAAGTAAAAAAGGTGTATTGGTAATAGGCCTTTGGTTCAATGCTTCAAAAAGGCACAGGCCAGCCTTTTTCAAAAAAGGGGAAATCCAGGCAGTTTTCATGTGGTCGGGAACATGAATTTCTTAACAAATGTAGTCAAAATTCCAATCAATCATAGTGTGGGAGCATGCTTTAAATGTCTCTGCTGGACATGAATCCCTTTGCAGTTTGTGGGTTTCAGCTGACCAATAATCTCAGGCAATTCTGTTTGTGTTACTGGGTGGAAGTTAAAAACAGGATCACCTAGGGGCGCTGTTGCGCCGAAGCAAGATGGCCGCCTAATCACGGAGCTCCGAGCTGGGAGAGCGTACGATCCTTAGAAAAACACTCCTCCACTCGGGTTGCCCATCTGTGTCCGGGCGGTGCTTCATCCTTAGCCCATCCGCAGCACTTCTGCGGATTTCTGGCCCCCGCGGCCCCTCCTGTGGACCGTACTGCTGCCCACCACTCTGCCGGGACTTTGCAGCGCTTGGCTGCCGCCCGCGGCTCCACCGGCTGCGGCTCCCCCATCCACGTCAGGACGCGGCGCTGCGGGCCGCTCTGGGGGGAGGGGCGCCGGAGTCTTCCTCACCGGCCGGGCTGGCCGGGCCCCGCGCTTCATCCTCGGCCTCACCGCTTCCCCTGCGGACCACGCATACCCTGCCTGTACCTGGGGCAGCCCGTGTGATCCGGCTCCTGCGGCGCCCGTGACGCCGAACTGCCTGGCTCCCTGTTGTCGGCCGCGGAGAGCGAACTCATCATCGCGGACACCCGCGTTCACTGCTCCGCTTACCTGCTGCAGCCCCCCCCTTAACTGCGGCGGCCGTGACGCCACACCTGAACCGCGGGGGAGCGGACCCCCCACTGCGGACACCTGCTCATCTGTTTCCTACCTACCTGCGGTGCCCCCCCCGGCGGGGCGCGCCCTCTTCTGAACCGCGACAAGGTAGGGGGTCCGGAGGGGGGGAGCCGCTTGGTGTTGCTCTCGTCTGATCCGTGCCTGGACTGTGGCCGAGCCTACGGGCCGCACTTACCGCGATGCTGCCCCCCTGCCCGCCCCTGTGGTCTCGGCCTTCACCGACCTTGGTCCCCGAGCTCCGGGCGACACCTATTCTGGGACACCTCGGCTCTCTCCGGACTCCATCTCACCAGCCCCCCCTACCCCCCCAACTAGAGTAATACCCCCCTCAGCGCTACTGTTGGCCCACGAACAATTGGCTCTACTTACCAGCCGACCCACAACTGGCCACTCCGTGGCTCTCCGGCATTCCCAGGCTTCTGCTGGCGGCCGCCAATAACCTGGAGACCCCCTGGAGGTAGGGTCCTTACCCCCTACAAGTTCTGTGCTTCCCCTGCACACCACTGGCAGCCTCACGTCCGACCTGCCCCACTGTTTCTGGACCCGGCGGTCTCACCCGCTGCTCTCTGTTGGTGACCCTTGGTTCTCCCCCGAACACGTCAGCTGTTCTCCATACCCTCCCTCCTCCCCACCTGGCCGCCCAGCGGGTCGCCTATTGGAGGCCCTCCTTCCGCATCTACACCTGATCCTGGATACCAGACGCGTCCTATCGCCATGACCAAAGGAGCCGGCTCTAACAAGAGGCAAGCCTCGCTGAATATGTTTGCCAAAACCCCCTCCAAACCACTAGCCGAAGAGGCGCCAGTCATCGCAACGCCCTCTACCTCAGACGACTCGCAGAAAATGATGGAATACATGCGAGAGGGTTTTACTGCGCTCCACACTAAGCTGGACGATATGAACGGGACCATCTCTTCCATAAAGGCACATATCGAAAAGACAGACGGCTGGGTCGCTGAGATCGAGACCAGGGTCAGCACTGCAGAGGACGACCTGGTCTCCCTTCGCACAGCTGTGACCACCCTGACCAGCCGGGTCTCTATGGTCGAAAAGAAAAACGATGACCTTGAATCCCGCTCCAGGCGGAATAACCTCCGCATTGTTGGCGTTCCCGAGGACGGTATTGGGGAGCCCATGGAGGACTACGTGGAACGCACCCTTTTGACTCTCCTGGATAGCCCCAACCTATCGTCACAATTCGCAGTGGAGCGAGCTCACCGCTCTTTGGCCCCTAGGCCCAGGCCTGGTGCCCCACACCGCCCTATCATTGCCAGGATCCTCAATTTCCGTGACCGCGACGCCCTGCTCCGGGCGGCCAGGGCCAAGGGCGAGCTTCATCTTGGGGCTGCAAGGATACACTTGTACCCGGATTATTCTGTGGCTGTGCAGCAGGAGCGCAAGACCTTCCTTGCAGTGAAAAAGAGACTCCGGGACCTGGCGGTCGGATACTCCATGCTCTTTCCCGCCAAACTGAGGATTGTGCACTCTAATCAAACACACTTTTTCACTATCCCCGAAGAAGCCTCGAAATCTATAGACGAACACTTTCCGGGTTGATGTAGACAGTGTTGATGTGGTGTATGGCTTCTCAATGATTCTGTTGTACTTGGCCGCGGGGCGGGGCCGCCACGGCTCCCCCCCCCGCGAGTGCCCCTATTCATCGTACTTTATAGTGGTTCATATTGCTGATGTCGTTTCTTCTCCTATTTGTCCCGGTGTGTCTCGCACCCTGCTACTGTCCCGCACACTGTAATTACCATCTCTCAAGGGTTCCTTCCCGGAGTCAACCGACATTTCATTCCACTCACTTTGCTCGCTGTGTCCGCGGGACACATGTCCCTCCTAGCTAGATACACACCTGAATTTGTGGTTACCGCGCCCTATCTCACGGCGGCACCCCAACCTCTGCTGGGCCCACCCTTTCGCGGATTTGGACCCGAGGTAACCCGCATACACTCTAAATGCCCTGCCTAATCCTACTACGTAATACAACTCTCCTTACGCTCTCCCGGCCCGGCGCGCCATTGCCCGGCCGCAAGCAGACCCCCTGGCGTTGATGCCTAAAAGTTTATGTTTATTGTGGTTGTGTTTGGGTCTCGTCCTTCCGATTGGGGGAGGGATGTGGGTGGAGGGTAATTTGGGAATGTTATGGTTTGTTAAACTCTTGACAGCCTTCAGAGGCACCACGGGCACCACGTGCTATCAATCCACACATATGGTCGGAGGACCGCATACTCCATGGGTACACACCGCTCACCGCACGGGAATCTACTCTTATATATTCCACCATCACCCCTTCAAGTATGGCTGATACAATTTTGACCTTTATGAGTTGGAACGTCAGGGGTCTCGGCAACCATAAAAAGATGCGACAGATTCAGCTTCACGCTGAGCGCCACGGAGTGAAGATCCTGTGCCTGCAGGAAACTCACGCTCGCTCCGAACACTGTGAGCGTTTTGCCAAGCAATGGGGCCCCCAGAGGTATTATACTAATTACTCCACCCAAAGCCGGGGCACCCTCACCCTAATACATAAGAGCCTGAAGTTTACATGTCAGCACTCCCACATAGACCCACTCGGTAGGTTTGTGCTCATCACCGGTATATTACAGCAACAGGAAATCGCCATTCTGAACATATACGGTCCCAACATCGACGACCCTGACTTCTACCTCCACCTGGTCACTCTGCTCGAGAGCTACCCTCTAATTCCCGTTCTATGGGGCGGTGACTTCAACACGATACTGGATGTCAACCTGGATAGATCGGGTTCTCGCCCCCGCCAACTCTCTAGGGCGGCATACTCTATCCTTACCTCGCTCCCCCACTTGGCGCTGGTTGATGCCTGGCGCCTGATGTACCCCGATGACCGTACATACTCCTTCTACTCCTTAGTGCATGACTCCCACTCTAGGATAGATAGGTGGCTCGTCACAGATATACTCGTTAGATGCATCACCCACTTAGCCATACTCCCCAGGACGCTGTCTGACCATTCACCTGTGCTAATCTCCCTGAACTGGGGATTAGACCCCAACAAAACTAGACAGTGGAGGCTGAGCCCCCACTCGCTTTTTGACCAAGTTTTCGTGTCCGAGCTTGAGACCTCCATTGATGAATATTTCGAGTTTAACTTACACTCTGTTCCAACACACGCAGTGCTTTGGGAGGCCTTTAAAGCACATACTAGAGGGGTTGCCATCTCCAAGTGCAGTGGCATACTTAGGGACATTCGGGCCGATATCGCTGGTTGCGAATCGGCCCTCTCCGTCTATGAATCCCGATACGCTGAGGACCACTCCCCGGCCACACTTGCACTCCTGGGCTCTGAATTGGACAGGTTTCTAGATTCCCCCCAATCAGCGAGGAAATATGGCGAGGGTGAACGACCCGGCAGAATGCTGGCTAGACTATTGTGCCGCGAGTTCGGGGCCCCCCATATCCCGGCCATTTCCAGACCTGATAGCACACTTGCCACCTCCCCTCAGGACATCAACTCCGAGTTCCTCGCATTCTACACCTCCCTGTACTCGGAGGTAGACAGTTCCCAGGTCTCCGACATTAACTCCTTTTTAGAGAGTCTTCCTCTGTCAGTCTTGTCGGACGACGCTAGTGCCTCCCTCGAGAGACCTTTCACCGTAGAGGAAATTGTGGAGGCCATTGAGTCACTGGCATCTGGTAAAGCCCCTGGCCCCGATGGGATCCCGATGGACTTCTATAAGCTATTCAAGACCCAATTGGCGCCACACCTACTAATGCTCTGGGAGGAATCGTGCGACAGGGGCATTCTCCCACCGTCCCTCCGGGAGGCATTGATTACAGTGCTTCTTAAACCAGGAAAAGACCCCACGCAGTGCGGCTCGTACCGTCCCCTCTCTCTAATCAATAGTGACATTAAGATATTTGCCAAACTACTTGCGAACCGCTTAGCCCCATACATGTCCCACATTATCCATCCGGATCAGGCCGGTTTCGTCCCCGGCAGATCCACCTCCCTAAATCTGAGGAGACTTTTCAATGTGATCACTAGGATCGACCCTGCCACCCAGGCTGTGGCGGCTGCATTGGACATGCAAAAAGCCTTTGATTCAGTCTCATGGAGATACCTATGGTGTGTCCTAAAGAAATGTAACTTCGGCCCTAACTTTCGCACCTGGATAAAGCTCCTTTACACCACCCCGTCTGCCAAAGTCCGCACAGAAGATAGGTGCTCTCCCCCCCTCCAGATTCTTAGAGGAACACGCCAGGGATGCCCCTTCTCCCCGCTTATCTTCGCTATTGCCATGGAGCCCTTTGCTGACATGATTAGACAGCTGCACTCGCACAGAGGGTTGCGCACGTCTGGCCAGACCGACATAATCTCCCTCTACGCAGACGATACCCTCCTGTATGTCCGATCCCCTGTGACCAACCTTCTGCCCATACTGAGGGATGTGGCCCGTTTCGGTGACATATCCGGTCTGAGGATTAACTGTTCTAAATCTGTATTGTTTCCGCTCACAGACTCTACACAGGCTCCCCCCGAGCTGCACGGGTTCAACTGGTGTCCCAACAATTTCACCTACCTTGGTGTGGTGGTCTCCCGGCATACACCCCAGCTACGCGATGACAACTTCCACACCTATCTAACTACCCTTCAGGCTAAGGCCACCAGCTGGGCTAAACTTCCCCTCTCGCTTGCGGGCAAGATTGGTATACTCAAAATGATTGTATTACCCCAACTACTGTACCGATTTACTAATCTACCTCTCTGGCCAGGGGATAACTTCTTTCGAATGCTCCGCAGCATATGTAACACCTTCCTGTGGCACTCCGGAGCTGTCCGTCTCAAATTCTCCACGCTGTCCGCCCCTAAGGCGTTAGGTGGCTTCGGCGCTCCTGATTTTGTCAGATACTGGGTGGTGGCCCAGTCACAGTTTGCAGCATTCTGGTTCAACACTGTCGACCCCCCCCCCCACATGTTCGCCTTGAGAAGCTGTCTGTTTGTGACCGGGTGATAGGCTCCCTGATCCTCCGACCGATCCTTCCCGATCCGAATTCTGCAAATCCTGTGACCAGCACATTCCTGGCCCTTTCCAAACTCTGGACCATGGTTGACACTCCCAGCCCGTTCCACGGGGACCTCCCACTCTGGAACTTCCTACCCGGTGTCCCGCACGTTCCACTCTCAGTGGTCAACCGCTGGGCTACTGCAGGCTTCCTGACTCTGCGCGATGCCTTTGAGCAGGGGAACTTTATAGAATGGTCTGACCTTCCCCACTCACTCAGACACCGACCCTCGGTGTGGCTACAGTACTCGTCACTCCGTGGACACCTTAAAGCCAGATATTCAGACTTCCCCGCCTTGCCTCCCGATGAACCGATAGTAGAGGAGCTCTGCTCCTACCTTTCCTTCAAGGGCAAAGTGTCAAGGCTCTACACCCTACTTCAGTCCAGAGCAGCCCCCCACTTCACCGAGCTTCGTCGCAAATGGGAGAGGGATCTCGGCTCGGAGATCACTGATGAGAGGTGGGCTCGTATGTGCGCCCGCACTCACGAGGTTTCCTACAACACTAAATTCAAACTCATCCAATTCAAAATCCTGCATAGGTATCATTATACACCTATGAGACTTCATCGTATTTCCGATACTAACTCCCCCTCCTGCCCTAGGTGTGGTGCAGACCAAGCGTCCTACATGCACATGCTGTGGTTCTGTCCCCGGTTAGCCCAATTTTGGCTAGCTATCTGCTCTGCATTGTCTGACATTCTGGAACACCCGATAACCCCTACCCCACTGCATTGTTTTTTCCATGATTTCCCTCTGCTGTCTCGTGACTCTAGGAAATTGGCGGGTCTCTGTATGCTACTGGCAGTTTGCTGTATATTATTATGTTGGCTCCGCCCTAGAGCTCCTACCTATACACAATGGCTTGGTTCGGTCACATGGGCTCACGACACCGAGCAGTCCTGGAGTGCGATGCAGTGCTCCCACTCCAGGCCGAGGGATGTCTGGCCGAAATTTCGAGACTATATTGCTGCCCTGGCCTCACCATCAACTTCCGCCACTGCCTCCCCAGGCGGTCCCTCATAGTGGATGTTATCTTAAAATGCATATGTTAATAACCTGTATTCTCCGTCCTTCTAAAAGGTCACTTCTCTGATACAAATTGTATTGTCTAAAAAAACCTTTCATTGCGTGCTTTCTGCTCTGGTGCCATGTGGCTCCCTCGGTTTCTTTTTCTTTTTTTATTTATTTATTTATTTTTCCTTTTTTTTTTTTTCTTTCTTTCGTTTTTCCTTGTTGTGCTGTGAAGACAATAAAAAGAAGTTTAAAAAAAAAAAAAACAGGATCACCTGTTCTGGCAGGCATCCTCACAACCTGTGGTTTAACATAATCCACATTAGTTCTCTTTGCCTCAATGTTTTGTTTGATCCTATCCAATTTACTAAGCACAGCATCTTGACCGCATTTTTTATAGGCCCTGCATGCGAACGTGGACATGGGGTTTCTAATTCCTTTAAGATTCTGAAAAGTTATTTGCTGTGCTTTTTGGATCCTATGATCAAGAATATTTCTCTTGGCCTCTATAATGGCCTTTTTGAAAGCTTTTGAGGCTTCCTTATAATCGTCCCCGTCCTTCTCTGTTTTGGATCGTCTCCAATGAAAATAACATTTGTTTTTCTTTGACTTAAGGTTTTGTAACTCTGGTGATAACCAACTATTATGTTTTCTGATGGGGACCAATCTAGTTCTCACGGGAGCAAGGACATTTACGGCCTTTTGCAAAGTCCCCTGAATTTCTTTACTCATTTGATCCGCATTATATAAAGTCTCTGGCCTTAGGCTAGAGGCAGAAGCCATTTCATAATGGCCTATGGGGCGAGTTTCTTGCTATTTCTGGTGGATTTCATCTGTTTCTTAGGCTTAATTTTTTGTATCTGTTCCTGACATAGAACATCCATGTGAATAAAAAAATGATCTGACCAGGGACACAGGTTTACAACTAGGTCACTCGTATGCACATTATGCGTGGCAATCCAATCTAGAGTGTTTACCTTAACATGTGTATGTTCTTTAACAAGCTGTGAAAAACCTAAGTTACTGAGGGATCTTTCAAGGATTTGGGCTGCGGAGTCTTTTTTGCAGCCCAGCCACAGGTTCATATCCCCCTACACCAATACTCTGGTGTTAGGTTTTAAGAAACTGAGCAATAAGATACTCAAATGTTGTGCGAATGCCTTCATAATACTAAGGGGTCTATAAAACAGTTTCAGGATTCGTCCTAACTTTAAAACGAAGTGATTCACATCCACTAATACAAGACGTGTCCACTTCAAGACATCTAGCGTTGCCTTAAAAATAGCAGCCACTCCTCTGCCTTCTAATCTATCATGCCTAATGATATTGTACCCACTTGGGATAGCCAAAGCTAATGTAGGTCCTGCCGCCTTAAATAACCAAGTCTCTGTAATAGCACAAATATCTAGGTCGTGTTTGATTATGTATGAGACCATATTGGTTGCATGCTTGTCCAGTGAGCTTGTGTTAAGTAGTATAACTTTAAGCAGCATGTCCCTAGCCCTGGCTGCGCCATTATTCTGAATAGGAGAGAAGAAATTCCCATTACTAGAAATACTTGCCACATTCAAATCTGCCTTCTCATATTCATTTATTCCCCCAGGGTGTGTACATCCCACATCCATAGTAGATAATTCCTGCTGAGCCACATCAAAGCTCTCCATCTACTTTACTCACTAGCACAGGGGAGGAGCACTGTAAGAGTGACCTCCGCTTAACCCAAGTCTGGGTCTGCAATTACTGTGGGGTCCTTATTTATTAAGGGGGAATCTAAATTGAATACAGTCCTCAAGGAGTTAGCCTCCTGTGAGTATCGGGCAACAATTTCTGTCTGTCTTTCCTTCGCCTTCAGCACTAAGTGCTGAAAATTAGGTATAGTAGACACAAATGATGGGCTAGGAACATCCATAGTACGCTTTATGTGTGTAGTAACTCCTTATCTAAGTAGCAAATTAGTAGCGTCCCGGGAACTACGATTCAGACGTGCATTGTAGTTCTTATAGACGCCAGCTACAGTCTAGGACTGAAGCGCAACGAAATTCTGCACTGAAACAAAATTCAAATCTAGGCCGTAAAGTAAAAATACTACTTTAAGATAAGATACGACGGTGGTTCTGTATAACAAACACAACTGATCACTAAAATGCAAAAAAACACTTGTTTTAACTCATATTAGAGGACTGAATTAAAAGCAACAACAGACACACATTAAGAGGGAAATCACAACAGTACTTCCTTAAATAGTGAAACAGACCAGGCTTGAAGCCACGCGCCGGAGCTTGCGCGCCGGTTAGCAAATTAAGTCGATCAGTACCACACCTGGCAAACGCTATCTGGTATTCTCCTCCATGCTCCTCTGCATTGCCCTTCCTCTTCCTGGGCTCTTGGTCTTCTCTCTCCTCCTTTGACCTTACCGTAACAGCCAACAATTCCCTGGTCTCCTACATTCTTTAACCCCCCCTTTTCCCTCCATGGGATCCCCAAGTCAGCTGGTTCCCTAGGTCAACGCTGGACTCCATTTCTCTAGGGGCTGGGTTACAATCAACAAAACACATAACAGACATCAAGCCTTGCCCCGTTTTCATGCATGGATCTGCTGGCTGCTGTAAATGGCAACTCGCTGTAATCAGTCATTTTTAGAATTAGTGTACAGATTGTGTGGAGTGTCTGTATTGCTGGTGTGATCTGTGGCATACTCCTCGACCGCTTCACTTGCTTATGCCCCCCTCTCAAGTTGCCCAACAGGTAAAGAGCAAAAAGAAGAAGTACTTGACATTTTCAGCCAGGCACAAGCAAAAGGGACAGAGCCCGGGCCTGCCCAACTCCCACAACCTGACGCTGGGGTAGGACTGGCTCTGGAAGCCCAGTGGTAGGACTCCTGCACCAGGTTTAGAGGTGTGCCCCATACCCGCTTGAAAGGTCGAAGTCCCTGATCCTGTCACATCATATTCCAAAAAGATCAGTCGACCCTCACATATTCATGCTTTTGAAAGAGTAAGCTCACCCGCGTTGGCCACGGACCATTTGGCGAATCCTCAATGTTCTACCTCATTTGAAAAAACATGGAATTGGAACGAGTTATGGAAGACTCTAAGGGTATGTCCCTGCTGGCTGTAGGTGCATTGGTCACCCTAGAAGATGGACTATGTAATGGTAGGTGCTAATGAGCACCATCTGCTTCTGCCGCACCAGAGGCAAACATGAATAGGCAAGAAGCTCTTGATAGAATCCTCCTTTTGCCCAGGGATTGTACATGTGTGCATCTTCCCATTCTGCAGCTACTATTTGTGGATCAACCAGTTCGTACAAAACGAAAAGCAGAATTGACTTTAGACGTTACTGTGACTCCAAATCCTAGTTTACAGTAATTTAGCGGACTTCTTTTTGCTTCGATTTCATACATCTAGTTACTGTGATGAATCCTACGGGTCCCTCACTAAACCCCTGCCTAAAGTCTCCACCCACTTGGCCAGGAAAAGGCTGATGCTTCCTGATCCTGACCTTGGTGGTGTACTGCGGGAGGAGACAAGGCCCAGGGTGGTGAGGAGATCCCGTGGGATGAGACGCTGTATTTGTCCTTTAAAATGGGGAACCTTTTAAAGTTGCCAAAACAGGTAATGGCTTATGATGTACCTGAAGCACATATAAGATCTGTGGCTCTGGGCACAAATGTCATAAAACCTGAACAGACCTCAAAAACAGAAAGATTATTCAAGGTACTTCAGGATATAAATCCTCCTTACTCCGAAAGATATAATGGAAAGGAGCTTACCTGAACAGCTTGAGCACAGACCTCGTAGGTGCCGAAGAATAAATATGGTGGAGTAGGCTGATGTCCGGTGAAAAAACCAAATGGACCATTGCTATGGCAAACATTTTACAAAGTGCCTTTCAAAAGATCAACTCACAAGCAAACAGAGTGAACTGAACTGACCGTTGTAAGCCTGAAGAATGTCATGCTCTCTACCATACTGAGCATCATGTTACGGTTTAACACAACAAGTAGTATCTTCCTTGTAAAAATCGGAACGCAATTACACACAAGTAAATAAAAAATAAAATAATAATAATAATGGAAAGGAATTTAAAATGATTGCTTTAAATAAACGGTCTTCCTCTGTAACAACAAATTCTAATGGTTCATCCTCAACTCTAGGGTAAATAAGTTACTATAAATTCCTGATTTTGTTGTTGAGGACTACAGGTCTCATAATCCCATAGGTACTGGGACGAGGAAGAGGGCTGAAGAGTCATGCTCCAGTATTCAGGCAATTAAGCCTGATCGCCCACACCTGAAGGAAGCTGAGAGGCCTAAAAGGTCCACTCAGGTGCAAGCAATTAGAAGGAGCTGGAACTGTGGCTGGAGTGTATGCATTAGTAGTAAAAGCAGAAGGAAGAAGGCACAGTGTTAGCAATCTAGGCAGACGTGGGAGAGCCGAAGGGACACAGGGACTCTGATGCAGCAGATTTCACCTGCTTGTCCTGTGAGGGTCCCGTTTCCCCAAACTCTGAAGTGCAGAGGCTGCACAGCAGAAGGCATACCGGAACCCTGCCTTTCCCAATGTGAGCCTAATTGCAGAGATTGAGCAGCAGGAATCGTGTCGGAGACCGTGGCGAGGAGATGGGGGGGCTCCTTAATGGAGTGGCCGGACCAAAGACACCTTCAGCGAGGAAGGGTGTGGGTCCCAATTGAAGCCAGAAGTTGCATAGGTTTTCCAGCACATGGAGAAAGGAACACAGAAGCCGGTCAGTTAAACCTGGCGTTCCCATTACCTGTATGAGCACTGCCAGTAACAGTATCCATCTTAATAATCACTTGCCAAAGAGTAGAAGCGATGCAAAGGTGTTTGTTGAGTCTTTAACAATTGAAAACTTGAAATGTAGCACTCGCGTGTGATCGGGTATTCTCTTTCCCTCGCGTGAAGAGCAACTGCTACAAAAAGCTATTGTTAAACTTAAAACTTTGGAAAGAACATGAAGAAGTGGTTGTGCGTGTCTAATTATGATACTGGGAGGAAGAGTGACCTCTGAATCTTTATACAAGCAGTCAACAATCGCTAACAAAGAGACGTCAAGTGTTTGAATATTGTTATCTGAAGATGGAGAGGGCAAGGATTGCCCAGGCCAAGAGTGAACAAGGTATTCCCCCAATTGAGACTGAAACAGCCTTTCCCAGAGCCAGAGAACAGTCTAAACAGCACTGTAAGCCAAATAGAACTTCCGCATTGCCCAAGATATAAATGTGCAAGCATTACCCGAAGCCAAGAGAGTGACAACAAAGCTTCTGGGTAATTATTCTGGCTAACAGTGGTCAGAGGGATGAAGGCAAGGTTCGGGGAAGGGAGACTTGCTGATAAACATTTTTTGAAGTTGATACAAACTACATTGCCAAAGGTCATAAGAGAAAGAGAGAAGTGTGCCCTAAAGGTAATTCTAAGTTGTTGTTAGTTGCAGACAGACAAGAAAGGCAAAGAGGCTGCCCCCCTGAAAGTGAATCTTGTCATAATCTGTTTAAAGTCACAAAGTACTGAAGCTGTGGTGGTATATTTGGTTGTCAGCATATTTGAGACTTCAGTAGCACAAATGAAAGTGTAATACTATGAGGCAAAGGAGTATGCCCTCATAGTAAACTCATGTAGAAGTTGAAGTTGTTGAAGTGGAAGTAGAAGTGCTTTGAAGTCATCCTGTCAAAGAAAGCTACTGTGACTCCTAATCGCGTAAAAAGACATTTTAGCTGTTATCCAAGACCTGGCTTTCACTTACATTTACAGAGGTTGTCTTTCCTTTGAACTGTGGTAATTCTCCTTGGACAACTGGAAGTTGTGGCAAAACATCATGGCTTGGAATGACATTGATGGTATTTTGGTGAAGTGGAAAGTCTTATCGCCAAAGGGCTTAACTTTCCCTATTGGAACTTTGATTAACAAAACTCTACTTTCACATTAAAAACATCAAGAACTGAATTGAGACTGTATTACAAACATGGATTTCCTCGTTTCTTTTTGTTGAACATTGGCGCCGAGTTTACCTTGGATCCTGAGGAAGGGGAGCTCAACCAGATTACAACGAGGTTATCAAAAGAGACTGTAAAGATTATTGTTAATGTTATTTGAATTGCCATATATTTTCTTTGTGTATTTGATGTTTAAGTGTGAGGGCCAGACATCCTGTGCTAGAGTGTTTCCCTTTAGTTTTGATGGTCAGGGAGATCCTCATCAGAGTAGGGATAGTGAGGTGTTTGATAACATATTTTGATAAAATGGCATATTTTGAAATCATCCAAAAGTTGTCCGCCTCACATTGCTGACTCCTTACATTACCCACTGGCTATTTTGCCTGTGCTTGCCCCAAAAGACTCACAGAAGGAACTATGGACAAAGATGGAGTAGGAGCGGAGGACTGGCCGGATGAGGAGGAAGGTAGGGAACAGGACGAGGAGGTAGCCAAAGTCTGCTACTGCACCAGTCCTCTGTTACAAGCCAGAGAAGCAGTCAGAGTCAATTAACACCCGGGCTAATGCCCTGATCGACTCTGGAAGTAGACAAATGCTGTTCAATCGGACCTCATTTATCCTGAGGACTTAGAAATAGATGAGGCTGTAAAAATAACATGCGCCCATGGAGATGCAAAAATAATTAGAGGGCAGAGGATACCTAAAGTTTGCAGTAGTGCTAGAGCGCCCTGAAGAACCTATTGTAGGGACAGACTTTCCAGACTTTTCTACCTCCTATATCAAGATCCCAGAGAAGACCCCTCAGAGAAATACTCCCCCTTGACATCCTAGGAAGAATTTTCAGGGTTAACGGAGACGCTCATGGGACTGGAAAAAAAGGGAATTTTCTGAGTATGCCAACCCTGGTAGAGAGGAGCTCCCATTTAACGGTGGGGGTACGTGACGAATCCAGGGCATTCCTCCCTTCTCCCCATGGGGGAACCACCCCCAGTGAGACTAGGGTGGTGCACCCACTATACGAAACCCTCCAGAGGGGTTTGGGCAAGCGGATCACAATGGCAGTGACTCCCAATAGTTATCAAGATCTCCATTAAAGCCAGCCTTCTCTGCTTATAAGGGAGTAAAAGTAGTTAATTTTTATAAAACCTTCACCTCTTCCTAAAATAAATGCCGACACCTCCTTGAGTGTGAAGTCTTGTAACCAATGGAACTTTCTCTCATTACAGAGACACATATAAAGACCCTTTGATTCCTACCTCGAGGATGGAGAGAACAGCTGACGCAGAGTAAATCAGCTGGGATGGAAACAGGCAGCACGGACATTGTCGCTAACACACGGAACCAGCGCTGCCTGGAGGTGGGACGACAGAGTGTACGTGGTGGGCGAGCAGCCCAGAGAACTTCGCTGAACCCAGAAACATCGACCAAACAAGGTTTTCCGCTCACGTCCTGAGAGATGCCAAAGGAGGAAGGAGAAGAGACACCAGCAAGCACACAAGAGGTCTACGGCCAGAGAAAAAGATACCGGCGAGCCCTCAAGAAGGCAGACACTGGATGAAGCCAAAGAAAGCAACAGTGAGCCCACGAGGAGGCAGGTGCCGGAGGGAAGTAGAGAAAGATACCGGTGAGCCTAAACGTTTAAGTTGAGGGACACTGTTATAGCAGAAGATTGATTGATGTGACATGTAATGTTGAGGAAAACCAATAAAAGATATTAAAAAAATAAAATAAAAAAAGGTACCGGTGATCCAGAGAGAAGGCTGCTGCCAGAAACACTAAAGAGCGACCCGGCAAGAGGAAGTCTGCCACCACCAAAGCCATTGAGCCTCCCTGGAGAGAGTACGGCTGAGCATCAGGTGCGCATGCTGGGCACGAGAAAGGGAGGTGGGCGGTTGAGCTCTGCACAAAGACATAGACGAACAAGAGTTTGTAATATACATGAGAGGCGAAGTATATAAGGTTACTAGTCGCTGAACCTCTCTAAAGTAAGCCACACATATATACAAGAGGGATGTCAAAATATATCCTGAGTGTTTTGGAAGGTAATGACAAAAATAGCCTCTTTCTTGCTTCAGTGGAAGTTCCAAGTGGGTCGAGTGCTGAAAAGGAAATCTGTTCATTTGGAAAGGCTTGAGAAGCAAATTGTGCTTTCACAAACCCAAGTGACTTTTGTGCAAAGGACTGTTAGCAAAGGCCAAACACAGAACTGTGATGAACATTTATTTTCAAGAATTGTTATAAGAAGAGGGTCAGCCTCGAGATCCTAACAAGCTAAGCCTGGCAGGAGTTTTCTTGAGTTATCAGTTGTGTATAAGTGGGAGAACCAGTTATTTAGATTAGGTTTCATACGGTGGAGAGACTTTTTATGTTGTCCAAAAAGACTGATAAACACCTTAGGTTTTTCTATTTAAGATAGGGGCCCTCACCACAGCAGGTTAGGAAGTTTTGCTTTCCAGTTAATTAAAGTATTTTTCTGTTAAACCATGCCCAGTGTACCGGCTTCTATTTCTGGCTCGCCACACCACCGAATCCATTCCTTTCTACCTGTGGTTACCTGTACCTTCTTTAATAAGTTTGTTTCTGTCCTACAGAGGACTTGGATTCTTCCATCAATTCATATTTAAAAACATGTTCAATTTGTTAGAACCGTTCTATGCAGAACATTGCATGGTGATTTCTTTCTCCCTGTCCGATTATCGAATAATAAATACCACGGCCTGGCATAAGAAGGTGTAAATTAATACATCTCACTGCCGATTTATAAATCCTTCTTTCAAATTTCCTGCAAAAGATATGTGACATGTTTGCCTGAATTGTAAATTATAAGAGGTGGTTACATGAGGCCAGTCCAACGTCAAAGTTTTAAACGTACTACAAAAGTCAAATCTCCTGGGCAAAGTCTAATTATCCAGCATCATTAAGTGCAGCACAGATATGATTCTTGTGAGCCAAGGGGGATTGTGCATTATCCTTAAAGTAATACCTGTAACTCCAACTATTTAAGTGAATTATTTCACCCATTTTGTCAATCCTCCGACAAAATAATGTTTTTGCAGGTTTCGAAAAGAAGATGTACATAAAGGTCACCTCATTCCTTTTCCAATGTCATTTAATGTCAACAAACATTACCACATCATAGTTCTTATTTGAAATGTTGATAAACTACTAATAAGGTATGCTGTGGATGCAGGATTTATGAGCACTGAGGAAAGGACAGTCAAGTTACACTTTAAATACAGAGAATGGTCTACCTTGCAAGTGAAAAGCGCCACCACTTTTGCTGGTAAGGAGTGACAGATGTGGAGGATAAGAAGGGGGACACAGACACCGTATTGACATTCTGATTGATGTTTATGAAATAAGAAAAAGGCCTAACTTTCCCTAATGCTTTGTGAGAGTTTCCTGCCTATTTAAATATCTACGGAGCTCCTCCGTCATCAGGAAGTCAAAACACAAAAAAGGTTTGCCGTCCAAAAAACAAATCCTAACTGACCCTATGACTATTCTAACAAAAATAAGGTCAGGAGAATTTCTTCCTTCACCGGATTGTCTTTTATCTCAAGGTATTCTCCTCGACTTCAAGCTTCATACCAGTAGTACTAGTAGTAGTTTGCCATTTATATGGCTCATTTGTCTGATTAGTATGGCCTAACACACTTGTGGGTTAACTCCCTCGAGGAACGAAGTCCAAGTTTGTAGAATGCTGAACTGAGTAGAATGAGGGTGCACATTAGGCCGAGATAGGCGTTAGGTGGGCTGGGCGTGCTCCACTTAGCAGCCCAAGTTGGTCAGGCATATGTATGGGTGCTGGGGGAGGTCAGGAGATTTAGACAGTGCAAGAGATGCATTATGTGACCAGCTTGACTGAAATTTGTTTAGGTCAAAGCTGCATCGTAGTGCCTGAGATTCATTTTAAAGGATTGGCCTTCCAGCTTGAAGGAGATCCAAGCAAGAGCAGATTTGTGAAAAACAAGGTCGTGGAGAGGGAGGAGGAGAGAGGAGTATAGAAGAGAGTTTGGAGTGGTGAGCATTAGAGAGAAAGTTAGAGACATGTAGGAGTGCAGTATCAGTGGTATGTTTCAAACGAAGCCACATTGAAGTGGATCTTCAAGGCCATTATCCTCAAAGTACTTAATGATCCGATCGAAGACCACTCGCTCAAGGAATTTTGATTAATGGGAAGGAGAGAAACTGGGCAATAGTTTGCTGGGACGTTTGGGTCAGCAGAGGGTTTCTTCAATAGGGGTAAGACAGTTGTAGATCTGAAGGAGGGAGGGAAAGAGTCCAGCGGAAAGAGGTTAAGGAGCTCATAGAGATTAGGGCAAGTGAGTGAGAGTAAGCCGTTCACCATTTGGGGAGAAAAGGGTTTGACAGGAGTGCAAGATGGGTTGGCACTGCAAAGGATTGGTGCTAATTCAATAGGAATGGTCGGGGAGAAGTAGTCTAACGTAGAAGAAGTAGGGGGAGGTGATGGGACAGAAGTAGGGTTGGGGGGTGAGAGAAAGGATGGCTGTGAGCGTCACAAAATGTAGAGATTTTTGAGGAAAAGTAGTGAACAATGTAATTAGCAGAAAGGAGGAGGCGAAAGACATTGGCTTGGAAGGTAAAGCTTGGAAGGTAGATGAAAGTTTGCTGGGGTGATTGTGAATGGATGAGATTAGGTTTGGTATGTAGAAGGATTTTCCAGAAGCCAGTGTAGAGATTAGGGCAGTAAGGGACATTTTCTAGGCTAGGACTATGGAAGTTGCCAGCATCACAGCACAGGTTTGTTTTGTGAGTCTGAATTTCAGTGCTGACCCAAGGCTCAGTACAAAAACCGGAAGATGTACATATGCGAGCAGGATAGTGTTGATGAAATTCTAATTTCATAGTGAAAGTCAGAGAAAGCACAGTCAATGGAAGAGGCATGAATAGGGGAAAGACAGGAGAGAGGTCCTCCGGTCATTAATGCAAGGAACAAGAGAACCATGCCTGAATTTCCACCTGGCCATTGAAGAGGGGAGATGAGAGGTAGAAGGTGCAGGGACTGAGATGTTAAAGTAAACAATGGAGTGAACAGAAGAAAATGGGTCAAGAAAGAGGTCAGAGGAGGAGAGAGAAAGACGAGGTCAAGAGATTTCTAGGAGGAATTTTAGTTCAAGGCAAGTAGCTGCAGAGGGATTGGGAAGGTTAAAGTACTCCAGAATGACAATAGGGATGTCAGTAGGAAGTGACTCAAGGAGACGGGTCACATCAGGGAAGAAGGAGTTTAGAGGACCAAGGTGTCGATAGAGAGACAGACTAGTGAGAGGAGTAGGAGGGAGGAGTTGAATAGTGGCATATTCCAAAGAGGAACAGTTGATGTCAGGAGGGAGGTAGAGGGACAGTGTGGAGGGCCTTATTGATAAGGAAGCCAACACTGCTGCCCTTTCCAATAGGTCTGGGAAAGTCGGAGAAGGTAGCGGAGTGAGTGTTTAGAGCTGCTAGTGTAGCTGAGTCACGAGGGGAGATCCAGGTGTTTGCGATAGCAAGAAAGTCAAATTTGAGGGTGATGAGCGTCAAAGTGGTCAGCGATGTACGAAGACTTGTTGCAGAGGGATTTTGTACTTCAGAGGCGAAGTGAAAGAGTGACGGGAGGATGGGAGTTCGGGGAGATGTTGTAAGGTAGGTGAGGGGGATAGATGAGGCTGAAGATCCTGGGAGCACGGAAGCGTCTTATATGAGGGGTGCGGATGCAGGAAGGAAGATGTGGAGGCTGGAGACTGATTCAGAAGTAACACCAAGTTGAGGCTGAAGGGAATGAGAAAAGTGAGGAAGCGGGAGCAAAATCAATATAAAGGCATAGGAAATAGGCAAGTGAGGAGGATGAAGAAATGGTGCAGCCCAAGAGAGAGAGAAGTAGGTGGATGAGCGTTAAGGATAGGGGTGGATGGTTGGCTGAGAAGAACGAGTTGTAAGTTCAGAGTTGGACTAGAATAGGGTTAAAGGTAACCATAACACTTAACAGACCCAAAACAGAAATGTTCCTTAGTCCTGTG
This sequence comes from Ambystoma mexicanum, assembly GCF_040938575.1. Classification (NCBI taxonomy): domain Eukaryota; kingdom Metazoa; phylum Chordata; class Amphibia; order Caudata; family Ambystomatidae; genus Ambystoma; species Ambystoma mexicanum. The sequence goes on along the minus strand of NC_090937.1, from coordinate 988,538,999 downwards.
AGGTAATAGAAGCTATGTGTGAATTTATAGTCAATGGGTGGATGTATACATGTATTTATTACACATTTTTTGCATGTGCAAACAATGGGAAAAACATCAGAGCACTGCTCATATTATTTATATATATATATATATATATATATATATATATAGATATATATAGATATATATATATATAGATATATTGTGAAAGTGTGTTTGTATGTTCAGGGTTGGCTCCAGCCCCATAACAGTTGGTGGGCTGGCATTTTGGCCCAAGGTCGGTATATCAGCCTGGGGTGTACTGACAATAGTGAAATTTGACCAACCCCACCCATTCGCCCTGCACAGGGAGGGGTCTGGCCCTGTGCTATCAGTATAGGTGTTTCAGGAGATTGACGATTTTGCGATTGTTGGCTCCAGCCCCACAACAGTTGGTGGACTGACATTTTGACGCAAGGTTGGCATGTGTACCAGCAATGGTGAAATCTGGCCAACCCCACCCATTTGCCCGGGGTCCGGCCCTGTGCTATCAGTATAGGTGATTTCGGGAGATTGCCGAGTTTACAACTTTTTTCCAAAAACAGAAAGTTAGGTCACAAGGTCAGCATACCAGTCTGGGGTGTACTGGCGATAGTGTAATTTGACCAACCCCACCCATTCGCCCTGCACAGGGGTGAAGCTGGGTCCAGCCCTGTGCTATCAGTATAGGCGATTTCGGGAGATTGACAATTACTATTCTTGAAAAATATTAAGTTATGAAACAATAGAACACACAATGCTATAGCAAACCCCAACGTGCAGGTCAGCTACAGACCCATGCAACGCTGAGTGGTAGCACTAGTAACACATATATAATAAATAACAAAACATACACAAGCACAAAGCTAAACTACAGTCACTATATATTTTCAGCACTTGGACAGCAGAACTCTGACATTTATAAACGCAAAGATGAAATATTTTTTGCCTTCATCTTCATGGTCTGTAGACTGAACAAATCCTTTGGTTTTCAGAAAACTGCTTTGGAAGCACCCTATGACTCTACTAGCAGTATTTCTGTAGAGGTGGTTTTATGGGGAGGAGGTGAGGGAAACAAGGAGCGAGTGGTTAGTATAGCTATATTTTAAGGTTTGAATGCTTCGTCCATGCCATTGTTATCGCATCTAGTATGTTACTAGAAAATAAGCAACGCCAGCAGTGTGAAATATATTTGGAGCTTTTCCGTCATATAGCAATCCAATAATAGTTTGAACCTCTTTCAGAAGGTTCAGGGTGGCCCAACCATTCGAGAACAAGGAATTCACGGCACTATAGTGAACAATTGCCCGGAATGCCACCTTCCCTCAAGACTCGTTCCCCATAAGCATTCAATTTGTCTGTGGCCCTGCGCAGTGGCCTCTAACTTCGAGGCCTGTTTGTGCTACTCTGCCTCGCCTATCTGCCCACTCCAGGTGGCACCTTCGCGTGGTGGGCCAGCCCGCTCAACACAAGTTTATTTAGGTTGTGCTGCAGGTAGTCTCCCCGATCTTCCAAACCATGCCTCCTCTCTCTATTCACGCGCAATCAGCTTCACTCTCTGTTGACCTGAGCTCCAATGCCTCTGCCTTTAAGACACCTTCCGAGACCATTTCTCATGACCTCCTTTACGGTAGCAACGGGTCAGCACAGGGAAGCCAGGCCCTCTAGTGAGTGCCATGGACAGCAAGTGGCCCAAATAGAAGGGTGCTTAAATTGTTAACACTCTTGAATAGGGGCAATACCACCATTGGGTGATCTTCAGCCCTCCTTAAAGACCTTCACTTCACTTCGGGCTTTCAAGTCGATGTTTCCGGTCACCTAATAGTCAGCACTGTCACCACTCGCAGACCCCAATTCTTAAAAAGTCTTCTCTCTGTGGAGTGCCATGTCGAGTGCTGACAGCTGTCCTGCTGCTCGTCGCACCTCAGATTCTCAACCCTCCTGTGGACCTTTCATTGGAATTATACATACATCTTAGAATACCTACAGTGTACTTAGAATACCCATCCTGAACTTTTAGGGACTCTTATTTTTGCTCAGTACACTAATCTTTGCTTAATTTTACCCCTTTAAACAGCCACGCCCATCCATCACGTGACCGTGGTCCGCTGTGCTGTGTACCCTCCTATCCCCTTCTTCAACCTCTCTGTATGTATTCTAGTCCCTCCCCGTTCCCTCAATCGTCTCTTGAGCTCCATCTGTCTGCCACTTCCGATGGCAACGTATCGCCTCACTATCGGCATGCCTCAGCCAGCAGCGGCTCAAGTGAATAAACAGCCTAGACTTGCGCTGCAAGCTGCAGCTCAAGCTGCTAAACGGCACGCTCAAGTATACCGGCGAGGCCATGCCGGTAACACAGAGATTTTTTAGGTTCCAACGACGAATTGGCGTTGCCTTTAAGTTTGAATTCCGCTATCGCTGCGGGTCGCAGCTTGTCCGCAGTCACTTTTGCCCTGAACTCCCGGCCCACTCACCCTGCTAATCCCTCTTCTACTTTATCAGATTCCACGATGCAAACATGCACGGCACCAGTCGCATTAGACTAGGATATTGAACTCGATCACACGCCCCAACACTATTGTAGACTCTGCATCGAGTCTTCAAGCACGCGCTAGTGTTCACACCACAGATTCTCCAACAATCCCACCTCTTTACTCCCAGGTAGTAAAAGGCGATACAACGCACGAATCAGCGTGCTCCCATAGCACTACATTCAGACTTATGCTCACTCGGCCCCTATTCTTGAAAAACCATTCCACCCAAAACCCTCACACTTGTGCTTGTTCGATACATGACATCTCTTCTCATCAAAGTACTAATGGACAAGTAACTTGACTTTTGATTTCTCCAAACCTCTACACCAATGAAGAAACTGCTGGGAACATTTCTCCGCCAGACTGAGTCTTCCCTAGTAGCTTCCTTCTCAAAACCAACTCCGAGACCTTCCTTTGGATTCCCCTCAACTTCTACTCTTGCTTACGACACAGCGCATACTGCTGTAAACTCGAGCATCTTCACGCTGAAAAAACTATACGAGTCTCTAGACCATAAGGCTACACTACACACCACCCTTCTCCAAATCTTGGCAGCTAAAGTCGACTGGATTGCCTGGAAAATGATGGCCGAACATAATATCACCGGCTCGATTCCTAGGCCAAATGTCCAATCCTTAGCTATGTCTCATCAACCAACCTTGACCATGCCAGTGACCAGGACAGAGAACACGATCTCCAAACCTGCGTCACCACAATCTGTCATCTCCTTAATCTCTCCTCCGATATCTCCATCATAGCAATGTAATTCACATGCTACCACGTCAGAAATACTAGAAAACTCCAATACCAAGATCCCCTTATTTGATGTATTTCAACTAAAACATCAAGGGAGAAAAAAAGAAGAAAACAAGAAAGGCAATTCTTTGCCTGCTAATGAGACCAACAAGAAGGCAGAAAATCTGTCTGTCCCAAGTAAAGAGAATTCTAACCAAAAAACAAAGAAATGTATAGACAACCTAACGATTCCGAGGAATTACCATCCTAGTCCTGTTTCTGATCCTGTCGTCGAAGCTAATCAGATTGGCAACCAACCTTCATCACTGCCACTGACTGCTCTCCCTCCATCAGGTCATCTGGCATTATCTCAAGGTAACATCAATGATTGTGTTGTGAATGTGAATAATAATAACGCTTGCTTGTTAGCTGTAAACCAAGATCCGTCTGACTCGGCTATCATTAACACCAAACGTATTAACCTATCTGTGTAATCGAAAACTTCGCTTCTCATGAGAGATATTGTCCACCAGAGTCTTCATGGTTCACAAATATCGCTGAATAAACATAAGAAAGGTTTCTGTGTTAATATTGATGTTGAGTTTCCGACCTTTAAGGCCCTGGAACAAAAACGGGCTGCCTCATTAGGAATCGCCTCGCATAGCGAAAATGTCACTCCTCACCCAGATCAAGGTGTGATCCGTGATAACCGCCCACCCCAGTCAACCACGAAACAAGAGCAGACCCCAACCAAGGAGCCAACCACAACTTTACCTCTTTCCCACGCTATGGAGCCCCTCATGCTAGACACATATAACATAATTATAACAATGCTGGACAGGCTGTGCTCTGATCCGTACCCCAACATAACAACCCTGTTAACAGTTTTTCATTCCATCTCGGGACTGGAGCATATTGGGTCAGATGACATCGAAACAATTCGATAAATCAAACATTCTAATTTTGACACAGTGGAACTGAACATTCCCGCCAAAATTGTTAAAAACATAGTGTGGCAGATTAGAGACACCCTAAAATGACATGGTCTTGTCATAGAACTTCATAAACAAGAGCCACCCTCGAAACAAGTGGAGAATCAACAGACATGGCAGCAATGGCCTCTGTCTCTGGACAACAGACAACAGACCAGTGTTTCAATTACTTCAGCAAGCATGTTGCAGAGGCAAGGGGGAAATCCGCACCCACCCCCAACGCAGCCCAAATCCAGATGGATGTGAATATCTGAAGCCACTCGGGCTGCCTCTAAATCCCCTTCATACTAGAATAATACTACACACCACTTCCATTCATGCTCATTAGCAGTATGGAATATGAGAGGCTTCTCTCATTTAAAGCAGATTTTCTCAACCTTTATGACATTGTTATGCTTCAAGAAACTTGGCTTACCTCTGAACCGATATGGCCAGATTATGTTGCTTCGGTGCCAGTGATCAAAGCACCCAGAGGGTGCCCGTCCACAGGCTTAATTATTGCAGTAAAATCCACTCGCAAATCCAGCTTGAGAAATGGCAGTCTCCTCACTCGGTATTCAGCTAGCGAAAATAACATCCTCAAACGCTCAGCTTCCACTTTACCCTAAAACTGCAGTTTTGAATATCTACTGGAGTCCACTAACCCCTGACGAAACCCAGTTTCTTAATAAAGTAGAATCGATGCTTGATCTGGTTCTTTTAGACCGCCAGATTCACACTACTATCACAGCTGGAGATTTTAATATTAACTTCCTTACAACAAACATTATGCAATGAAAATCGCGAGTGGCCAAATGTATCTCGCTCATGCAAATTAGAGATTTCACCATGTTGAATGGTTCGACCAGTGAAGACACTCCACCAGAGCCCACCTGGTCGAGAGGCACATGCTCCTCCACGCTTGACTATATCTTCATTTTTTCTAACGCGAAAAAGCAGATTGCAACCTTTAAAGTAACTCCAAACTCAGCTAGCGATCATCAGATGCGAGGACCCCTCACATCATACGGGCTGCGCTTCATTACAAACAACCAATAACACTCAACACGGTAGAAATCGTCTGCTGTGGCGAACATCCCAAATAGCATCACCAACACAGCAGCTGACCCAAGCCCTTACAAATAAAGAGTTAATCGTGGGGCCCAACTACACCGACTACTTTAAAGTAGTTACACAGACAATTCATGATTCGAATGGTCCAACATTCAAGCATAAATACACATCTCCCACATATTCAAGATCTCCAAAAGAAAATTGCGCCAAGCCTTGAGATCCATTTCCCCCCTCAGTCATGCCAACCAGAGAGCCACATTGAAAACCAAATATAGGAACAGAATTGAACACATTTTAGCGAACAGGAAGCAAATGGATGCAGACAAAATGCTAAAAGCAATAATGATAAAATCTGCAACAGAGATCTGGAATCTAATAAATAACTCGGCTACAAATACCAGTCAATCCTTAGCATTAAATACTATAGATGAACAACGGTGGATCACGCATTCTAATGGACTGCTTAGCAACCCTTGACCAGAATCACCAGAACCACCTACCCATCCCCCTGATCTTACAAAAATGACGTTCGACACATTAGACATTCTCCTGATCAAGAAGTTGAGCTCATTGAGATCCCCATGGCCTGACAACCTGGCTAATGTGACCCTAAATGCTCACCCTTCTGAATGGTCAGCTATTTTAAAGATAATGTTCAGTGAAGTTCTACAGCAGGTCGGGTTCCCCCATCTGGCAAGAATCAATCATAATCCCCATCTTTAGAAAAGGGGATAGGAACAATCCTAGCAACTACAGGCCCATAGGCCTCCTTGATGTACCAGGCAAGATATTTGACAGACTCATCCTACGCAAACTCACAAAATGGCTAGATGCTAACAATCTCCTAGATAGACCTCAATCAGGGTTTGTGAAAGGAGTAGGAACTGTTTTAAACTTCAAGATCCTCTCTGCAATTAAAAAGCAAGCTATTGCCACCAAACAACCAGTCTTTTTAGCCCCGATTGATTTTAAACAAGCTTTCGACTCAATACCTCGGGAGCTTTAATGGACAAAACTTTTAAATGCAGAATGCCCTCCACATATTTATTTAATTCACCAATTTTATTCTCACACGTCTATTAAAGTCAAGCTCACCACTAATGGTATCTTGTCAAAAGCCATTCAGACCTGCGCAGGATTAAAACCAGGCCTTATATCCTATTGAATTGTTACATTAACAACATAAATACAGCCTTTGAGTCAGTCCCCTCCTTCTCTCCGAAACTGGGGATAACAGAGATAGCATGGCTTCTATATGCTGACGATTTAGTTGAACTCAAAACTAGAATGAAACTTCTCAGGGTAAAGCACTGTAGCGGAAATATGGCAAATTCGCATATAAACCAGAGATAATCTTTAACAAGCATAAAATGGTTCCAAGAATCACTTTTGAAGCTCAATCCAAACCTCCGGCCAAATCACCTAAATGGGACAACCTAGAAGGAGCATTTTGGAAGAACATCTTATCCCTTCCTGTGAGTACTCCAATACCCATTATCAGATATCTCATTAGCAGCAATTGTGTCCTGGCAAATTTTAGCGGTGTATAGGAAATGTCTCATCTCCTCATTTACTACTAACAATCTTTTTCCAATATTAAAATCAGTGCTCTCGTCTACATCACCCGGCCCCCTACCAACATAGAAAGCACGTTGCCTATCACTTCTCGAGGATGCGGACATTACACCTGAGTTATTACTGGAGTCTCCCGACAAAGCAAAATTAAAGCTATGGCTGTGGGACTGGTGGCTCACATGGGAAGCGTGCAATATGTATTTGATTTTTAGGGCTGGAGCCTTCTTTCTTAAACCAATGCACCAACTACCAGCATATCTCACCAAGTTTCTAGAGCCGGCATATGCTGTTGCGATCCTCCGTCTTCCTTTGAATTTGTGGTCGACTAAAATCAGACTATCGATCTATAGAATATAACCATGGACAACACGTGCAGATTCTGTAAAATGACAGCATCAGGAATGCCTCCAGCACTAACGGAATGCCCCTCCCTTACAGAATCAAGAAACCGTTCCTTCTCTTAACATCTTAAAAAGAATTTAAACTGTTAACCAAAGAACAAATGTGGATTCATATATTTAATGCAACCAATATCGCATTGAATATTGCAACAGTCCAATTCCTTCTAGCCTTGAACCTATTAGAAGACCATGATTATAGCTGATACCTTCAATAGATTCAAGTTAACATATAAACAAGCAACAGCCTAACCCATCATATAGTCGTCTATCAAACCAGTGAAGTTATACTTCTGTTTCAGCATTTTAATCCTGCATTGAGTGCATGCCCATTCCGCTTATATTATCAAGTTTTATCTATTTGTTATCCCATATGTAAAAAAGTTAATTACGAAGACCACAATTACCTATTCATCACTGTAAGGCCTTATCTTGGTCTTATCGCAATGTACATGACAATCAATTTCCCTCCCTCCGGTTACATTGTGTGTTCTTAATTGTATTGATTCTAAAGGATATAAGGCGTCGTTCTTATCACTACTATATACCCTTTTATAGAACCTGATTTTATGAGAACTTTTAACTTTGATCTGGTTTTATCCATTTTAACAGCTTTTATTACTATGGTCTAATGTCTTTAATTATAATGGAATGTGTAAATACTGTATATTTGTTACTCCCAGATCTATCTCGGAAGCTGTGCACAAACTGACTGAAAAAACAATGTGAGGCATATCCCTACAGCTCTCAACTTACATATTTATCTGATTTGTTCATTATTAGTTAAATGCTATGGTAACCTTTTATCACAGTGGATAAAATGCTCCCACCTACTAGGATGGACTTCAAACACTCCACAGCATTTTGCTTTTTCCTCCGAGAACTGGGTTTGGTGGTTGGCTCATGGGGATGTTAGGGATTTCTCCTACTCTCATGTCCATGGGGGTTTCTCAAGATTGGATACAGTTTTGATTCCTAGTACGCTGTACCCATGCATTCGGGAGGCGGGTATGGGTACATGCACGCTATCCAACCACGCACCGGCATCAGTGACTTTAGCAATCACGGATAGACCCACACGGGCCAGGTGTCCATGCAAATAATATGAGCCAGTGCTTAGGGAGCCCGTCCTGGTCGGCGAGATAGGGGAAATACTTTCTAATTATTTCAAGGAAAATGAAAAATCTGGCCCTAGTGTGGGACACGATGAAGGCAGTGGTAAGGGGGGGAACTTATTCATAGGACTGCAGCATATACTAGAGTGAGGAAATTAGTCCATGAAAGCATGAGAGGCTAGAGAAGGAGGTTACCCAAGCCTAGCAGGAGCACAAGAGGTCGAGGTCAGGTAGACCAATGTGTGCGCTGAGAGTGGCGTGTAAGAAGTTGGAAGAGCATCTGGGAGATAGAACAGCCCAAGCAATAATGAAAACTAAGCAATTTTATTATGCAAAAGGGAACCAGGTCAATCAGCTACTTGTGGCCAAGCTGCGTAAACTCCAAACCCGGAAGTCGATTCAGGCTCTACGAGATTAACAAGGGAAGTTGCAGCGGGATGAACTTGCTAAGGTGGCCATTTTGGGGGTGCATTTCTCTGCAGTATTCAGGGGGGGAGGCTCTGCCTTGTCTAAGTGCACGAGGATCGGGAGGTCCTCAGGCACCAATAGCACCTGGGGAAGTGAAGTGGGCTATAAAATCACAGAAAAACAAAGCCCCCGGTCCTGATGGCTTTACGGCCCCCTTCTATAAGAGGTTTTGCAGTATTCTGGTTCCCACGCTGGGAGAGATGTTCAACTACTTTACAACTTATGGCAGGGTTACCCCATCCATGGGCGCCTCGGTGACAGTCCTACTCCCTAAACCAGGGAAGGACCCGACCATGTGCGACTCGTATCAGCCCATCAATGTGGATTGCAAGCATTTTTCCAAAATACTGGCCTGTAGGTTGATGGGGGGTCTTACCCGGGCTGATAGATGGGCACCAGACGGATTTCATTTCAGGTCGGGGTGCGCAGGACAACGTGAGATGTAGACTGGGGTTGTTGGAGATGGAATGAGGGCGGGCCTGGACTTAGGGATAATCGCTCTGGGTGCCCACAAGGCTTTTGACAGATTAGATTGGAGTTACCTGAGGAGGTCCTGGAAAGCTTTGGGTTCGGGCAGGGTTTCATAAGTTGGGTCATGGCGATTTATTAGAATCAATCCACACACATCCGGGTGAATGGGAGCATATCGTCCAATCTGACCATAACTAGGGGTACCAGACAGGGTTGCCCACTCTTCACGTTGATCTTTGCTTTATGCATGGAGCCAGTCCCATTAGGTCTGCGGGGGCAATCGAGGGTGTATGAGTGGGGGCCACAGATTATAAGGAGTCCCTCTATGCGGACAATATCCTGCTTACGCTGAGCAACCCAGTCTCCTCCCTGGCAGCGCTGCTGGGGGAGTTGGATGAGTTTGGCAGGGTTTCAGGCTTTAGGGTGAATTATGGAAAGTCACATGGTCTGGCTATGTCTCTTAGGCTCAGGGACAGAGGGTCTATTGGAACGCGTGCCCCCATTCAGTGGACCCGGGACTCTATCCCGTACCTGGGGTTTGGATCCTGAGGAAGGTGTCAGAGGTGTATGGAACCAATTTTATCCCGCTATTTGCGGAATTGACCAGGGAGGTGAGGACATCAAGAGATCTCCTGGTTTGGTCATATTGCAGCAGTCAAAATAAATTTGATCCCATGCTTGCTATACCAGAGTTTGGCGCTGGCGGTGAGGACCTCCGCACTCTACAGGGGAATATCCTTGTCTTCATATGGGGAATAAACCGGCCAGGATATCCAAGAGGGTCTTGCTTAAGCCAGCAAGGGTGGGAGGATTGGGGGTCCCCAAGGGGTTTCATTATAACCTCGCAGCTCAGCTTTCACAGATATTCACCTGGAGGGACATGCATCACTGCCAAAATGGAAACTCATCGAACAGGCCCAGTCGTCGGTCGATCTGGCTTGGTTGCCTTACATGGAGGGGAGACACTTTGGGCAGGAGGCGGGCTTCTCCTTGCTGATGACAACCAAATGCACACTATTACATGGGGCGGGCGCTCTGTAGATGGGGAATATCTAGAGGGCTGGGACCCCTTTCACCAGTCTGGAATAACCCAGGCTTTCATCCAGGATGTGCGGAGGGGGGGCTTTCGTAAATGGGTGGAGGGTGGCCTGGAATGCATACGGTAGCTCTATAAAGATAAAAGGCCAATGACTTTCGAATAATTCAAGCTCACCTTTAACATACAAGAATCAGAGCTGTACAGATGCACGTAACTGAGGCATTGGGCTTCCCACTCACATACGAGGGAGGGTGCTACGAGGTCCCTATCTGCTCTAGAGTTGACATTACAGGAGGGCGTTATGTGGGGGAGGGTCTCAAGACTATACAAGCTTCTAGACACTGTAGACCCAGTCACCCGCCTGCCACATGGGAGGAAGATCTGGGTGGCCCCACTGAAGATGAGGATTGGTTGAGACTATGGGGCCGGTTGCTCAAGTCTTCCCGGTGCGTCACAGACAGGGAGTGCTCTTATGAATTCTGCTATAGGTGGTATCTCCCCCCGGAGAGATTGCATCACATGAATAGAAGCTACCCATCCACCTGCTGGTGGGGTTGTGAGGCCGTGGGCTCTCTGTTCCATATGGTATGGGTATGTCCCAAAGTGGGTCTCTACTGGAAGGAGGTGCTGGCTAAGATCAAGGCGATCACAGGGTTGGTCCTTCCCACGGGTAGTAATCTTGGGGGATGGGGCGTTCCTCCTTACTGGTCCACTGGCTACCTTAATCGGACATCTCCCACTGGCAGCAAAACTGGTCATTGCCCGCACCTGGAAGATGACCGAGGGCCCGGTGACTCAGATGTGGTGGGTTAGGGTCTGGGACATATTGATGGCAGACAAAATCACGGCATTATGCAAGCAGCGGTATGCAAGATATGTCTCAGTGTGGTCCCATTTATTTGACTTTGATGAGAAATACCCTGCTGTGGTTGCAAAACCCCCACTGTTACAACAATTCTCTCCTCTATGATCCTGCCCGCCCAGAAGGTGGGAGGGTGTGGGCAGAACCAGGAGGCGTGGGTGGAGGTGCACAGCCAGACATCGATGTATTACCTTTATGCCTGTACTGCTAAGTGATCTAGTGTGTTCATGTGCCATGGGGCTGTTCCCCGGAAATGCTTAAATCATACTGTATTTGAAGTGAAAAAAAAAGGTACCGATGGCTGTGAAGCCAGTGTTAGAGTAGCAGAGTGGTCCGGTGAAAGTCTCCACAAAAAGTTTGATGTCTTCTTATAAAGCGACAAAGCGAACGAACTATGAAATACGCAATGGTCAAGATTAATCCTGTCGAAAGGGCAATTAGAAGGTGATTCCTTTAAGAGAAAGGTTTCTGAGTGTGCTATGCAACTACCAAGACCAAGAGACACTGGGGCAAATAACACAAGGGAGAGCTGAATTGAAAGTCGAAGTGGTCCTGTGGAGGTCTATGGAAAAAGGCCTTGCACATTTGAAAGTCTTCAACATCAGTGAAAGGTCCGAGCCCGATTGAGGAAGACAGGGAACAAGAAATACGTTAGGGGAAGGGAACCCCTAACTAATGTGAATGAAGCTTGGGGAAGGGAACCTTTGCAACTGCTGTGCTTGTGAGGTCCGAGCCCAACAGAGGGAGACGTGAATGAAATTTCTGCTGAACTGTAAAAGAACTTTTGGTGAACTGGAAATAAGTGATTTCAACGTCGAAGACCAAACGGGCCTCGACTTTTTTTTTATAACCTGAGCCAGAGTGTGTCATCCTGTCTACAGGGGGCGCTTTTTTTTATAACCTGAGCCAGAGTGTGTCATCCTGTCTACAGGGGGCGCTTTACTGTGTATTGTGTGCTGTCCAACGTGGGGAGGAGAGCTGACTCAGCCACCTTGATCCTTTATATTATAAGTAGGGATTAGAAAACGTGGATTCGATAAAGTTAAGCTGTGCGCTATTGACCACTTCTTCAATCTGTGCGTGCTAAAGAAAAGATTCAATGTGACTGGCAGCAATATCACCTCACCCCCCAGCTCATCCACTAAGAGCTGGTATAATTGGAACAAACAAGATTTGGGGTTGTGGGTGGGGACCATGCACTCTTGTTAACACAATACATTGTGAACAAAATCAAAGAATTATTATATATATGTATGTCTTGATTGAAACAGCTCTTCAAATCCATGTATTAAAGAAGAGTAGATTTTATTCAAAATCTGGACAGCCGACACGTGTTTCGACCTACGGGTCGTTCTCAAGGCGCATGTATCATTCCAGTTCAAGTACTGCAAATATGTTGCCGAACCATCATTCAATAGAAAACATGGCATCCATTGCCTTGCAAAACAACAATCCCTTCAATGGGCTCCGGACATCAGTGTAAAAATTGTATATATAGAACCTATCAGTCCGGATAGAAACCAGTAATCAATGGGCCAAATCCCCGCAACAATTTATATCATAACACTGACTTTACTTTACATACACATTTCCCTTTACACAATTTTTGTATAAGAGATAGGGCAGACATTACCTTTTGTTAGTATAGGCCATTTTGATTTGACATAGACTGACTAGGACTGTGTTTTCTTTATCATTTGATGGTAGAGACTACTGCCATCATAGAAATAGGGCAAAGAACGGGTTCTTCCAAACCCGAAGATTTTAATAACGGTTTTGAAACTTGTAGCTCTTGTGTCAGTGTCATACTTGTGATACCATGCCTCCCTTACAGACCTTATATTTTGAATGTATGACACAATTTCTTAAAGCGCATGGTCGTGTATGTGGTGCGGTTGATCTTCCTACCTGTGAAAAGGTGCCAATTCAACTTTCAGTTGATACAGACAAATACAAGTACATACGCCCCAAAGAATACAATCTTAAGAGCAGACAGCTTTCGCTGGAAAGCTGCCTTTGATCTTTTTGATTTGGGGAACCATCACACGTTACTTTTCTTTACTGACTGAAACACATTGAAACACACTGAATCTAGGAAACCAAAACAACTACCCGTTTCCAAAAATGTATGTGCTTTTTTAATTCTTTTGAATTTGTCATCTGCTGTGGCTTTTAACATTCGACTAGGCATTGGGGCCTGGCCGTTTTTATGTGCAGACTGACAGCATGACTATATAAATGTCATGAGTCACATTCTTAATGCCCCGTAAGCAGTGGAGGCGAAAGCCTCATCGCTACTATGGACTAGGCAGTATAAAATGACCCTGTCCTTAAAGCATAGTTGGCAGAGTAAACTTTTTAAAAAAACATATTTAGATTATTACTCTTAAAACATGGGTATTTCGTGGTTTAAAAAGAAGCAAGCCGTGTAAAGTTTGTGGCGTATGAATGGACAGGATCTTGCACACCTCATGTGGTGTCGTCATCCTCGTCAGAGACCCACATCACGTGGCAGGGACAAAGAGCCACGGAAAGGGGAGGGGCGGGAGGCAGGAAGGTGTTTCAATCTTCGTCCTGTCTCCGCCTCGTTGTGTAGCGACGCATGTATGAGGCCGTGTGGGTATTGAAGGCAAGTCCATGAAGGACTGTACACCTCAGATGAGAAAGGGGAGATTTGTAAACAATTATCCTTTAAGAGTTAGTTGTAAAAAGATGTTGGTGCCCAGCCCAAATAATGTCCTTTCGTTTCTGCATGGGTTATGAAAAGTCGTCTCACTTTCCGAAGGACGCTCAGTCTATCCTTTATGGAAAGGTAGAGTCAGTAAAATCCTACTTTTCCCAAGGTACCTTTAACAAGGCCCAAAAGGAGAGAAAGCAAATCGGAAGATTCAACAACCAATGAGTAGCATAATCTCCAATACACACGGTCAATAGAGTGTTTAATCCGTTTCAGGGAATTTCATCACGACATTTGACAGCTTGACACTTGCGCCAATCATAGGCCCATTTCCTTTCTGATGTTCCAGGATTGGTAACATTAAACAATAAATTTGTCATTTTCGCTAAGCAACAAGAGCTTACCCAAAAAGAACAGCTTGTCTCCACTTCCCGGTTGACTAACCCATGTCACCGAAAGACAGCTTCCCGGGGGTCTAGTGTGCAGTTTGTTGGGCTGTTTTGCTAAAGACCACTACTTAAAAGAAAATTGAATGGCATCTTCGGAGTCACATTTTGACGAGCCTGGGTCACAGGCTATCCCACTGTGCAACTCCTAACACATAGGCCCTCATTACGACCCTGGCGGAAAGTGACTGACCGGACCGCCACAGCGTAAATAGCGTTTCCGCCATTGCACGAAGGAGCAAAGTGCGGCCCATTCCGACCCATCGGGCACGAGCACCACGCCATGGCGGAAGTGCAAAGTCCGCGATGGCGGAAATGACCCCAAAACGGCCCACACCGCCGCCGTACGGCGCCCTAGGTGCAATACCGCCACCCCTCTTAGCGGTCACCGCAGTGTGCGCCTACCGGAAAGTACGGTGACCGGAAATATACGGAAACGGAAGTAAAAACATGGGCCCGGAACGGGAAACATCCCGCCGTACACCTATAAAACCACTAAAACCACACAACCACTAAAATCACTACCCTGAAACACACCCCAACCTGTCATCCACCCTAGCGAAACCAAGAAAAATGGGAAAAGTAGCGAAGAAAGCGTGCGACCGCAAGCGGCAGGTCCACTTCTCCCGTGAGGAACTCACCGTGCTAACAGAGACCCTCCAGGAGAATGCTGCCGTCGTCTTCTCCCCGCAAATGACCAGGACGGCACTTGCAAACAAGAAGGCCATATGGGTTCTGGTGGCACAGCGGGTAAGTGCGGTGGGGACCGCACCCCGCACCCCACAGCAATGCCGCAAGCGATGGGACGACCTGCGGATACTCGTCCGCAGCATACTCTCTGCCAACCGCAACATTGCCACAGCCACCGGGGGAGGTCCTGAATCACCCATCAAGTTGACCCTCTGGGAAGAAATCTGTGCCTCCACCATCGGAATGGAGAGCATAGAGGGAGTCGGAGGGATGGAGAAAGGAGTGCAGACATCCGAAGATTCAGGTAGGTGGGCCAAATAAAACAATGCCAAATCCACACAGTCCATCCATGTGAAGTACCATGCGTCCACATAGTGCAACAGAAACACATGTCCAGGAGAACGTCCACACACATCGGCCTGATAGCGCACGTTAAAACCCACAATAAATACATAAATAATTAAAAACCCCTAAAACACGCACTACACGTGCAGCAGGCACACCCTAACTGCAGGCTGCCAAACAACTGCACCCTCACTCCACACACAAATGAAAGCACCTCCAAGGCCCCGACCCAAATCACCCTCAGGTACCACCCCAATGCATGTGATACAATGCCATTCCAATTCCCACAGACCCATCAATAACCCTCGCCCTCCTTTACTCCACCACAGGGT
Organism: Ambystoma mexicanum; assembly: GCF_040938575.1. Classification (NCBI taxonomy): domain Eukaryota; kingdom Metazoa; phylum Chordata; class Amphibia; order Caudata; family Ambystomatidae; genus Ambystoma; species Ambystoma mexicanum. The sequence goes on along the minus strand of NC_090937.1, from coordinate 988,523,267 downwards.
CCGATCCAAACGACGAGCTTCAGGACACCCCTACCAGCACACCTGCAAAGAGGGCCAAGACCAACGGCCAGAGACCCTCCACCTCAGCTGCACGCATCAAGACACGGCAGCAGCACAAATCAGGTGGCAGCACAGAGGAGGGAACATCAACAGGCACCCCAGCAGCCAGCATGCCCACACCACCACCACCACAGGTCCCCCCAATGGATGCCACAGAAGGCACTGCCTCTGGTGGCAGCAGCACCATAGGTGACACCCCATTGATGGCAGCATGCTCGGACACAGAAAACGGGGATGTCGAAGTCAGATCCATCCATGACCTGTCCCAATCCCCCTGTCTGTCCCATCCCGTACAACATGAGGATACCACGCAGGGGCACCCACAAGACGACGACTGGCCATCCCCCACAAGCCCTGTGGCAAGGCAACATGAGGACAACAGCCCCTCTGTGACACCCCCGCAAATGGCCAAGGCCCAGCAGAGGCAACAGTCCCTCGACCAGTTAATCGTGCAACAGCAGCAACTGGCCACGCTCCTCAAGGACCATGCCGATGAATGTGGGGGCACTAAGGCAGACATAGAAACATCAACTGAGACACTTAGGGCAGAAATGGAGAGAGGTACAGAGACGCTAAGGGCACAAATGGAGAGTAGCACCGAGAGCCTGAGAGTCCAAATGGAGAGTAGCACCGAGAGCCTGAGAGTCCAAATGGAGAGTAGCACCGAGAGCCTGAGAGTCCAAATGGAGAGAAGCACCGAGAGCCTGAGGGGGGGAACTGCATGCGACGTCCAAAGACGTATGTGCCGAACTTGCCGCAGTGCGCCATGTGCTCACTGAGCTCTCGCAAACCCTTAGGGACATGCATGGACGTGAGCAGGCAGACACATCATCCGTTGCAAGTTCCGTCCAGGGCAGCCCCCAACGTAGATCTGGGAGGAACCTGCGCTCCACAGGCAGGGGTGCCCCTGATACCCGCAGAGGGGGCTTGCAATAGCGACAGCCCACTGACAATGAGCATCTTTGGACACTGGTGTTCGGGGGGGAGGTAGGAGGGTGGAGGGGGTGTGTTGGGCTCACTTGGGTGGCGGGTCGATAGGGTGTTCAACATGATATCACATATGCCATAAACAGTGCACGATCAACCAATGAGATGTGTGGACATTGATCTTTGTGTACTAGGCCATCATAGGCGTACAGTCCATATTGTGCATGTCCCAGACACACACAGTGCCACGAGTCCCGTGTCCATGTATCAGCCACCAGGCGTGAGTGCTAGAAGCATGCATCAATGAGATGCTGACGAATGTCACGGGCCTCCGGTGCCTCGCAGACTCCATGAGGTGCTGCCACATCCCCACCCTCATCATGACCATCATCAGGTGCTTGCAGTTCTGCGTCAGGGGACATGGGCACATTTCTACGTACGCACATGTTGTGGAGCATGACACATGCCATGACCATCTTTGCAACCTTCTCATGGCGGTACAGGAGTGCCCCGCCAGACCTGCTGAGGCAGCGGAAACGAGTCTTCAGTAGGCCGAATGCCTGTTCAATGACTACACGGGTACGTGAGTGGGCATGGTTGTAGTCCTCCTCATGCTGGTCCCGTGGGTTCCGGACTGGTGTGAGGAGCCATCTCTTCAGTGGATATCCAGCATCACCTGTATGTGGACGAGAAACGTATGATGTGGAATGCCATTGCTACGTACGCACACCCCCCCCTTCCTGCCAGGTCATTGCCGAATCACATACCCCACATAATCATGCATGTAATGAGACTCACCGAGTAGCCAGGATCTGTTCCCTGTGTGTCGCTCCATGTAGCGTGGTATTGTAGAGTTCCTCAAGACCATAGAATCATGGGTTGATCCAGGGAATCGGGCACAACAATGTGTAATGATCCTGTTGGAGTCACACACCATTTGTACATTCAGGGAATGAAATTGTTTTCGGTTGCGGTACTGGGCCTCCATGGCATGTGGGACGACCAATTCCACATGGGTGCAGTCGATGGCACCAATGCAACCCGGTATGCCGGCAAGTGCATGGAATCCCACTTTTGTGTTGGTAATTTCCTGCTCCGAGCGTGGTAGAGAGATGTAGTCGTCTGCGTGCTGCAGGAGGGCATCGAGCACTTGAAATAGTGTCCGTGAGAACAGTGGCTGAGAAATGCCATGCAACTGTCCGACTGTGTGCTGGTAGGTGCCTGTGGCCAGGAAGTGGAGTACAGACACCACCTTCAGTAGGGGTGGGATGGCGGTTGGGCTATCTATCATGCTGACAAGGTCAGCCTGTGTCATGTCCACAATGGCGGCTATGGTGTCCCGGTCCAGACGGTAGAGGGTGTGGATCTGCTCATCAGTGAGGTTGAACGGATGTGCTCGGAGGCGTGGGATTGCGGGCTGCCTGCGTGGTGGTAGTGGCTGTGCTGGCGGCCCTTGCTGGCCCTGCCTTGGCCTCCTCCTCCTCCTGCGTCTCCTCCGTGCGGCCGGTTGTAGTTGGTGTTCGTCTTCTTCTTGGAGTTGGAGTACTTGCAGTGCTATCAGGTCCCCCAGGGCCAACATCGCGAGTCCTGCCGGTAGCATTTCGGTGTGGTTGTGGGAGGAGACTGGCTGTGCAATTTATGTGTTTTCAGGCTGTATGGCCTCCACCTGTGGTGATTAATTCCACCTGTGCAAACTGCTCTCCCCTTTGGCCGAGCACGTCCCGCACACAACGCTGCAATTCGGGGAATGGCATCTTGCTATTGCAATCATGTATTTGTACCCGATGGCCGTGTAAGATTGGTTGATATGTTCATTCTGCTGTGGTCCCATTGTTTCACATACTATCTGTGCAGTCGCGAACAGACTTGTGAAGGGTCAGTGGAACGTAGTACTCGAGTAACGGTGGGCCCTCATGCATCACTGTACCGAGTTGCAACGACGGGCGGGGCGTCCCATTTGTGGGTGAAGGCAGTTGCCATTTTCACACACAGCCGCACTCGATGGAATAATTAGTGATTTCAAACGGCCACAGATGCCTCTTCGACGTGATGTTGCAAATGAGGAATTCGAAGGGCGGCGCTTTCGGTTTTCAGCTAGCGGCGAGGAAATGCCCACAGGTCTGACTGCAAATATAACGTACTATTGTTCAATGTCCTTGAGACAGGGGCCATGGCGAGGATGCAATGATTGATATGAATAGTTTTGGATGCGCAATAGCGACGTGGGCGATGAGGCCGGACGTTCCCAAATACATGTTACTTCACTACACTGGAATTACGGGCTGGGGCACTGTGGATTTTGCAGGCTGCATAACGCACAGACTCAATGGATATTTCTAATGTTATGTGAGTAAATATTCAGGCGTTTTAATCCCGGGATGAGGGAATGATGAATGGATGCATGGGCAGGTGATTTGATACAGAGTTTGCCATGTACAGGGCTTCTTGGGATCTATCCGCCTCCCCTACGCTATGTGATGCAGGGCTGCCATAGTGGGACCATCGTCTATCTGGCCTTGTTGAGCCCTCCCTGTCTCGACGCGCCCTCAGACACTTGTGTCCATGCACGTTAACATTCCCATCTGATGGATTCTGTTTTGACAAACGCATGCACAGGTACACTCGTTTGTGATGGTGTTTGCACCTCGATATAGATGGTTATGAGTGGCAAGTGGTTTTGGGGTGGTGATGATCCTTTGGAGTGGGCTAGCATGCATATGGCTGTGGATTTAGTGTGATCATTGAAGTGAGTTGTTCGAATGTAGTTCTGATGGCCATTCTGTTCTTTTTCTTTTCTTTTGGTTGACAGGTATCTCCTCCCCTTTTGCCACTGCCATCTGTATGCCACTCCTGCAGATGGGTTTTACTCCCGACACCTGCTGCTTCGTGTTAATCAGTGGAGCAGCATTACGATCTTATGGGACGATCGCCAATGGCCCACATGCCCTTACGCAGTACTGGTGGCTCGGAGCAACATTTCGGCCTTTCAGCTGGACTAGTGCCTCCCCATTGGGACGGCCCTGCGGTTCTGTGCGCTTCCATGTTGCCTTTTCGTAGGTGAATGTGGCTCTGTGTACCATGAGGGAACAGGGCGTCACACAAGTAGTGGCTGGTCATTTCTTGCGGATGCAGCCCACAATGGTAAAAAGTGTTTTGGAGTTCATGGCCTGATGGCTGTATGGGCTCGGTGATTTTGATGTGCATTAAATTTCTATTCTGATTTGGCCCGTGTAGCGTTCTTCTTTGCAAGTGATGTGGCATATGCCTATTTGGGGGGCGATGTATTGTGAGGAGATCTGCATTGGGTTCCAGCTTCGGAGTTTAGTTGCGTGGTACTGTACTGGGCGCGTTTGCCTACGAAGCCCGTGAGGTCAGGGATGGGGGCTGCCAATATGACAGTTTGAATGTTGTCATGCTCAGGGGCGGGGGATTGGGTTTTGTGTAACAGATGCCGGTCAGCCAGGTGGACTGGTGGAATGATGTGATTCTCGGAATATTGCTGGTCACAGGTGCCTGTGTTTGCGTGCGTTTCTTGGTGGGGGACTGTGGTCATGTCCATTGGGATGGCTTCTGTATTCGTGCCATCTGTGCCCTGCAGCTCCCATTGGCCCCTGTTGTGTTTCTTTTGTTCGTTGGCATGCATGGGTGACTTGTACATTTCAATGGTTGCATTGTGACTTCATTGCACCTACGGGGAGTTGTACTTTGTGGGCAGGGAGCGGTGTACAGGCACTCAGTGGGGCCGTTTACGGTTGATTCGCGATGCCGTACTTCTCACCATGGCGGAATGGTACATTCCGCCATGCTTGATGGCGTTAGGTACATGTCCGCTAGGGTCGGAATTGGCGTACCCTTGCGCCATGGTGGTGTTTGCGGTTTGGCATGGCGCGCGCGCGCGTGCTTGGTGCAGTTAGCGTTGGCGTTCACTACGGTGTCGCTAATGGCTTCGTACTTTGCGGTGACGGGTCATAGTCGCACCGAGCGCTATTCGATGGCGGTATTGCATTTCCGCCATCGTTTTCCGAATTCCGCAAGGGTCGTAATGAGGGCCATAGTCTGTTAACAACAAGTGCAGGTCTTCCAACAAGGAGCTCTTTCTTTCCTAGCCTCGATATTGTGGAAAGGTCCACTAATCTCATCTCATGCTTGCTATATGACTTGACCCAAAGCAGTGTCTGTTTGTGTTCCCATAACATGTCATCAGTCCCCCACACAGGGTACGGTTGACTCATTCCTTCAAGTTCAGTTTAATTTTTGGGGCAATTGACCTACCAAACATGCTTTTGGCTGTGCTCCTCTGGCTAGCAAGGTTTACATTTGGAATCGAAAAGTGACCTGGATGTAAGCACTAGACTTCAGCTCCTGTTATGATCTGCTCCTTTTCTGTAACATCTACACCTCATGACGTTCTCAGCTCCTTCTATACTTAGTACCACTGTCACATACTGATGTTATTAACTGTTCCTGTCCCTTCTCCTCCTTTGGTCTCCAGCACCATTTTAATGTGCCTCATATCACTCTAGAACCGCCTGCCGCAGTCTCCTCCAACAACCCATTTGACTTACTTTGGTGTTGCTGATTTATAGTGCACCTTTTCTCCCCCAGACTTGAGATTTTGGTGAGTGTCTGCACCTGTATCCTAGAATTGGGGCCAGGTTTGGATTGGTTACTGCTCTTGGTGCACTTGGCAAACCTTTGGGCTTGGATGGGGGCAATGGCAAGACTTCATTTGGCTCGTCTATCTTGGATTCCACCCTCTCCCACCCTTTTTGGACACTCTTTAAGGCAGGAAAACTCTTGGTAAGCTTTGTAAACCATCTAAATGTTTAGAGAAAGCTGGCTTGTGGTGGATTTGCAACTTTAGGTGCATGGCAAGGGAAAGCTCTGCCTGGAGACAACGTATTGGTAGATTTGCAACACACATGGATCTATTTAGAAAACAGTGAAAAACTGTGAATTTGCAACATGGTAACAATTGTGTGTCGCTGGGGTTTTGCAGCGACTTCTCTGATGCTGCTGATTGGATTGCACCAGTATCGGGTCACATCCTTCTAATATGGTGCAAATAAAAATGACTATGTGAGATATTTATTTTTCCTCTCTAAGACTTTGGGTCTGACTAGGGAGAGTTTCAGGCTCTTCATGTCAAGTAAATGGACTAGAGGTTCGGCTTTTTGCACAAACACATCTTTTGTGAAAGCAACCTCCTCTTACCTCCCGCACTGGATTCTCTCCTAGAAATCTATCACCAAGAGCCAGTAAGCAACAATACACCAAAACCTTCCCCTTCACCCACCACTCTGACCCCTTACCTAACTCGTCACTGCTAAAATCTTGCAACCTTACATGTCGCTCACTCACTTCAGAGCAGGCCCCACCAGTTCCAGTGTACTTTACAGACTCCTACCCTACGTATCTTCTATCAACAACCCTTTTCAATCGATGCTTTACCACCAGGAGTATGCTCTTATGACTAACTGCGCCCATCTTCACCCACCACAAAGATCGCAGAGTTTTCATATCCGCACACAAATCTGATCTTCACTCATAACACCTCAGCTTTTCTGTATCTGCTTTCCTGCTATCCAAATAAAATCTACTACCCAACGTTTTTACAGAGCCATGTACAGCAGCAACATTATTGCCAGACGGGTGCTGTATAAGACCACTTACCTTAACTTTCACACTTGAGAAGAGGGCCTGAAGCAAGGGATTCCGAGTTAGTCCTCTGCCCTACGAGGGGGTACAAGAGAGAGTAATAAAGGGATCTTCATCAAAGCTCCTCGGAGCCCATCATCCTCCAACTCAGAGGTGCTTACCCAGCGTCACCTGCTTTGGGATGGATTACCATGAAATGATCGGAAAACGTACCTAATGAGAAATTACCACTTTTTTTGGGTAGAACCATTTTTTAATAATGCGGGGGGGAGTCCCCCTACCTTCACCTATTCCCTTATCCCACTCCCATTTATATATTAATACAAATGTACAAAAATCCCTAACAAATTCGATTAAAGAAATGTGGTCAATTCTCATTAGGTAATGTTGCATTGGATTATTTCTGCAGATACCCTTTGGGATGCCCAAAGGGTAGACAGGGTACTTCTGCTCGTATGTTTGAAGGACTTTTTAGCAGCCATACTGTGTACTAATTAGACACAACAAATGGAGACAAGTAATGAACACCTCAACACAGTATTACTAATTTCTCAGATCTTTTTTGCATAGCAGTCCTGTTGAAAAAAGTGACATTATGCAACTGAATTCTAACAATTAAATCTATCTGCAAGAGACAGTGCTCTAATGCTTTAAGATAAGCGTGTACAGGCAGGTAAGCACTGTACTCTCTGATTAATCAGGGTACATTCAATAAATGGGTGAGGACCTTTGTAGTGACAGAGACCAGAAGAAAGGCAAAACTGGTGACTGGTGCAAAATAGAGCGATTTACCTGAAGGGCTCTTAAGGGACTCAGAAGTGTATCTGGATGGACTCATCTCCCCAGAGGAGGTCTTTGCAGCTTATTAGTTTATAAGTGAAGTTCGGGGTATTCCCATAACACTGCATGCTACTAAGCAAAAGAAAATTAACTGTTTGGCTTGAGAATAAAAACTGTATGTCTGAGAATACAAGTTAAGGTAATACGGAATGGACGTCCCTTATAACCGGCTCGGTCAACCAATATTGGTCTAGAAATAAGAAAATGCAGGAAACAATTAACTATTCCCTACATGCGTTGCCCCGTGGAAGCATGTATTAGTGGAATGCTAGGGACCATTCTCTGCACCTCAGCAATCCAACTGGTAAACCCATTCACATGGGAAGGAAGGCAACCCAACCAAAGAGGAGAATCAAGTACAAGCCAGACAATTGTATATGCACAAATAACCGAACATGACAGACAACTGCGGTCCTTCCTTCAAACACAACGGAAACCAACACATCTCCCATCAGGGGTGCGTTGATAAATGCTAGATCCTTGGCAGCTCACACTCTAGACATTGCAGACCTTATAGTCTCAAATCAACTATATTTCCTAGCTATAACAGACTCATACAGCAGCAGGGCCAGCTCTGTCACTAGCCATACCTGAAAACTACACCATACTTAGGCTAGCTAGAATAACTTCTAGAGGCTGCAGCATTGCCTTTATTGCCAAAACCAAGTTGGGATTAAGGGTCCTTCCCCCATCTCCCTTTCACCTCAGGAGAACATCCGACAGTCAAATTACTACACACGGCATCACGCACAATAACTATGCACCTTGTATATAGACCACCAGGCCCTGTTTCAACCTTCGAGGAAGACATCACCTTGTTGCTCACCGCAAACACTAAACCAGGGTCACAAATCAGACTATTAGGAGACTTTAATCTAGGCCTCCATTACATTCTCACCTAGCATTCCGAAAATCTATGAAAACCATGCTCTTCAACTGACGTTTGTAAATCTAGCCTGCACCCCACCTTCACTGGAACGCTTCAAGGTGCCCTAAACATAAAATTGTTTTGAATGATTGTGTAACAAATACTGTGCAACAAATTCTCAATGTACAACAATTTCAGCATATACCGTCATCTGACATGTAACCTATGTAAGTAACCGTATGTATGTAACCTTGCGTAACTAAGTCTGCCACAAGTAACAGTGCCATAATGCCTTTGGGCTGTATGTGCGCTAGACAAATGTAAAAATAAAAAAATAAAAATAAATAAATGAATGATGTCAATGCCTCAGCACTTGCCAATACTGTCATGGAATTAGGCTTCACCCACCGCAGTAACATACCTATGCATAACAAAGGAAGAACTTTAGACTGGTTAGCTGACCTCAATTGCGACATTAAGATCCTATCTAATGACCCTTGAGCCTGGACCGACCATGGCATCATTTCCTTCACCTTACAAGACCGTACACAACTTAATCTGATGAACGCACCGGGTCCTCCAGCACTCACCAGAAACAACCGTAATAAAACGGTGGAGAATCTATTACCTTTACTCCAACCTATAACCAATCTCACCGTCACCAGCACACAACCTTCAGCACTAGTAGAACTATACAACCATACTATTCAGAAAGCTATTGATAAAATAGCGCCTCTAAAAATGTGTAAAGCAAAGCCTTGAGCACATCTAAACTCTTGGTTCACTCCTAATCTCAAAGCCTTACGCAATGAAAAAAGAAATGCTGAATCCTTATGGAAAAATAACCCTACAGCTTTGAACAAGGAAAAACTTTCTAAAATCTCTACGAGATACAAATCCCAGATTCTTCAAACTAAAAGGGACACTTACAATGATAGAATCAACTAAGCCAATTCAAGTACTAGAGAATTATTTATCATCTTAATAGAGTTCGAGTTCCCTACACCACCAGCAGAAACCTGTACCAAAGACATGACCTGGTGCACGAATATTCAATCTGCGCTCCTTAACAAAGTTTCGCTCTTACAATAAAAAAATAGAAATAAAACGAAATCTCTCAGAGGACCTGCTCTTGCTGGAGTCGCAGGCGACTTTCGCAAAACCATGCAACCACTTTAAATTTAAATGTTCCCCCTTGTATCCATCTGCAAAGTAGTGGACACAATACCCAGCCTTAGACCATCCAGATGCCAGGGGGACACTTGCCCGGCACCAATTATCAAAGAGGCAGCTAATGAAATAGCGCCATTCATCGCTACGCTAATAAATGCATCATTCAAAACATGTACCATCCCTACCAACCTAAAAATGCTTGTGTCCTCCCATTATTAAAAAAAACAAGCCTTGACCCCAACATCCCGACTAATTAGACCAATAACTGTTGTTCCATTCCCCCTGAAAATTCTAGACAGGGCGGCATATTTACAGATCCAGGCTCATTTCGAATCCAACAATCTCCTTGGTCTGCGACAGCCAGGCTTTAGACCTAAACACGGTACAGAATCAGCTTTAATACATTTAAAAACTAAATGGATGACTTCAAGGATAATGGAAAGCTTTCCTTCCTGCTTTTGGACCGCTCAGCCGCATTTGATTTAGTCAATCACAATGTACTATGCAATCACTTGATGACAGCTGCCTTCTTCTCTGCCAAAGCCATTGCCTGGATACAATCTTTCTTGGACAATGGAACCATGAGGGTTTTTGCGCCAACTGCGTCACCGGTCACTGTGTCTCTCCAATGATGGACAATATTTTTACCAAGCCTCTTTTTGATGATCTTGGCAATCTGGGTGTCACCTACACTATGCAGATGACACTCAGATTATTCCTATCACAGACAATTACGACACTTACTTAACTCTGCTTAACAAAATCTACCTCATTCTCCAAGCTTGGATGGCCACACATGGTCTTTGTCTTAACGACGAAAAAAACCAAGCTACTCCTCACTAGCTCCACAGCTAAACTAAATAAACTAAGTAACCAGTACATATCTTTCAATATAGACGGCATCAATATAACAGTAACCAAGGAGGTAAAAACGCTGGGCATTTATCTGGACTCAGCCTTAACATTGAATAGACAAGTCAATGCCACAGCATACACCTGCAAACTAATCAATGCCTGCAGACCATTTCTCTCGGCAGCAAGTTGTACTACACTGGCAAAAGCACTAAGCCTATCTAAATTAGATTATTGCAATGCCTTATACCTAGGGATGAGTAAGTTCAATGTTATAAAACTACAAATACTTTGATACAACGCGTTAAGAACTGCACTCAATCTCCCCAGCACCCAGCACATCTCAGCTGTAAGACGCAATACCCAATGGCTTTCAGTGAAGGATAGAATCACCTTCAAAATCCTAACCCTCATTCACAAATGCCTCTCTAACTTGGCTCCCAAATACCTGGCATGCAGATTCTGCAGCAATACATCTGACCGACCTACTAAAACCCTACACTCACACTGCCTGAAAGTTCCAAGATAAGCTACAAAAAGCAGGCAGAAGTAGCTTTCCCGTGCTTGCAGCCAAACTTTGGAATTCCCTGCCTGTTGACCTAAGAGCTGAACCATCCTACAATAGCCTCAGAAAAAAGGCTAAAATGTGGCTCTTCTCACAAGTATAACTAATGCATTAACCTGCCTTTCTTGTAAATATCTGTAATGTATTGTAAAAAGTGTATGTATATGTTTATCTCCATCTTGATGTAACGATGTAATGCGCCCAGATACCTGAGGGTTTGGTGTGCTATATAAATAAACAAACAAGGTTTGGGTCTAGGTAATAACTTGCCCAGAAGCAAAAAAACGTGTTGGTATCTCATGAGAAATAATTCAATTTCTGAAACCTATAAATAAATCAGAATCCTACTGAAGCACCTTAAGCACGTCTTTCGTTATGAGCGACACAGCTGATGGCATAGCAGCGCAACTAATTCTTTAGTAGTTGAAATACTATTCACATTACTAGCAGAAGAGAGGCAACGTTTCCAAAAAGGCCAAGTTATTTCCATATTTATCAGCCTTTATTCAAGACATTTTGAAGGTCCTAGTTTACGTCATCCGCAGAAGCTGTGGGAAAGAGCAAAGAAATAACACCTGCGGATTGAATAAAATGAAACAGTTTTGTCCTTCGCCATCTTGAGGATTAGCGAAAAGTGAGCCCACTATTGATGTCTCATTTTAGAGCTCTCAAAAAAATCAAAAATGACTAGGCAACTAGCAAATGAATAAGGCTGAATGGCCAACGCGGTGGCTGTAGACTTTGATCAACATATGTTAGACTTCACATTCTCACAGAAGCCAATAAGGTGGCAGAAGCCAAACTATCCACATTCCCTCCTTCCTAAACAGAGTAAGAACTACTAAATGCCCAAAAAAATTAAGCAGCCCCAGGTCTCCAGAAGAGGAGACTATGAACTTGGTTTTAACACTGCAAACTGGGACCAATAATCCCAATAAAAGAAACATGCTTAGACAAAGCCAATCATCTAGGATTCATCACAGACTCGCATCACTGACCAGGTCACATGAAGTTGGATTGCGAAGTAAAAATACGTCTTTCCAGTTGTTATGTTATGTTAATGTCATTTATTGAGCGCACGTTCACCTACGTATCATGGCGCTATAGAGGAGGTAGAAGGAGGAGAAGTATCATGTTTATTGAAATAGGAACATTTTCAACAATTTCCTGAAGGCAAGATGATTAACAGACTGTTTCAAGGACAGGGGGAGATCATTCCACAGTCAGGAGGCAGCAACTGAGAAGGCTCTACCTCCAATCCGAGCAAAGCGAAAAAGAGGGACAACAAGGAGACCAGCAGATACAGACCGTAGCTGTCGTGTCGGGATGTAGCGTAAAAACATGGACTGCAGATATTCGGCCCCTGATCATGCACCGCCGGTGGACCAGACAGAGGGATTTAAAGATGATGCGCTGAGGCACCGGAAGCCAGTGTAGAAACTGCAATACAGGTGAAATATGGGCCCCATAAGGGAAGCCTGTTGCAACTCTGGCCGTCATGTTCTGAAGACGCTGTAATCTCTGAATGAGTGCTTAAGGCTGGGCCAGATAGAGCGAGTTGCAATAGTCTAGATGACTGAGTACCAAAGCAGCGACCACAGGTGGGCGAAAGGTGAACTGGGGTGAAAGGAAGAACCTTCTGAAGTATCTTTAAATGGATAGTTGCAGCACACCATCTTCTTTATACTGGGATGGCAAATCCTGGTCTTCCACCCCAGCATTCGGCAGGAGCATACCCACAACAGAGTACTTGGAATGAATGACTTTCCTGACAACAGTTGGCACATGGTGGCAGTGCCACCAATCATCCAAAACTAATAAAGAATAACAGACTGGCCAGAGTGATCCCACTGTTACCACCTACGCTGCTGTTTGGGAGTGAAGTAGCAGCAGCACTGGGCCATACGGTGAACTATTGATGCTGCCTCAACTAGGGTGGACTAGTGGACAACAAATATTTCAATTTCCAAACTACCAGCTAAGAATGCATCACAATAAACACATTGCCTTAGTCACCAAGGAGCAACATTTCTTCAAAGTCACCCTTGATTAATTCATGTCCCTACATTTGCAGATCAGCAATGTGGTTTAAAACATTTTGGCGCAAAGTAGGCATCTGAAGCCGGTCAGAAAATGCGAATAGGATTCCAGAATGGATTACTACACACCCTCCTCAGATGTCTGATGGTGTCAAATTACGTTATTGAACATTTACACTGCGCCAATCACCACCCTAAGGCTCTCATAGAGTTGACGCCTGTCAGAAAGGTGCCATATTGTGCCCCTGCCATGGCTGAACCAGACCATGGTCTGCAGAAAAGGAGGAGGGACTAATTGAGAAAAAGAAATGAGGAAGAAGAAACAGAGCGACAAATGGAAAACGAACAATACGTGGCCACAAGTGGCAGAAAAAAGGAGGAGCCATGCATTGGAGGCTCAGTCGCAATGGTTTGGCTCCCTGTCAGAAACTCCAGAGTGCTTATACTGGTATCCCTCACATTTCAGCGTCTTCATCAGCCGGCAATCTCTCATCTGTGCCAGCAATTTCCCTGAAGCGGGACCCTTCACTCTGTCAGCAAAGCCCCGCTTGCCACCTCTAACAACGACTTCATCTTGTAAATTGAGAGAGGGTTTTTTTCTCTTTCCAACCGTATTTGGGATACTTCTCAGGGAGGGTCAGTTGCATCTATGCTGCTTTTCATTTATGACCACACCCTTTTAAGTGTTGGTTTCAACAGCCAAACAGATGAATAGTGGCTAGAAAAGGTTGGGACTATAAGGCAAGCACGCCTCTTAAAATGTTAACTTTTTTTATTGCGATAAGTCAAGGTATGAGCACTACGTTTTGCACACCGACTTTAAAGTACAGAGTAAAATGCCCCAAATTCAGTCTAATAGCTGGAGCATGACACGGTTTCACAGCTCAACATTCGGCTCTACGAGAAACAGACTTTACGAATAGTAAAATCAGTGAAAGTGAAACGGAAGACGGGCAGGATTAGAGATGGTATGGGACAGTTGATAAATTACTTGACAAAAAAAGAAAGCCCAGCTTATATTTATGGGATGGGACTATCTAGCATTCAATGGAACGTTTCTTAAATGGCCTATTACTGTATGACGTTGAAGCAGACGACGAAGCAGAAGTTGAGCACGTTTCTCTTGATTTTATTCTTTTGTTCCATAGGGTCAATTTTGATAGCAGATGGGATCATAAACTGCACGCACAAAACGTTCCCTTGAGATTTAAAAAAGCGGATGGGACTACTGAATTTTAAATTTTTTAAAGTAAAGATAGGTCCATCACTGCTATAGGGGAAGACAATGGGCCAGATTCACAGAAGTATTTTATAATGGTGCAATCCAATTGAAAAACGCTGTTAATCAGGCCCAATGTCTCTTACTGAAACTAATAAATCAAGTGTTCTCATTGAAGCAATTTGCCTCTCATGAGGTCAATCTTGTTTATTTTTTTTCTCCTTGAGAACAATCTGTCAAACTGAGCTCCAGGCAGACAGTCACTGCATGGCAAGAATGGGGAGGGAACCTGGGAAGGTAGATTTGGTTGTTGCCAGGCTCAAATTACAGGCAATGAGCTAAACAGCGACTATAAAGCACCGTTTGTTTCAATGTGAAATGTCTTCAGTATTGGGGCTCTGGGGCTAAACAAAGGGGTACTGCATTTAGTTTTAAGAAGAAAATTGTGACATGTTGGGTTAAAAAAATAGCACTGTGCCTTTTTCTTCAAAGTATAATGAAATTACCAGTAAACCTGAGATTGCTGCATCTCGGAAAGTCCTGAGTGAGATCTAAAAAAAAAAATTCAGCATGCACTAAACGATGTTTAACAAGCCATATGATGAGATCTTGGGTAATCATGGTACTCCCCTACTTTAGAAAGTGGCAGTGCTGGATCTTCCCACATAAACGGACTTCATTAATTAAATTAATTAAGCATGGAGACAAACTTTCAGAATTTTCCATTCATTTTTTTTTTCATGTTGAATATTTCTTAACTATATTATAATGTATCAGCATCAGGTTATATAAACAGTATATTAGGCATGAACTCTCTGAAGAGCATTTTGATGTGTTGAAAGGTTGGTAGAAAAATTGGGTTTCCCTACCACTGTGATTTTCCGTTTACCTTTTCCACACAGGGCCACTCTATCTATGATCAAAAAACTCTCGTTGAAGAAGAAGAAGGTCATCTCCTACAGGGAGTAATGTGACTCATCAAGAAGAGGGCAGTCTATTAATGAAATGTATAGTCTGCTGTAATATGAACGAGTATGTTGGGCAGGAGAGAGCCAGTGAGACAGACAGGGGAGAAGGCAAAAGAGAAGGGAGATCAGGGCAATATATCGGAGTGGGAGTGCTGTTTCTTTGCTTGACTGATTCTATGCCTATACAAATAAAATGACAGCTCATTTGTCTTCACCACGTTTCTAAACTTTCAAAAGTGTAAAGGCACAACATACTCATATTGCCCCTTTCTTTCCTTTTGTTCTTCAATGTGGTACCCCATTGTCGTATTCCTCCAAAATAGTTTTGCTTCTATCTTCTGCCTTTATTAAACAGCAGATGATGTTGATTCGGGGTTCATCAAGGATAACATTAAATGTAAAATATATGTTTGAACATTGCAGCAGACACTAGGCTGCTAAAGCATTTTTATGTTGGGCCACACAACTTTTTTAGTTCACATTGGTTACATTTCATTCAGAATTGAGCTAGGTTCACATGTCCAATGAAATATCTAAGAATAAGCAGGACAGAGACAAAGCTACCTGGGCTTCAGGGTCGACACGCCCCACAGGAGCTTAGGCAGGCTGCTCCTTCCTTCCTCCACGGGGTGGTCAATTTGCATTGAAAAAAGGATCTGCAGAGGTTAAACTGGTGGAGCATGGTGTTCTAAGCAGCTCTGGCATTTAACTATTATTGAGGTAAATAAAAAAGTGCCTGCTCTCCCACTAGTCATTATGGCGACATACTAAAAAGCAGACGAGACACTGCTGAGACAGTTTCTAACTCCAACTCCATAAGATAGTGGTACTCAATTTAACTTCAAACAGGAGATCCTGGGGCTTACCAAGGGCAAGAATTCTACTTAGGTTCCCACGATACCTGTCCGGAAAGCCTAACAGGATCATGCTAGCACATGCAGAGATGCTGGTGTGCTGCCTGCAGGAAAACCACACCAAGTCCATAGCAACTACGGAGGCTGTGTCCCTTAAAAGGGAGAAGACTACATAGTTGATACTGGAGGTTGAGACTCCCGACCACCAACCGGATGTACCCATCTTTCTGCGGAGACAAAGACAGTGATGCAAAGAGAACGACCAAAGTTTCAAGGAGAGTACCGGTACTCGCCTTTGGGACGAGGTGAAAATGAAAGCATTTCACATAACGGTACTGCAATTAAGGACTTAGATCCTGCAGCCTTTGCTGGGGAACAGAAGCGCCCTCTCCCTCCTCCTCGCTCCCACATCCACAGTGTTCACAATGTCTCGTTCAGGGTCCCTGAGGAGGGGGCAAGTCTTTGAATCTGGGCCCTGCCTGACTGTTGGTTTTCCTTAGGTGCTTAGCACCTTGTTGCTTGGAGGAAGGGTGAGGCAATTGTTCACACCTCACCCTTCCTCGGCTTTGTGTGACAGAGACTGCGTGTCTCTGCAGCTTGTGGGGGAGAGAAGCAGGCGTGGGGGCGGGAGCTGCCCCTCTCCTGGCCTGCTGAATGGTAACATCAGTTACCCTGCCTCGCCTTGGACGGCCCTGCGGCATTGCCCAACACATCCCTTATTACTGGACAATGAAAGCAAGCAAAAATAAATCTCCCCTAAAGCTAAGGTTATATGTATGACGTCTGCAAGTTTGACACGCAAAAAAGCAAGTCTTCTTTTATATGGATACTCAAATGTTCTTAGCCCATGTAAAAGTAGAAGCTTGCTTGAAAGAATCCGAGCTTCTACGGAACCAAAGCATGTAATCCCTTGGCAAATAATGTGACCTCACTATGACTTTCCTGCAAAAATCGGGTGTTCACAAAGCTTGTCAACTTTTAGCATAACTATACTATTGTCAAAACAAGCCAAAATCAGTCTGTGATTGAGGAGTGTCTTTGAGAGATGCTGGCATTAAAATGACGGAATCAAATTTAGTTTCAGTGCGTCATGTTCGCAACGTTCGGGCTCAGAAAGAAATAGACTTAAACAGAGAGTTCAACAATGGTGTGGGAACATGACTAGAGTAAGGGTGTGGGCACAGAGACAAAAATAAATGAACGCACACTGAAAATGAGACACACATCATAAGTGAGACAAATTGAGAACTATGCAAATGGAGACACGCTGTGTAAGATTAATTGAAATGGGTCGATGAGCCTCAGGCAGGTCCTGGCAATAGAGCTGTCCCAATTGGCTACAGAGGGGTGGGGGGGGGGGGGGACCATGGGCCTTTAGCCCTGACCTCACCATGGGCTGCGCCGCTTATTAGCTGGAACACCCGTGGATCCATTCACATATTCGATGAAGGTGGCATCATTGATTTACTCAAATGGTAAACCTTGTTCGCTCTACAGGAGACATGGCTAGTTGAACCAGTCGTGGTGGACGGATGGCACTTTATTCACAAACCGGCCATTCAGGGCCTCTTTGGGCGACTAACGGGCGGCCTGCTCTTGGGTGCTAAGAATTTTTTAAGACTGGTGGAAATACTGACACGCTCTCCAAACATCCTAATGGCAGGGATTGTCGTCCCCTCTGGAAGGGGTAACAAGGAGGTTGTGATCATTAATTTATACACTCCCCCATATAGACAGCCCCATGTCTCGGTCTTACTCGAAATTGAAACTCTAATTGACAACTTGACTACTTGCTGCCCCTTGTATCTGCGGGGACTTCGATTCTCGGACACCCGGTCCATCTCACTTGGCTGACACAGAGGGGCATTCTTCATCTTCTCTTGAAGACGGCGGTTTGCTCTGCCGTTTTTGCAGGAGGGGTTCAGAGTAGAGTAACCTACTTTAATCTCTTGACTTAACCATGATGAACGGTGCTATTTCATCGGACTGTCCACCCAAATGTACTCGTCATGGCCCTAAATCCTGGATGACTTTCATGGCAAATGACCCTCATTTGGTGGTCGCCATGGGCATTTTCCCTGCTTGGAGAGCGACCACTCACCCCTTGTGCTGACTCTAAATTTTGTTGAGCCTACCCTGGCCCCCGAGACTACCGGGGCTCTAAGGGTCAACCCTTCCCTAAATCGCATTTCTTGGAATGAGCGAAGACTGGATGAAGCCATGGTACACTTACGAGCTGCCTTGGCTTCCTCCGTCGCACGCTCAGGGTTTGGGGATTCAGTAAGCTTTAGTGTTTGCCCCTATGAGGTAATTCGGGATTATGAGGAAGTCATCTTGGCCTTTGTCACTTTTACATTCAGTAAGCGGTCCCCTAGGGCACATAGACCCACCTTTTTCCCGCTTCCTCACTATCACCCTTATGATGGAAACATTGAGGATCTGCGCAGAGAAGTGCGTACCAGTGTGGGAATGCAATTTGCACCTAGCCGGAAATGGTTGAAACAGCACCGGTACACAACCGAATGCCTACGATAGTGGAAGCTGGCAAATTCAGCTCTTTTTAAAGATGCACGCCAATTCTGGAAGTTGTTTGATGGTCACTATTCTACGCGTGATCTTCTAGGTGCACCCGAGTCAGCTTGGGTCGAGCACGTCGTAAACACGCTGGAAGGAGGCAATCTTACATCTAATGTCCCATTCATTCTCTCTGGTAGATGCATTATATGCATAACCCTGTGGACATTTTGAGGATCATCACTAATAGTAACTCTTTGCGTGCTCCTGCCCAGATGGCATCTGCATTGCTGTAGTCAAGAAATAAGCTAATAGCTGGGCTATCGCACAGAATTGCCTTTTCCATTGGATTAGCGAATCCCAACGTATTCCTCCTTCCTAGAGAGCCAGTATCATCGTCCCCATTTGGAAGAAGGGCGACCGGTCCGACCCTGGCAATTATCGCCTTCTTGCGATGCTTGACGCACCATCTAAAATATTCGCCTCAACAACCTATGGTCCTGGGCCGTCGAGGCCAAGCTTATTCCACTCAATCTGACCGGCTTTCAAGGGGCTTGAGCATGATGACCAATCGCCTCGCACTACAGACTGCCCTCCAGCAGGCTTAGCTTATTTGCCAGTGCATGATCTATACAGCGTTTATCGATTACAGCGTGGCATTCGACTCTGTCAACTGCAACAAGTTTTGGCACAAACTACCTGCTTGGAACATTCCGGCAGGTCTTTTGTCTACGATTATCCTCCTCTACTCTGACACCAGGGTAAAAGTCTAATTGGACCAAACTGGTAGTACTTCTTCTTGGATACCCACAGCACGGGGCCTGAAACAGGGCTGCATTCTTGCGCCCCTTTGTTTATTTTATATCTTGCAGATATGGGCGCTGCCCTGGCAAATCCTTCCTCGATTCCCCCTAAACTGGGCGACTTCCCCCTCCAATGGCTGGGATACAGATTACATCATTCTGCTAGACCTTACCCCTACTGGTTTACAGGTGTCTCTCGATTCACTGAAAAAGCCCTCCAATTCACTGGACTTTGTGATTAATACCAAAAAAACTAAAGTCATGGCATTCCATCCCACAGGCCACCATAAGACCATAGTGCCTTGGTATTTGGAGGGGAATAGACTTCAGATGGTTAAGGAATACAAATACCTGAAGATTGATTTTGATGTTGGCTTACGCGGTTCCGGTCACCTCGACTATGCTAAGCTTAGGTGCTCGCAGGCCATCGGGTCCCTGGAAAAACCTGCCCGCACTGGAGGTGGATACTCTGTTGAGACCTTGGTGCAGCTATATCTGGCCAGAATCAGCCCAATCCTCATGTACGCAGCTGAATGCTGGCATCCTGGTAACGTTGAGGGAGTGGCTAAACTTGAGTCTTCACTACTTAAGAGACTGTTTTGCTTTCCATCTCGCACTCCGGTCCAGACCATTTTCCTTGAGTTTGGTACCTTCTCATGCATGGCATACTGGCGCCTTGCCAATGCTGAGGCCGCACTTTGAATTCCATCATTTTTAATGCGGCCCTGATTAAGGCTGCTTATATACAGGGCAGCGCCATAGACCGTATTTCCACTGTAGCCAACAGATGGATGGCTTTGGCTCCTAGTGCCCCCCTGAGATGGCCTCTTTACTGGTTCAAAGTTGCCATGCGAACTGCTGTCCACACCTGTTAACGCAAGCAATACTTTGTGTATTTGACTTCGAAGTCGAACAGCAGCCTACCCATTGAATACATCCGCTTATGAGAATGTGCCCCGAAGTATATTAGGCAATTTATGGGCAACACACTAGTGTGGGACTATCTGAAACTCAAAACCAACTCTGTCAAGACTTAGGAAAACCCGGGTGCTTGGGCAAACACCCCCAGGTCCTCACATTTGTGTCAACTATGTGGCTCTGACTCGAGTGTGTAAAGCATTTGCTAATTTAACGAACCTTCTTGCAGCTGGACTGAGCCACCCTTCTTCTGGAGAGTTCCTTTGTTTGTTAATCATGGGTGGAACAACAAACCTTGCATTATATTCTTTACATCTTTTGGAAAAAAGTAGTCTGTATGTTGTAGAATTAATTTCCTTAAAGCCTGCTAGTAGGACTGTTTTTTTTTTACATTTGGGTGGGCTCGTTCTAGGGATTGTCCAGGAACGCTCTTGTTGGTCTGATGTCTCTTCCTCTCTCCCTTTCTTTACTCCTCACACTGTATTCTCTCTTTTTCTTTTAAGAATGTATTAAAAAGCGGTTTATACTGCTATGTAACACGGCATAATAAAAAGAAAATAGAGCAATATTAACACCCTTCTAGGACTTAACTCTGACCCAGTTAAGGCGTAGATTGGTGAGCACCTGCACTCCTTTTCTCCATTTGAAGCCCTGCGGGCCCTCTTAAAAATGCTAGACTTCATTAGATGTTGTTCAAAAGAGGCTACCAAAATGGTTAAGGAGCTTCACACTGAAACCGGGATGTGTCAGAGTGCCGGTTTCATGGCTGGTTTATGTTGAACACTAAAAGCGGGGTGTAGTAAGTGGCACAGCTTGTAAACAGATTATGTACATTTCAAAGAGTCACAAAACCGGAAAGCCATCTGCCGTTCTCAAATCCTGTGCCAAGTAGCTGGCCAATGAGCAGCCTGACAAATCCTTCTCTCGGGTTTCCTACGCAGTCGCTGCAACGCCCTCAGCTGCCCAAGACTGGCTGCTTTTAACAGAGAACCAATGCATGCTGAACACAATCTAGCTGGAGACGGCTGAATGCGTCACACCACTACCCTTCAGGGCTTTGGTGCTCATGAAGTACGTTGGATGATCGTCTGCAGCATAATAAGTTAGTCATGGGGCAACCCCTTTCCTTTTCAGTAAAATGACAAAGTCACGCGGGAGAAGCACGACATTCTCTTCATGTCTTTTATCCGCAATATTGTCATTTCTTGCAAATCTCTATGCATTCTCCAATACTTTTGACATCTCTTGCACATCATTACAAAAACCTGCAAGGCTAGAGGGCGCTCTCTCTACTCCCAAGAGGCGGGAAAATTCCAGGGGCCTTCACTCACTAATATGGCCCTCGAAAGGACGCCTGTAAGTAGGGCTCGAGGACAAGTGAAGTCCGAGCTGGTTTGTAAACAGAAAACCTAAATTCACGCACATGCTGAATTGTTTTCAAGAATAACAAAAAAGAAAGAAATAGAACCTCATGGATTACTGTATCCCAGCCATTTATTCTTAAATCTAACATTAGTAATAAAGAGGACTGAGGAAAAGAAGGGAGCTTTCACATTGTCATTTCTCTAGGCAACTAATGGATTTGTCACAATACATTCTTTGAGAAATAAAAGGAGGCATGGAAGATAAGCACAGGACTCATTTTGTATAAGCATTCCAGGATGAATACATTGTCACTTTATGGAGTGAAAATACCATTCACTTATAAAGCAGAAATCCGGTTGTGAATTTGTAAACCTCATGTGGCACTGCAACCTACTGAACTTTTGGAAGGCATACTGCTCTGTGAACTCTTTCATAAAAGGTAGCAGGCACTCCTCTCCAGAAAGAACATGGCATGATAACCTGTTCTGAGATGAGAGTTTGCAGCACACGCTTTTTGCTCACTGTACTTTTCACAGATGGGAAATACCCATTTGCATATCCGTCTTTGTCCTGCCCACATGGGCAGTCCAGCACCGAAATGCTATGGCAATACCTCTCTGAACAAGAGCACTAACAGCAACCCCATACACGTCTTTCAGCCTTGTTGGGCCTCATCGGTGAGGTGAAGCTGTGCCTCTCTGAGCACAGTGAGCAGGGAGTCCACGTCTGGTTGCCCCCAGGTAACTCAGGGTGACCAACCCCAAGTTCCTTGCAAATTTTTCAAAAAAGGTAGCAGGCACTCTGCTGTGTGAACTCTATTGCTGAATCATCTTTGAGCTGCTGCTGTCACATCTCGACCCCAACCCTCTCCATGCAAATCCTCTACTCTGCTTGCGCCCCTAGCCCCTTGGTCTTCCCTCCAAAGAACTCTGCTCCAGACCTTTCTCAGCTTGCATCCCCCTCCACTTTTTCTCCTTCCACCCAACGGGACCTCACCAGCATTCTTTCGGCTTCTCTTCAATTCAAACCCCACCCCCAGTCCTTCTCCGCCTGCCTGTAGGAGAAACAGCCGCTGTCCATCCCCTATTCTCCCTCTTAGTGACTTTCTGACTGCTGCCTACACCATTCTGGCGCGAAAGCCCCCCCATCCCCACTCCTAACCTCCCCTCCAGCCTCTCTTGCACAATGCCCGTTCCGAGTTGTGTTCCTGCAGCCCCCTGCATCTTGCATACCATACCATACCATAGTTTGGAATTTCGTATGAATCGTATGAATAACTGAAAATCTTTGCAGAAGCAGTCAATGCTCCCATTTTCCCTTTACTGATTGTTGCGCAGACATACAATCCAGTTGCGGCATCTTCGGCTCCGCTTCCCCAACAAAACAACAAAAACGTTCTCGTTACCGATGGAACCCAATACAGCGGATATCTCCACCCTTACCATGTGAATAAGTGCATCTCTGCTCATGAACTTACTCAGCATCCTCGGCAAAGACTATTATGCAACTTCTCGCTTCTATTATTGTTTCACCATGATTATATGCAGCACTATCACGTTTGCCGCATCTGCTTTATTCACCCGTTTACGGTAACAGATTCATGCTAGACTCTATACTAAGTATTAATTTCACCACTCAATACTACATACCTATCCGGCCCATACCCTTAGCATGAACAAGTGAGCTTCACTTAGCTCCTTGTCTTCATACCATGTCCCCAATGACACCACGAGGTAGCCCGCTTTAACAAAATGTGAGCTCTCTATAATGCCTGCGTTCTAGTGCGAATGCCCCTCCCACGTTGATGTTCGTGTTCTGGTGTGTATGCTGCCCCCCACCCCTGATCGCCTGTGTTCTGGTGTAAATGCCCCCCTCTCGCCTGTGTTCTAGTGTATGTGCCCCCATTGATTTGACTCTGTAGGTGTGTGTGTAGCTGCCGCCCTGTAAAATGGGGCTTGCACCATGCTCTTGCCTTTTGATTTTGACAATGCATCTGTGTGCAGCTGCCGCCATGCAACATGTGGTTGGCACCATGTATTTGCCCACTGATTTTTACCATGCATCTGTGTGTAGCTGCCGCCATGCAACATGTGGTTGGCACCATGTATTTGCCAACTGATTTTTACCATGCATCTGTGTGCAGCTGCCGCCATGCAACATGTGGTTGGCACCATGTATTTGCCCACTGATTTTTACCATGCATCTGTGTGTAGCTGCCGCCATGCAACATGTGGTTGGCACCATGTATTTGCCAACTGATTTTTACCATGCATCTGTGTGTAGCTGCCGGCATGCAACATGTGGCTGGCACCATGTATTTGCCCACTAATCTTCCTTAATTTTGTAACTTGAAGCACTTAATGTAACTATAACCTTATCCTTAAACTGAAGCGCCTTGATGCCCCAGAGTTATGTTGCGCAATATAAATATCAAAATAAATATACTCCAGCCCCAACCCTCTCCTAGTGTCCTCTCTTCTCCTCGTGCAAATCCAGCTCCTTTGTCCTTTTTTGCTCTACTCAACCAGGCACAAACCCTCTCACAGCTTTCCCTCTGCTTCTCTTGTATCCCAAGCCCCTCTGTCCTTCCTCCCTTGATTCAAAATGGTCCCAATCCTCTCTAAGCTCGCACTCTGCTCACCATGAGCCTCCAACCCCTCTGGCCTTTTTCCTTCCGTCAACCCTTAGGTAGCAGTGCTATCTCCCCAAATTGCTCACATTGTACGCAAAAGGGTCAAGCTTTAGACGTAAGAGCAAGCCCCTACGGGCCCTTGCTGGAGACGCTGAAGAGCCGCATGTTGCAAGAAGGCCGAAAATCAACTAGGAAACAAAGGGAGCCCTAATGGCCAAAACATTTTGCTTTCCATAGCTTTTGGAACTAACTTCAAAACTACTATTCTTTCCGAAACGCACCCCAAAATCATAAATTTGGCACAGGTGTAAATATTGGGGCACAAATCGGTCACCCCACTTTACTCCAGAAAGTATTTTCCCTGCTCTTCTCTTTCGTAGTGTAAACAGCTGCTAATGGGTCAGTTTGGCCTTCAAAATACAGAAATATTACACAAAATCGTGCATGATCCTGAGTGAATATTTCATTTTAATTAAAACATTTAAATCCATTTAGAAAAACTGCTCAGAGACTGCTCCAAGCAGTCTTTCTAAATCGAACTGTCATGGCCCTGGACGCACACGAGCGCATGAAGGTGTCTGACAGGCGTGGCCGAGCTGGAAGAGGTTCGTCGGGAACGGCTCAAATAAGCTTGTGTGTGTGTAATGTTTTTGTGGGAAAGGGGGGGGGGGAGGCGGATACATCTAAGTGTGATTGCATGTTTGTGTGTCTGTGTGAGTACGTATGTGGCAAGGGTCCAGGGGTTAATGCTTTGGGCAGGTGAGTCGGTGGCGGAGGAAAGGTAGGCTTGGGGGTAAAACCCCCTAACTTCTAAGAAATCCCGCCAGAGAGAGTGAGTGAGGAGGTGTGAATGACTTCCCTGGAGCTTGGGATGGTTAACTCGCCCGCCCCCCAAAAGTGTGATAATTCCACATTTTGAAGGCCGCACAAAATCGGTCTTTTTTGGGTTCGGCTTTCAAAATGAATATCACATAGAACTCTTGTGCATGTGATACTCTTAGAACCCCTTTCCTAGTCCTGGAATGCCTGTCCTTACAATTAAATAAATACTGTACACCTTTCACTGCCATGGTTTCAATGTCCATCTGCTGCACAATGCTTTCCAAAGAGCTCTGACAGAGGTATTATCTAGCAAGGGACAAGACATACTGCAAAATCGAGATTATAGAGTTATTGGACTGATCATCCTTTACCCCACCAAAATACCCTTTCTTTTACCATCAGCATGTTTTTCTTTCACCAGCAGCCTCCACAACCCTTTGAGGCCAAGAGAAAATTTACCCATACCAAGCTTAGTGGGCCACTTTGAGCAACCTGCACTCTACCGTTATCTTTCTGGTGCTTCATTTCATCATGAAGAATTCCCTGCAGCATTTCAGCATCAATTTAAAACAGAAGGTATCTGGCTTACTGATCATCAGTTCTGCCTGGTGGGGGAGGATTTCCTTTTGGCCCCTCCCCTGATCACCTCACAATGCCGTTCGCTGGTCGCTGCATGCATCACATGCACAAGATAGACTGATCTTTGAAGTGGCTCTCAAAGGGGTTTAATATGCCTAGTAAGCCAACTCGTGCCATACAATCGTGTCTGCGTGACATTAACTTAGTGTTTGGAAATATGTCTAAAGTAACATTTGGACACATCTTTAAGACACCTAAAACAATAAAAGAGAATGTATAACGGGCACATGTTTATAGTTTCCCCCTCATGCACGCGCTTCTTGCTGCCCATATGCAGCTGCAGCTTACTGGGCGATGCCCAATACTGAGAAGCTGGTTTTAGCTCCTGCTCAACATATCCTTATTTCAATCACTTTCTCACCCTGACAACCAACATACCAAGCGAGTTGAAATGGGTGCCTGGGATCCTTTTATTTCCAACTGCCATTTCGCTAAACCAAACAATATGTTTGCCTCCCATAATGCTTAGCATGCAGCTTAAAGTAATACGGAGTATCTAGGCAACCGCTTTCCTCATCTGCCAATTCACAGATCTTTCTTGTACATGTGGTACAATCTATAAACTAGGGAGGGAGAAAGGGACAGAAGGGAACAAGGAAAGACCACAAGAGAGATTGCCTGTAGCGTGAGAAAATGAAGTGAGTCATCTGCAAAAGACCAGTGGCAGGTGTGCAGTGAGGACAACAGGTTGCTTTGCCTTTTAAATCCTACTCCTCTACCCCCGATTTACTTACTGATTTCCCTTTAAGATCCCCTAACCACCTTACACAATTGCACAAATCTCCCACAGATGGTCACATCAACACTAATTTTCCTATGACTGTACTACTCTTTAACTGTGTCACACCTACCCCATCTCACTTCTTCAACTCTGCCCTTCAGTCAACATACTCCAAAGCGTTTACACCAAGCTTAAAGAAATCAGATCGATACTCGGGACCAGAGTACTTCTGATCTGAACCCACCAACACCACAGGTTTTGCATCTACCTAGCCTGCTACATCATTAACGGCCCCTCCTTCGCAGTCTTTTTCTTACAGAGCAACACACAGCGAAATCAACAAAGGTGTTAGAATGGTACTATAAAGGAATACTTCACATACAACAGATATTTATTGTCTTCTATCATCAAAGTAAGGCTGCGGATGTGGTTGTTGCTGCAAATAACAAAAGCTCTGGTTTGGTTTGCATCTGGGAATCTTAACTTAACAGCACAATGACCAACACACACTTTTGCTAAGAGTTAGCCAGATCAGACCATTTATTCTTCCCTCTCCTTTGTTGGTTTATTAAGGCATTTGCAACACTGGCTATAGCTGCTAGTAGTTATTTGAGGGCCTGGTATCTCCAAATGGGGAATGCTGTTTAGTATGTGAGGTGTAGCAAAACCAGGCTCTGCACGAGTGGATATGATGGTATAAGTAAGGACCATTCCACCCACCCAAGGAAATGTTCTGTGTCAAAGCTAAACAGGTTAGTTTTGCAGTCTGAAATAAAATTATGTTTTCTGTAGACATGCCCGTCGCATTAATTTCTTTCACAGTTGCCTCAAAGTCCTCAAATTGGTAATTATAATTCTAGCCCTAACTGTGCGAAGGAGGTTCTAAAACCCTCTTCATCTGGACTCCCCAAAAGATACGTCATATCTGGAAAGCAGTACATAGCCAGTTGCCTAAAGAGAACCAACTTGCTGTGTTGGTTTACACTCCATAATATTCAGTGTCATTTGCTATGTGGAGAAAGTCAGAAAAAGGGACATTAAAACAATGCTGATGGGTAGTAATGAGCTTTCAAAACTAGTAAGTTACCACCAATTTTGTTTATTTTTTCATCAAATATAGTTTTCACGCACAAAAGGCAGTGAGTTTGACGGTGGTCAGTCATAATATCGAGAAAAAAAAATGTCGACAATTTCCCCAAAAAAAGTCGAAAAAAATAAATAAATCGAATTCTTTCTTTTTTTATTTATATATTTTTGGGGGGTTTCGCGAGTAAAAACAAGGTAAAACCAAAAAAATTAAAAAGCGCGGTTGGGGGGGAACCCCCCATTTCGGATAAAAAACGTAGTGAAAAAGAAATTCGATTTTTTTCCACATTTTTTCAAAAAAATGACTTTCGACATTTTTGTATTCAATATCACTATAAACCGTGTTTGACTAAACACAGGAATAAACCCTTTAATAAAAATGCTGGGCCATTTATACAAAATGTGAGGAGTTCCAACATCTCGATTTTGGGTCCCTAAGTTTGTGATTCATTAGTTTAGACCAACCATTGTCATGTCAGGTATTGCCTACACTACAAAATACGCATCTAGAATCGCAGATTATGCTCAAATGTTCAAAGTAGCAGAATATTACGACAGTGATGAGTGGGCATGTCACCAGAACATTTACTTTGTATTTTTTAGTCCTATAAAACAGGGAGTTTGTTGGGCCATGATGGAGTAGAGGAAGAGGTCGTAGAAAGAAACGGGTGGATTTTTGATGTATTTATAATTATTATAATTGGTTATTTATAAAGTGCTTAATATCCAAAGTTTTTTAAGCACGTACCTGGGGATGAAACCCGTGTTGATCCGCGCCAGAGAAGAACGAAAAGCAGCTTCTATGTACTGCTTTGATTGACCAGATCCAGTTGGTTCAGCGAATTCTACTCTCACGATCACCACATGCAGTTAGAGCTCACAGAGGGCACATCTTGCTGGGACACTGCACTAGGGTCTGCTCACTTAAGATATTCTGTTTTATTATGCCGGTACACGTGGTAGAAAGAGATGGGTCCCTGCACAATCCAAAAAGTGAATTCAAACTGAGTAGAAAGTTGATTGACTGAAGGGATTCCCCAATTGTCATGACTAATTTCTTTGCCTAAACCTGAAGTGCATTTAAGACGATACTCATCTGCTACTTGTATTGCATCTTGAAGTAAAAACTATTGAAAGAGTTACGTGCGATTCATCAACCATTCATTTGTACTTCGAGAATATCCTTCGTTCGAAAATTACCCTGTTCCAATCTAAAACAGGATTTAATTGGACTATATTGAAAAGGGGTAATCTTCACCTTTTTCCTGATTTCTTCATTTTTCCACATGAAATAGCGGGCTTATTTTGAATATATCAAATCCCACAAGCTACTCTCCTTTCCCGAATTTAGGATCTGAATTTTGTTTTTCCAAAACATAGTATGTAAACACAGATTTGTATCTCCATTAACAAAACATATCTTATGACATAGCCTATGATACATTAAGGTACGCTTCAGTTCATTTATTTATTTGAAATATTGGGTTATCAAATGTTTAAAGCAAACGTCAAAAGTCCTGGCCATAATACTTTCTTTTTTTATGTTTGAAAAGGTTTTTATTCAAGGTCACAACTTACAAGGCATTGCAAGAAAAAATAACGTAACATTTCTTCATAAGGATAACAGGATGTAGCAATAGTGTATCACACGTATTAAAAGAGAATGAGGCGTGGTAAGTATGTAAATTCTACAGTATACTTATGTAACAGTTTTTAAATAAGGGGGGGGAACATACATACATTTACGGACAGAAACATGCCATGACAAAAACAGGACATACACAAGAGGAAGGTTGAGAGTAAGGGGGGATCGAGTGCATGATAAAACCTATATAAGCAATACATTAGACCATGGAAGGTGTTGCAAGAAATTGTACAAAGGGTTTCCATTTAAGTTCGTGCTTACAAAGTAAAGATTTAGTAGATGCATTACAATTCTCTAGCCTGAGTATTACATATAACATTCCACCATATTCTATATTGGAGTTTATGAACATTTTTCCAGTTAGAAATGATTGTCTTAATGGCTAACAATCAGTAAATCAAACAAGAATCCTTCATGTTTACAAGTGATACTTTGAATGACGGTACTTCCAACGAAAAGTATTTGTGGGCAAAAGTCTATTGATATATTGAAAATGCTCTTTATAGTCTTCCAAACCTCAGTCCAGAAAGAAGATATGAATTTAAAATCAAGAAACATGTGTTTGAAGGATCCTGGGGATTGAAGGCAGCTCCAGCATTTGTCATTTGATAACAGACCACATTTGAAAAGGTGTAGAGGTGTGACAAAGATTCTGTGATGAAAAAAGTATTGTTTGTATTAGATTTGCAGCAGGTGTCACTTTAGACATATGGTTCCAAATTCCAGGCCATTCCAGTTGTTTATCCATAAGTGAAACATCTTGTTGTCATGCTGAAATACAGTCACGTAATGAGCTCAATGAGCGAGTTTTACTGGCATCTGACATTATTGATTTACAGAGTAATTGTAACCTTTCAGCATTAGAAGAGGGGATTTTAGCAACAAGAGAATCATAGTTTTCGGTTATGGCATTAATAATAGACAGAACTCGCTGTAAAAAAAGGGGGGGTCATTAAATCTATATATGGGTGCATTAAATTCAATTGGGCTCCTAGAAACAAATAACTGATCTAAATATTTGATGCCTAGAGAGAGCCCTGTCCTCCAGTAATGAGATTTCTCTTTAATTTTGATTAGAGGATTAAACCATATATATGAAGGAATGAATCGGCAGGAGTCAGTATTTGGGAAAAATAGACGCGCTCTTAAATACTATACGGACAGAATGGTTGTCAAATGTAAAGTATGTGGCAAGGAGGAATTGGGATCCAAAGAAGTAATAGGTTATCATCCGCATATGCTGCTAGTTTAATTTACAAATTGCCACAGGTTATACCTTTAATATTTGTATTTAGTCTTATTTTTTCCAAGAATGGTTCTAAGGCCAAAAGAAATAGGAGTGGTGAAAGAGGGCTTCCTTGGCAAGTGCCTCTGAGTAAGGGGAAATATGGGGATATATGTCCATTGATACAAATGGAGTTCACTGGATTGGAATAACGTACTCTAATCATTTCTAAAAATGGGGTTTCAAGGCCATGCCATTTAAGGGCCTCAAACAAACTTCCATTCAACCCTATCTCAGAATCTAGGGCAATTGCAGCGAAAGAATAATTCGAGCCACGAATATGGTCGATAGAGTTTAGAATTAATCTGATATTGGAGGAAGAAAGTCTATTTTTAATATAACCTACTTGGTCTTGTTTAATTAGTTTGGGCAATACCTGTAAAAGTCTCTTAGCTAATATCTTCGCAAAGATTTTACAGTCCATGTTTATAAGGGAAATGGGTCTATAGCTTTGAGGGAGTTTGGGATCTTTACCAGGTTTGTAGAATACTATTAGCATAGCTTCTAAGAAAGATCCTTTAGCCTTACAGTCTTGTATGAAATGGGAGAATAACTCATTGAGTTTAGGTGCTAAAATATCATTAACATGTTCATAGAAATCACTAGTATATCCATCTGGTACCGGGGCTTTACCTTTTTTAAGATCCTTGATAGCCCTGTGAATTTCATTAATGGAAATGGGAGCATTGAGCAATTGAAGTTCAACAGACGGGTACGTAGAATGAGAGATGTCTCTAAGAAATGTTTGTGATGACTCAATATCGGCAGGTGTTTCAGAAGTGTATAATTTCATATAAAAATCAGAGAAGACTCCAACAATTTCTTTATCTGTGAACTTTGTCGCCTGTGATATCTTTAATAACAGTCATCTTATTTTTCTCTTTTTTAAGCTTTAGATAGGATGCTAATGATTTGCTTGAGCGATTAGATAGTTGATACATATTTGCTTCATATTTAAGGAAATTATCACAGGAGTATTGGGTAACTATTTTATTATATTGAATTTGAAGTTTAATAAAGGAGTCCAGGATTGTTTTAGAATTGTTACATGAAAACAGATTCAGAGTTTTGAGCTCCTTTAATATATTTTCTGATTCTAATTTAAGCTTTTTTTTTTATTGGCTACATAAGAAATGATATGCCCTTGCACAACTGCTTTGTAACAGTCCCAATTGTTCGAAACTGAGGTATCTTTGCTTAGGTATTCTGAAAAATAGTAGCTATGTTGTTGAGATATATATGAGGTGAAAGTCTCATCTTTGAGAAAGGCTGAGTTAAATTTCCATCTGTTGGGGGATTGGGGCTGTGGCATGAGAGCTAATTGCAAATGGACCGGGGCATGATCTGATAATGCTACACAGTCAATCTTGGTATCAACAATATTGCTTACATGGGATTTAGGGATAAATATATAATGTAATCTAGATAAGGTATTGTGCGGACTAGAGAAAAAAGTTAATTCGGAGTCAGAGGGGTGAGTTATGTGCCAGGTGTCCACGAGACCCAATTCTGAAATAAGTCTGGTAAATTGTTTATGGGATTTCGTGGGTTTGTAGTTCACCTTGGACTTTCTATCTATGTACGGATCTATAATTTCATTGCAATCCCCACAACTGATCCAATTATCAGGGTGAGAAAGGAAGATATGATTCTTAAATTGTACCCAAAAAGAGGGATCTTGCGACGTGGGTCCGTAAACATTAAGAACAGTAAACGCTATAGAGTCAATTTGAAGCCTAACCATTACCCATCTAACCACATTATCAGTTTCGCTTGCTAATACTTAACAGTGAAGTTTTTTATTTTTTAAAAGGTAACAACCCAATTTTTCTTCCCATTGCCTGCACTAAAGAAGACCTGACCAACCCAGTGACGCTTGAGCTTCATCACCTCTGCGTTGGAAAGATGGGATTCCTGAATAAATGCGATGGAGGGTTTAGTTCTGTTAAGATAAGGCAGGATTTGTTGCCTTTTAATAGGATTGTGCAATCCTTTTACATTCCATGTTGTTATATTGAATTCATGGGATTAGAGCAATACGCCAAGACTGGAAATGAACTGGAAGGTGAGTAGAATAGTAGTGTGTATAATATTTTAGAATGTAGGCAGAGCCATATGTTATATATTATTCTCGAAAAGGTGATCTTTTCCATATATGCACTCAACAAAGATACACAAGGAGAGAGACATGTAGGAAAGGGGGAGACTAACAAAGATGCCATGGAAAACAAGAAATTGGAAAGAAGAAATACGTTAGAGACAGTAGTGGCTAACAGGAAACTGTCATTCCCATCTATGCTAGCTAATAAAGGTATATGAATCCGGGGAGGAAGAGCCTTCGATGGAGATGGGCAACTTCACACCCCGCTCCGCAAAGATTAAAAGAGAACATAAGACATGGTAAGGATAATTAGTAGATAGGATTGCTTTAGAAATGTTGTTCAGGTAGGTGCTTTCGACGTATCCATGTCATCTTTCCTCTGATTTTGAATAAATGGTCTTAATGCAATGGGATCCTGAAAAGAAGTTCTATGACCATTAAGAGTCACTTTGAGGATAGCCAGATGTATGATGCCATGCCTGGTATTAAGCTGTTTAAGAGCAGGTTTAAGAGCGAGGAGCTCCTTTCTGGCTGCCATGGCGTTCGATACATCTTGAGTGATGAAGTTTCCTGCCACTCCAAGTTAAGTGTTTCTTCATTTCGACTTTCTCCAGGATAAAACGTACATGAGTGTAGTCTAATAGAGCCAAGAATATTGTCCTTGAGGAATTGTTATTAGTACTATTGGAGGGTCGCACATGTATGTAGGGTCCAATACGGTTCGCTCTTTGAATGTTTAAATTAGTTGATGGGGGAACTTCCAGAAGTTTCATTAGAAGAGTGTTAGTGAAAGAAATTGGATCCTCTCCTTCTACTCCTTCAAACAATCAACAATTCGCAAGTTGTTTCTTCTAGTGCGATTTTCTACATTTTCTGTGTGCTTTTATAGTGATATGACAGTATTTTCAAGCACTTCAACTCTTCCCGTGATATCCTCAAAGTTGCTAACCCTTTGCTCAACCTCTGAGATTCTTGCTTCAAACGCTGACCATTTGTCATCTATTTGCTGTAGCTTATGGTTGGTTGCCTCCATAAAGGGCTTCAAAGCCTTGATTTCCATTAATATAGCTTGCATGGTAGTATCTGGTGCGTCTTCTTTAGGTGTTGGAGACTCACTTTTCAGTCTCTTATTTGGAGTGGAGAGGGATTGTTCTTTGACTTGCGTTTTTTTAGACGCCATACCAGTAGCGGTTTATTAATTATAGTGCTACGCACTTGAGTGAGATTTAATTTGCTGTATATCTTGATTAAGCCTTGGTCTGAAGTTGTATAAATTGATCACACAGTTCCATCCTAGGTTTGAAAGATGTAGTTATGTAGATGAAGCTAATGAATCTCGAAAAAATGCTCCAATATTATATTAGAACAGTTCAGCAGAGGCCGCACAAATTTAGTGGTTGATTTCCATGAGAAGCCAAAGTACAGTTATTCTGTTTAAAATGGTTAAGGAGTACGTCTAGGTATTCTGTTAGCATTGGTTGACCATACAAACAGGTATTTGGCCTCAAAACCTTCAAGAGGTGGCGGTTGCTTTCAACCAATAACATCCACCATAATAATTTCTTTTACTGTCTTCAGAGATCATCAACTTCATCTAAGCTGCTTAATGATAAATCCCAAAAGTTAGTAGTTTTCTTCCTTTACTTTAAAATCGGTACTTTTTTAGATCATAGTAGGAGTTTATAAAAATCCATAAAAATCTCTGAACAGCTTTAATCACTGAATAAAGAAAAAAAGTTACTCACCACAGAGACTACTGTATTCCTAGTCCGCAGTCCTCTTCCCTCCATACTTATTGGGATGGGACCAAATGGCCTTTTGCACAGCAAACCCCTTAAAATGTACATTTTAAGCACAGAGACGGCATACGCACCCAGGTCGTGGCCCCTAGGCATGCAGAAAGTCTCCCATAAACATTTGCCTGTTTTATGTTTTACGAGCCAGTTGGAATAACTAACCACATGGTTGATGGGGGTATATGGAGAAAAGGGGACTATGGACTAAGAGTATAGTAGCCACTGTAGTAGCTTTTTCTTATCCCTATATTCCATCCCCGTTCCTCCATACAACTGGAATGCCAAGCATGATACTGTGGCTGGAAAAAGTGCTCTTGGAAAAAAAAAGGTTCGAGATAACAGCCCAACTAAACCCACTCCTGACCTAGCATTATTGACAATACAGTAATTCTTGCAAAAAGCAGAGGGAGAAAGGCGGTTGCTTAGCCAATCACTTCCAAAAGTGCGTGTTTCTTGAAAAGCCACATCCATGGCCTTAGCTTTGAATGCTTTGCATTCTCTTTTCTCTTTCAGAATCATCACGTCTGTGCATGAAGGGAAGAAAAACTATAAGGACATATGCCCTTATAAGAGAGAAGAAAAAACAGTCAAGCAGAATGATGATTGGCTCCAGAAAATAAGAACACTGACAGGGGGAATACGAAGATATTACAGCACTGCCAACGCCACCAGTACGCTGCGGCAGGGAGAGAGATGCCACAGCAACGCGCAGCAATGCCCCAGAAATCGAGAACATCGGACTGGAGCCTGAGTAATTGGGGTGGACTGACCTATAAGGAACTCTGGAGATTTCCCACCTCTGCACCCTGGGCCTCTTTTGTATTGATACTGTGGCTGGAAAAGGTGCTCTTGGGGTGTACCAAATAGTAGATTTAAGTATTCGGCCGAATAGTCAGATAAGTATTCGGCCGGAGATAGATACGGGCAGAATAGTTGCATTTTTAATAAATAAAGTTATGTAGACAAGAAAAACACTTTGTACATAAAAAATACACTTTAAAATATGTCTATCCGTTCTGTATTGCATTCCTTTTCTTTGTTGTCTACAGAAGATGTTTGTATAAACCCTGAAAGGAATACATAATCAGAAAATAAATGGTTCAATAACAGCACAGTTTGCATTTTTGTGCATGAAGAGGTATTGCTTGTTCGGCAGGGCCCAAGTAACTAAGACTAGCCCAAAAGTATAGTATGCATGCATGCAATCACTGTGAGGGGAGACTGGGATGTGTGCACTTATACTTTCAAATGTTGCTTTTGGGCCTGCCCATCTTTAGCCTTCTGTCTCTAGCAAGGCACTGAAACATCACATCAGTCATCACAACTCCAATTACTTAAATATTTACATATTAGAATAGGCCCTGCTAATAACAAAGAAACAAATTAAAAAATTAATTCCCAGTCTTTCCAAATCAATCCCTGCTCCATCAAGTTAAAGGGGAAGGCCACTTAGCGAAACAGTGTTCCTAGCCTAGTGTGCTGAGAGCACAGTAGATGCATGTCCATTCTTATGTTCTGCAGAGTGGGCCCTGAAAGAGACATTATGTGCACTGCGGGTGGTGGAGACTGGAGAGGGACCGAGAAAGCCCTGCTTTCAGTGCTATGCCAGCCCCTTCTACCTTTATGTGAAGCCTCAGTGATGTTTTGGGGGTAGGGGCGCCTGGCGAGTGTGGTGCTGTCCTCCGTGGATGAGTTAAAACTCCTATTGTCGCCACACCCCAATGCGTCCCTCAACTGTTCTCTGTGTTGTATGAACTGTTTGTACGAACATGTACAGAATCCATAACCTGGGCATTGGTCCATCTTTGTACCGTCACACTTGCTCATTCTCTTTGCCCCTTTCCTTTCCCTCCCAGTAAGGGTGAAGAATGAGACATGTCTTCTTTTTGGCATAAAAAGGCTGCAGATTTATTTTCACAACATAATAAATTCCAAAAACTGCAAACAACACAACTTTGTGAAAACAGTTCCGAAGGTGCGGCGACTGATCCGTGTCCAAAAACCTGCTTCCCCCTTTTTCTGAACAAAGTCCACAGTAGGCCCAACTCCCCCAACCCTTTGTGTTCCTGGGATGGAAAAGTGCCGTTTTTTCAGGGGAAGGTGAACCCTCATTGCTACGACCAGACGCCACCGCCGCTTAGGCCCACCAAGAGGCGCTGTTCCCGAGAAGAGCAAAGACCCTTCCAGCTTTCCCATGGCTCATTCGGAGACTATCTTGCCACTGGTCGCCAAAACACTGCCACGCCAAAAGGTGGGTTACCGCCCACTGTGGCTCCCCCCTTTCCAACTTTTTCAATTCCAGGAGCTTCGTGCAAACATTCCAGTAAAAGAGAACCATCCCAGATGCCAACAAATGCACTCCATCCTTCAAATAATACTCTGGGGATTTCAAATTAATCAAGTCATGCTCTGATCTGGGGAAAAACTCTGCCCCTGCAATATTTTCGCCATTGCGCCATTCAATTTTCTTCTGGACTTCTCCACCGCTGAGTGGCTCCAGCGCCCCTCCATTCCTGCCTTGGAATGATCTACTACCACAAAATCTCGGTTTTGCCCTGCTGCAAGGACAACTCCTGTAATGAAAACATCATCTCTCTCATTACCGCCCCCCTCCCTAGGCTTGTCAAATCGTTGCCTCTGTTATGCTTGATTTAAAATGGCGCGGGTGCGCAATGCATTCTGGGAGCGCTCTGAGCCATGTTGGATATTTACTTCATACCGCAGTGAAACTTGGGATCAAGGAATGGGAGATGCCGATCCGGCTGATGTAATTGCATGCTTGCAACAAGTTCCAGTAGAATGTGGCAAAGAATGTGCGGCATTAGGTAGGCGAGGTTGGGTTCTTTTGCATGCTTATAGGAAAATACATCAAATGAAGGTGGAAATGAAAAATTAGTTCTTGCGATTAGAGAGAGAGCTAGCTGTAGAACGGCAAACTCTGTTAATGCAGCAGATTCAAATGAAACTGTTTAAAGATAAGGCCGACACATATCAGGCTGTGGCCGAGAGGGCAGCAGTCAGAGTAGCCCGGTATAAGTATAGGAAACGACGGGGAGGGGTCAACAAAAGAAAGGTGGCAGCTGTAATCGCTACCGCTGGCGTAGACTGGGATCCGGACAAATGGGATGGTGATATATTTGACTCGACCAGTCTAGAAAGTAGTTCCGCAGAGGAGTCTGACCCCAAACCAGAGGCGAAACAGAAAACAGTGGCGGCTAAGCCTGTTAGAAGAAGGCGAGCCGGACCCCATCCGCAGAATCCTGGTGGTGGAATGGTGGATTTAACCACGTTGGAGGATTACACACAAGAGGTTGGGGAAATTATTACCCGTTTAAGGCAAAAATCAGGGGAAGCTTTGTTGACATGAATGGTGAAATTGCTAGATGGGGGTGCGGCAGGGTTGTTGGTAGATTCTACGGATTCACCGCATTTTTTACCCCTGTCAATTGACACCAATGTACAGGAGGTCTTAAGAACAGGACCGCTGTAACGCTCACCTGGTTCCCACAGGGGCGTCGATCGGACCCGGACAGATGCAGTCTCCACCAACATGATGCGTAGTGCAGAGATGACTGTCTGGACTGGCCTGCCTAATCTTGTCTGCTGGACTCGTAGAAGTATTCTCCTGCAAGTGGAGAAAGGGATTTAGCCACCCGTGTACTTTAGTGATGGCCCCCCAACTGTTCTCGCTCTCTCCACTAATCACCTCCGATATCCCCTCTTGGTAACCTCACCTTATGTTTTTAAATGATGAGCTCTCCATCCTGCATGGCATGCAGGGGCGCATAGATACCAGTTACTTCACTAGTTTGAAGGTACTGGAGGAGTTCCGGAGGAATATTGACTCCAGTGTCTATTAAGTTCAAAGAGTTCAATATGTCCGATGTTCACTCTTGTCCATTCCCTCGTTAGGTTGCAGCTGGGTCCAAAGGAATATTGCCTGGAGGCAGCTGATGGCGTTCAGGTAAGAGTCTGTATTACCAAACACTGTCCGGTAAAAGTTGCATGAGTTTAACTTGCTGTTTTCTCTCCCTTTATAGGTGCGGCATAGGAAGATGCGGCGAATTAAAGGATAATACCTCCGGTGGTAAAGCAGGTAAGCCTATGGTGGCAAGAGATTGTCTTTGTCGGTTTTCTCGGCTCACCTTGTTATTCCTTTTGTTTTCCCCCCAGGTGCTGGGTTTCGACGAAGAAAATGATGGAGGCAGCGCCGAGTCGAAAGATGCGGTGGACTGGTGAGTATAATGTGGCGTTGCTGCTGGCGAAGCGACGCGTGCTGAAATAATGTCCTTTCCAGTCTCGGAGCTGTGTTGGGTCTGGAATCAGGTAAGGAATCAAATAATGTCCGTGATCTAACCTCTTCTCCTTTCTTTTCCCTTTTGTCTAGGAGCTCCGGATTCGAGGTGGGCGTGGCAGAAGACTGGATGCTGACTTGCAGACATGGTGAGCCTTACGCTGCTGGATGCAGAATAACACGAAGCATGGACTGCTGTTCGGGCGTTGTTTAAATAGCCTGCAAAGTAGTCCCAGGTAAGAAGTTCCCCAGAACCACACCCGAGTGAAAAATAGTCCCTGTAATAAAATATTCCCATCCAGGCCTCATGTTGGCTTGGACTCATTTGCAGCATGGTCTGCATAAGGTAAGTAAAGTCTATGAGCCTGGCGTCTATGGCGCCAGGACTGATTTCTATGATGAGCCTGGCGCCTAAGGCGCCAGGACTGAATCCAAACAGCCCCCAGCCGGGGCTGTTGGGGTTTTAATGAGTATCTGGATGCCTGCTCCCGGGGCTGATGGACTCGATCCGGATGCCCAGGGGTAGGCATCATGACAACTGCCCCGTGATGCAAATGGTCAAGATACGCAGGTGTCTTTGTTGCACCTGGTAGCCCAAGCATGTACCCTATTATCACAGATTGGCCCAGTGAAGAACAAGGTGGTATACGTTGAGAGAAGCAATTCAAAAAGTCAGAGAGCATGCTATGAAAGAGGCGATTTACATAGATGCTCCTGATCACATGGGAGCCGTGCCGCTCTCAGTTTCAACTCGAAACATGGTGATTAGAACTGCGCCACCTGCATACAAAAGTGTCATTATGACTTTGCTCGTAGGTATGACGGGCAAGGCTACTGATGAGGTAGCAGATGCCATTCGGCAACTTGCAGATTTGGGAGAGTGGGATAAGAGCGATAACAAGCCACGAGAGAGAGAGGGGCGTAGTGAGAGAAGAACCGAAGGTAGGCGGCAAGATAGCCGAGACTCCCGAGTGTCCCGAAAAGACATGTTTTTGGCTTTGTTAAAAGATGGTGTGCCACACGAAGAAATTGATAGCATTGAAACCAGAGTAATGTATGAATTATACAAAAAACGAGGCCTTGCAGCCAAAGAGCGCTATAAACAGGTTAAGAAACAAGTAGTCAACACGCCACAGGGGGACGCTTCACCTTCTGCTCCCCCTGCGGAAGAACAAGACGAAGGGTCTATGGGGACACCTTCCCTGTACCAGCCAACATATGCTGATTTGAGAAAGGTGGTGAGTCGAGTCACACTCATTCGAAGTTTGACTAGGGCTTCGGCCAAGCTCCGGCAGCGTCTGCCCGCATAAAAGTGGATAGGTGGCCTCATGTTGATAAGATTTTTTGGGGGCCAGGAAATACACAAGGGGTGCGAGCATTGATAGACACCGGGGCGAAGGCCTCTTTGATTCATGGTAATCCGACACGATTTAAAGGCAAACAGTTTACGATTACAGGTTTAGGGGGAAAGGAGACCCCCACAGTACAAATGAGAGTGGAGATGAAAATAGGCAATTTAAAGAGGCAGAAATACCAAGTGTTGATGGTCCCGATACCTGAATATATCATTGGCTTTGACATTTTGGAAGGGCTAACCTTGGGACTTGGCGGTAAAACGTACCAGTTTGGGGTGAGTGCATTAATCTGTACACCCATTACAGTAGGCAAATTAAAGATGCCCCCAGTGCAAGTGTCAGTGGCAACCAAGCGGGTAGCCATGAAACAATACTGCATTCCTGGGGGGCTCAAGGAAATTTCAGGCACCATCAAAGAGTACGTGGAGGCGGGTGTATTACGCCCTATTACCACCTCATGGAACAATCCTCTCTGGCCTATTAAAAAGGGAGATGGTTTGTGGAGGATGACGGTGGATTACAAGGAGTTGAATAAACATACTCCTCCCTAAGTGCCCGCAGTCCCAGATGCTATTACCTTGATTGAAAATGTCCAAAAGTTTGAGGGGACTTGGTATGCAGTGATCGATTTAGCTAATGCATTTTTCTCCGTGCCAATTGCGGACGAGTGTCAAGAAGAGTTTGCATTTTCGTGGGGTGGACGTCAGTACACTTTCACGAGACTACCTATGGGGTACATGCACAGCCCGACTATCTGTCACCGGCTGGTGGCAGAGCACTTAGACAAGATACCGTGTAAACCTGACATACAAATCTCTCATTACATTGATGATATTTTGATACAGGGCAAGGATGAGCACAGTGTGCAAAGTCAGCTAGATGTCCTCAAGAAAGGATTGAAAAAGGAAGGATGGGACATTAATCCGAGTAAAATTCAAGGTCCAGCTGAAACAGTGATATTCATAGGGATTCAGTGGCATCATGGGCATCGAGAAATGGTGCCAAAAGCACGACAGAAAATAGTTGAATTCACCACTCCCACGAACAAAAAGCGAATGCAGCAGTTTATAGGACTTTTTGGGTTTTGGAGACAGCACATTCCTCATTTAGGGCAGATATTGGCCCCCCTCTACAAGGTGACACGAAAGAAATATGAGTTTCAGTGGGGGGAAGAGCAGGAGAAAGCCTTTGAGATGGCGAAAGACACGGTGCAGCAGGTGCTTGATTTATGGCCCTTGAAGGAATGCGAAGTGGAATTAAATGTGTCTGTACAAGACAATTATGCTAACTGGAGTGTGTGGCAGAAACAAGACAGGAAACGTGTGCCATTAGGGTTTTGGAGTCGTAAGTTGCCCGACGCTGGTAACTCATATACTCCTTTTGAGAAGCAATTGCTGGCATGTTATTGGCTCTTATTGATACCGAGCAGATGACGGTGGGTCATGATGTATTCATGAGACCTGAAATACCAATCATGCAGTGGGTACTGAGCTCTCCTAAAACGCATCGTATAGGACATGCTCAAGAAGCCAGCATAATTAAGTGGAAATGGTATATTCAAGACAGAGCCAAATCAGGAAAGGGTG
Source organism: Ambystoma mexicanum (assembly GCF_040938575.1). Lineage (NCBI taxonomy): Eukaryota > Metazoa > Chordata > Amphibia > Caudata > Ambystomatidae > Ambystoma > Ambystoma mexicanum. The sequence goes on along the minus strand of NC_090937.1, from coordinate 988,481,682 downwards.
GAGTGGCAAAATTACATGAGCAGGTAGCCAACATACTGCCCTCAGATTACATACCGCCGGAAGTGCCTGAAAAACGTGAGTCTCCCGTGAAATGGGGAGTACCTTACAGCGATTTCACCGTGGAGAAAACAGAGCATGCTTGGTTTACGGATGGTTCAGCCCGATACGTGGGAACTGAGCGGTACTGGAAAGCAGTGTCGTACTATTTCAAAACAAATAAGATGTTGACAACGACAGGGAAAGGGAAGAGCAGTCAGTTTGCAGAGCTTTACGCAGTTTACCAAGGATTAAAACAAGGGAACCCTGGTCAATGTTATGTGTACACAGATTCATGGTCAGTGGTGAATGGATTGGCAGTGTGGTTGCCACCTTGCAAAAGAATGGGTGGAAGATTCATTCAAAAGAGTTGTGGGGAAAGGAACTGTGGCAAGATATTGCAGAAATGTTGTTACAAAGTGAAGTCACAGTATATCATGTGGACGCACATTGTGCCACAGATTCATTAGAACGTTGGTTTAATTCTGTTGCAGACGAACACAGCAAGATTTCAGCAATGGATACCGAGGCTCGGGAAGACGATTTGGAGGGTTTGGCCAAATGGGCCCATCAGAAATGTGGGCACCTTGGAGAAAAGGCTACCATCAGGTGGGCACAAGCTCGAGGCATCAGTCTTCCGTTAGAAGTAGTGAAAACAATAATTTTGCAATGTCCGTGTGCCAACACCAATTACATAGACCTATACCTCAAATTGTTCGAGGCACATTGAGAAGAGGAATATTACCAGGTCAAATTTGGCAGATTGATTATATCGGTCCCATGCCAATCAGCAGAGGTTGTCAGTATGCATGCACTATTGTGGATACCTACTCGGGATATTTCATGGTTTTGCCGTGCAAACGTGCAACCCAATTGAACACCATCAGGTTGTTAGATCAGATCATATTACATTATGGAGTGCCTTTGCAGATTCAAAGTGACAATGGGTCACATTTCAAAGGCAAATTAATACAAGAATTTTGTCAGGAAAAGAGCATTGAGTGGATCTATCACGTGCCCTACCATTCAGCTGCGGCAGGGCTAATTGAACGAATGAATGGGTTATTGAAAGAACAGTCGCGCAAATCTGGAGATGGCAGTTTGGCAGGCTGGCGTGATCGTGTGTTTGATGCGGTGCAAGTGTTAAACAATAGGCCTGTGTATGAACATGAAACTTCTTTGATGCGATTAATGACTCCTACTTTACAGGTTCAACCCAATTCAGTCAGAGAAACACTGTTATACTGGGAAATTACTCCAGGTTCTTTAGCTCCCTAATGAGCAACTCCAGAATCAGCAGGGGTAGACTTGCATTCCAATGAAGAAATCAGATTAGATCCAAGAGGAATAGTTGTAATTGAAACAGGGATTGAAGTACAGATTCGCCCAGAACATATGGAATGGATTGCCTCTAGATCTGGCCTAGCATTAAAGGGAGTTCAAGTGTTGGGAGGGGCAATTGATGCTGATTACCAAGGCGAGATTAAAGTCATCCTAATGAATAGTGGGGATCAATTGTTATCAATACACAAGGGTGATCGAGTGGCCCAATTGATAATCATTCCTATTAAGTTGTCCATGATTAAGAAAGAAGAGCCTCCTACAGTGTTAACTACCCGAGGGGATCGCGGTTTTGGCTCTTCAGACAGTGTGGTACCGGGTGCAAAGGTGTGGGTGGAAAAGCCAAGTGGCCCGCCAGTGCCTGCAGATGTCATTGCATCAGGCAAAGATCAAGTAGTTTTAGTTATGGAGCCTGGTAGAAAGAAATGGCAATATGTACCCCCAAACAAATGTTACCTGAGAGAGTGATGTGCAACACTGATCTCTTTTCTGGGTTTGCTTTGTAGATCCTGGGTCTGGTTGGTGTAACTGTGGCACTAAATGGACTCCATTTGGGAGAGTTAAACAGTCTGCTGTTACCAACGAAAAATGTCACATCTGTGCCAGTGATCAAGGGGATACTGATAGTGATGAATAACGTTGTCCCCAAGCAGCCTTATGCCAGTGCCGACAAGCCCGCCAGACCGAAGACATGGATTCGTGAAATGCGACAAACACATCAGGAGCAAGTGAAAACAACCCTGATGCCAATCGTACAAGAGTCGTTTGTAGGAAGGAGGAAACACTCTCCTAGGATTACCCAAGTGGAGAATATGTGGATATATCTGGCACAGCAAGTACTGAACATATCACACTTGTGTCTTACTGATGTGCCCAATGCTGAAGCTTTATTGACTACGTATTTAGTAGCGGTTCCGACGCCGGTTCCGGTTTTAAAGCATATCTTCGGCGTCACACAATGATTCTTTAGTTCAAGACTCAGACATTAGACAATCTTTTTCAGTTTACGAGTACTGTCGGTTCTGCTAAGAGATTGACAGGAAATTGACACGTTATTACTTACAATATAACTCAAGGTGATGTATGTTACATTATGACGTGCAAGGCACAAGAAATTGGCAAATGCCGACAAATAGAGTTGACCAATCAGTACAATCAGTCTATGTTCGAGAGGCGCTATGTTCGCGAATGTCACGCAAATGCACCAGTGTAAATAACACTATGTCCTGCAATCATACAGTGGTAACTGCTAGTCATTTCAATCATGTGAAACTTCCAACAGGTTGGCTCTTTTCATGTGGTAACATTACATATACTTATATTCCAGCTAACATTTCTGGAGGTCCATGTGCTTTGACTCGATTAGGACTAATGATGTTTCCTTTACACTCAGGGATAACTCGAGGTAAAAGGTCAACTTTTGAATCTGTAGGGCTATCTCCTGACTGTGATTCACATGTACATTTGTTATCAGAAGCTGTGGTTCTAGCATTAACCCTTTCATTAGTGGGTGTTTTGGGGTTTAGCTGCTGGAGGTTACAAATCTTTGATGAAATTAGCATGTTCAGTAGTTAAAAGCCTTAATCATACTTCGCAGGCTTTAGAAGAATTACTCCTTGATAGTCAAGTTATTAGAAAAGCAACTTTGCAGAACAGAGCTGCTGTTAATTACCTATTGCTAAAACATAATCTAGGGTGCAATGCTTTTGAAGGTATGTGTTGTTTCAATTTAAGTGACCACTCACGATCTATTGAAAGTCATATTTGACGTTTGAGGGATCTCATTTCTCAAGTGTCTCAAGATCGTAATAGAAATTGGTGGGATTGGTTATTTTCATGGATACCTGATATTGGGGGTACACTATGTTACATTTTTGTTTGCATTTTTTATTATACTGTTCATTACAAATGCTCGTTGTTGTTGCATTCAATGTATTCCCAATTTAGTCTTAACATTTCGTAGGTTTCAGAGACCGGTTCCTGTGCCACCGGGATATGGAAGATAAATATCCAAAGGGTGGAATTGTTATGCTCGATTGGGTGCGCAATGCATTCTGGGAGCGCTCGGAGCCATGTTGGATATTTACTTCATACTGCAGTGAAAGGCTGCACACATTTTGCTGAGGGTTAGATTCACAGTGCTGAGACAAACATGCTTTTCCAAACCTGGTATGCGGTCAAGGCCATTTCTGCTGGGAAAGCTAACATTGTTATGGCTTGCTACTGTTGTCCGTGGAGCGTGTTTTTAGAGAAGGGAGGCCCTGCGCTTCTTGGGGGGAGCTCTCGATTGACCGAGCTGGCAACCGACGGCTGTTCCTCAACTGCGCAAGTGCCATTTCCAGAATGTACGAGAATTGACTCCCCTTTGTGGAGTGTGTATATATGCGGAAGCCCGGAGGTGGTCAGGTGAGACTTCAGCCGCAGACGGATGCTTACGTCCGGCCTTCCTGTGAGCTGTGGTGCACTCGTGCCTCACTATTCCCGGGGTCTTCCAGCCGCTTCTGGACGAGATGAGGAATTCTGTTACGCTCACGGTGATGTATTTCCTTTTGACTTCTTTACTTCTTCTGTGATCTATGTCCATATTATTTTTATGAGTTATTTCTATGTACTTGTAAGCTTTGAATAAATAGCCATATAGAGCTGATTATCTTCTAAGAGTGCGTGGCTGTGAGTTATTGTGTCTGTCTGTTTATGGTTCAAAGTATTTGCTCTATAATTGCATTGGTGATTTATGGTTGTTCCATGCACTTTTCGGGGAAGAGCAATACAACCTCCTAGGTGTATAACCAGAATATCCAGCCTTAGCTCCTTACCCAGCAATTTGTTGATATGCCCATTTGCCTGAGCCCATCTCATTCCAGGCACCCCGTGGCACCAAATCCGGTACTCGCCGGTGGTCAGTTCCTCTCTCAGCCGCCCAGCTTGCCCCAGCCCTTGACACAAATGTATGCCCTACTACCCAGACGGACCGTCTCCTCCTCCGTGACGCTGTTATTTGGAATAAGATGAGAAGGAAACTGTTAACACTACATGTTATCCGGCCTGATGCATCTCCTGAAACACCTCGATTTCCATCCACCTAGTCTCCTGATTGCTTCCTGACCAAGGCCTACCTCAGCCGCAAATGTGGCTGCCCCTATCCTGAAGGAGTGAGTCCCAAACACGCCTTCTGTTACCCCCATGTTCTCTAATGCCATGTCGATGAACCTCCTGAATTGGAAACGGCTCAAGGCCGACCCGTCCCTGTGCAAGGAAAGAGAAGACCCTGCAGCCGCCGGCTGCCTATGCTGGAGGTATGTTGCCAAGCCCATTACAGGGCACACTATGCTCCCTTTGATGTTTTGGAGTGTAACCCTCCTCCCTTTCCCTTTCTGATCGGTTTTGTGCCTTCTTAGATAAATGCATACCCGTCCCTCTGTCAACTGTACATCTTCCAACCTTAGAAACCCAGAGGCCCTACCATCCCTATTTTCGAGCACCAGCTCACTTACTCTAAAGGCTCCAAAGAAAGCCAATGCGAAGGCTGCCGTGAACAAAATCCCCCCTAACTCGTCATGGCAAACCACCTGCAGGATTTCAATTAAACTGTGCAGTTTCACAATATCAATGGGCTGCCTTGCATCTGGCTTCCTCTCAGCTTGCTTGGCCCAACCCCTCATCGCCATCACAATGTAATGCTCCTTGGTGGGTTCGGTTTTGCCCCCTACTTTGAATAATGCGCCATTGCCGCCAAGTGATAAGCCATCCATGATCTAGTTTTCCCAGACCACCAGCCCCATCCAACAAAGGCACGCACTGGCAATTCCCCTCTGCCCATCCGTTAATACTTCATCCTGGAAGGTCAAGAACCGCTCCCAGCATCCCTTGTATCTTCTTGCTGTGCCAGGTGCCAGAGCCGTGTGTATTAACAAACTCAGATCCCCCCCCCAATAATGCCCCACCACTGCGCCTTGAATGGGGTCATCGTTTTGTTTGCTTCTGGGCTGTTCCCCCAAAACTTCTCCCACTGCAAACGAGAGAGAGAGAGTCAGCGGCCACGTTTTTTACACCTGGAATATGCCGTGCTCTAACTTCGGTGTACAACGTATGCAAGCATTTTGTGAGCTCTCAGTAGTTTCAATACCCTCGAATTGCTGGACGACCCCTGATTGATGATATGGACCACTGCCAAATTATCTGACCAGAGCAACACCTTTTTGTTATTCAACTCTTTCCCACACAACTTGAAAGCCACCACAATAGGGAACAATTCCAGCAACGTGATGTCCCTGGTAATCCCCTCCTGATGCCACGCTGCCGGCCAGGTTTGGCCACACCAATTGCTCCCCAAAATGGTCCCGAAATCGTGGGAGCCTGACGAGTCAATGAACAGTTTGAGTTTATCGCTGTTAGCCCACTCCTCCCTTCATAGCAGGAAACCATTAAACTCTTCCAAAAAAACCATCCCACATTCTGAGATCCTCCTTATCTCGGCTCCTAGTCGCACATGCTGTGATGCGTGCTGCAACCCCACTGTTTTGAGCTCAATACTCCTAGCGAATACCTTCTTCGCCGGGATGACCTTTCCCGCAAAGTTGAGGTTACTTGCCAATGATTGGAGCTCCTTCAGAGTAGCCTTGCTCCTGCCCTCAAATCCTTGATTGTTTCCTTCAATTTCAACACTTTGTCCCTGGGGAGCCTCCACTCCCCTGCGACTGAGTCAATCTCGATCTCCAGGAATGTCAGCTTTGTGACCGGGCCAACTGTCTTACCCCTCGCTAGCGTGACCCCCATTTCCTGCATCAATTCCTGGAACGTGCTCATGAGCGACCCGCACTCTCCGGTCCCCTCTTTCCCGATGAACAAAAATCGTTGAGGTAGTGCAGGATCCCTCCCCCCTTGCGTCCTCTGTTTCAGAGCAAATTTCAAAAAGGTACTAAACTTTTCAAAGTAGGCACATGAAATCACGCAGCCCATTGGCAAGCATTTGTCATAAAAGTACTCCTTATGATAGCTCTCCTCGTGAATCGGCAGTAACCTGAAAGCTGACTCGATGTCGGCCTCCCCCATGAGAGTCCCTCTCCCCAATGACCTTACCAGTTCCACTGCATCATCAAATGATGAGTAGTGGACCCTGCACATCTCCTCGGCTATGCCGTCATTAACCGACTCCCCCTTGGGAAAGGAGAGGTGCTGTATTAGGCAAAACTGACCCAAAATCTTTGGTACAAATCCCAGAGGTGACACTAAAAAATTATCTAGTGGAGAGGAGGTAAATGGGCCCGCCACCCTCCCCAGTTTGATCTCTTTAGACACTTTTTGTGCAACCACCTCAGGCATACCCAATGCAGACTTCAAATCCTCAGCTTCCTTGCTTACCATCGTACCCTTGTAAGGAATCCTGAACCCCCACCTGAAACCTTCCCAAAGTAACTTTGCATCCATACTGTTGTGATATACATTGAGAAAAGGAATCAATTTATGCAGGAAAACGGGTGTGGGCAAATGGGTTTTAATTACGTTTAACCTTTTCATTGGGTTTGGCACCACTCCTCCGTTTCCCCTCGCTGGAGGAAGAGCTGTGCTCCCCTGTACTTCTGCCACCTGTGTGCTTAAATCGACATGTTTTACCAAAGGGGCAGTACCCCCTCTGCAAATTTCCAGCAAGGTGCCTGCTCCCCCTGGTAGCTGGGACCGCTGTTCCAGGAGGAGCGCCCATGAAAAGACCCCCTTCCCCGGTATGAATAAGACCCTCTGAATTTCCCAAAATAAGGCTTCTCACCCTGTGCCTTATCCCCAGTCTCCCTTGAAGGTACCATTTTCTCTGTATACCCCCTCACATTTACCTCGTCCCAGGATATCACGGGCCAGACCTGCATTTTGAGCCTAAAACATTTGTCATATTTCAGCCAGGCGTCACCGCCATAAGTCAAATACAATGTATGTATACACTGCTCATAAGCAATCAGCGCACAAGCATCCTACATGTATTTTTCAATCATGATGGATGCCAACATCCTAAACGTTGCCAACCAATTGTTAATGGTCTCCTCCACCTTGAGCCTCTCCCTATCCCTCTTTTCCCTCTCCTTTTCCGTTAATTTCCGCAATCCCATCCCCACCGGCTCCATGTCTAATAAGGAAAATATCTCAAAAAATAATGTCTGCCAGATCTTCTTCTAATAAGCCAATGGTATGTGCCAAACCAATGAGTTCACTGCTGCCCATGAGGGGTTGGGGGGGGGGGCAAAACCTGCCATTGCTCTTCCATACAGTGTGGAATCTCCCCCATTTCACCCTGCATTTGACTTGCTGCCGGTGTTGGCAACGGTTGCCCCCAAGGACTGCCCCCACCACCGGGGATTACCCGTGAGGAATCCGCCCCTTGAATCCCCATGGCTGACCCCTGCCCTTGAAGGCCTGATGGTGTTGCAAAGACCTGCTGTAACTGAGTCATCCCCCCGGATGCTGGGATTACAACAGGCACCGTTGAGGCCTGCGTCGTGCCCCAGGGGCTATGCCCCACACCCAAGCCCCCTCAACTCCAAGCTCTCCCCATGACGATGAACAGCCTCAGCATTCCGTCCTATCTTATTAAATGCATTTACATTACCGCTTAACAATTGACCGTTGCCACCATTCCCCGATGCTTGCATATATTGCATGAACATACCTTTCACCTGCTCCAAGGATGTGGGTCCCTCTGCGGCCATCACCGCCGAGTTGGCCACAGGAGCGCTGGGTGCACTGCCACTGTTCCTTGGAGCCTCAGCAGGTAAGGGTGCCGTCAAGCCCACAGTCTCCTGCACTCTACCCCTCCTTTAGCCCCAGCCAGTTTGCGTCTCTTATCAGCCTCTGCCTGCTGTTTGCTGGCTTTTGCCTTTGCTGTCATGGTCCTCTTTCTCTTGGTTGGTGGTTCCTCACCATCGCTCTGCCAGTCTTCTCCCTCTTCCGCCTCCTCATCTATGGCCTGGATCTCACTCATGGCCTCATCGGCCGACAAATTAGAAAACATCAGAGGTGAATCAGCCCTCTGGGCTTGGCCCAGCTTCATCGTCGCCAAGGTGTGTTTTCATCAAGTTCATCCAACTTGGCCCATACTTGCCCGCTGCCCACCATGCCATGGATAAGAAGGCTTCCAGATCCCCCTCACAGCAGCCAAACTCCGGTGCTCCCCGAACCTGTATGCCCATCTCCGTCGCTGTAGGTTTCTTCTTCTGTAATTGGCTTCACTTGGCAAAACATGAGCACATGAAGTGTACAACTACAACAGCCTTCAGGCAAATACTTGAGTTTGTTTTCTGAATAAAGTTCAGTTCCCCTTGGGTGCTTCCTCTTCAGCAACAGCCTCCTGGCACTGCCCTAAGCTAGCAATTCGAATGCAGCCGTCACTGCAGCCTTTGAAAATGGCTTTTCTCAGCAAAACCCAGGCACATGCACTGCCAAAGACTGACTTTGGTTTCCACTGCCTTACCGGTCTTTCCTTGACTACTGTACTTTCGAGCGGAAATGCCTTTCTTCTCTTACTTCCTCTGCACAGGCCCAAACTTTCATACTTTTCCCCCCTTTTCCGGGTCCATGCCCTGCTTTTAATTTGTTCCAATGCGTAAATACCGCAATGTTGCCCTTTCTGATTTCCACTACTGTTGCCCGGATGCTGTACCGTGTGGTTGTTATGAGCGAATTCCAGCCCAATCAGTCGCAGGAGTTTAGTCAATGCTAAAAAATATTAAATGCGGCAACTTTGTTGTTTTTCAAATTTCACCCATGGAGCCCTGCTGTTTCAAAACTGCTCAACTTTTAAGTTTGATCCGTACTTACATGCGGCAGAAGAAGCGTCTACAAATTCACCTACTGGCGGCCTGGTATTGCTCTTCAGAGCATAAATGCAGCCACTCGTCTTTATCAAATTCACCCAAGGCGGCCCGGGTTTATGTACTCCTACCTTGTCCTTATTTCGTTGGCATGCCCGTGAGCTGGAGTGGCTCCGTACGATCTCTCTCCACTGACCCGCTGCTTCTTCGGACGCAGTTCCTGTCTGCTTGCCGTGGCTCCGTCCGCGCCGCCTCGCTAGCTCCCAGCTCACCGCTTCCCCTGATACCACTCCCGACACCTCCAGTAGTTTGCTGCACTGCGCTGCTCCCTCGAGGCCGCTCTTCCTCCTCTGCTCCACCAGCTCCATGCGGCGGCCCTAGGGCACACACACCGCAGGTCTGCCCGACTGCTTCAGATCTTCAGGATGCGATGAGCTGCTTACGCTGGGCTAGATAAGCTGGATACTCCTACGGAAAACAAAGACAAAACGAAAACAAGTCCTCCGGTGCGGCGGGCGTCCTTCTGCTTGGGGCTGGATGCTCCGGCAGGAGGACGCCCGCAGGCTTATATGCCACTAGGCACGCCCCCTTCCTTTGTCGCCCTTTGTGGGCTTTTCCCTGAATTTGGCACGCTTGCCACGGCCCTCCTCCTTACCCAGAGGGGGGGGGGGGACGACACAGCGCATGTTATACAGACGCCTCCTCCATTTTTCTCCGTCGTCACCTTAATTTCCACAAAAGTCCACACAGTTTTAAACACTCACAATTGTATGAGTCATTTCATTTTTTCGCTGTGAGTGCACTTGGCGCCAAATCATTTACTGTCATTGAATGCTGAGGTGTGATATTGCTGTGAAGAAATGCCACTGTTAAGTGAACGTGAGCCTTAATAACGTAAATTGTTTTCCTACGGATTGCCAAGCAGACCTACCCCACCCCCTGCCCCCGAAGCCGTGAAACTACAGCTCAGCTTTTCGCATTATGTCTATTTGCATAAAATAAAGCACAGGTGATGTCGGTCTCACCCCTGCAATACCAACACTCTGCAGGTAGAGCTGTGAGGACCACCCACTGGCGAGGAATAGAAACATTCATGTTGGGCAGCATGCGTTAATCACCACTTCTCTCGGCAGTGGAAATGCTCGCCCTGAATCTATGTGCAGTATTATTTCATGCATCGCTACCTGTTTGATACACGCAGTACTTTTCAAAACGTGAAAATGTGTCAGTACATTCAACCATAACAAAGTTTTATAGAAATACCACTTGCTGCCACAACCAAGAGCTTTAAATAGTACCTATAATATGACCCAATTCAAAAGCACATCTTTTTTCTCTTGCTCTAACCTACAGTAAAATATGAAAGGCTGAGGGGTATGCGCCCACTCGGCTATCTTTTGGTTCCAATCTATGCTAGGTGCATGTTGCGTGACGTTTTCCCATTTTGGATGCACCTGTGCGTGCAATGCATTATTATTATATCTTTATTGGGATTATTAGAATGTTTAAACATTATCATTATTGGTATGACTATTATTATACCTAATAATATAGTGGAAATTGACACTATTATAGAAAGTGTAAGCAAGACAAGCCAGCTACCATCACTTTCTTTACAAGGCTGGCCTCTTGCAGGCCCTGGCAGCCCATGCCCGGGAGAGTATGTGTGCAAATGCCACACATTAACCAAATGCTCCCCTTTATGATAACCCACGAGCAACACATTTGAGTATTGGTTATCTGACGTTTTGTTTACAAGGGGGATTGGGAGTGTGTAGTGGGAAAGACACAGATGAACAAGTTACTTTCTTACCTGGTAACGTTCTTTCGATGGGATGGTCCGACGACGTATTCCATATCTATGACAGGTAATCACCACAGCTGTGCTGCTTCGGAAACTTTTTTTGGCGTCTGCGTCCTGCGTCGATGACGTTGATGCGCCGTCGTCGAGGACCTCCTCCGACGTCATCCGATGTGATAAGTAGGACGCACGACGCCCGTAGCCTCTGTTGTAGTTTTTTTCCCCCCAGAACGTGTGACATTAGTCAACTGCCAGTCAGACACAAGGCCTTGCGGAACATAAGCTGCAATCGCAAAAGAAATTCTGCTTCGGGGAAGGCAGGGAGGGAGCGATATGGAATACGTCGTCGGACCATCCCATCGAAAGAACGTTACCAGGTAAGAAAGTAACTTGTTCTTCGAGGGGATTGGGTCCTCCGACGTATTCCATATCTATGACAGACTCCCAAAGCAGTACCAGAGCAAGGAGGAGGGAAGGAATTTAGAATCAAAATTTAGAATTGCCAATCAAATAGCAGAGCAAACGACCGCCTTGCCAAAGGCCAGATCCTGTCCTCGGATGGAATCGAGGGAATAGTGACGTACAAATGTATGTACTGAAGCCCAGGTGGCTGCATCACAGATGTTGCAAATAGGAACACCTCTCTGCAGGGCAGTAGATGCAGCCATACCACTGGTAGAATGGGTCCGCAAGCCAGCCGGCAGGTCCTTACCCGCCAAGCGGTAACATTCCGAGATGGCCAAAATAATCCAGCGAGACAAAGTCTGTTTCGTCACGCCTGTCCCAAACGCTTTCCAGCGTAACCAATAAAGAGCTTATCGTCCACTCTGACCCGGGACATGCGTGAAACATAAAAGCTCAAAGCTCTCCTAGGATCAAGCCTATGGAGCCTCTCCTCTTCCTTACCAGGATGCGGAGGAGGATAGAATGCCGGAAGAACAACCTTCTGGGCCAAATGGAATTCTGAAACCACCTTCGGAAGAAAAGAAGGACGAACTCTAAGGACAACCCTGTCCTTGTGAAATACAGTGAAGGGTGGCTTAACTGAAAGTGCCTGTAACTCACTCACTCTGCGAGCGGAAGTAACCGCAACCAAAAACACAGTTTTCAGAGTTATCAGCCTCAAAGGGCAAGAATGCAAAGGCTCAAACGGAGCACCCATAAGAAACTTAAGAACAAGGTTTAAATCCCAACCGGGCACCAGGAAAGGTGACGGAGGGAACACATTAGTGAGCCCTTTCAGAAACTGTGAAATTAAAAGGGATTTTAAAGTAGGAACACTCTTCAGACGAGCGCTTAAAGATGGACAGCGCCGCCAGGTAACCTTTAATGGTACCCACTTGCAAGCCCCTGTGGGCCAAAGAAAGTAAAAAGGGCAGAACCATGGGGATGTCGCATGCAAAAGGATCCACATTCTGAACTCTGCACCAGTCGCAGAACTTACGCCAACGGCAACGGTACAGAGACTTTGTTGCTGGCCGTCGGGCCGCGAGCAACACCTCCATCACGTCTTCAGGGAGGTCCCAATCCTTATACCTCAACCTTTCAGAAGCCAAGCGTGAAGGTTGAGGGATCTGACCTCTGGATGGAGAACCTGACCCCCCTCCCGTGAGAGCAGATCGTCTCGGTAGGGAAGACGACGTGGAGGGCAGATGGACAAGTCGAGAACCACGTCCGGGTACCACGTCCTCCGAGCCCATGCCGTAGCAATGAGGATCATCCGGGAACCGAACTTCCGTAACCTCCGCAGCACTTGCGGGATGACGGGGACTGGAGGAAACGCGTACAGCAGCGGGAATGACCACTCCACCACGAACGCGTCTCCTAAGGCTCATTTTGGAGGAAATTCCCACGAGCAGAACCTCTTGCACTTCCGGTTGACACTGGAGGCGAAGAGATCCACTTGAGGGGTCCCCCAAAGGGCAAAGATTTCCAGGAGAATCTCCTGAGCTAACTCCCACTCGTGAGAGATCGTGCTCTGCCTGCTCAGAGCATCCGCCGTCACGTTTTCGTCTCCGGCCAGATGAACTGCCTAGATCGAAACTTCCTGCTGGATGGCCCAGAACTCGAGCTGCATCGCCTCCCTGCACAGAGGAAGTGACCCCACCCCCCCCTTTTTGTTGAGGTAGTGCATGGCCACTGTGTTGTCCGTCAGGATCAGGACATTCTTTCCTCGCACAGTCGGCAGAAAAGCCTTCAGGGCTAGCCTGACGGCCCTCAGCTCCAACAGATTGATATGGAGTCTGGACTCCGACGGAGACCAACGACCACTGACTGTCAGCTCGTTGGCATGAGCTCAACATCCCGTGAGGGATGCATCCGTCACGATCGTCACCTCCGGCCAGGGAAGCCAAAATGGAGCCCCCTTCATCAAGTTGCCTTCGACGGCCCACCACAGAAGGTCCCGAGACCATTTCATCTGGAACCTGACTAGGAAACAGGCCATCAGAATCCTCATCCACCTCCGAAATATATTCCAGGTGGTGAAAAGAAGGCACCCGAGAGTGCTTGCTCTTAACGAGAGCCTTCCTAGGGGGTTCCCCCGTGCCACGGGGTACCTCCGACACTCCGGCGTCGAGGGCGTCGAGTGAATCGGCGCCGGCGTCGAGGTAACAGGCATCAGCGCCGAGACGATCGGCGTCGAGTAAATCGGCGTGGACGTCAGATGTAGCGCCGCCAGCATCGACGGCGTCGACACAGTCCTCGAAGCCGGAGCTCCGAGCGTGTCCTTCGACAACCTGAGCGTCGACGGCTTCGACGACATCCTCGGAGCCGGAGCCTCGAGAAAGCCTGTCGACGCCCTCGACGCCTCAGATGTCGATGTCTTCCTCGAAGACAACACAGGTGCACACGGCCTCGAACGCGTCGAGGACCGGGACCTGGAACGGGTACGTCGAGAACGAGTCCCCTTGTCCGAACGGGACCTCCCCCGTGACTCGTGCCGACCACTCTTGCGAGCGGTGTCTCTCGACCTCTCACGGCCGACCCCACTCGGGGGCGCGGACAGCTTAGTACCCTGCGACTCGAGAATCGCCCGAATTTTCTTCCCGAAGGAAGCCCATTCCTCCGGCGTCGCACGGCTGGTGGGGTAAGCGACGTGCCGGGCAGAGTCCTCCGAAGAGGACCTGGAAGACGACCGCTGTCGGCGCTTCCGAGAATGCCTCAAAGAGGCCGAGGAGTGGCGAGACCGACTCCTAGAAGGAGACCCACGAGACTTCCGACGATGTCGCGGAGAGTCACCTCTCGAATCATCCGTCGAAAGCCCCGCAGACTTCAACTTCCGGGGCTTGGACACCCGACCTACCGACAACTTCTTCTTACGTTCTCGTAAGGCTTTGGACGTGAGCGACTGGCAGTCGATACAGTCATCCGTGTCGTGGGCCTCCCCGAGGCACCAGAGGCAGGCGTCGTGCAAGTCCGTCACCGACATCTTGGACCCACACTCCCCGCACTTCTTGAAGCCCGGACGCGGGGTCGAAGACGAAGTAGAAGACATCTTCACACGAAGGATTTTCTCACAAAAACGAACAGGTTCGAAGAACCGAGAAGAACAGAACTCCAAAGAGTCGAGGCGTTAACCGAGATTCACGAAGCAACACGTTCGCAGAAAAAACGGAACTGAGGCTACGGGCGTCGTGCGTCCTACTCATCAAATCGGATGACGTCGGAGGAGGTCCTCGACGACGGCGCATCGACGCAGAAAAAAGTTTCTGAAGCAGCACAGCTGTGGTGATTACCTGTCATAGATATGGAATACGTCGGAGGACCCAATCCCCTCGAAGTTATATTTACAGGTGAACATCTGCTCAGTGCAGATGTTCACCTGTAAATATAGTTTGCTCCTGAGGGGCTGAGATGCTACAGAGATGACACAATTGTGTGCTTGTTCAGAAGTGTTTGGGGGGGTGTATGTGCTTGGGTGAAGTGGCTGGGCACTGGGCACCACTGGAAGCAGCTGACAGCCGCTGGTTCAGTGTCCTGTGTGAGAAACCAAAGGGTGTCTCGATATCTAGACCCCGGAGAACTCTTGCTCTGATGACCAGGGCACGGCCATTGCCTTTGGATCCAGATCCTGGGGGTGGACAAGTGCGGGAGGATCACCTGGGTGAGGGGTCCTCTAGGAGTGGGGGTGGGACATCCAATGGCAAGACGCGGTATCCCTCTCTTCACAACACACCCCTACAAAACACTTCCTCTGCCGTTATAGGCTGTTGTAAGTCTTGTCCCGTTGCCCCCTCCCCAATTCCAACAGGTACCCACATCAAAGGGAGGCATAGGAAAACAAACAACACCCTATATCTCACAACAACAAAGTCATCCCCCTTCTTCCGATATTTTTACAACCTCTCAAAAAAACTGCAACTCCCATAATTCCTACCTCCACTCTAGAAATCCCATTTACCAAACCACTGGGACAAAGAAGAGGCGAGAGGGAGCTATGAAGATTATCCATAGAAACAAATAAATCAGGGATTCCCATTGGAAGTCGCCATGTTGCCCTGGTAATGAGGCCAGGCAAGGTCAGGCCTCCCTTTATAATAATTGCCTCCAGAAACCTGTTACTCTCCCAGGACACACGTTGAGGGAGTTTGGGTTGCTGGATGGTGCACAGAGGCCGAGTGGCGAGAATTCAAGCTGGAGAGACCATGGAAGGGCTGGAGGAAGAAGGACTGCCTAATTGCTGGTACAGGGGAGGCTGCAGTGTGGCGAGGGCTTTCTAACTCCAGGGTGCCAAGCCAGTGGCAGCTGGAGTTACCTGGAAGTGCCCACGCCAGAGCTCCTCCTCTGGACAAAACAGGAAAGCCTGTGCCTTTGAGGGTCAGGTGGCTAGACCCTGACAAGTTATCCCCTTTAACTCCTGCAGCTCCCAAAACCCCAGAATGCTGTATAGGGGAGCCAACGAAGTGGGAGCGAAATAAGAAAAGTGCATTCTGAGACATGAAGTCCAAAGACTTTAAAACTTTGTAAATCATAGGGGTCCGAGCCTGGCTGTGGGAGACCCCTAAGAGGACAGAGCAGAAGAGAACAGTGCCTCCAACATTGCATTCGAAAGATACCAGCAACCCGCCCGGGTGAACGGCCGAGTTGGGCAGGTGAAGCCGCATCTGTGGTATCCTTGGCTCCCAAATCAAGGATACAGACCAAGAAACCAACACAGCCAGTGAGTTGAAGCGAGCAAGTGACGAATAATTGTGATACAGTATAACAAAGTGGTGCGACAGTGCCCAGTCAAAAGTCTCTGTTGCGCAAGTGCTGTGAGCTTAAAGGATATGAACTGTGTGATTGGTTTCTAGGCAAGAGAAGCTTAGGGAAAGTGAATCACGTTGATTTGCAAAGTGAGAGGCCTGTGATGAACTGTGAGTGATTGAGAGGTCCAAGCCTGGCAGAGGGAGACCTGTTGTGAACTTTGAGAAAGTCAAAGTGGTCCTGCGGAGGTCTATCTCAAGTCTTCAACATCAGTAAAAGGTCAGAGGCCGACTGAGGGAGATCAGAAGTGTGATAGGTTTGGGCAAGGGAACCCCTAACGAATGTGAATTAAGCTTGGGAAAGGCAACCCCTGTAAGTGCTGTTATTACGAGGTACGATCCCAGCTGAAGGAGATCTGAGTTGAATCAGCTACTTTTTGTTTGAGAGGTCCGAGCCCGACAGAGGGAGATCTTTCACAGTTCAACAAAAAGTTCATGTAGATCTTTTGGAAAGCTGGAAATGTTACTTTAACGTGGAAGGCTAGGCAGGCCTCGGTCCACGTTTTGAACTGCCTTTGTTTTGAGAACCTGAGCCAGAGTGTGTCATCCTGTCTACGGGGGCCGCCTTACTCCATGCTGTCCAACGTGGGAGGGAGCTGACTCAGCCATCTTGATCTTTTATGTTATAAAGCTGATTTTCCTTTACATACACCTTTTTCCATGCACCCATTTATTATAATAGCTTAAGGGCAGGCCATATATGTATTTAGTATAGGCCACTTTGATAGACATGACTAGGACTGTGTTATTTATTATTTGATGGTAGAGCGTGCTCCCATCTTTAGATCTAGGGCCAGATAGGAGTTTTTCCAACCCTTGTTCAATAAACACCCTTGAACCTTACATCTCTTGTGTCTGTCTTCACTTGTGATACCATGTCTCCCTTACATCTGCTCCCGTGAGAGACCTGCGGAGAGAGCGAGGGGACGGAGGGGCTGGAGAGAGGCACGATGGGAGGGCAGCCTCTGCCCCACTTCAAAGGCATCGGGCTGATGTCATGCCCTGATCGCTCTCACTTCACATTTCCTTTACTTAATTAAACTAGTGGTGTAACTTCGGCTTCGAGTAAGGATTCAAGTGCATATTCAGCGTAATTCGAATAGCTGATTTTCATCCTAATTTCTTCCAAACACTTATTCGAAGCCAAAGTTCGGTAAACCCCTAGTGGTTACCTATGTTATTTTCACATTTCCTCATAGGAAAGGGTTGGGCTTGCTGAAAATGTGCAATATGGGGTAACTTTGAAAATTATTTCCATGCCTTTTTTGGTTCCCAGTCCAATCCTGCAGCAACAACCCAAAGGTCCGCTAGACCACCAGGAACAAAAAGGGGAAGAAGGATCCACCCTCTCCAAGCAGACATACTGGGAGACACTATAGAACCGGGTCCCGGAACACAAACAAACATTGGACTTCCAGTGCGGACATCTTTTGTACACGGAAAGCCCGCACTGACAAAATAGGTCACGCTTAGCCCCCATCTTATGACTTTTCGATGTACACACACGCCTGATTGGCCAGGGAGCGCTATCCAACCTGGGAGAGGAAAGGGGAAATAAGTCAAGGCCAGGAAGTGTTGGTTTTTCAGATGAGGTCAGAGGTTGCAGTAGCGGACAACCAAGAGCCCAGCAGGAAAGACAAAGGAGGATCAAGTCTGGAGGTGTGAGGTATTGGCCAAGTAGTGAAGGTGGCTCGGCAGTGTGAGTGTGCATGATTGTGTGTGAAGTGGGTAGATAAGATAAAGTAGGCAGTGACTGTGAAGCACATGTTACCTAGTGAAAAGAGGGTTGTTGAGTAATGGTTTGGCGAGAGGAGGAGTGGTTTGGAGGGAGGAGGAGTGCTTTGAAAGAATGAGGGGTGCTTTGGAGAGAGAGGCAGGAGTGCTTTGGAGGGAGGAGTAGTGTGGAAGAGGGGGAAGAGCAGAAAAGGGGGTTGTAGTAGTAATAAAAGTGGGAAGCGAAATAGTCAAATGTTAGAGGCAAGACGTAGGAGGAATAAGAAGATTGAAGTGACAGAAGAGCAGCAGGAGGAGTGAGGAGGATTGGACAAGAGAATAGAGTAGTAAAGGGAAAGATGAGAGTGAGCATGTTAGACCAAGACTGAATCAATCAAAGTATTTGCAAGGCACCATCCAAAACCCCATTAGATCACTAACAACTGGATAGAGTATGCAGGGTGGAAAAACTACAAGTTGCAAGCTAACAGCTAGCCATAAAATAGTCACTCACCACCTCAATTCTATACATAAGCACAGCACACCATTTCTTACTCGCTGAGAGTCAAATATCACTAGCCAGTGGCTAGTGGCAAGTGCAAATTTGCACCTTGGACTAGGGACAGTTAGGGAGTCTCGACAGCTGGTTTTATGGTCGTCCATCACCTTTAGTCCAAACCATTTTCAGACAGTGGGAGTCCAACTTCAGTTGCACTAACCAAGGCTATAGATGTCTGGGTTAGGGAGGAGGTTCAATATTAGAGGAGAGAGTGAGAGACTGTCATAGGGCCCACAGAAAATAAAATAAAAACCTTGAACCTGAACCGCCTCAGAGTGTGTGAGATTCTTTAGCCATATGTAATAGCGTGAACCAAGCAATCCTGAAGCATAGATCCACTACTGTAAAATTAGGAGGTTGTGATGATCACCAGCTTGTGGGGAGGCTATGAAAACTTTCTCCCCACAGAAGGTTGCTCTCATCAATTACCAGAGATCTTTCCACACAGAAAAGGAGATGTGACTGTGGCTGCCAGGGGATCCAGGAGGTAGGTTCATGACTGGACCATATGCTGTTGGACACATGTCACTTAAGCCTCGGGAATGGTCAGGCTGAAGTTTAGCACCTGGAAAGGAAGTGCAACGCTGCCTTGTTCAGGTTGTTGACTCTCTGATGAGTTGGAAACATCATGGACGGCTAGAAGTCCCATGCATATTCAAAATAAATGAATGGCTTGGGTACAAACTCAGATTTGTTCTGTTTGG
This sequence comes from Ambystoma mexicanum, assembly GCF_040938575.1. Classification (NCBI taxonomy): domain Eukaryota; kingdom Metazoa; phylum Chordata; class Amphibia; order Caudata; family Ambystomatidae; genus Ambystoma; species Ambystoma mexicanum. The sequence goes on along the minus strand of NC_090937.1, from coordinate 988,462,486 downwards.
AAAACAGGTCTAGATCAAATAGGAGTGCCAAAATAACCTGTAGAGTGCCCTGTGCCAGCTTGGCAGAGAAAGCTCTGACAACCAAGTACAAAAAAAATGCCATGCCACATTAAGAAAGTATATGCAGACTGGCAGTACTAGTGCCAGTCTGCATATACTTTCTTAATGTAGCATGGCATGTTTTACCCGGCATCAAGTGAAAAGCAAACATAATGGTTAGACGTTGCTAGACTGATCCACATTAGTAGTGCCAGTCTGCTTTTACTTTCTTAATGTGCCATGACATTTTGTACATGGCCTCAAGGTTAAAGCAAGCCTTCAATTTGTGAAGATGAGGGGGTCGGGGGGATAGCCGAGGGGCAACGCGTTTGTCATGGAAGATAGACAAGGCAGTGCAACACAGGTTTGAATCTTGATCCCGCACTTAAAAACCAATCTCTGGTATTAAGCGCGTTATAAAATAATAATTATTAAAACCTCTCTTTTAAAAAGGTTGCCCAAAAGTCCCAGGTAAGTCCACAGAAAACAGAGTCAATACAAAACAGACTCAACAGAGTGCATGGCAAAACCCAACTTTATTCACATCCAAACTTTCAAGTCTCGCTGCTCTCGACATACTTATAAAAAAAAAACAATTGCTTAAGTACTGCAAACTCGTCATCAATGACGTCATAACAATCTCATTTCACAAAACCTACAGGGATAGTTTAGTGGATTTGGCTACATATAGGTTCCATACAATCTAAACCGTTCATTGAGTTACAAATATCTGATGGATCCACCTGGAACCACCCCTATTTTGATAAAGGTTAAACTACATAATCTTCAGGGCAAGAAGTTGGTTGGCAAACTACTTGATGGGCAGCAAGCTTCTAAGGATTTTGATAGGTTGACACATTGCTTACCAACCTTGGACACTTGGCAGGTCATCAGAATATGAGCCAGACAGAGTGGTGGGAGAGAGGCCGAAAGGAACATCTTCCTTCAATTAAAAGTTACCATCCTTAATTCTCAGGCCATGAGACCGGGCAGTCCCTTTGTACCTGGCCTTGTGTGGTGTCTCGGGTCTACGTGCGTATTTAAGGAGTACGGCAGGTGTTCCCATCTGTGTTTGCTTCTAATGAATGGCCGGTGTTCTCCAATTATGGATCAGGTGCGATAGGACCGCGTTTGGAAATGAT